>NC_053164.1:97064324-97672557 GCF_016835505.1 Polypterus senegalus
CATTGTGCACAAAGTAGGTGCCAACGTTGGAGGGGCTGCCCGCCTTTCTCAGTGTGCAATCATTAATCACTAGGCCAACCTAGAATCACCAGTTAACATAATGAATACAGTGTGTTTGTGAGATGTAGGGAGATAACAAGAAAAAGCATCACCCAGATGTTGGACTGGATTTCAACCCTGAGCTATAAGGCCACAGTTAATATCTGAGAAAGCAGATTCCCTTTAGAGTACTGCTATCTTCTTCCATTTTTTACTTTCTCACATACAGAATATAGCATGGAGAAAGTAAAGGAATCGTGAAAAAAATTTAACCTTGAGATTTTGACGAATCTTGACGTTTTAGACCTTAAAAAAAAATAATTTTTTTTAAAATTATGTCTGTCTGTGTATAAACACGATAACTTGAAAACACGTTGACCTAGGTCATTGAGATTTTGTACACCTGCTTTATATCAAAAATAAGGAATCCTATCAACTTTTGGGCAACTTCTGGCAAACAGAAGTGGTAGTTTTACTGAATATTTTTGTGAATTTTCAAGTAAACTGGTTATAATTACATATAGATGATTCAAATTTTGTATAGATATTTATAATGATAAAAAGCAAACAGATATGAAATTTGAGAAAAATTACTCAACTGGAAGTATCTTATTCAAACAACCATTCAGATTTTTTGTATCATGGAAATACTGTATAACTGTGTATACAATATTGAAAACGGTATTCAATATAATGCATATTCTTTCAATAACTATTATTAATTTTATTTTAATTTAAACATCATCAGTTTAACAATAGCGTGTAAACACTGAGCATGCCAAAGATGTTACATAAAGATGTAATGGGGACAATAAGCTGCTACGTACCCATTGTGCTCCTGGTAATACAACTAATTTTATGATTTTTTTTATTTCTTCCATCATTATCATAATTAAATGTAGCTAAATGCAGTTTTACCTATAGCAATGTATTGCAACAAATATTATGTAATATTAACACTTTTTCTATGTTCTTAGGTGACAATAACTCTTTTTACTTTGCACATAATCTAGGTAATGCATATGTAATCATAGAAAAATTCCACCACTGTTTTTGACCTCCCTAAGTGCGAAAATATTGTAATATAAAGTATGATTCTAAATAGAGATCAATGATTGTGTATCGATATTATCAGTTAGTTATGATGAGCAACAAAGCCATATGATATCTGAGTAATATTGCACAACTGGAAGTGCTTCTGATGACATTTTCTCCCATCTCAGTATACAAGAAAGTCGAAGGAAGCCCACTTCTGATTTTTTCCCTATAAGGTATTTTGGGCTTTTTTTGTTTTTAACAGATCCTGTTAAATCAAATTGAGGCATTCCTTGTGTAATTTTGGGATATTCAAAAAAAAACCTATTGTTGTCTATTAGCATTGTAAAGCATGTTATAAAATTACCATACTTGCACATACTGAGCTAAACCTGCTTCCAATACTATAATTTAGGTCAGATAATTGTTGAATATTCTTTGGCATTTTTAATGTTCTCAGCTCACCCCTGCACCACCAAACCATTCCTGAAATACTGCATTATAAAAATTATAATTGCTTTGGATGAAAAAGGAGTATATATCAATTAACAAATATACATAAGTCTCAAAATGAGCAAAAATAGGATGAAAAACATATAGAGTTTATTTTTAAATTAATAAATGAAAACTTCAAACATAATGCACTCTGCTTACAGTATATAGTACAGTATATGCTTGTTGTAACAGGATACTGGCATCATTATATCTCTCCACATGTAAAATAACAGCAAAAAAATTGAGGTGTGAAATACGTACAATATGAAGAAATACCTGTAGACAAAGCAAAACCTGATTTTTTTTCTTGACCTGTCCTCACAAGGACTCACCATGTCTAACATATTGATTCACTTGAGCACATCACTACAGACTCCCTCTCACCTTCCTTGTCCCTCTGTTATGACTGTAACCTCTTTCTTCAGGTTTTGCCTTGATCTTCCTTCCTACTCTAGATTTTGTTATTTCTCTGGTCTGTAGTGTTTTTTTTATTTCTGACCAAAACAGGAACCGCTTTTGAAATGTGGAGCACCTTCCTTTAACTGGCTACAGTTCACATGTGCATATATGCCTGAGCTTTCAGTAGCTTTATCTTAATTCTGGACCATGTCTCCAAGGCTGGGTCTTTTGTTGCTTGTCCTCTTAAAGGGGAAAAATCTCTGTTCACCCATTTTGGAACTGTACACTGGCAAATATTAGGTTGGAAGGTTTTGACTCCCCGCCAGTCCTCCCTGCCCTTTCCTTTAATCAGGTAACATGCCCCCAAAACTTATGCCAACCATGTACCACTCACTACTGGCTTTCTGTCAACACTTTTTAAGCCTCGTGCTCAATTTCAGTAGAAGGATATACACTCCTAGGCCATGTTGGAGGCCTGTTTCCTAACATCTTAAGGGAATGATTCCTCCTAAGAGACCACTCTCTCTCAGTTGCTATTTTTTTACTTTCTTGCTCTGGTGTACGTGTGATATTTTCAGGTTGTCCTTCTGCCTGTACTAGCATGTAAACTACATCCCCTCCTGTTCCTGTCACTTTTGCCTGCATTAAGCCGAGAGCATTCGTTGTTGGTCCATTAGGGCCTTGGCATACCTTTGGTAACTGAGCAACCCTTCACAATGTTTACAAATTCTCATTCAGAGACATAAAACCTTTGAGAATGACCATAACCATGTTTTAAAACAGATCAGTTAAACATTTTACAGGCTCAATATAAATTGACCTCTACAGTGTGTTTTCAAAACTGTCATTTAGGATGGACCACAGAAACCCTGTTAATAATAGATTATTCAGATGTTGAAATGAACTAACCAAAGTGTCCATAATACACTTGAAATGGCCTTCTCATGTGAATGAAATGGAATCAAAATAAACTGTTTATTGAAATAATGTTTACAGTTGTCTTAGAATGTTGTTTAATGTGTTCAGTATTAGTGTCACATTTTAGAATAAAGTAAAGAATGTATAATGCTGTAAAACAATCATTTAAATAAGAAGTTGTTCACTTGGTTCTGCTGAAGTTTTTATATTGTCCACCCATATTGTTGTATTAGTGAGCTACCATAAATATATTTTTAATGGAATACTTTGTCTGTTATTAGCCCAGAGCTCTTAAGATTTTGTCCCTTGAGTGCCATAACTGAAAGTCTCACACTGTTCATGAGTGTCTCTATGGCCTCTGCAGGACACCCTTAAAGTTTTGCTTACTGTTCAGGATCATTCATTCATTCATTTAGCTAACAGTGATATTTAAAATGCTTTGTCATATGTCAAGTTTTCCTTTTAAAAATTCAGGCAATTATTCATGCAGCTTCTCCACTAGCAACATGTTTAAAGATAGTTCTTTTATCTTTTTACATTACATTTTTTTCTGAAAGTTCCTGGAATCAACTGGGAAATGCCTTAGTTTAGTTGGTTCCAACTATGCACAGTACTGTATGTGTATAATAAGTTGGCCTGGTAATGCCTCAAGGCTGTATCAACTTCACATTCACTTATTGGCTATAGATAGATAGATAGATAGATAGATAGATAGACAGATAGATAGATAGATAGATAGATAGATAGATAGATAGATAGATAGATAATTAATGCCAAGGGGAAATTCACATACTCCAGCAGAAGCATCTCTTTATTATAAAAAGAAATCCTGTCCTGGAAAGCAAAAGCAAGGCTACGATACGTGATCTTCTTGGAAGACATTTAAAAGACCCGCGAGACGAAAGAGACTTGCATCTCACGGGAACATAGAACGAGATTCTTGCAAGACAGGCCCTACTTACAAGCAATATCAACAAATAAGACCACAGGCAGAAAAAACAAATCAGTACTATAAAAGCAGTCACGCAGTACACACAGCTCCAGGGCTGTCAGTGCATATAAAGTGTATAAGGTTAATATGGTAGAAACGAATAGGGTAGAAATGAAAATAATAGCGTTGAAATGAAACGTCAACGACTAAACGAAGAAGAAAGAAAAGCGCGGAGAAAAGAGACCCATGGCCACAGAGTGTCTTGCCAGGGACCTTAAACATGAGACTTTGTGCCATGACCGTCTCGCGATGACGTGAAACATGAGATTCTTGCAAGACACGCCGTACTTACAATCAATATCAAATAAGCCAAGAGGCAGCAAAATATTCAATCTTCTAAAGGATTTGAGCACACACAGATTCAGGGCTCTCAGCGCATATAAAGCGTATAACAGTACGTTATAAATGAAATGTCGACATCTAAGCGAAGAAGAAAGCAAGGCGGAGAAAAGAGACTCAAAAGCGTTGGAGAGAAAAAAGAGCAAAAAAGAATAACTGAGGTGCAAATTCAGAAAATAAGGAAAGTAATTATCACCCCGGAACAAGTGGAATTGGAAAAAAAAGCACGTCCAATCCAGCTCAGAATTAAAAGACAGAGTAAAAGACAAAGTGGAACTTCATAAAGACGTTTACAAACATTGGCGAAATATAAAAAAAGAAAGTAAAGATCGCAGTAGCACAAACAAACTACTTCATTTAACTATGCACCAGTCTAACTTTGGTTTTGCACAATAATCACTACACTATTGCACCTTAACACTTAATTCTACTTTATTCACATAATTTTACTTATTTATTATGTTCTACTATACTGTTATCTTTCAATCTATGACTTTTTGTCAATCTAACTGATATTCTTGTAACTTTGCACAGTTTTTGATAAGTGGATCAGGATGCATTTCACTGCATGTTGTCCTGTATAACTATGCATGTGACAAATAAAGAATCTTGAGAATTTTAAAAACGGAGTTTAGCGCACATGCATTTATTGGTTACTTTGTAAAAAATATTATTGAATGCTGATGATGTAGATTGTTTTGACTGTGCTGAAATTCCAAACAGAGAAACCTATCCTCAATTATGGTGCAAAGTCATTAAACACGTGTCTCACTGACCTCATTTAAAAGATTCAGCATATTGGAACTCGCAAGATTACAAATATTGTTTTTACAGAAGTTCAAAGAAAAAAAAAAATCTTAAAAGTGTGTATTTGGAAAACCAAACACGGGGGTTGGCGAGCGAAGCGAGCAGAGGGTGAAGCCCCCTACTACTGATAAAAAACAATATTAAATTAAGGAGTGATAAAAATGCAGGTAAAACAGACAATAGCTTTGTATAATGTTAACGTTTACCCCCCCAGATGGAACTGTAGAGACGCATAGTGTGGGGGAGGAACGATCTCCTCAGTCTGTCAGTGGAGCAGGACAGTGACAGTAGTCTGTTGCCGAAGCTGCTCCTCTGTCTGCAGATGATACTGTTTAGTGGATGCAGTGGATTCTCCATGATTGACAGGAGCCTGCTCAGCGCCCGTTGCTCTGCCACGGATGTTAAACTGTCCAGCTCCGTTCCTACAATAGAGCCTGCCTTCCTATAATCTGTGTCATCACGCAGATTAACAGCCATGTACCCAAAGCCATTTTTGACCACTTGCAATAATTGTGTGGTTTTGGTTTCTGTTGTACAATACTCATATTTATGAATACAATTTTAAGTTGTTTCTTTTTGGATGGCTGTTTGATTGTTCACTAATGGCTGAACTGATTTTTAGGAAATGTTGTATTTGTCTAACCTTTTCTCCAGTTTAAAATATAGGCTTTACTGTATGATGTACCTGAAAGAGGGGTTATAATGGGAGGTGGCAACTCAAAAAGAAAACAGCACCAATATGGTATTATAATTATCATCATGCAACAGGACTGTGCTGCATTATTTTGTTTTGAAGCAGCTAAAGCAGAAGGTACATGAAGTGTTTTCTTCTTAATTGATTTGGAATGTTCTTGCAGGATTGAATTGAATTGAATTGAAAGTCTTTATTGTCATTGTAAATTAATTACAATGAAATTATGAGCGCCTCTCCAACTGGGTACAAAAAGCAAAAATGACACAACTTTTCATGAAACACAACCAGTGCTATAACGCATTATACAAGCAAGGAAAAAACAGTAATATTATCCGTAAAAATGCAGTTAAAAAGAAATGAGATAAAATAACAATGAAACCAGTAGTAATATGGTAAAATAATACTATTCCACTGGGGAGCAGCTGTACTATAGCAGCAGCAGCAGTATGTATGAGTCTATTTCCCAGCACTGACTAAAAAATATTTAAACTGCTTTAATTTGCTTATTTTTGTTCAGTGTATTTATGGCCAGTGGAAACAAACTATTTCTGAATCTATCACTCTGTACTTTCAAAGATCTATAACGTCGAGGGCAACATTTCAAATAGGTGGTGACCAGGGTGTGAAGGATCCTTAATGATGTTTGTGGCACTGATGAGACAGCGAGACTGGGCATTATCTTCCAGGCAGGGCAGATAACGACCTGTGATTTTTTGTGCTGTGTTTATGACTCTCTGGAGAGCCTTCTTGTCTGTTGTTGTGTATTCAGCATACCATACTGTGATACAGCATCCCAGGATGTTCTTGGTTGAACAATAAAAAATAGTTTTGCTCCAATTTGTTTTTTCCTGAGCACTCTCAGAAGGTGAAGTCTCTGTTGTGCCTTTTTTTTTTTACCATTGCTGTCATGTTCCCAGACCAACAAAGATCTTCTGAAATGTAGTCCCCAAGAATTTGAAGGTCTGCACCCTTTCCACATGGTCTCTATTGATGTGAAGAGGAATTGGTTCTGTGTTATGCTTTCCAAAGTCCAGAATGAATTCCATGATTTTTGTGGTGTTTAGTGCTAAGTTATTCACTGGACCTCGTCTCTGTAGGCCGACTCATCTCCTTCTAATACTGTGTATAATACTGTGTCCTATTACAGTGGTGTCATCTGCAAGTTTAATGATAGTATTTGTAAGATGGATTGAGGTGCAGTCATATGTGTACAACGACTACAGTAGTGGGCACAACACACAACCTTGTGGAGATGTTGTGCTGAGCAAAAGGGAAGAGGGGAGATGAGGGTCAAGTTTAACCCTTTGTAGAAGGTTTATCAGAAAGTCCTGTATTTGGGTGGAGGAGGGGAGATCTAAGTCTGTCAGTTTGCATACCAATACAGTATGTCAGGGATTATTGTATTAAATGTTGTACTGTAAACTATGAAGAGCAGCCTTAACATAGCTCCATCTTTGGTCTACATAGCTCAACACAGCATACAGAGCGGTAGCAATGGCATTTTCTGTGTATCTGTTTGATCTGTAAGCAAACCGATGCTGGTTGAAAATAGATGGGAGGCAGGATTTAATATGTTGTAAGACTAATGTCTTGAAGCACTTCATTACTACTGGCATGATTGCAGTCTATAATCATTTCAGCTCTCTGTAGCTATGTTTTAGGGACAGGAAGAATGATTGATGATATTAGACAGGGTAGAATAGTGGCTGATGCCGGAGAAAGATTAAAAACCTTTGTGAAGACCCCAGCAAACTGTTCAGCGAATGCGTTGGGTATTTTCCCACATACTTCATCAGAGCCAGTGGCCTTCCTTGGGTTCACCGTTCGGAGCACATGTCTCACCTCATGTTCTAGAAGAGTGAGTGTGTGGGTTCTGGAGGCTGGTTTGGTAAGTGTGGTCATGTTCGGCCTCCTTATCTCAAACCTGGCAAAGAAATGGTTTAGTTCCTCTGACAGCGAGGCATTGAAGCTGACAGACCTGGGGTTGCTGCCTTTCTAATTTGAAATGTGTTTAATTACTTGTCACACTCACCAAGGGTTGTCCTCTGTGAGGTGGTCTTTTATTTTCCTCTTATAGGCCTCTTTGGCTTCTTTGATACCTCTCCTCAGTTCAGCTCTGGCTGTACTGTAATAACAACTGAAATAAAACCTGTTGAAGCTCATCGAGAGAATGCCAAGAGTGTGCAAAGCAGTAATCAGAGCAAAGGGTGGCTATTTTGAAGAAACTAGAATATAAAACATGTTTTCAGTTATTTCACCTTTTTTTTAAGTACATAACTCCACATGTGTTCATTCATAGTTTTGATGCCTTCAGTGAGAATCTACCAATGTAAATGGTCATGAAAATAAAGAAAACACATTGAATGAGGAGGTGTGTCCAAACTTTTGGCCTGTACTGTATATACATATCTACATATATATATATACAGTATATATATACTGTATATTAGGGGTGGGACTCGATTAAAAAAATGTATCTAATTAATTAGAGGCTGTGTAATTAATTAATCTTGATTAATCGTATGTAATCGCACAAGAAAATTTGCCCCAAATCACAAATGTTTTTTTTAATTAAAAAGGATTTTAGTGGGCGACAGAATCAAATAATAGACATGGACATGAATATTGTAAACTCAAGCTCTTTTAATTTCTGAAAAAAAATGCATTTAAACTGCATTTCACTTCAAAACAGAAACAAAAATATAATCCCTGGCTAAAATTGGACAGACTTAAAAATAAAGTGGCATTTTAAGTACTTTAAGTACATTTTCAGAATGGTATTGTCTTTAAATAATAATAACAAAAATTTCAACATAAAGTGCAGATTTTCTTCTTAAAAAAATAAGGCAGAAACATAAAAGATAATTTGACCAGCTTCACCTTTGAACTCTGAGTAACCTTAGCCAAAATTATTTTGTACATTAGGCTAAAACATTGTGATCACTGAACATTTTGTAATTAGATACAATTAGAATTACTAACGGTCACGGAAGTCCAATGATCCCCAGTAAGAGCCACAAAGTCTGCTCTCTGTAATGCATCTAAATTTGCTTGCTTTTCAGTGTCATAAAGCTGTTGAATTTTACTTGAAATAGTCTTTCGGCACGGCAGTTGTAAAGCTGGATCTCCTGACGCTAACTGTAGCACATTTTCTAACCCCCTATCTTCCACCACTGTTAGTGGTCTACAGTCCAAAGCAATCCATTTTGCAAGAGAATTTGTAAGTTTGACCGATGTTGACTTACTAATTTTGGTCCTGAAGCCAGTCATTTCATGAGGTTTGGGCTGCCGACACCTTTGTTGGTACGCAAACTGCTACTGCTAGTGCTAACAGCATACAAAGTTTCTGTGCTCGCTGTAACATTTAGATGGTGCCGTAAAGTTGAAGTGCCTCGGTGGTATGCAAACTCATTTTTGCACAGTTTGCACAAAACCACGCTTTTATCAAGGCTTCCGTCGGGTAGTCTTTTGAAATGAAATTTGCCTCCGATCAGTCTTAGCAAATTCCGACTCTTACATTTTTGTAGCTCTGATGTGTGCATCAATGTAATCGATGTACCAGGAAATCATGAACTGACAAATGTTCCCCTTTGCCTGGAATGCAAGGTATGATTAAATACGTTATTTTTTTTAATGCGGAGTACATGCATCGAAGCTTCTCAGTTGTGCTTGTGCTAAGAAAAGGAAACATTTTAAAAATAACGTAAGATGATTGTCAATGTAATAGATTTGTCACGGATATGAGTGTTGCTGTCATCAAAGATTTCATTATCATTATTTCTTTCAATCAAGTTCGTATTTGGAGGATGTATTGTGTTCAAGTTATATTTCGTTGTAAAGATAACAGGTTTCATTCATCGAAGTGTTCACCACCCAAATCGGTACTCGTGAATGTAAGATGTTCAACAGACATTCCCGGTATTAAGTTGTGGAAATTGCCTGCGAATAATTTAGCAGTAGCGTCTGTATGAACTTAATTTAATCTTTTCCAGTCCTGCAAAGTCAGTTGACGTGAGCCGCTCGGAGTACATGCATCGAAGCTTCTCAGCTGTGCTTGTGCGATCTTGTGATGTCAACGGCTTTATTTAATGTTAGCTAAGACCCGCAGTTAAAAGTTTCTTGCTACAGCAATTTTAACTCCGTTACAAAGTGATCCAAAGTCTTGTTTATACCTTGTGTCTTCTCATTAAACTTGTATCTCGCGAATACCATATTCGTCGTAGGCATGACAAACGGCAGCGGGAGTGTGTCTATAAACTTAATTTAAACTTACGGTTCACACTGTGCTTTGTTTCCGCTACACTTGTACACTTGTAGCTGCACTTATGAATATGCTTGTATGCATCACTCGCTTCATAATCTTTTGCTGCCTTCTCAATTGTGAAATGGCATTTTTTGTTCAGCGCTCTTTGGAGCTCTTCCTTGTTTTCTACGTACTGCGTTCACAGTCATTTCACGTGATTATGTGGGAGGCGTGATGATGTCACATGCAACTCCGCCCCCCACAGTCATCGAGCTAAACTGTTCATTACAGTATAGGGAGAAAAATAGGTTCCAGTTATGACCATTACACGTAGAATTTCGAAATGAAACCTGCCCAACTTTTGTAAGTAAGCTGTAAGGAATGAGCCTGCCAAATTTCAGCCTTCCACCTACACGGGAAGTTGGAGAATTAGTGATGAGTGAGTGAGTGAGTGAGTGAGTCAGTGAGAGCTTTGCATTTTATTAGTATAGATATAATATAATATAATATAATACAACTAGCTTTGTAAGCCCGTACTGTAAAAAGCCCAGGCTCCTAGAAACTATTAAAATCGTCAGAAAAATATTAAAATGCAGAGTTGGCGGTTTCGTTTTGTGGATGTACTGGCCCCCTTTGTCTGTCAGCGGCTAAGTGAGTTTCTATCTCCTCTGAGATTTTGTTTTGTGGATGTACTCGTCCTGATTGTGTATTAGCCGCTAAGCGAGTTTGTCTTTAAGCTTCATACTATAGCCTTCTTTCTTCTTCCGACTCATTAACTTTGAGCTTCATGCTGTAGACTCACACTTCTGTGCCGGACAGACAGACACCGAACACTTCCACGCATAGACATTTATATATAAGATATAATTTTATTTGTTTGTCCTCTATTTATGCTTTCATATAATCTGTAGTTCTGCCTTTTGTATTTCCTTTGAGAGATTTCTTTTGTTCTTTTCTTCTATTGTGTTTTTGTTTTCTTATTTTTGAGTTCCTGGGAATATCTTCTTTATTGAATTCAAGAAATTAAGTTAAATGAAACATTTAAGGCTTTGTTTATGTGGGCCAATGGACCTGATGGTTTCCCCTTTACCTATTCCGCTTTATCGTTTTTGAGAATTAGGGCTTTAGACTGTTTTGAATATTTAGGCCTTTGGTCTATTTTTATATTTTAGGTATAAATCAAAACAGTTTTTTTTTTTAGCAGATCTAGCAACAAGTGCACTGAACCCATAATACTCAATGTCACTTGGTATCTTTGATTCATAACTGTTACGATCTGAATTTATTTTTAATTTTCTCTGACCTTCTCCTGCATATTTTGTGGTCTAGGTTCCACCTTATGGAGGGTTGTATTAGTGTATAATTCAGTTTTATTACTTATAAATTATTGAAATTGCATTTAAGAACGTTAAAAATGAACATCTTACTGCAGCATCAGTATTAATCTTTATGGGTATCATCATTTTGTGGACTGTTTTGCTTACTGTTGTTATGCCGCATGTTAAATTACAGCCTGAATATGTATATTTCAGGTTTTACTGTTACTGCTGTTTTTGTTATTTTTGAATGATTATTTTTTACCTGTTTTTGCCATTTCAGTTATGTTTACAATTAATTGAATTGAATTAATTTCAATTCAATTTTATTATACCAGGAGGGAAAGTTGGTTTGTCAATAGGTTTTATTTACAGAGAGACAACGACATAACATTAAAAACACAGCAATAAGGAACATAGATATTAAACATAAACTTACTACAAATACAAAAATATAGTAGTGAGCATAATACTTATGGTAAAACATTACATGAAACATATTAGACCTAAAAAATTAAACCAAAATTAGTCTTCACTGATGATTGATGCAAATGCTAACTGTTCATTATATGATTTCAGCTAGTCGATGTTTATTAAAATTGAACTTATTAATAGCTGTTGGAATGAAAGAGTACTTGAAACAGCTGCTTTGTACCCTTGGAGCATTTAACCTGTGACTTGATGGCACCAACAATTCTTTTAAACTCTTTCTTTAAATGTCCTAATGTTCTATGTGCTTTCTGGAAGGTTTCCACCCAGATGTTACTGCTCCCGGGCACTCCTCAGGTTATTTAAAGCCCAGAGGAAAGTTTTGTAAATAGACTCATTATTAGGTTTTTATGTGTTTTTCTTTGTCAAGTTACAAGGTTGAGCAGTAGTTTTGAGTTTATAGTTCTGAATCACTTATAAGTTTATTTTTGTGAATTATTTTCTTTGGTTTTTACTGCCATGTTGGTCACCTATTGCTAAGACAACTCTGTTGTATTTTTATTGGGTATGTTGTTAGGAGATATGCGCTCAGAGATCATGAAACACCAGTAAAGGTCACCATTTTGGGCACTTCCTCCTCCAAATGTGTGTGGATTTGAAACCCCTTTTTGTCAATTAGTCTCCTTGTTTAAAACAAACCTTTCCCTACTTTTTTGGTATCGACTTATGCCATATATTTTGACTAAGATCTTTGATTTTCATCTTGGTTTTGGTAATGGTGTTGCAGTGTTCTCAGTTTTGACCCCTTTTCCTGGCTTTGAACATTAGAACAAACAATCTTGATGAGAACGGGCCATTCAGCACAGTAAAGCTCGCCAGTCTTATCCGCTGAATTCTTCCAAAATATCATCAAGTTTGTAAAGTTATACATGCATGTCTACATCTTTTCCCCCAATCTCCTTTAAAAAAATCTTCCTAGCTAGTGCACTGGCATAATACAAAGCAGTCCAGGAACTGTTTTCATTGAAGTTACTGTAGTTTTATAAGAATTGCCATTTCTTTGCTTTTTGCCAGTTCTTTTTATTAAGCTATTGGGATTTGTTCACCTTAGGATTGCCTTTTTGGCATCTCCTTTCTGCTCTTTTGAGCACCTTTTGTTCTTTAAATACCTAGTTTCAATTCATAAAGCACTAATGTTTCCTTCCATTCGCAAGCACAAAGTTTTATTCAATTTCTCCCCATTATTAGGCATTTTTGAACCAATAAGCATGTTTTGTACTTTAATCGAGTTTCTCTGTACTTGGGCCTAGCCAGCTGTTGGTAGTTGGGCGTTAGCTGAATTGGTTGTGTCATCTGGGCTGGCCAGAAACAGTTCTAACCTGTTCTTCTGGAGTTTTTTGGAAGTTTTTACCCATTTTCATTATGTTTGCGATTCCTTTTCATAACATAATGCATAATGCATAATGCACTTCCTGGCCATTTGAGATTGGATAAAACCCCTAGAATAACAAAGTTCACCAAATAAACAACAAATAAGTTGAAAAACATGGGTGTCCTGTGCAGTGTAAAGCAGTGCTCAAAAAACCTCAAACAATGTAAGATTAAGTATTGCTTAAGTTTGCTGTAATCACTGTACAAAGAATGTCTTCTTTAGAGTTCTTGCTTGTAATGCAAGACACTTTTAACCAGGCTATAAGGCTGATTATTCCTCTGGTGATTCCAAGGGCTGTTTGGAAAAGCATTATGTCAGAACATTAGAAATTTGTCAAATGAGAGGAGACCATTCAGTCCATCAGACTTGTTTGTTTAGCTATGTAGTAGCTAAGCTATATCTTTTGTGGAATGAGCAGACTTCTTTTCATTGTTTATATTCTAACATCTTCTGGATGAGGAAATGAATCAGAAAGTGAGTTTTCTGAACTAAGAAGCTACAACATGAAGTGTTTTTAACATGGTAATACAATGAATGGCAGTGATCTTTCTCCTACTAGACCTATTTGTGCTTAATCTCTCCGTCATCCAGCAGAAGTTTACAAGTGTTTTGAATGTACCTCTAACCTCTCACTTAAAATATACAGTTTCCCCCTTTCTTTATCTCTCTCTAGAAATCCTCCTTTCTGATGTGACTCTACTGAAGCATTCTGTAGCAAGCATCAATGTAGCATCTGGCTGCTATGTTGAAAAGTGGGGCAAACAGTAACATTTGTTTGGATGTCTTCTAGTCACCATTGCAATCCACTTTGTTGATTTCTGTAAACTTCTGTTTTTTTAGCAGGCCTGGCCATGGTTTGCCTCCCATCAGGTCTGACTACTCGTTTTTGCAGTTAATGAAGATACAGGTTTGGATTTGGATTCACTGATTTTGTAGGTTGTCACTGTTGTACTAATATTTCAAAATTTAGGGGCAGATTTTAATTCGTCTCTGCTTTTACCTTTATGTGATTTCAAAATTAAATAAAAACAAAAGGAGGGCAGACAGATGTGCTGTATGAGTGGTATTCCACTTAAGGTCAAAGCCAACCCTAAAGGGGCAGCATGCTTTTTTTGTTACACCATAGGAATGTACAAAGGACGTTCAAAAAGTTTCTGCACTTTTTCTAACTCTATTTATTAGGAATTTCAAAAACAAATTTACATTACTTTTCTACATATTCACCTTCGTTTGCAATGCAATTTTCCCAGTTCTCTGAGACACAACCAATCACTACTCCTCCCGCCTTCACCGTTTCCAACAAAAATATAAAAGTGCAGAAACTTTTTGAAAGTCCCTTGTATGACCTTCCAAAACTATGTCTAGAAACAATAAAAGCACCAAATTGAAATAAAAACAATAAAATAACTATTTTACAAATTATATACACAGTTATACACAAACTGACTTCTAGTTAAGACATTCCATAAACAGGGCACTATATGACCCATGGTGGGATGCAAGTCTTTTAATAGACTTGTGGAACCTCGGGTCACGAACGTCTCGGACCACGTACAAATCGGGTTACGATCAAAAAGTTCGCCAAACTTTTGCATCTGTTCACGTCCACACACTCGGGTGACAAACAAGCCAGTTTCACTCCCGGTTCATATGCGCCGATGATTTCCGCATATGTTCAGTCTCTCCCTGTACAGTACATTGTTCTTGGTCAGACATGCATCGCACAGAAGGACTTTGTGGTATAGTAGGTCCACAGCTGATGTCAAGAGGCCAGTTTTAAATAAATAATCGCCGCGCTACAGCTGCCACGTTCTCTTCATAAACAAAAGTGTGAGGTGGCTAAAAGGAGGAAAAATGAAAAGAAAGACGGAGGTTGCGGAGTGAGGGAGTAAGCAGGAAGCAGTGTGGAAAGAACCAGTGCGAGCCAGCGAGTGGGCGCGTGCTCGCAGGCAGGCAGCTGGGTGTTTGACTGACACTCGGTGGGGCAGAAGGAAGTGGTCGCTCCAGCTGAGCGATCAAGGAGCTGGAGTGACCAGAAGGACGACGGCTGGCCACGTAAGACTGAGAAGGCAGCGGGGGTCACCAGTTAAAGAATGCACCGGGCTTGTTTTTAAAGAGACTGCTTCCAGCATTGTTTTAACCTCGTTGTATTTAATGAAGATTTTTTTTCTATTGGATTTTAACCTTCACTTCACTTCTGTTTTTATGGGATTAGTTATTTATTGAAGGATTCTGAAAGCACTGCACTTTATTTAATTTGGACTTTAATAAAAGCACTTGGCACTTTTTGCACCATTCCCTTGCTCCATTCTACAGTAGTGCCTCACTGTTTTGCTCATCGGTAACATTACCGACAGTGATGGGTTTAAGGGCTTCTGGAAGCGAGATGGGAGCATGCAGCAAACCCGCATCGTCACAGACTTTACCTCAAAACTGTAATCTCCTCTCCACCCAGCTCTTCCTCACTTCCTTCACGCCAGAACTCATGCAAGGTTAGTTTTCTTGGTTATTTATGGTTAGTTTTTGTGTAAATTAAGGATTTTTCAAATGTTCATTTTTCCCTGTGCTTAAAACTCATTGAAAAAAGTGTTTACAGTGAGCAGTTTGTAAGGCTATGCATGAACTCCTGCAAGGTTAGTTTTCTTGGTTGTTTATGGTTAGTTTTTGTATAAATTACGGATTTTTCAAATGTTCATTTTTTTCCTGTGCTTAAAACAAATGAAAAAAAAGTTTTTCCAGCGAATGGTTCGTAAGGCTATAGCGTGAACTCTTGCAATGTTAGTTTTCTCTGTTAAAGGTTTTCTCAGTGTTATTCAATGTTTTTACATTTAGTTTACTATGACACTGTGCATTCTATGGTATAATTAACTATTTTTGTGCTTAAAAATCTTTAAAAATATATATATATATACATACAGTTCGTACAGTCCAGAACGGATTAATTGAATTTACATATCATTCTATGGGGAAATTACTTCAGGTCACAACCAAATCGGGTTGTGACCAGAGTTTTGGAACGGATTACGGTCGTGACCCAAGGTTCCACTGTAATTGTGACTGTTGTGAATTTTAGACTTTAATATTTTAGTGACTGCAAATTTTTTCCGGTCTGCAGTCAAAAGTAAATTCCTTGTTTCTGAATTTGAGAATTCTGAATATTTGTTTATTTTTTTATTACTTATTGTTATGGTGCTTGTTTGTGGAGCTACCACGATGTCATTTTGTTTTTGTTACAGGCATTTGCCATTTTCAGTATTGGTAGTTATTGATGTGATTGCAAGTTGCCAGGTCAAGCCACCCCTAGAAGTTGCCTCGAGTAATGTCCTCAATTTAACAATTTATAAGCCGACAATGTGAGGCACTCATTATCCAAGCGTTCACATACTCTCTGCTTCTGTACACTTACAGCTTTTGATTAACGTCAAACAATCTAGCGACTTCATTTCAGGTAAGTTAGGCTTACTCGTTAACTTTGAAGAAAGGTGGTATTCATTTTTCTGTTACTTACTAAAGAAAGACTTGACTACATTTTATCTCCTGACCTCCATTTACCTGCCCTCATGGCCTACTGCTTTCCAGTTCTATTGGCTCTTAAACTATTTATTCACAAATAAACATAAAAAATACAACAATAGGATTAGGTTGATCGATCTGATAGTTTGTAAGTATGTGAGAGAGTGCGCCCAATTCTTCCCTTCACCTTAAAAATGAATAGTAGATGGATGGATGGAACACAATACTACATTGATCAAGGAATCTAACCATTTTCTATACCTTTTTCCAAACTGGCATATTCTATTTTAGGGACCTGAAACAATATTACAATTGATGATTCAATGTCCTCTGTGCCTTTACAGTACAAAAGATTATTATCATGATAATCAGGTTACATGCAAACATTTAGAAGTTCACTTTTAAATACCAGCTGGATATGCAGTGACTGATATCAGTTGGTTACACACGCTTACAGATACAGTGTGGTACAGTTCATTACAGACAGCAGGAAGAAAATGTGCTGTTAGTTGATTACCCTTCTACACTTGACAGCACTGACTAACAATTTTCGTCATTATTATTTTCTGGATGGGCGCCATCTCTTGTGATCAATCTATCAATAGTGTGCATTAAATGAAATGGATTGATGCTAGTAGTCCTCTCCTTGACTCTTATTCCCTAAGGCTATGAAAGGTCAGTATTGATTCCTAATTAAACAAAATGGTACTGCTTCTAACTGAATGTGCCACAATCTGATTAAGTTTATTATTATGTTAACTAAGCATCATAATGCCTTGCTGGTTTGGTACTTTTCGATTCTTTTAAAAAAAAGCTTGCCATTTAATGCCTCCTGCTGTGATTCTGAGAAATGAAAAGAAACAAATCAATAGCAAGATTAATTATTAAGCATTTTCCCAGCACAGCAATGTGCTGTTCAAATAAGAGTCTAATAGGATAACTGCTTTTTACAATATGATAGCAAGTTATTCTGCTCAATGTTCATTTTGTTATCCATATTAAGCCCCCTTGAGTTTCATTATGTCATAAAAGTACATTAAATAGAACAAGATTGACATACAGGATATCCAAAAAGGCTTATTTGCATTGCCAGTATTGAGATTTGGCCGAAGCCTTCATCCAAAGCGGCTTACAAATCACAAAGGCATAAAGATAAGTCCCTACTATTTGACCATTGGCAGCCTAAGAGATTTGCTCAGGGTCACACACTGAGTCAGCAGTAAAGACTGAACTTTTGCCTCCTCATACTGATACTTTACTCGGATAAACCTCACCAAATCAAACTCCATGCAATTAACATTGTTATGACAATAAAATATAAAAGATAAATTGTTCTTCTTCTGCCTGCCTTCTAATACTTGAAACTGTAAAGTCTAGGCCCTTTTGGTACCACAATGTCAAAAGAGACCCCAAATTAAGCACTAAAGAAAAACTTTTACAAGAATTATAAAATAGTCATGTGTCCACCTAATTTGTGATTCAATTCAATTTGTATAGAATTCTTATCAAAATGCAGATGAAGAGCACAAATTTAAAAGCAAAGCTAACAGAGGCAGATGCTTACTTAATATTTCAGCATTACAATAAAATATTTTAAAATACAGTAAATTACGTTTAGACTCTTGGGAGCCTACTGCCTCTCCCAACAGGACTGAACACAAGGCAGGAAACTGCCTTTATTTTGCCCTTTGCAAATTTAAAAGTAAAAATAATGATAGATTTTAATTTATGATACAGTTCAACAATACAAATATTCCAAAAGAAGCTCACATTATATTTTTTAATAGGTTGCAGGGACTCAGAATCATTAAATCGCCGATTTGCTTATTTTTAAGTAATAGGTTTACCAAAACCCCTCAAATCAGACCCTGACAAATGTATGCCAAGGCTGTAAATGAATAGTAAGTAATAAGTGAGGAAATATAAGAGTGAAAAGTAAAGAAATGATGGAAAACTAAGCTCTAATATGTGTACTAATGAGTGAGACAAGGAGGGACAAGCAACAGTGTTTGGTCTAGATAGGCACACAGGCAATTTGAATTCAGACAAAGGAGATAATTACCACATTAATATGCTTTATGGCTGCAAGTGTGCATGATTTGTTGATAATTACTATTTCATTAAAATATTTTATGCTTTATTTTTTAAAATTCTGTTCCATTATGACTAATGAGTTTTTTATGCTGCCATTAATCTAAAAAGAGCGTGCATTTTCCAATTGTGCATATATGAAGTATAAATGGAAATAACCAGGCCGGTAAACGATAAACTATTAGGAAGCTCATAATCACAATTCTAAATGTGATGGGACCCTAACAGGTGCACAAATGATGGAGTGGGGTGTGCACTGTGCAGAAGTGTCTTTTGTTTTTGGAGTGCTTAGAGAATCTACTTAACTTTTGAGAATACAGTATGGTGATCTCCTGCATGACTTGCTACTAAAGATGGATTTTTTGTGCAAACTCTTGACTGCTCCCAAAGAGCTGCTGAATCACACAAGCAGTGCAAATTGCTTTTTATATCCAGCTGTTAAACAAATAGAAAGCTAGATTTTTTTCATGGTTACATTCTCATAGGTCAGTATGAGGGTCTGATTTCTATATTTTATTTCACTGTTTTGGTGTCTTTTTCTGGACTGCAAGCATTTATAACTTTTGTAGTATCTATGAGTAATTTTAGTCCCACAAATGACACAATTTTTTTTTTATTAAGTTGTCTATTCACAGTGAAATGGAGAATATCATGATAAACTGAAACCTAAACAATTTGAATGATGATGTCCTAAAGACATCAAGTGAACGATTACTCCTATATGAAGGAGATGGTAAAATACGGCTGGTGCCAGAGATTAATATTAATAAAGCAGCTATGTCTGGGCATGGAGTTATCATATTGAGCAACGAAACTGAAAGCTGATAGGAATAGTCATCAAGTAAAAAAGAGACTAATTTGCTAAATAGTAGCCCTCTTGATGCATGATGGCACATTGTTTAGCACTAGTACCTGATTATTCCAGCATCCTGAGTTCGAAACCCACTTCCAGTCATTGCTTGTACTGACATTGAACCTTCTCTCCATGTCTACATGGGGTTTCCTCTGGATGCTCTAGTTTCCTCCTGTATTAGTTTGACTAGTGAGTCTAAATCTGCCCTTATGTGAGCATGGGCATCACAATCAACTGGCACCCTGTTATTGTCTGGGTCAGTCTATTTCTCTAAAATGAAGCTATGTATTTTAACACATTGTTGTTCATTATAGTGCAGGAGTGTGGAGACATGTTGCATATTAGACAGACATACAAGTACAAATTTCACTGTACTCTGCACATGTAGCAATACAACTACTACTGCTACTACTAAAGCTAACTTACAGCACTATAGTGGTTAGTCATATTCTATTATATGCATTTAATGAGGGTTAGCAAAGAGGCAGAAATACCCTATAGTTCCAAGGATTGAATTTGATTCAAACCTGTTAACTGTGTAATTAGTTTGCAACTTGTGTATCTTTTTTGGGTATTTCACTTTTATTTCAAAAAATGCATGCAGTGTAAATTAGTTAGTCCATTGTCAGTTAATGTGATTGTGAGTATGAGTGTGCCCTAAAATGACCGGCATTTCATCCAGAGTTGGCTCCTGCCTCATACTGGTTCTTCTGATGTTGCTGGGCTGAAGTCTGTCATCCAACCAACAACAGCAGCTTTGGAAAATCGATAACCCAAGTGGACATTTAGTAGGAGAACAGATGTTTAGGCGTCTAGCAGGTGTGGGAAATCTCCAGATTTGTTTCTTATTTGCTTGATTTAATCTAGTATATTAATTCCTAGAAGAATTAACAGTTTAAAAACTGAGAGGTCACAAAACTACTTAAAATGAGAAAAAACACCAAACTTTTCTTTCTTCATTGCATTTGTTGTTGTGCAACTTTACAGATACAATGTTGAACACTGACTGGTGTCATTATTCTTCAAGTGGTAACGTACATTTTCCTTTCAGAGTTCTTGATAAGCGAAACAGTTTGGCAGCATTTGCTAAATTTGAAAGACTAACGAAGTCTGTGACTAAACTGTCAGTACATCCAAGTGGCAGGTCAAAAGATGGTCAAAAACAAAAGCTACTCATTGGAAAACAGGCTGAAAAGTACAATAAATTCAGTTCCCTCTGAAGCTTTCATATTTTATTGTTATACATATTGAACCATTGGGAATTAAATTGAACTTTTTAACAAAAAATTTATTAATTTTATTGCAATCATTCCATACAAATCAATTAATTTTTACAAAAAATAGGATTGAAAACAAGTCGACCCCCACCCCTGAGAGAGGCCAACAGAGTGAAACGTAAGGCTTGTAAACATACCTAAATTGATGAGTTTGATAAGCCAATAGAGATGAATGGAGAAGAAAAAGAAATACAGAAATAATGAATGTTTGCTGCCCAGTAATAAAATTGGAAGTTAGGTAGAGCCATGCCACCTTCTGCCTTTTGTCTTTGTAGGGTCACTCTTTGGATGAGTGGATGTTTTGAGTTCCAAATAAATGAGGTTATTGTTGAATCTAATTGCTTAAAGAATGATTTATTAATGTATATTGGAATGTTTTGAAATAAAAAAAGGAGCTTAGGAAGAATATTCATCTTAACAGTGTTAATTCTTCCAGCTAGTGTGAGATGAAGGGTTGACCATCTATGCAAGTCTAGCTTAATTTTTTCCATGCAGACGGCGAAATTTTGTTGATAAAGAGCTTTATGTTTACTTGTGATGTTTACCCCAAGGTATTTAAACTGTTCTGCAATGATAAAAGGTAAATTGAACTTTTTTGATACAATTTAACAGAAAGTGATAACAGATCTCAGTACTGTATTTCATTAAAATATAAAACATAATAATTGATCACATAAGTATTCACCCTCTTTAATATGACACATCTAAATTAACACTGGTGTACCAGTTGGTTTCAGACATTATGTTATTAGCTCAATGGAGATCACCAGTCTAGGGTATCAATTGATTGTAGGATACATGCACTTCATCTGGAAGGGCCAACTTCTGGTCAGTATCATAGTCTAACATACACAATGAAGACAAAAGAATACTCCAAGTAACTCCATAAAAAGGTAATTGAAAAGCAAAGCCAGGGGAGGGAGACAAGAGAATATCAGTGTCACGGCATATCCCTTGGTGTCCAGTTAAATCAATCATTGAGAAATGGAAAGAGTATGGCACAGTTGTAAATCTGCCAAGATAAGTCTATCCTTGCAAGAAAATGACAAGTGAAGGTGGCCTCTAAGAGACCTAGTTGACTGGAATTGGAGAATCTGTGCGTTCAAAAACTGTTTGCCAGTTACTTTACCAATTGTAGCTTTATGGGTGAGTGGCAAATAGAAATCCACTGTTAGAAAAAAAAAACACACATTTCATCCTAGCTAGAGCTTGCCAGAAGGCACATGGTAGACTCTGAAGTCACCTAGAAGGTGGTTCTACAGTACAATGACACCAAACTTGAGCTTTTTAGCCATCACAGTAAACACCATCTTTGGCTTAAGCCAAACACTGTACATTATCAAAAACACTCCATCCTACACCTTGGAAAAAAATAACTTTTTTATTCTTAAATATTTGGCAAGTCAGACTCATTTGGAAACTCTTGTCCATCTATGGATGGATTTCATCTTGTACCCAATTCTGCTGGGCTAGTCTCTGGCCCCTACAATTCTGAACAAGATAAATTGGGATAGAAAATTATGTTATTTTGCATTCAAAATATTGTTATGCAGTTCATAGCAGAGCTACAGTTACCCTGACCAGATAATTTTTCCAAAGAAAGTACAGTAAACTTTAACATTACAGTCTTCTGCTCGATCTGGCTAATATTTATATTTCACATAAACAGGTGATGCTTTAAATCTAGGCCTGGTCCCTGTTCAAATGGCTTAGTGGCAGAATTATTTTGATTTAAGTGTGTTCAGCATAGCATTTTGCTGTTATTTTGGGTTGTTAACACAACCCTGAAATTTCATTCTCCCTCAGCAGTATCCAGCCCACCCTGGGTGTACTTTGCAGGTTTTTGAATTGCTATAAACAGCAAAAAAAACAAAGCAGTTCTATAATGAGTTGATACAAAGTGCTTTTAGAGTAACAAAACCCAGCTGCATGTTATAGCTGGAAATATGCAAGTTGTAAAGGATGGTCTGCAGCTTTACCCAGCTGAGACGCCCTTGGAATGGAAGGGGAGGTAATGTGCACAAGGCATTATTTCCCCCGGAGTGTTATATGGCAACACCCCTGGGTTGTAGCGATGCCTTGGATTCCCACAGGGAATCCACGTACAGGGTGTTGTTGTCTCTCATGGCAGGGCTCCTAGTACCTATTATGACACCTTCCTAGCTTTTCTAATAAACACTGCTTAATTAATGTTCTTTGTTCATTTCACCTGTACTGTTCCTCTGCATTGGTTTTCTGTTGAATTTCTTTTTTTCAGACACATGGGCTTGGGAAATAATTTGATGGCTTATCTAAAGGTTATTCCACCTAGAGTTAAGGGTTGCTGCTGTTGCCTAATGTTTCTCCTTCTCTCTCCCCTTCAGATTGGACAACTTGTAGCAACAAGAGATGTCACTTCCAGGTCATGGTTCCCTGGCCCCTTCCAGCCTATCTTCTTCTTAAGGGGGGTTCCCTGCCATTTTGATTTAATCTACCTCTTGACTCCAGTCTAAAAAGACCTCTAAACAATTTTCAACTTTTCTGTCGTTTTTCAAACAACTATAGGGGATTCACTGATATGGTGTCCCAACTGTTCCTGTGTTTTGTTTAACAATTTAAAACTCTCTAAACTCTTGTCTTATTCCTACAGATGTTTATAAGGTGTGTCCAACTCCTCAATACCTTCAACCTTTGTCTCTACGTATGTATCTTAAAGAAGTTTCCATTCTGCCTTGGCCTGTGTGTTGACTGTCCCTCTTGTTGTCCTATTGCTAGAACTCAACAATGCCTCTCGGTTCTTGCATCTCAGTTCTTGCTTCCAAACTGTGGACTGGGCTTCCAATGACCATCCAAAATCAAATCATGTTCAGATTCCTGAATACGTTTCTCTGACTGTTTAGACTTTCTACTTCTCAGCTCTCCTGTGGAATATCTGTACCAACCAAAATAATTATGTAGCAGCTTCCAATGTTTTTACTTTTGTCACCAATTCTTGGGATTTACTAAAGTGCTACACTTTTAATCCTCTATGTGAATTTTGTTCTCTAATACTTATGAAATGTGTAGTTTCTAAGCACTCATATTGTATGTGTTGAAGCTTGTTAGGTAAGTCACTTTGAATAAAGCCATCTACTAAATAAAGAATAGTTACAAACTTGTATTTTTAAAAGTGTACTTAAATAAGAACTAAACTATAAAAAGAAATGACAAATATCACAGCCAAATATGAAAAAAGAAACTTGGTTTAAATATTTGTTTGCATCTGAAAACTATTAAGCTTACTGAAGACTTAATATATACCATTGCCTGAATCTCTGATGCTTTTTTATCTGCAATCCATTTAAGACAAAATTCTGTGGTAATGATGTATAGTACATACTTGAAAGTGCTGTTTTACTTCTAGTCCACATACAGTAAAGGTAAAGGCCAGTACATCAACTTATTACATTATGAGTATATTCCTGGGATAGCCTAAATGTGGTACAGCTACTCATCAAAATTGTTCTATTTAGTGGAAATCATGGTCCTTATAACATGACTAGAGGCAGAGCAAAATTAAACAACTCAAAGACAGTACTGGTAGGTCATTTGGTATTTCTGAATAGATTCAGTTTTTGAATGATTGTATTCTGTGATTAACGGACTTCCTATCTAAGCTTGTGTTCTGCTTTCCACCTACTGTTACTGCGATAGACTTCAGCGCCCCTGACCGTGTAATGGAGAAGTGGGTTCAGAAGGTGGATGAATGTGTGCACCAGCTATTCTTTTTTGCTCAGCTCTCTTAGATCCACTTTAAAGCACTTGTAAATCCAAACAACATCAGAAATGCATATGTACCCTACAGTCCATCGCCTGCAGTATTAAACAGAAAAAGGTCAAAATTCAAATATTTCTACAGAAAACTGTATTGTCTATGAGGAAATCTGCAGGATGAGCAGCGGTGGCATAAAAGTGGAAATAAGAATTTTTAGCATCATTTAAAAGAACCACAAATTCAGATATTTATGATGTTTCAGCATTAGTGTAAATATAGCATGAACTTTGATGTTAAATTGCTCAAGTAATTCTAATTATTTTCTGACAGTACTGAAAGATAAATAAATTGTATGACGTTTTAAATCACATAAGCCTAAACACTGGAATCTGACTGATAAAGGGGAAAAAAAAGTTCTGCCAATGCTCTCCTGACTCTCATCTCTGCAAGGCTTAGCTCCCTAGAAGCACTAATCTCTGTCACACACAACTTGCTATTTTTAAAAGAAGCTCTTTGCCAATCCAAGGAGTTTCATATTTATACATACAGCAGGCTTTTTATACATTAAATGTAAAAATTTGTGCCATATTGTACCAGCTATCTTAATAATGCATGATTTTATATACAAATGACATTGGTTAAATAAAGGCCCAGAGAGAGATAAAGTGACAAAGAGTGAGAGCACATAAGCTACTAGGGTGATCATAAGCCATTGTGGACATACAGGAGATACCAGGTTTAGTGGATTCCTGATGTTCTGGGAGGAAGCTAAACCTAGAAAGCATATGGTGAACCATGCAAAAAAGGGTGTCCAAGCCTCTAACCAAGAGAACAAGAGCGCTGACATGAGTCCAATACAACTCCAGCAGGCCAAATGGCAATCTCAGAGATAGGTCACTTGGAATAGGAAAGACACAGACACAGTATGCCTGAAAACTGGCATTTAAAGGCAAGCGTAGGCTTATTGTGATGAAACACCAGATGATGTAATTCTGATTATTTATGGGTTGGTGTGAAAGGGTGTGTACGTGTGTGTGTGTACCCTTAGCTGAACTACCGTTCATACAGGCGTGGCACCTGTCTTGCACCCAAAATTACCATGAAAGGTTCTACATTTGGTTAACTCTGAAACAGATAAACTAGATGCAGAAAACAAATACACTTCATAGTCTATAAACCTGAATGATGCTTTGTAGTCAAGATACAGTATGTGCTCTTCACCAACGAACAGAAATGCAAGAACAGCATAACAGAACAAGCCAGCAAATAAGAAAAATACATACTTGCTAGATAAGCCACTAGCTCGAGAGGTCATCCAGTAGCTCTACCAAGCTATCAGCCATGTTGCATCCAATGGAGTGGTTAAAACGCTTGTATACAATAAGTCAAGATGCTAAGCAGTAGAGTAACTATAGGTAGTGCAGCTGGGGCAGTTGCAGTGGGACTTATGGGTTTGAGGGAACTCATAGTGACTTCATGCCTGTTTTTCTGTAAGGCTTTTTATTAACATGCTTATGTACTTGATATTAGAATGAAAAGGTATATGGTTATACTATTTCTACAATTCCATAAACCTTAATAATGATAATTGACCTTCTGTGTAGAGTATATATTTTATGTATTTCATTGATGGTGGTCATTTCTAATTGGATTAAAGTAGATTTTACAAGACGTGGGGCCTGATTTATTTTTTGCTTTAAGACTTATGAAATTCTAGTTGAGTCAATGATGCTGAGTGAAATGTTATAAAACTTTCTCTGTACATTTTTTTTTGGCTAGTGAAATTTAGATTTGATTTAATATACTTTATTAATTCCACAGGGGAAATTGTCTTTTCGCATGATCTTTGGGGTTAGAGTGCAGGGTGCTCCAGGAGACTCTTCATTCCATTGTGCAGCACCCCGGAGCTCAAGGACCCAATGGAGTAGGATCTCTTCTTGCAGTAAAAGTATTTGAACCAGCAACCTTGCAGATACCAGGACAGACCTTAGTCACAGAGTCACTCCTGCTCCCCCAATGATCCCTAATAGATGGTAGGTGATCCAATACATGACCTATCTGGTGTTCACAAAACCCTTACATGAAGCGATAAATATACCGTAAATAATAAACACAGTATATCGCATATGCATGCTGTGATAGTGTAAGTGGATAGCTATATTGTAGTATACTGTAAATAGAATATGCTGTATAATGCCAAATATTCAAGTCATTTTTGAGGATGATAAAATACCTATTTATTTAGGAAAGGAATTTTGCAAATAACAGGGATGTACATATCAAAAAGTGCAGAGATGTTGGAGGTCTATTATACTTGATACTTTTCTATATAAACTGAAGTTAGATTCACTTAAGCTGTGTGACAATGAAATTTGATTGCATTTTTATGTGCATGGTTTCTACTAAAAAAGATAGTTGAACATATGCTTTGTAGTTAGCCTAAAGCAACAACCTCTAAAAGGCATCTACAACTGAAATAACAAAAAGAAGCAAAATTACTCCAAGGCAAAAATATATCCTCTATTAAGTGCGGTGAGAAATATTACCACTCTTATAACTTAAGATGTTTTTTGTGTTTTCTACCCTCCCCTAATACTGCATATGAATGAGATGACATGAATAGCATTAGAAGGGATTGACTGTATAACAATGTATTCAAAACAGCAAACAACTCTTTAACTAATTTAGATCAATCTGCAGATTTATCTTCTCATTGTCACATTTCACTTTTCACATTTGCTTATATATTTTTGACTTCCATATGCTTTGCATTTGCTTCTTTTTTTTCTGTTTATAGTTTTATTTTATCATTAGCATTATCTGAACCTCCTGTTTGCATTAGAGAATTACAGGCAGCTACAGCTTATCATGGCAGAAAAAGATGCCAGTAAAAGATCACTTCTGGAAAGGATGTCAATCCAATGCAGGCCGCTCCCAATCACACATTTATGCTTACTGTCATCAGAGCAACATTGAGCTACAAATCAACACTGGCAGCTCAGGACTGAAACGAGGAAGAGGAGGGACAAAATGCAGAACAGAGGCAACAGAAAATTGCATGTGTGGCAGTAGGGGGCGCTGGTGCTCCCTTGAACCCTCAGGGATGACTCCAAACACCAGGTAAAAGTCCAAGACTTTTTATTATTATTCTTCAGAGTGCACCAAGCACCTTCCACACTACTCATACACCAATAACAAAACACTAATCACTCCTCCTTGCCCAGACACTTAGCTCCTCTCCCACCCAGCACAGCTCAGTGTCTGGACTGAGGCACCGTCCTTTTATAGCCCCTGACCCGGAGGTGTTCCTGTCCCAACAGTCCACAGTTCCTTATTCCTTCCGGGTCAGGGCAAGCAGTCCTTTTCTTCAACCCGGTGGTCCCCAAGGTATCCAGCAGGGCTGTGTAAAAACACTACATAGTCCATAAGGCCCTGCTGGAATCCTGCTGTCGGGAGAGCTCCTCCTGGCGGCCTGGGGGTGCGGACCGGCATGGGAAGCTGGCAGTCCTCCACACATGAAAACATTCCTTTTTTTACCAAATATCTCAATGTCATTTAAATATTTTGGTTTCAAAAGCTTGTGAGCACACTGAAGATGGAAACAGTGAAGGGTATAATGTAACAATAAATTGAACTGAAAACATGTTTCAGGATTTGTGTCTGTAACTGGGGTTGAACAAGTGCAGCCAAATGTTCAGAACTATTCACCCTCCCACAGAACTGAAGCCAAAGTTAAGTTACTGTTCAGGAACTTTTCTAAACTTCAAAAATAATCACATACTTTCAAACTCTACATGAATTTAAAACCAAAAGTACACTTTGAAATACCCTGTCTGTTCATAATAAATAGCACATGGGCAAAACTCCAAAATTCTCATGCCATAAAAAGAATACTTCCCCATAAAACATGCAATCATGAGCACAATGTTGGTTCTGGATGGCATTCTTAGTATCCAACTTAACAGCTAACATCAATATACAGTTCAATTTGCCCATTCCAATGGCACAATTTGTTTCATTATTTCCTTTATAGTACCAGGCTGCTCTCAGCATGCCACACAGTGGTTCCTCACATAATGTTTAAATTAACATAGATAAACAATTTAAGAAACTTTGGACACTCGCAAGTCTCACCATCTTGTATAATTTTTTCCACTTCACAAATAAAACTGTCATTTTAACCAACATCAACTTAAAAAATCTCCCCATAGGGAAATAATTTCTTTGAATGTTACATGCTATGAAGAAAACATTACAGTAATTGATTTTGTAGGCAAAGGCATTGTAGGCCATTTCCTTAATATGAAATGGAAACAAAAAGAAGAACAAATATATCAAATGTAAATATACACTTATTGGAATAACAGTATCTTAGAATCAGTACAGAATAACCACACTTGTTCTGCAATTTCATTACAGGTTTATTTTTAGACAGTCATTTGATATTGCTGGCAGATTGTGCCAATCTTTTTTACATGTTTTAAATGAAAATGGAATGTAATGTTAAACCAACATTCCTCTCATCTTTGTTTTAGCTTTGAAGATATCAAACTTTATAAATAATAAACAAGAGGCATGTTTGTGGAAATCAAGCAGTACAAGGCTGTATGTCAGGTATATACAGATGAAAAGAACTGAATTTGATTGCATGGTAATACAGTCCTTATTGCTACCACCTCACATATCTAGATTTACATGTTAGGTCTGGAGTTCTTGCTGTATGCTTCTTTTTTTCCTGGGAACTCCACTTTTCATCCCACATTCCAAAAAATAGACAGGTTAGGGTAATTTGCTGTTTTGAACTGGCCCGATTTTGGTGTGAGAGTGAATTTGCCTTGCAGTGGACTGATGCTCCATCCTTAGTTGACACTTACCTTGTGCTTTGTGCTTACAGTTCGATTAGGCAGGTTTCAGAATGGATGATAATGTACACTTATTATTCTTCACCACAGAACTGACACTTTTTTTTAACATATATCAAAATATTGAGTGGTGCAGCAGATAGTAGTGCTACCTTTCAGATCCAGCATTCTACGTCTGGACCTCACACCCAGAGGTTGTCTGGATGGACTTTGCACATTGTCCCAATATGATACTCCTGTTTTTCTTCCAAATCCTCAACAATGTGCAGTTTAGGTTAATTGTTCATTTAAAACTGGTTCTGTGAGGGCCCTAAATTGGGCTGGTGCCCTGTCCAAGGATTTTTACTGCCTTTCGCCCAGTACTGCTGGGACAGGCTCTTGCCTCTGACCTTTAAATGGAATATGCAGAAGATGATATGATAGTAGAAATTCTAGTAGATAGTGGATTTCAGCTGGTATGGTCCCAGTGTGGCATTTCTGGCACATTTCTGTAACTATGTCCATGCCATGGATCTAGATGCAGTGAAAAACGAGAATCCAAGTAGATAAATGCGTGTATGTTACAGAGACAACAGCCATTAAAATGCTGTACACTCAATTCACTATAAAAAGGTGGTAAATGAGTCATAGGATCAGACTATGGTGACTGCTGTAACACAACATGAATGACTCAACAACTCTTTTAACAATTAACTTTGATGAGGATCAAGTTTATTGGACAGAGTGGTTAGCCTGACATATTATACCCGATGAAAATGGGGCAATGTGAGTGAGGGTGGTTTCCAAAAAAAGCTGTCACACCACTGAGAGGCCCAGAGAATGAAAACCACAGGAGCGCTCTTTGTAACGTACTGATAACTTGCAGGCGTTGAGTTCCTTTTTTGGCATTCATTGCAAGATGTAAGTTTGACTGTTGTTTAACCACTGATTTTTCCTGGACTAGGGTCAGGCTCAAACAGCCTGATCATCTTCAGCAGAGAGTGTCACAACTGCTTTGGGGCTGATGACCACTGGATTCACATTTAGGGTGTTGTAGATAGTGTTATACTCTGTACCGCACTCCTGACTGACCTATTCCTGGACCAGCACTTCTACTGCTTGTTTGGATAAAGTTGCACTGCCAGGTGTCATTGTTCATGAGGACAATACATGCAACCACACAATTTTCATTTACTGGCAACAGGTATGTGACATATCCATTCTCCCCAGGTTAGTCATGTCACGGGAGCATGTTGACAGCTCTGGAGCAACTGGAGCAAAGTCATTACTGTACCCTCTCTCTGTAAACACCACACTGACAAAAAACAAACAACTCTCCAGTCTAATTCAAACTTTGTCATTGCAAACACTATGTTGAGTCTCATTTTAGATCCTGTATTTGTAAACTGCCGTGGATTTTACTGATTTGTTCTTTGTCGACATGTTGGAATAGTGTGCCTTTTTAGTGACCAATTTGAAGGTGCACCGGGGAAAGATTTATGTGTAGTCTAGCAACTCGCTTGTTTTTCCTGTTCCTCCTTCAGCCTAGAAGAAAATATTCCAGATGAAGGAGCAGTGACACCACCTATGACTATAATTCTCTTTTTAAAAATCCATTGCTACAGGGAGTCTTCTACAAAAGCAATTACAGTAAATGTGGCTGTACCCTATTGCATCCCAATCCTTATATTTTTTGTTCAGCTTCTTTTCTTTTATAAACTACTTATCACTAATCATCCACTGTGACAGGGATAACTTTTCGCATTTACTTCCACTCTTATAAATTTCTGGTAAATGGGAGATTTTATTGAGACTGAATGTTTGAAAACAGTTGTAAGGCAGTAAGAGTGTCCTGCATGACTCTACACATGGGTGAAGATAAGAAGACAGCATGTGGTTGCAATTGTTTTCATCCATTTTATTTCCTTTGATTGTAATATACAGTGGGATGTAAAAGTTTGGGCAACCTTGTTAATAGTCATTATTTCCCTGTATAAATCGTTGGTTGTTACAATAAAAAATGTCAGTTAAATATATCATATAGGAGACACACACAGTGATATTTGAGAAGTGAAATGAAGTTTATTGGATTTACAGAAAGTGTGCAATAATTGTTCAAACAAAATCAGGCAGGTGCATAAATTTGGGCATCGTTTTATTGGTTTCAAAACTTTTAGAATTAATTATTGGAACTCAAATTGGCTTGGTAAGCTCAGTGAGCCCGACCTACATACAGAGCTGAATCCTATAATGAGAAAGAGTATTTAAGGGGGCCAATTGTAAGTTTCCCTCCTCCTTTAATTTTCTCTGAAGAGTAGCAACATGGGGGTCAAAAACAACTCTCAAATGACCAGAAGACAAAGATTGTTCACCATCATGGTTTAGGGGAAGGATACAGAAAGCTGTCCCAGAGAATTAAGCTGTCTGTTTCCACAGTTAGGAACATATTGAGGAAATGGAAGACCACAGGCTCAGTTCAAGTTAAGGCTCGAAGTGGCAGACCAAGAAAGATTTCGGATAGACAGAAGCGACGAATGGTGAGAACAGTCAGAGTCAACCCACAGACCAGCACCAAAGACCTACAACATCATCTTGCAGCAGATGGAGTCACTGTGCATCGTTCAACCATTCGGCGCACTTTACACAAGCAGATGCTTTATGCGAGAGTGATGCAGAGGAAGCCTTTTCTCCGCCCACAGCACAAACAGAGCCGCTTGAGGTATGCTCAAGCACATTTGGACAAGCCAGCTTTATTTTGGAATAAGGTGCTGTGGTCTGATGAAACTAAAATTGAGTCATAACAAGGGGCGTTATGCATGGAGGAAAAAGAACACAGCATTCCAAGAAAAACACCTGCTACCTACAGTAAAATATGGTGGTGGTTCCATCATGCTGTGGGGCTGTGTGGCCAGTGCAGGGACTGGGAATCTTGTCAAAGTTGAGGGACGCATGGATTCCACTCAGTATCAGCAGATTCTGGAGACCAATGTCCAGGAATCAGTGACAAAGCTGAAGCTGCGCCGGGGCTGGATCTTTCAACAAGACAACAACCCGAAACACTGCTCAAAATCCACTAAGGCATTCATGCAGAGGAACAAGTACAACGTTCTGGAATGGCCATCTCAGTCCCCAGACCTGAATATAATTGAAAATCTGTGGTGTGAGTTAAAGAGAGCTGTCCATGCTCGGAAGCCATCAAACCTGAATGAACTAGAGATGTTTTGTAAAGAGGAATGGTCCAAAATACCTTCAACCACAATCCAGACTCTCATTGGAACCTACAGGAAGCGTTTAGAGGCTGTAATTTCTGTAAAAGGCGGATCTACTAAATATTGATTTCATTTCTTTTTTGTGGTGCCCAAATTTATGCACCTGCCTGATTTTGTTTGAACAATTATTGCACACTTTCTGTAAATCCAATAAACTTCATTTCACTTCTCAAATATCACTGTGTGTGTCTCCTATATGATATATTTAACTGACATTTTTTATCGTAACAACCAACGATTTATACAGGAAAATAATGACTATTAACAAGGTTGCCCAAACTTTTGCATCCCACTGTATGTTTTGGTGTATTTTGTTTTCTGTGTTGTGTTTTATATCAGACTAAAACTGCACTTATAATAACAGGCTACTGAAATAATTATAGGATAAGAGGTCATGGGGTAGGTTTGGTTGGAAAAAAATGTTCGTGATCAAGCGCAGAGCACCTTTTCACCAACACCATGTTTGGCACACGTCCCCATACTTAAGATGGCCGCTCGTTCCAATAGATGGTCACCGCTGCGCCATCTAGCGGCTGCTTTGGTCTCTGTGCATGAAGAGGAACTGTCGTATAGATGTAAAACATGAACGACCCAGTACGCGTGACTGGCTTGCACAAGTGCGTTTCCGCACGTCACACTTACACACGCACTGATAGTGCTGTACAAATATGAGAGGGAAGAGAATTCCCGAGTTGACGAGCACTATGAGAGACGCTCGAGGTCCCATAGCACACAGTTTGATGTGTGGTACAGAAACTCGAGCTGCTTTAAATGTTAAGAACAGTATTTTGTATTGTATTCTGTAGTTAACAGGGAGCCAGTGAAGTTGAGAGACAATAGGTGGGATATGTTCAGTGGATTTAGAACAGTAGGTTATTATCCTGGCTGCAGAATTTTGAAGAAGTTGTAAGCGATGGATAAGTTTTTGTGGGATGCCAGATAAAATACCATTACAGTAATCTATATGTGAGGTGACTAGGGCATTAACCAATACTTCAGTACTGTGTTGCATAAGAACAGGATGTCTAGAAATGGTTCGGAGATGAAAGAAGGCAGTCCGACAAATGTTACTTATATAGGAAAAATTATTTGATAATAATAATAATAATTATTATTTAATAATTGCCATTATTAGTGTATAAATAATATAAATAATTGCATTTAAACGATTCACCAAAATCTGTTTTATGTAAACGATATTGTTTTAAATGTTATTGGGTTTCATCAGAAAACACGGTTTTCACCTCTGCCTGTATTAGTTTAAATGGCACTTTTGCCACTCGCAATAGGGTGGACACGCTGACGTATCATATCGACTAGGAAACACAGTGAATGCCGCGTCATTCTATATATGTCTATGTTTAAAAAGACAGCATCCTTCCCTGCTGTGCGTCACTCTTTAGCTATGTTTCTTTAAATTGCCAAGACATGGCGGAAGTGTCCAAGTATGACAAGGCCGCTTGCTTTGATCGTGTAAAGGGGAACGGCCATATGGATGTAAAACGTGAACGACCCAGTGCACGTGACCTGCTGGACACAACTGCGTTTCCACAGGTTACACTCCCACACGCACCGAGAGTGCTGTGTTTCATTTGCCAATGTCCGTTATATAGCAACACGTTTGAACAGGGACTCGCCTTAAAAAGACAGCATCCTTCCCCCACCATTTTCCCCACACGCAGCAGTTGTATGTCACTTCTCTCTATAATTACCATTGCCAACATCCATTAGATGGCAGCATGGTTCAACACAGACGCTCCTTACAAACAGAGCACCCCTCCCCATCATTTTTCCCAATACGGTTTCAGTGCTACTCTTTCTCACTGGCTTTCCGTATTTGTGGTGCTATTTCCTTGCTTTCTGACTCACAGTATGATTTCAGTGTTGCTCTTTCTGACTGACTGGTGCTATTTGTTCGCTTTCCGGCGTATTGTAAATAAGGTTAATTCCTCTCACTGTGGTGCTTATTCCATACGTAATACCATGTAACACATTATAATTGTCCTGCTTTTCCCTAATATACCCATGCCACTGAAAAAAAGACGTAGAATTGGAAGGTCCACTTCAGGTGCCAGAAGAAAGTCTATTTCCAGGGTGTCTGAAACACCACACCACACAGAATCCAGAGTGGAGGCATTTACAATAAAATGTCCATCAGAAAATTGTTTGTTCTATTTCTATGTTCTGTTTCTTTCATTTGGGACATTCACCGATTATAGATTCCTGAGCGATGCCAGGTACTCCTGCTAGTAAGTCTATAAAGAACACACATTGATAGTGCAACATAAGAGCTGAAAACCCTATGAGTGACTATGTACAATGCACTAGTAGGGAGAGACTCAAAGAAGGTTTCAAAAGAGACCCTGCATTGGAGGACAAGGTAAGAAGTTCTGCATAGCAAGTGAAAGAGCTGTCCTGCATGCCACACAGCTAGAATATATTGTCTGGCAAACTGTAAAGTGATGCACCCGTGACTTCTACTTCAGTGGGCTCACTTCAGTGTCCACACTTTAGGGTTAGTAAAATAAATATTTTTATGTAATAGCTATTACCAATAAATAATCATAAATACTGTAAGTCTGATTAAATGAGATCAACAACTGAAAAGACATTTGTCACACATGTGCGCATGGAGGACAATTTACATGCTTAAATAGTGTTATTTATCAGCCAGACCGGGGGTCTCACCTGATCCCCTCTCCTCTTGTTCCTCTGCAATTCAGCCGAAGACCCTGCCTCCCTATGACATCACCACTGGTCTTCCCACTGTTGTTGTCACTTCTGGCAAACCCTGATGGGGTCACTTCCAGTACCCACAATTTATTTTCCTGCCACATCTGTTCCTGTTCTGGCTGCCCTGACTCCACCTCTTCCTGTTATCCACTATATGTATAGCTCAGAATCACCCTGTTAGTCACCTCAGTTGTGAACTCTGCTTCTGTAAAGATGTGTTTCTCTCATTTTGCTGATTTGTCAGTATATGTAGTGGCCATCCCCAAACCTTTTCCTGTCTACTGCTTATTTTTTTTACCACACATTATACAATTTAGCCAAGCCTGACCAATCTAGAAGATGCAGTAGTCTGTGAAAGTACATTCTGGTTTCTGTTTACCTTGACAGTAACCTTTAATCATAATGACATTTACTAATTTTGATTTTTCTATCTTGACATGCATCAACTGTTTTTAATTATCACATTGTTCACTTCTGTACGCCTGTCACTGATGCAAATTCAGGAACCATTTCATTCATAAATGTAGCAACACCATCACATTACTACCAGCTATGGTGAGAAATTGAATACCATGTTTTAGATAGAGACAGAGATTGACAAGTAAGGGATAAGAAAATGTAAAATCTGGGACATGCAGTTCTAGAAGAATGATTCTAAAAGTGAGACACATGGGCTCAGACAAGCTCAAATATTATAAGCAAAATGAAAGGCAGGAGACTGGACTCTAAATTTAGACAAATAATCACTATCTACATTTTAATGCCTAGACAATGGAATTTCCTGTTTTTATAGGCTAACCTTTTCTTGCTAACTTTTCTGCTTCTAACAATCAATGTCTCTTTTTGTTTAACTGGCAGGCTGGGTGACTTGTTTATAGTTTCACATTAACTGAACATGCCCCATGATGAAGATTTTAGGTTCATTTGTTGCCATGCACCAAATTCCAACAGGAAAGGCTCTGATACTTGTGACCTTAAACAGAACTAAATGAGTTATATAATGGATGGATGGCTCCAAGAGGAAGAGCCAGTTGGCTCTCCCACTTCTTTCTTTTAAGACACTAATGTGAGAGGCATCTGTTGGCAAGAGGTGCCTAGCAATCAGAATATAACAGTGAAAAGCTTTGGGGTGGCATCATTCTACTTTTGTGCTCCGAAATACAAAGACTCACCTGCTAACTGAGGTAGGCAGTTGTTTTGTTTCTTTTTTCTGACAGATGGACTGAAAAGATGGCTGTTTCTAAAACAGCTGCAAGGCATCTTTCCAACTCTGTGGCCCCAGTTGAAATGCCTCACTGCAGTTGGATTGCTGGACTTTATTAAATATCAAATCAAACTTTAAAAATGTAATATGCTTTCTAGATCTTTCGTGAAGTCATTCCTAAAAGGATGAGTGATTCCACTTTCTTTTCTCATTATAGGGTTTCAAGTACTTCATAGAGACGTCTCTTTTTATGGTTCACAGCTATGCACACACAGTGTGCTGTGCAGTTGCAGAAATATTACAGTTATTAGGAACGCTCAAAGAGTCAGTGTTTTTATGAGACAAAAAATAAAAATCACAAACTACAAATAACTCGTGTTACAGATAGCAACTGTGCTTTATGGCTCAATGAAATCTGTTGTCGCCATGATAATTTTAAGGATCTACAATATAATTTGGTAATCTAACAAATGAACTAAATGAGACACATGCAAACATCCCAACAGTAGACAACAAGAACAACATAAAAACTAGAATGTATGGCAGCTGATTCTGTCAGGTTTTCATCATCTGACCGCTGACTCCATTTCACAGATGCTTTTTAGCTGAAACACGTACAGGCTACAGTACCCAGAGGCTTTTCCTGTCAGCTCTGACAAGTAACAACTCTGAAAGGGTCGGGAAAACAGACACCAGACTGACAATTTCTTTAACCCCAATTCTCTGAGACTTAGAATCCCATCTTTTTCATTCTTTGCCTGCACACATTTTTTTGTAATGGTTGAAGCTTGTTATATTCCAGAAGATGGGAGTTGGTGACTTGTAATCTTTTCTTCTTTCCAATACATTTACTTGCTGACTTTCCTTGTGTATAAGCAGCTAAAAAACATAAACGCTAATAAACCTCAGCACCGAACCAATGAATCTCATTTAGAAGGCAGTGAAATAGCAAGACAATAAGTGACCTCACAGTGCTGGGTGGCCAACCTCTTGATTGACTCATTCAAACAAAACCTCTGGCAAGCTATATGAATATTTTTGTTAGGTAAAACTAGCTAACATATTCCCTTAGCTTCTTGGAGTTCATATCATTCCAGCAAATACAATAGCTTAACATTTAAAAAGTAGTAATGCCAAAAGGTAACAGCAGCAGCAACAACCACCCATAAGATACTAGTGTTTCAAATGGAAGTTCGATGTTGTCATGTCCTCCATTTTTTTAATCTGAAAAAGTGCCTGAAATGGCATAGAATTATTACTTCTCCTCCTTTTTTGTCTTCTTTCCAGAAATCCAATTATGAGCTGTCACTAAGGTTTATGTTTTCAATTTAAGACCTTAAAGGAGTTTTAGTCACTCTGATGCATGCAATGGCATGTCAAATTCCTTTTTTATTTTTCCTATTTCCTCTTCCTTTTTTTCCCTTTACATCCCAAATAGCTCCTCCAGAAATAGATGGGCATGTTAATGTCAAGGCAGGATTTAAGTTTGGTTTTGCTGCCATCATTCTTGTCTCTCCAAACTGGGAAGTAGGCTAATAAATAAAGATTGAACAGATAAATACACAAATGAAAATGGAATGATGAGTAAAAGTAATTTATAATAGAATTAGCTCCTAGTCAAAACCATAAAGTGCAGAGTTCAAATTAAGAGAAACCAAGCATGATAAACACTAATGTTCTATTTTCAGTAGAACAAAATGTTCTCTTTGCAGCTGTTTGTATAACTCTGTAGTCATTTTAATGTACTGGGGTGCATAACAGTCTCTATTATCCAGGGTACTATCAGCGTAATTTCCTCAATGTCATGGTTTTTTTAAAGCTCCAACACTACCTCCGCCTTTTCTTCCTTTATTGTTTTTCTATTACATTTTTCAAGTACAGTACTGTATGTCTCCCTTCCCTTCTAATTAAAATTAAAGCCAAAGGGAACAAGGCCTCCAATTTACAGGTGCTGCTGTTTATTGTTGGGATTCAGCTTGCAAGCAGCAAGTGTTTGGAGTATTTGCGAGTCAGTCAGTTTTTCTAGTCATATAATTGCATGTTTGTAAATCATTAATTGCTTACATACTCATTTTATGTGTGATTAAATACTGGATTAGAAGGTTGATTTTGTAGTTTTGCCTTTGAATGTAGCTCTCAGTAATGCCCTAACATCCGAGTAAACAAATGTGGGTGCATTCGTACAGAGTTTAATCTTGGCAAATTGTCACTTAAATATTGAAAATGTTTTTATTTTATTCAGTCACTGTTTTATATAGCTCTGTATATAAGACAGTTGACATGAATGGGCATTTTGACTTTGGTAATGATCCCTGTTTGGTATTTCAACTTTTGGATATTTCCCAGTCCACTATAAATAAATTTGGTGTTATTTGCATTACAGACTAAAACCTAAGTGAGGACAGATTTAGCGTACTTTGTATATATTTACTCTCCATATTACAAAGCAGACAGCAGCTCTAAAGAAAGTCCAAAGAAGAGCGACTAGGTGGATCCCATAAATGAGAGGTATGAGGTATCTGGAGAAGTTAAAGAAGTTGAACCTCTTTAATTTAGGCTAAGGGAGGTTAGGAGATAACATTCAGAATTATGAAAGGAATTAGTATAGCGGATTCCTGCTGTGGGTGGCACTGTGGCGCAGTGGGTAGTGCTGCTGCCTCACAGTTAGAGGACCCGGGTTCACCCTGCGTGGAGTTTGCATGTTCTCCCAAGTGTCTGCGTGGGTTTCCTCCGGGTACTCCGGTTTCCTCCCACAGTCCAAAGACATGCAGGTTAGGTGCATTGCCGATTCTAAATTGTCCCTAGTGTTTACGTGTCCTGCGGTGGGCTGGTGCCCTGCCTGGGGTTTGTTTCCTGCTTTGCGCCCTGTGTTGGCTGGGATTGGCGCCAGCAGACCCCTGTGACCCTGTAGTTAGGATAAAGTGGGTTGGATAATGGATGGATTCCTGCTGTTACTTTAAAATTAATTCTTCAACAAGAACCTGGGGTCACAAATGAAAGCTTGTTAGGGGAAAACGTTTGCTGTATTATAAAGGTTTTCTTTAAACACAGAATCAGAGTGTGCTGCCAAGATGTAGAAGAGGCAGAAAACAAGGTAAAGTGACAAGGAGATGAAATGTACATTAAAAAACTGATTCTAGTCTGAAACCAAAAGTAAATCCTATCTTTTGTCAAGCTCAAAAGCAGTAACCATACATTCTAGCCGGAATATCAAAGCACTAAAGCCTTTATTAGGCAATCATGAACAAAACACTTATGCTATAGTTAAAGGTTTCTGTGCAAAATGTCTGGTAACTGGAAAGTGCCCGTCACTGATCTTTAAACAGTTGCACTGATGACGCCATATGCAATACACTCTTGGTAATCTCTGGGTAGCAGTACCATAGCAACTGTATAAAGAAAAAATCCACAAAATAGCAGTGTCCATTAGATTTTGAATCTTCAGTGTGTAAAACACCAATGGAAAACACATTTACAATAAAGGATTTAGAAGAACACAGAAAAAAGAGAAATAAATCAGATCATAAGACAGAAACAAATGGAATAAGTTACCAACGAGAGCGGTAGACAGTAAGATTCTAGGTTCCTTCAAAACTTGACTTGATGTTATTTTGGAGAGCTTAGGTAAACAGGATTGACAAACTGGTTGAGCAGAATTGTTTGTTGTCATCAAAATTGCTATTAAAGTTCTAAGGTAGAACACATGTCACAGTATTATTAGCAAGACAACACATTAGCTGAAAAATAATTACATATGGCTCCTTTCATATTTTTCACCTGAAAAAATATCCAAATACAGCCTGGCTTATAAGTATTTGGACAGTGATACAATTAAAGTAATTTTGGCTCTGTGCACCACCACAGTGGATTTGAAATGAAGCAAACAAGAGGTGATTGAAGTCTAGACTTACAGTTTTAAATCAAGGGGTTTAACAAAAACATTGTATGAGCCTTTTAGAAATGACAACCTTTTTTATCCATGGTCCCCTCATTTCCAGGGGCTCAAAAGTATTTGGACAAACTAACATAATCATGGATATAACAATCATTTTCAATAGTTGGTTGAAAATCCTTTCAGTTAATGACTGTCTGATGTCTGGAACTCATGGCCATCTCCAAGTGCTGGGTTTCCACTCTAGTGATGCTCTGCCAAGCCTTTACTGTGGCTGTCTTCATGCCCTGCTTGTTCAATGGACTTTCTGCCTCCAATTTTGTCTTTAACACTAGAAATGCTTGTTCATTTAGATTGAAGTCAGTTGATTGACTTGACTATTGAAGAATATCCACTTCTTTGCCTTGAAAAGCACTTGGTCTGCTTTTGCAGAATATTTTGGCTCATCATCCGTCTGTACTGTCAAGCATTGTTCTATCAGTTTTGCAGCATTTGTCTGAATCTGAGCAGACAGTTTAGCCCTATACACTTCAGAATTCACCCTGCAACTTTTATCAGCAGCTGTATCATCAAAAAACACCAGTGACCCACTTCCACTGGCAGTTCCTCATACCCCTGCTATAACACTGCCTCCACCATGTTTCACAGATGATGTAGTATGCTATAGATCATAAACCATTCCTTCCCTTCTCCCTGCTCTTCTTTATCCATCATTCTGGTACATATTGATTTTAGCTTCATTTATCCAAAGAAAACTGTTCCAGAACTGGACTGGCTTTTTAAAAATGTTTTCTAGCAAAGTCTAATCTGCCCTTCCTATGTTTGTGGCTTACCAGTGCTTTACACCTTGTGATAAACCCTCTGTATTTATTTTCATGAAGTTTTCTCTTGATTGTAGACTTTGGCAATGATAGGCCTACCTCCTGGAGGGGGTTCTTGGTTTGGCTAAAGGTCATGAATTGGTATTTTGTTCACCAAGGAAAGAATTCTGGACAGGTGTTTTCCATGGTTGGAGTGCTGCTGAGCTCACCAGTGCTTTCTTTCTCTTTAAGAATGTACCAGATGGTTGATTTAACCACTCCAAGTGTTTCTCCGATGGGTTTGTTTTGTTTTCTCTGTCTAATGAAGGACTGTTTTCATTTACATGGGTAGCTACCTGCTTAATAGTTAATGAAATAACGAGGGACCTGCTCATACCTGGCTATGGATCAGCTTGTCAGTCAATTGTCCAAATACTTTTGAACCCATGAAAAAGGTGGGCATCTATAAAAATGGCTGTGATTCCTAAATGGCTCATACGATATTTCTGCTAAACCCTTTCAGTTAAAGTGGAAAGTCTACACTTCAATCAGGTAATTATTTCTTCATTTCAAATCTTTTGTGGTGGTATATAGAGCCAGAATTATGAAAATAAGTCCAAATACTTATGTACCTAACTGCACATCAAACTATTTAAAGTAAAAAGGCAGCAGGGTGACACACTTGTTAGTACTTCTACCTCACAGCTCCAGATTCCTCAGTTCCAATCCAAACCTGGGCATTCTCTGTTGTGGGGTTCACATGTTTTTTTTTTTTCAGATGCTCTGGTTTTCCTGCCACAATTCAATAATGTGCAGTTTATAGCATTAGACTACTCCTTACTTCCTGCTGAAAAATGGTTCCTTGAGTTAGAAAATGAAAAAGACTTCTTGACCATATAATATCACTGTATGCTATCTGACACACCTGAAGAACACAGGGTTTCTAACTTCCATTTCGAGTTTTAATTTTAAATCTGTTTTCTCCATTTTGCAAATCCTGCAGCAGTTCTTCTTCATCTTTTGGATCAAACAATATTTTATACAAGCTTTCATAGACCTTCACAAATGCATCAAAAATTGTTATATTCAGCACATTTCATTCTATAGGAAGATTAACACTGGATCCACAGCTTAAAGCTTAGGCATAATCACTGCGCATGTGCCCTAGGGAACTGGTTAGAGTACTAACATCTGACAAGCCTGACATGTGCCATATTGATTTCTGAGCTGACTACAAAATATGCGACTGGAAGACTGCTGAGTCTTGAGATTCTTATTGCTTATTTGTTCCGGAGAGTGCACGTCATATATTACAAAACTGCAATACTCTGTGCGGGAATGATGGCAGCAATACAGTGCAGTGCATTAACTTAGCCACAATTATGATACTCTGCATCTTATTAAAAGGAAAAAAAATCAATACACATTTCAGTTTGAATTATTTTTATGGCAGACCTGCACTCCATTTTTACAAAAAACTTTTAAATGCATGCACAGTACAATGCTTATTGGTCAGGCTCACAGCCTGAACATTTTAACATATATTCTATGTACCTAGAGTAAATTTTACAGAATTTAGAAGGAGATAAGTTTTTCTTTTTCAAGAAAATGCTTTGGTTCTTGCCTTTAAAGTATTCAAGAAATTGTTTGACCAAAGGAAATGTGACAATGTGAGCCATCTTTCTGGAGTATTTAGATGTAGAAAAATAATTAAATTATATCTTCCAACACACTATGTTAATTAATTATATCTTCAAACACACTATGTTAAAAAATCTAATTTTCTATACTACAAATTGAATCCCAGAATAAAAAATATATAGCTGAAGATTTAGCAAGTAGTGATTTGTGGGGCAAACTGTATAAAAGATTCCCTTTTTAACCAAAACAATATGATGGAGCTCTGGGTTTTCTAGTCTGCTACCACATCTAAAAGACTACAGAATATTTTGCGATAGTATGAGTACGTGAGTCCAGCGATGGAATTAATTCTAACCTTGTAATTGATGCCTCTTCATTACCATATATTGGAATAAGAGGGTTCAACTAATAAATATAATGAAATGGATTTGAATAAACTAACAAAATTTGTTTTTTTTTGGACAAGACACAGTAGTATAACAGTCCCTACAACAATATTTTTTGAACGTGTCTTATTGAGCGTTTAACCACTCTTCCCCGCAAGTTTCATCCTCCTTCTTCCCGACTCTGGCACCCTGAGTTGAGGAGTAGGCAGCTCCTTTTAAATAAAACCATGAAGTAATTCTGGTGTCCCGATGGTTTGGCCCGGGAACATGTCTGGGTAAGGATGGAGCCCAACAAAACAGGGCTCCCCAGTTCCTGTAGCATCCCCATGCAGCACTTACAGACCCCAACAGGGCTGAGTAGAAGAACTCCAATTCCGATTGTACCCTGTGTGAATCTGTGGTGCCGCTGCAACCCAGGGGGCAGCATTCTGGTTGTCTGGGAAAGATAATGTCCTGTGTATGCCATCTCCTAGTTAAGGGGGTCTTGGGTGGGTAAGCATTCCATTCATCCCTGACAAAAGTCACATCTATCCAACAGCATGTGTTTAATTTTTGATGGAACTTAGCAAGAAAATGCATTTTGTACCAAACGGTGAATTTATTCTGGATTTTCATCCCTTACTCATTAATATTTTTTAAAACAATGACCTTATCTATGAATTCACAAACAAACACATCCACGGGTGGATTAACACTGAATTAGTTTCTTTCTTGCAGAAAGGATTGTTAATTGTACCAGTATCTGAGTTGAATTAATTTGCAAACATGAAGGAATTCTAAAAGTAAATTATATGAAGCAGAAAAATAAAGTAAGGTAAGTCAGAGATTCCTGGGTAATAAACCCACTAATCCATTTCTTTCTTCTTCTGAATGCAGTTTTCCCAATGCTTATTTATGGTGCAAAAGGGATTATCCCTGTAGCAGTGAGTGCAAGGAAGGAAGCTAGGAAAGGATGTCAGTGCATGTCAGGGCATAAACACCCTCATTCACTAATTAGCAGGTTTTTACAGAACTGGTCTAATACTAATGTGTTTGGAAACTGGAGACATTTCTCGCAATTTATCTTAAAATTTGAAACACACATTTCAGCTTTTTTTAAATTTGTGGGTTTATTTATATATTTGTGCATTGACAGTGCCAGATGAGTTGGACGGGCATTCCAACCAGAGGAGGGAATGGTTCCTTACCTGGACGGGAGGCTCTTAGAAGGCAGATAGGCATGCCAGCCAGGAGAAAGGAAGAAGCCAGACCCAGAAGGAATGGTCAGAAGGGATGGATGGACAGCCCATCAGCCACCACAGGACACGAGATGGCAGCAGCTCTCTGTATCGCCACCCATTGGGAACCAGCAGGAGATGCTGGGAGATGTAGTCCAGCAGCACAGCCCTGCTGGGGACCTTGGATACCACAAGGGGGCGCTGTCGGGAGATGTGCTCCCCATTTAATGGGACTTCCATATGACACATAAGGACTCCTGGGTCCTTAATTAAAGGGACTGCTCTCCCTTATCCAGGACAGTTGGAGTTGGGATGACGTGGAGCAACACCACTGGTGAGAGAGAATGATTATTTGTACTTGTGCTTTGTGCTTGTGTTAACCTTTTTTGAGAAATTATGTCTAATAAACACACCATTATTTGAACCTGGGACTCTGCGTGATCATGTTTTGAGTTTAGGGCTCACTGATGCCCTAGTTTCCATTAAAGGGTATATTTCAGTACAACATTCATAGATTCATTAAATTTTTTACCCACTGAAACTAATTCAAGGTCATATGGCATAAGGTAGAGTTTAGCTATGAATGGGGCACCAATCCATCACAGGACTAGATAAAAAAAATGAATTTCATTTTCATTAAAGGATAAGTTTGGTAGTTTTCAAATTGAAGTTATTTCTTTACAAATATGGTATATAAGCATTGGCCGTGAGAAATTATGTTCTAAAGTTAAGTGCTTTCTATAAACAACAAAAAAAAAAATATCTTGCCTGCACTGCCACATTACAATGGAGCATATAGGGCACAGAGGAAAAGCTTAAAAACTTACCAAATATGTTGAGCATTAATCCACATCTTGCGGTTATACACACATTGTAAAATAGCTTTTACATGTTATTTTTGCACAAAAAACATCAATATTAAGAGATTCAGCCATTTTAAAAGAACAGCTGTACGCGATAGCTTAGCACTAGTCTTCCTGCGCAACAACCTTTCACCCCCCCAAGGCATGACATCTTCCCAGCAGACCAAATCATAGTAAACTTTTCAAGCCACATGGATGGCTTTGTTTTGAGTTAATTCTGTATTTATGTAATAATTTTCACTAGCGAATAAAAAGCATGTCATTACCTCAAGTAAAATAGTACTAAGAATATGTGACAAAATGATTATTGTATATGTGACATACATGATTATAAGCATGTATCAGAAAAAAAGGAAGGTGATGATCAATACTTGACAACTTTCTTGGCTTATAAAATGGAGGTATTTGGTAAGTTGTTAAGGTTTTCCTCCATGCCCCATACCCTCCATTGTAAAGTACTAGTGCGGGCAAGATATTTTTTTTAATTTTTTAAAAAAGCTTCTAATTTTAGAGTCCAATTTTGCACGGTATATGCATATATAGCATGTTTTTGAAGAAATAACTTTTGATTGAAAAATGCCAACCTTATCCTTTAAGGCAGAAAATAATTGGATTGAAATTCAGAAGCCACTGTATGTTGCTATATGTTGGACAAGGAGCTAAATCTCTAAGCCAACTATAAAAATGCTAACTTACACACTGGACTTTTTCATTTTATTACTGTATATTTTCAACTCTAAACATTAAAGACTTTACAATAAAAACCTGTAAAAATATGTTGCTCATGCTCATTTTTATGCTTAATGTACCAAATAATGATTTGATCAATCAAACAAAAATTCTAGCTTTACATTTTATTTAATGGTTGGAAATAAAGACTGGAGTGCTTATACTATTCATTGTTAATTCATTTTTGACAATGACTGTTATTTTTATATGATATGGGCTTGTACATGATAATCTTTCACTTGAAGAATGGAAAAAAACAAATTTACTGAAATTTAAGCAATCAACATTTCCCAGTGGTAGCAATTATTTATTTTTGTCAGAGTTAGCATTTATCTGTTGAGGGGAAGTTTTGTTAAATAAACTGTGTATCTGGAATAAATAATTTAATGCAATGATAGCTTAGGAGTAAACAGTAAAACTGTTTTTCTTACCAAATTGATAGAAAGGAATAAGGGAGAAGAGAACTTGTGTAAGACTTAGGGAAACACACCAGACCCCCTGATTCTTTGGGGTGCCTAATGATACCTATCATTTCTCCCTCTCCCACTTCAAAAAGTATTCATCATCCAAATTAATTCCTTGTTAAATGATTTTTAAGGCTTCAGTATAATTTGTATTTGAGCAATTTCTTTTAGTTTTTAGTGATAATGCTACATCTTTTCCATGTAGAAATGTTAAAAGGGAAAGATGTAAGGCTTAATTATAAAGCTCTGATACAATCAGGACACCTCAGGCAGACGGCTTGAACAGATTGACACCAGCCGGCTTTGCAAAAATCTTTCTAGGAAGAAGTCCATTTTTCTGTTATATGATCATTGCATATAATCACTATATTCTTGGCTGACCTTGTAAAACAACTTCCACGATGACCATGAAAACTATCTGCCACCCCACAGAAGTCCATCATAATGGAGTTTCATATGATGATGCAGATCTTTGATTGACAAATACATTCACGTTAACGTGAGGCTTATTTTCAAGAATCCAAGCATTTTTTTTTTTGTTTTTTTAAAGGTTATTTTATAATGCAGCTTTTCAACAGAGATGTTGATGTTCTATCAATTAAATTTTAACAAACTCCTTGAAATGCTTTACTCCAGTGTGCTATCCTTAGAATAATGTACTTTTATTTAAATATAACATAACATTCTCAAACCCACTTAAGTACAATTTAGGTCACAGGGGGCTGAAGTGTATCCCAGTACCACCAGGTTCATGACAGAAAGTAACCTTGGGCAGGATGTCAGTTCATCACAGCACCCTTTAACACATTCATGCCCACGAAGGGCCAATTTGGAGTCATCAGTTAACATAACCAGCACATATTTTGGGATGTAGGAAGGAAATTGGAGTACCTGGAGTAATTCCCTCAAAGACATACTGAAAACCTGAAAAGCTGCATGATAGGCCAACATTTTTAAACCAAGGAAATTGTGTGGCTAATTACTGTGCCACCATGTTTAGTAAATTTTTTGTTATTGATCCCAGAAAAAGACACAGAATGTTTCAAATTGAAACAAAAACCCAACTTTAGAACCCACATGATACAGAGTATGAACTTGAACTCCATTCATTGACAAAAACTGGAGAGTCATTTATTTGAAAGCACCATATAAGCAATCACCACCCCCAATGTAATCTATTGATAAATGGCAAATTTAACTGTATTTTTAAAATTCATTTTACTCAGAGTTGTGCTTGTACTCTATACCACTGCTATGTTGTCCAAATAGTTACTTACTTGTCAGTTTAACTGTCGTGAAAATCCTTCCCTTTTTGTTTCTGTGAGGTCAAATAACAGAGCTTGGCATTGATTTGTGCAGACCATGTGATACATCCCTTCTCCCTATCCAAGGATTTGTGTGGACACGATTCAGATTGTCATCTCTTCTGATTACATTGCAAAAAACAGCCTTTTGATGTTCCAGCAAAGCGCTGCTATTTAATCCTTGTTTTCCTGTGCATTGTTCAATTGTTTTGGTTTTGTTTCACATTTTTTGAACATTTTGTGTTTTTGTAGTGTTTATTATTATCATCACTGTGATTCTTATCATAACCAAAACTGAAAGAGAGCTGGTGACACAGGGACTTATGATCAATGTAATTCTTTGCACGTTTGACATTATGGGTCAGTTGCAATGTGCTGTCAACTTGGATGATCCCATGCTGATGTGGTTTTAGTACATATTTGCAGTTACAAGACTAACTTTTGAGACTGGTGCTGTTGCAGTGTGCCCCAGATCTGTGGGCGAGCAACAGACCAAGACTAAGACTGCAGTTGTGGTGTGCTTCTTGGAGTCAGAGAAAGGGAACAAATTTGCGTACTAACTTAGACACCCTTGCGAGCAGGCTTAACAGACTTAGTACAGAGGGTAATGTTACAAATTGACGTCTGCATGCATTAGAGAGACTTGCATGAACATGAAAAAGCACTTATATGCCATTAAAAACATATGGAAACCATATTTTACAGTAATATTTGGACTGAAGTATACTATGATTCTGAATCAAATATATTTAACTCAATGCCATAGATAAATCAGGAAGTATTTATATTGCGCAATACGGACCAACATACATCACTGTCAAGGGCACGGTCAAAAGACACATTGATAAATTTGGTACCAATTGCACCAGCTGCACCTCAACTGGTGCAAGCTCTTCTTGCATAGCTGTTGTCCAATGTCCTATGATTGCCTTTCTGGCACCTACTTTCATCTGCTTCTATAAGTGCACCGTGTTGTAGAGGAACCTGTTTGAAAAGAGTGCATTGAAAGATGCTGCCAGTTTCTTCCATTCTATATTCCTTCAGAGTGTCATGGAGATATCTTTGTGCGTGTCCTCCAGATCTGATAGGAGATCTCTCATAATATGTTTGATATTGAGCTTGTGCTCTGCTGTGAAGTTTGCTTGTAGTGAGACCTTCTTTATGAATATTGTCCAGCCTCTGACTAGGTATTGGATATGCTTTGGTGACTGTTGCATTAATTTGGTTATTTTTGATTATTAGGAAATGCTGGGCACATAATGAATGACAAGCATGAACTCTTCTTATTATCTACATAAATAAGTTACAGAGAGATAATTGTGATTCAGATACGATTCTACTAACGTGTACCAGTTTTCATCATTACTTTCCAGGTAGCGATTTTAGAGCCTTTTCATATACCCGAAGTGAATAAAATTAATGACAGTGACATTCATTTTGATCTAATGTAGCTTAACAATTGCAATTAGCTTTTATTAAATTTACATGAGGATGTATTTTTTCCTATGCTCCATCCCTTTGAATTGAGAGATATGTGTAGCATCACGTTGTTAATTGACAGGGGGAGAGGTTAATTGCTGGTGCACTGTCATGTGATGAATCGGGTTCCACTCCATGCTCCCATCTTCCTTCTGGGAGCTCTGAACACGACACTGTCGGTAATGTTACTGATGAGCTGGACAGTGAGGCACAAAAATAAAGCAAGGGGATGGTGCAAAAAGTGCAAAATGCTTTTATTAAAAACAGCAACAACAAAACAGTGTTCAAAGTAAAGTGCAGTGCTTTAAAGTTCCTTAAATAAATAATTCATAAAAACAAGTGAAAGGTGGAGGTTAAAATCACCATAGAAAAAAAATCCTTTAAAAAACATTGAGGTTAAAACAATGGATGGAAGCGGTCCTTTTAAAAACAAAGCCCAGTGCCTTTCTACTGATGACTCCCCTGCTTCTCCCATCCAGATTATGCACCAGGGGAGCCACCCTACCTGCAGCTGTCCTTTCTGTCTTCTTCTGCTGGTCTGTTCACCTTGCTGATCCCTGGCTCCAATGGGTTTCACCTGACCATGACTTGGGCTCCCGAGTGACCAGGGTGCTCATGCTGCGGCTTTCACATCCCAAATCCCGACTCCAGCTGCCTTCCAGGCCTTATGCGGCGAGACATCCTCCTTCCGGTCACTCCCGCTTCTCAATAATGCTCAGTGGGAGTGACCACTACTGCCTGCTCCCGGGATGCCTGCCAAACACCCTGCGAGGGCTCACTGTCCAAGCTGCCTTTTGTTCGTTCTGCTCACTCACGCACCGGCTTTTTCCTCCCTGCTTTCTGTCTTTTCTCCATCTTCCTTCTTAACCTCCATCTGTCTTTTTCATTCCTCCTTTTACCCCCTAGATGCCTCGCACTTCTATTTATTACGGGGACATGTATCAGATGTGGCAATTACCAGCACCCGGCGCCAATTACGGATGCGGACGACTTCTCAACTCTGCACTTAAGTGAGGAACGTCCGCATCATGAATCACGCAGGGACCGCTCTGGCTACACTCTAAGCCACGAGTGCTGCAATTATTTATTTTAAAAAGTGGCCTTTTTGACGTGAGCTGTGGACCCGCTACACCAGATGCCATCAGATGGCTAGCTGAGAAAAACAAGAAAAAACACAACACCAAAACAAGACTAGCTGAAGATTAGTTAATCAAATGAATTGAACTTTTTCTACTGTTCACTGAGACAGCACTTAGACCTGAAGATCATTTCCATTTAGTACCTTACTATGTAGTCTGGTCTTGATCCACTGTTAGTACAGGGACACTGCAACTGACCCTATTTGCCTCATAATTATTTCTAATCTTTAGGCTAGTAATACATCTATTAGTGATCTTCCAATGTCGACTGAGCATTATGTTTTTGCCTTCAATGGATGTATTGTCATAATTTTCATGACAGCTGAGTAATGATTGTTTCCAACAGTTTCTAGACAGCATTACAATTTTAAGTCTGAAACTTCAGAAAGATGCAGTACCATTATGATCATCATAAATATTTTCTGCAGACAGTATGATTATCATAATACTTTATTTTTTTTGTTTGTTCTAAATATTTATGTTCCATAGCACCATTTTATTAATTTTGCTAATAGTTGTTAGAATTTTGTTAGCATTTGTCATTGTCGCAGTCATATCATTTTTTAGTTGCTGTTCCTGTTGAATGATGTCAGCACACCATGAGTATTTAAGATGCTGGCAAGCAATGTTTGACATCCAAGTTTTTGGACTCTGTAACAAACACTTCTGCAATTTTCCAGAAATTAATTGTAGTTAGGGAAAAGAAATTGTAAATGAAAGGACTTTTTTATAGAAATTCTTACATTTTATTCTGGTTTTTACAATTGATTTTTTGCTTTATTGGTCCAGGCCTCCACAGCATTTCTGACTACTCTATATCTGATGTCCTTTGGTTTTGGTTTTCATTTCAGGTTTTGAAAATGGTTTTTTAGTTTTAGAACATTTTCCATCAAGCCACAATAATTGCTGATTCAACTTCACCTAATTGAAAACTACCCTAATATTGAATGGTTAGTATTTGCTGATGGTTATTCCTTAGATGTTGGATATTTTATGCATGTACTCAACAAAATATACCACAAAAGATAAACTGTTCATGTCACTATACTGATAAGCTGCATATTCATCACATTGCTATAGTGAGGCACATACATGAATTTAGGCAACTAACATATGTATTCGTCCACATTATTCTCAGCTGCAGCCTATGCAGTCCAACAGAATGCCCAGGGCAAAGCTATGAAACAGATGGGCTACCAGTTTAAATCAGGACAAATGCATTTACAATTTAACATTACCAATCAGTCCTGACATTGAGAGTGTGCAGTGTGGGCACCAAGTCAAAAATCAAATGTTGAAGGAAGCGGCAGTGCCAGGCACTGTGTCATCATTTTGGCATAGCAAACATTTTACAAACTTATATTTTATGTGGAAATGTGAAAATGTTTTGTATGAAGTACAGACATCCTATTGGATCTCTAATGGTTTTAACATTTTTCTTCCTACAGCCTTATATGTTAAATTTGTCTAGACACATCATGTTAAGCTAGCATTTTGATGTTTGCCAATTATTTATAGTCACCAGCAGGCTTCATAAGGCAAATAAAAAAAAAAGAAATCCTATCCTATTATTTTTATATGACCTAAGGCCAGAGTGATGCCTGTGCTTTATTGCAACCATTAGAATTCTTTTGAGATGAGATGTGACAACACAGGTTAGTGTACATTGGCCAAGAAAGCCTAAAAATGCTGAAACTGGATATATATTTATTTAAAAAAAGAAGCAAGAGAACAACACTGGATTTCTGTTAGGGGCAATTCAACATTACACAGAGTAGTCAGTACTAGCATATTAATTTTAGTCTTAAAATTACCTTACATAATTACAGTCCCACAATGTATAAGTAGAAAAGATTTTGGTTGGAAAAATGTAGTTCCGTTCATTGTCCAATCAGATAAAAACAAATTACACAATCATCCACATTGGAGCAGCTTACATAGTGCTTGACAGCTGATCTGTGATTGTTTTCAGTCTTTAGAATTGTTTCCACTATTCTCTACCGAGTAAAATAAAACATATATTTTTCCTTGAGAAACTGCTTGACTAGACCGGAGCACAATGATATGTGAGAATAGATTCCTAAATGTTTCATGAAATATATACTTTTTGTTGCTTATTTCTTTATGTCTTTACTGTATCATATTATTTATTCATTTCAAACCACATTCAAGGTGAAAAACTGTAATTTTACCCATCAATGTTGAGAGAGAGGGCTCTAACAAGTACTGTTTTTTAAATAAAAGATAGTTCTGCAAGGCTACTGTAATATATGGGTTCAAGGAAAAACAGTGCCTATCAAAAGTATTCAACCCCTTGAAAGTTTTCACATTTTAATGATATACAACTTTGAATCAAAGTGGATTTAGTTTGGCTTTTGATTGGATTTAATTTGATCAACAGGCTTCTAAAGTCAAAATAAAAATAAACAGATACAGTACCTACAAAGTTATCTAAATTAATTGTATATATAAAACACAACGGGCGGCACATAATGAAATGAATATATACGTAGTAGATGCACCTTTAGTAGACATTCTAGCCTTGAGACTGTGTGGACAGGTGTCTCTCTTTCTCTCTCTCGATCTGCTTTGCACATGTGGACACTGCCATTTTTCTCCATTCTTCTTTGCAACATCAAAGTATTCTGTGTGTTTTCTGGCAAACTCTAGCTGAGATGTCAAGTGCATTCTTTTAACAGTAACTTAACACTGGTGCAAGTAAGCAAGTGGTGAAGCACCAAGGCAACAACTGTTGTGTGCATAATCTCAAGTCTCAGGTATTATACCTTTATTGTCTTCTTCTTGCACAACCACTCAGTGTTTGTGGTTGATCTACTCAAGGCAGATTTACAGCTGTGCCATTCTCTTTCCATATCCTAATGACTGATTTAACTGGACTCCAAGGGAAATTCAGATATTTTATTGTATCCATCTCCTAAACTTGTACTTTTTATTCACTTTTTAAATGAGTTGCCTGGATTGTAACTTTTGTCTTCATTTTGCAGGTATGGCCACATTACTGAACTTTCCAGATACAGGTGCATTTATACTACAGTCAGCTAAACTCCCAGACGGGTGATTTCCAGTAAAAATTAAGTATGTGACTTTTGTGTCAGTAATGACTTAAATGTGTCACATTAAAGGGGGAGATCTGTTTTCACTTTGAAATTAAAAAGTCTTTTTCTGTTGATTAGTATCAAAAGATGCCAAATTAAATCCATTGTGATTCATAGTTGTTTATAATAAAATGTGAAACTTATCCAAAGGGGTGAATACTTTTTAAAGTTATTATTAAGGCAACTTTAATTAACTTTCAACATAAAAATATGGGCTTTTACATTTATTCTACACATATTTTGCAAGAAAGTAGGGAACACTTTTCCACCTATTTGCCCAGTGATTGATTGCCACACAATTTAAGACAAGCTTCTGTCTTGCCACCACCACCAAGATAGGCCTTTGCCATAAGCACTCAGATTGCGGTGAGTGTTTGCATTTTTTATTTTCTCAGACTCCAGACTGAGGGGGGAAGGATCTTGTAATCATCAATATAGTTTTTAACAATTCTAGCTTTTTCATAATATCAGTTGATTGTTTCCAAGGTAGAATTGTAACTTCATTTAAACAACTTCTCTTGCATGAAGTTTAAATGCTAGTCAACTGCACAGCACAACCCAAATCCATTCTGTTTTCTTTTTTAAACTCTTACACACATAAATTATTTAGTTCTTGTAAACATATAATATATTATTTATAAGGAAGTAAGAAAGCACTGAAAAGTTAATAGGCTTATCTTCCAAACCTTACTTAAACAAAAGTAGTGTTTGTATTTGTTTAAAAGCAAGTTATAAAAACAGATAGATAGATAGATAGATAGATAGATAGATAGATAGATAGATAGATAGATAGATAGATAGATAGATAGATAGATAGATAGATAGATAGATAGATAGATAGATAGATAGAAGTCATACATTCACCTTATCTACATGGGATATAATTAAAGGGACTGTTCAGAGGCACTATGATTTTTAAAGTAAGTTTTCTTTGGAACTAATGTTAATACTGGGGAACTGTAGACATGCAAGGGTCAGGTAAAATTATCAGAGGACAAGCAGGAGTGCATTATCTAGGAAATCTCAGAAACTGAGGCAGTGAAAAACAGGAAACAGTAATTTTTTTTAGCCAAAAAGGGCATTCAATAGCTGGGGGTTCTTTCTTCTAACTAAAATAGATTACATTTTTTCGGCCTTAAATCCAACACTAGGATCAAAATAGAGCACTACCATCTTAAACAGGAAAAGGCTGGTAACATCATCCATCAGACAACAACTGCTCAAGTGGGGCACAAACACCGTCACCAAGAAAACGATAAAACATGGTGGTGTCCATTAACAAAACAAAGACCAAAATAGTAATGCAGTTGCATTGCCATCATGACATTAAAATAAAAAATCGGGAGTGGTCTCCTCTAGACTTTCTTATATACGCAAATATGAGGATGGATATCTGAGGAGTCAACCACAAGACAATGATTATATTTTTATATTGTGTAATTTTTTTATATTATATACATTAAAGAACTATCAACAACAAATCAAATCAAATTAATAATACAGTATATTGAGCAATTACAAAAGTAAATTTTAATAAATTGGACTCTGCAGCTACATGAATAAAAAGTATCACTTCCGGTTAGCAGAAATATCTGAAAAGTTCATAGAAATCTACGTTTTGTACCTAATTCTTGTATGCAAAATTTGGTTGACCTAACTCAAAGCGTACTCAAGTTATTGTGTTTACATACACACACACGCACACAGGTACACAGACAGAATTCCAAATTGTATTTCTGGACTCAGGGAGGTCTAAAATGTCGACATTCATCAAAATCTTGAGGTCAAATTTTTGGACGATTACAATACTTTTCCTATACTTGCATACGAGAAAGAAAAAATAACCAGAAATGCAATTAAAAATTCTAAAAATGGATTCTGAAGGTTTGGGGAAGCCACATCCTTATTTCACTACTGTGTCTGCGTGGAATAAGGAAGCAATAGAGGTTAAGCTTATACAGTATTTCACTGTGTATAGTATTATTGGATTTTTTTTTTAATTTGAGGTTGGTGGCTGTTGAGAGATGTTTAAGCTACTCAGTGGCTCACATAGCAGGGTGCAAATGTACCAAAAGGTTTGGTGAAAAAATAAACATTTTCCTTGCTTCACCAATGGAAGCATTTAAAAAAATCTTCTCCGCCACTTTGCCTGCATTCTTACAGCATATAGCAGTTCTATTTTTTCCTGCTACAGTATGCTCACCATAAATAAGACATACATTCGGGTCTGGTTAGAAGGTTTTTCCATTTACTATGTCTGTGTAGAATGTAGACTGATGCTGTACATATAAGTATAACATGACAGTGAAAAGAGACCTTAACTAAAACACTCAAATATGAAACTTAAATTGAGTGCAGTATCTCACATTCAGTTTGTATCATGAACATGTTTACTTCTTCTCAAATATGGCTTTTCACAGGTATTTACTGTAAACTGTCATATTAAGTCATCTGCAGAGGGGCCACTCTGTCATAATAGTCTAACATTTATTTACAGTAAAATGTAAATTAGATCTTCATACCTTTTCAAGAATAAGAAAGTTCCTCCAATGTTAAAACCTATCATGTTTCTATATATAACATTCCTTGTCTTTGCATTTAAAATAGTGCAGATGGAACATTTGGAAGAAGGCAACAGGAGTGTTGTGTTTTTAAGGCAAAGGCTAAAGGTATTTAAGACCATGGTAAGACCAGCAGTGATGTATGGACCTGAGACAAGAGCAGTAAAAGGAGCGCAGGAGAAAAAGTTAAATGTGGCAGAAATGAGAATGATGAGATAGATGTGTGGAGTTACAAAAAAGGACAGAATAAGAAATGAGACAATCAGAGGTACAACAAAAGTGAGAGAGATGTCTAAGAAAGTACAGAAAAATAGATCGAAGTGGTATGGGCATGTGTTGAGGGGAGACAATGAATATGTTGGCAAAAGAGTGATGGGAATAGAAGTATAGGGGAAGAGAAAACAAGGGAAGCCAAAATGAAGGTGGCTGGTATAAAGTAAAAGAAGATCTGAAGAAAAAAGTTTTGACTGAGGAGATGCAGGACTGAGCTGTATGGAGAAGGTTGATCAAGCCCATGAACCAACATAGAAGTTGAAAGAATCTGACTATGTATTGTCAATGTAAATTAAAATGAGTTACAGACACAGATCTCAAACTTCACCTCAATATGGCCACAATCTTTTCTGATTTCTGTATGCTCAGTTTGTTAAGTGACGCCAACTGATTCTTGTTTCAGGATTAACCAGCTTTTATGAAACTGGACTAGAGGTTTTTTGGAAGCTCACCTACTGTGAACTATTTAATTTCCACATACTTTTCTTCTCTCAACAAGTTCTGAAGATAGGTTCTGCAATTTCTAAATGCATTCTGACTATACTGTGAACTGCTCTTCTCATATTGTCATGTGTTGCCCTTCACCAGTTCACCATTGCTAGTTGGTGGCACCTGGTATGGCATCTCCAGAGCTAATTTTATGCTGTCAGATATAATATTAATTAGCCTTTTGGTTTGTTGTGGCTCAGTCATGGCCTTCACTCCCCATTGCTTTTACAATGACTTTTTGTCTAACCCCTTACATTTATTTATATGCTTTTTGTGTGCCGTCTTTAGTTGCTTTTCTTTGTTATTGCTTGCGCTTAGCCAATTTACTAATCATCACTTATCTGGACCACGCAGTGTACATGAGATCTCCTGTTTTCTATCAAATAATGTACATTTAAAAAGGGCTTTAGAGGCTATTGTCTCATTCTGACTTGTAATGAAATGGGCTCCTTTTAACCCCACACTCTCAAACATTGAGGAAGAAATATTTTTTAAGCTGCAAAAGAGAAAGCCCTGTGTGGATTGATGGCATCTGATCGTCAGACTGTTTGCTAGTAAATAATACTACAAGGAACTTTACAGGTATAATATGGTACAACTGCTTTTATATTTCTAAGGCTGGAAAACAGAACAGTGAGTCAGTGGTGGGAAATCACAAACACTGTTGTATGACACAAAACAATCACAGCAATTTTCTAATTTATTGGTAACTAGCAGTTCCCCGTGGTTCCAGCCATGTAGTAGTGAAACAGGACAGTGAGGAGGGCCCTGTCTGGCTCCCTACTCCTGATGTCACGCTTCCTCCTTCCCTAGGCCCACAGCATTCATCTCAGATTAGCAAGAATTTATTGCTCCTTAAAGTGAGCTATGATTCTTAGTGTGATGAAAGTAGTCACAAAATCAACCGCAATGTTCAAGCAAATCATAGAACAACACCTGATCTAAATCAGTTAAGCAGTTCTCTTGTGAAAAGCGGACAGACATACAGACAGATGTTGGATTTTATATATATAGAGAAAAAGGTTTTTATAATTGAGAGGAATTAATATACATGTAGTAAGATTTTTATTTTTCGAGCGTGGATTATTTCTCAAAAAATGACTAGTGTAAGACATTTCCTTTCGTTCTCAACAAACAATAACATCAGACTCAGGGATTTGCTTTGTTTTAAGAGTAACTAGTGCATGTGTCTTATCTTCTTTAAGATTAAAATTCTTCAAATATAAGACATGGTTGTTGTTTCTGTCTGGGGATTTTATCTCTTTCCTCTTTGGTAAACACTCCTAAAATCTCGTTTGAGTTAATTGACTGTTTCCACATCAATTTCAATGCATAAGGGCCTTCAAGTTAGATTTTGTCATTTTCTACAAATAACTGCTTGACCCACCTGTTATGAATAATACTTGTAGTTGCTTCAGCTAATTTGGCATTTTCAAATTAATTAGGGATATCTGACTATGCACTGTATTGTTAATGTAAATTAGAATGATTTACAGACTCAGCTCGCTGTCTTCACCTCAGCATGGCCATAATCTTCTTTGATCTCTGTGTTCTCAGTTTGTTTAGTGGCCTGCAATTAAATCTTGGATGTTTCTACCAATGATATATTTTAACACTGAGTTTACCCTTCAAAAAATAATTCCTTTCATTCTCTTTCTGGATCCTAATTATAATTTGTACTTCATTGGGCATTAGAACTTTAGCAAAATTCCCATTATTTCTGGCTTTTGTTTTTACTGTGCTACCTGTGGTGCTTGCTTGAAGAAGTGCTAGACAACTACCTGTTGGGATGGAGGACAGAAGACGGAAAGCTGTGAATTGAAAGGCAGGCATCACACAACAATTATTTAAAATGTAAATACTGCATCTGCCTTACGTGACTATTATGTGTGACTCAGCTGTTAGTTCATATGTATTTCTTGATTTTGTACAAGCAAGGCTGTATATTTTATTTTGGGTATGCTAAATATTGAAAGGGAATACAACATACTATCTAACATACTACACACCTTGAAATAACAATGATGTCTTCTTTCAAAGAATTTTTTTTTTTGGCTGAATACATTTACAATGAATGGCTAATAAAGCTTTGTGTCTAAGACCAGAGTGCACTCAAAGTCAGATTCGGAGCACTTCATGAATAAAATCATCCACTTGTCACTTATGTGTCATCTTATATTCTGATTTCCCTTTATAAATACAGAATCTGACTGAATGAGACAGAAGACCAACAGGCTTTTCAGTCAGCTTAGGGCGCAGAAACCAAAGTGTGACAAAACCTTCATCGTCTGCCCAGCAATATGCTCAGTCTTTGTTCATCTGAGGCTAATTAATAACATTATGTCACACACTAGGCTACATCCCAAGATGCAACGCACATGTCACCTGGAGAGCCACAATTTTAGGCTTCACATTTGCCTTTATTGTAATTCCATCACTGAAAGCTAAACCAGGCATCCTAGTTGCTTGACTGCTAATTGTAGACACCACTGAGGCAATTATCCCTTTTATTACAGCTATTTAGACCAATAAAACTGCACTCAAAGAAAGCCACAGAGTGGGCTCTACTATTATAAACACATTCCTTCAACACAAAGGAGGATGACATTTTTCTGTTAAATGTTTAAAATGTTTATAGGGTCCCAATTATTGATGATAGTAAAGTGTGCAGCAGTGACAGAATGGACTATTCAATGACTAAAACACCTACCTATATAAAAAAAATCAGACTGGTTGTTTTTAGGATGTTTATAAGAGTATTGACAGTATTACTTAGAAGAGGAGGGTAATTGTGTTACACATGATTGTAGAGTATCACAGCTGGGGAATGTTTAAAAATCATATTAAAAATAATGTGGTGCCCACCAGCATATGGTGGGCTCGTGGTTATAGCTGCTGTCTCACTGCCTTAGGGACCTGGGCTTCATTCGAAGACAGTGTGCAGTATGCATAGTCTGCCCCTGTCTCTGTGTTTGCTGGAGTTCATTAATGTAAATTTTAACACAGTTTAGCAGATCTGCTTTAAACCTTCAGGAGCTAGGATTCAGTTCCAGGTCCAGATGTTATTTTATGTAATTTGCAAATTCTTTATTTTTTTATATATTGTAAATGTCAAAAAGTCTGAATTAGTAGAAGTAATTAATTAACAAGAAGAGCTGCATCATATATTTGAAATATTAAATTGTGTGCTTCAATCTAAATGTTTAAAGTCTAAATATTCTTGATGGTATTAGACATTTGTAATTTTTCACCCTTTAATAAAGGTCCATAGAGGGCTTTGACTCTGGTAAAGGATCAATAATCAAAAATAACATTATATTCGTAACTATTGACTTTGAAATAGTCTTTAAATGACACCCCATATGTTTATGCTTGAAATTTGTTATTTTGATCCTTCTAAAGTGGGTCTTAGATGGTTAGAACCACCGGTAAAGAATCAAATATTAAAATATCATATTTTATTGATCAGCAACCTTGAAATAGTATAAAATGACACTCCATATGCCTATATTACTGATCCTCATTTTTCCAAGTTTTCATCCCTTTTATTGCAATAGGGCGTAAACCCCTGTGGTCAGCGGTTTTGTCACGCACCACTTCAAGACCTTCTGATTATTTTTGCAGGAGACACATATTGCTTTACTCTTTATTATAAGGGTGTAATTACCTGCACAAAATATGACCAAAAATGGCCTGAAATTATGTTTTTCTGGGTCTAGGGCAGTGGTTTCCCAACCTTTTTTTGGCCATGCCTCACCTACGCCTCTCTAAAATCATAATGTCCCCTTCTGTAACATATACCTTATTCTTATTATTACCTATTGAAAAAGTGAACTCCTACTCACATGGAGGAAGCCCAGAATATCATTAATTTGGTCTAAACAAGCTTCCAAAGAACATGGAAACAAAAGAGGGAAAGGATAGTTGAAGTACTGTCAAAGAAATCATTAAGAAATTGTTAAAAAAAATATATAATATGAAGTAATATGAAAATACAGCAAATACAGTTTTGAAAACATATAATAAGAGATGTGATATTCATAAATATTAAATAACTTTAATGACAGCTTTTTCTGTAATATTTTGATCATTTTATATTTTTGTTATATCGCAAAATTTTATAATCATTGCTACAATTCATATTATTTTAATGGTAAAAACGATTTCTAAGCCGGTTGTAAAATCATAAATTAAAAGGGTTCTTCACCATCCCTTCTATGTTTATATAAATATATAAATGTCTCTGTAAAAATAAAAAAAAAATTTGTTTAACGTACCTAAATTCTCGAATTGCCCCCCTAAAAAATCAAATTGCCCCCCAGTAGGGCGTGCACCCCACACTGGTCTAGAGGGACAGACATAGTTTGAAAACCTTTAAAGCTCAAAATTTTGCATAACTAGACACCAAGGCGAGGCAAATATTATATCATAAGTGAGTGAAGGAGGCACTGGACAAAACAAACTGAAGTTATTTCAAAGAACTCTTATGAACACAGTTGTCTTCACAATGGCACATTTTTTAGAGCTCCTACACAGTGTTCACCTACATGGAGACTGCACTTTTGTGTTGTCTCAAAGTGGCCCTTTTTTATGTGTTTGGGCTTCCTATCCCTGTCATAAAGTTAAAGTTACCTTAACTGGTGGTTGAACATTATCCTGCTATAAACTGGTGTTTCCTGCAGTAGACAAGTAACTCTTGCTTGGTTGCTGCATTAATGTGGTCGATGTTATTAAGATAGACTTTGGCTTCCTGCCACCATGAAATGTGTAATTGAGCTCGAGATGGCTGTATGTGTCAGCATTGAGCCTTAAAATTATGTTATGTGAAAATGAGAAGAAGTGAAAATGACAAAAGGCCTCATGAGATGAATTGCTTATTTTTGTTTTCATACTAATTTTGTGTCTTTTATTACTTCCATCCAACTCATCCATAAGTGACCCAAGATAACATCTAAACCTTTTGATGTGACCTTGTCATAGCAACTGCTGACACTTTGTAGGTGTCAACTTTGTTTGGTGTAACAAGAAATGCCTAAATGAAGTACAACTATATAAAGAACAACACAAGTGGCAGGTGCTGGAATTAGCTTAGCAACCTACTGCATTAAAACAAACTTAGCAGTTTTCTGTTACGCTCTTAAACTGTGGCATGGAGGTGAGAACATAAAAAGAATTTGGAAATTTTGCTTTTATTTGAGAAAGTGAAGTCCTGGCATTATGAAAGTTTCCTGCCTGCAATAATATAGGCTAGGCTAGGATAAGCTTAGGCACTTTAACTTGTTTGTATTACAATAATTGGGTAGGGGATACAAGGAAGTGTAGCATATTTCATATTTTTGTCACACATGACAATAACTGGCATAAACATGAAAGTTAAAAAAGGGATGGCATCATATGCTCTGCTAAATTGTAAAATAATGTGTGGTTTTACTTAACTTGACAAAATTTTCTAATCATGTTATACAAAAAAATGAAAATGTTAAAAACCAAGTTCTGAAAAATCATACATGTTAAAATAATGTTATCAATGTCTTCAGTTCAATCCATTATGTTTTGGATTTACTTTGTAAATATTCTAGCTTGTATATAAAAGTGGAAATGAGGATGTAAAATTGAATAAAGTGATAGCAGAATCTGAATTGAAAGATAAAAATATTGACAAAATATGCCTGTTTTAATAACGTGATTCATTCTAATAACAGATTCAGCTTCTCTTCTCTTTATTATTAACTATAACACAGCCCGTGTTTCTTCCATTTAGTATTGTTTTCATTTCAAATCACCAAAATGTGTGTCCTACTTGTGTCTGTTTTTTAATACAGTAAATTTTTGATTATTATTCTTCCAGCATTTGTAAATTTTTTAACAGATATTAGAACACAGGAATGCACCTAACAACTTAGGTATAACACCATTAGTGTCAAAAAAACATAAGGTTTGACATCTAGTTTAGGCATTATAGTTGTTAACACACATTGGTAATTAACATGCCACAACATTCTCTTTGCTGCTTAATCCAAGTTAGTGTCACAGGGGAGAAACAGAACCCATCCTGGCAGCCATGGGTGCAAGGCAGGTAAGAGCCCTGGACAGGGTATCAGTCTACAGCAGGGTCCAGTTTGAAATCATTTGAACTTTTGCTGTTTTAACTGCAGTTGTGAGATATGCTGTGTTTTTATGCTGGCACCATGTACTTTGTTCAGAACGGATTTTACAGACAATGTGTTAACACCTAACCCTCCCAGTTTTATGCTAGACATTTTACAAATATACAGTAAAAAAAAATGCTATCAAATTTCAGGAATGTAGATAATAAAAAATGAACACAAACACAGATTAGGCTTTTTATTGGGACTGGTAATTCAGGCACACCACACAAAGGTGGCATATGAGCATCCATCCAAAGGCTTTGTATGCATTCTGTGGGAGTCATCTGCCATCTTGACAACTGTAGCTATATAATCTTATGGTGTTTTTTAAATGTTTTCACATATTTTTTTTTTGCTCAAATACATTTATTTTAGTGTTTCAGTTTGGTTTATTTTACCTTTACTTTATGGTGTATGTGGAATCACGCATTGATGACTTTATGTGGTGATCATGTATTACTATGCGGTGAGCATTACTAAATGCATGTACACGGGCACCAAAATGTGATGAATTTAAGTTATGAAAAGCACAACATGCTATCATATCTTTATTTAGTACAGGGGGAAACTAAGCCGATTTGTGGCAAAATCTTTAGGAAAAACAAAAAAAGGCTTGTTAGATAAGAAAAAATGATAGTTAAAAAACAATGTCTTAGAAAAATATATAGTGAAAAGAAAACTTTAAAAATGTTTTGTTTTTATCTTGTTTGTATTTTTGTAGATCAACATCACCTCAAGAGAGGGCTTTAATTTAAGATATTCCCATTTTGATTTTGAACTTGCAAGTTCCTGATCTAAGGTTTGGTTTTAACTCTTTTGCCTTTGAAATTTTTACCTGTGACTTAACTTTATATTTTTGTCTTTCAAAAGGCTACTATCATCATCTGCCACAAAACAAAAACACTATTGATCCAGACAACTGTTAGCAAAAATGATAAATTTCATCTTTTTACATTCTGTTATGATACTGATTCATGGATTAAATTGAATAGTGCATGACCTTAGGACCTTACAGTTACACCATTAAAATCCTGCAAGAAATCTTTCACAAAATCTAATTTAGGACTTTGATTTTGACTTTCTCTTGTTATAATTGACAATTTTTTTAATGTTTCTCACTGTTGAATCCAGCTATTTACTTGCTTCTTCCGTCCTTTGAGAATACAGGAATTAATTTGCCAATTTAAGGATTTTTTCAATTACCTAGAATTATTTAGATTTTTGCTTTTTTCCCTTGTGCATGGCCTTTTGGGTAGCATTTATAAATGCTCCAGTGGTTCCATCCCTGTTGCTACCACCTGACCACTGGAAGTCATGGCATGTGACATCATCACAGTGGTGTAGAGGTCAGCGTCATGCATTGTCTGATTTCCAAAGTTTCTGAATACAAACAATAAAAACAACTTCTGCAGTGATAATTAGTATGTGTGATAAGTTTATAAACTCCTGTGTTTCTCCTCATCTTGCATATTGGACTTAACAGCTTGGTAACGTTTGACTTTGGTTATGATCCCTGCTAGAAACTTCTACTTTGATGTTTGCCTTGTCCTGGTTCTAAGTTACCATTTTTTTCTGTTAATTTTCCAATCTGGACAGAAAATTGTTTTTTAATTGAATTAGTTAGACGAAAGAATCCATTACGAGTTATGATCTGCTAAAAATATTGCACACCCTTATGTTGTCTTTTAACCTAGAAAAGTTCCAAAGAAACCAAAGAATCACACAAATGAATTTTATTTGAATAACAATGGAAAGACTACTTAAACAGAACAATACAGAGACAATATAACAAAATCCTATTGCCTTTCAAAGCCTTTGTAAACCAGATCAACGTTCCCCTACTTGTAGAGTGGCTCATCTACTAATCGACATCCCCAAATAGTACTTAAGGTCACACAACTTGTGATCCTTCTTCCCCCTGTTGCCCTGTCCCTTTCTTGGACTCTCTTTACCTTCATATTCCACACATGATTAGTCTATGGACTTGGGGTAACTGTAAAAGACATCATGGGGTCAATTCTGGACGAGCGCTGAGATTCCTTTTCAGGGTCAGGGAAAACGTATACAGCAGGCAGGAGCTCTTTCTACCATCCCCTGTGTCCCTGAATTCTTAAGGTGACCACTGACCTTAGTAGGGCATAACTGCATCTCATTTTAGGAGCTGCCAAGATGTCTAAGCAAACAGCAAAAACTAATTTTCAGTAGTAAATCATGACACCAAAATAGATGTTGGGATATTTGCATGCAGTGCCTTACAAGAACATAATATAATCATGTCCAGGTTTCTACAAAGATCCTTATCCTGTTGCCCTTTGGCGTTATGAAGCACATGCACATGTTATATACTGTAACTTCCTGGCAGTACCCTTTCTCATGTGTTGGCAGAACAAAGTACATTGTTCCTGCTATTGTGTCTTTCTCTACCATCATGATGAATTTGCTGAGACATTCCTCTGCCACTTGTAGCAACTTCCCATTGGCACCTGTATTCTGCTCATGGACTCATGACTACTATTAATAAAGAATAATACTTTCATCTAGGGAATGAGAAACAAAAGTACTACATTTGTCATGTTTTGGTAAGCATACAGCAAACCTTTTTCAACAGGCAGAAAGTAAAATGTTTTCATTATGGTACAGCAGTTGGCACAGGGGGGCATGAAAAAGACAAAGTAATGAAAGCAGCAATCAATTTATGAAGCTTGTTTTCAAACGATTATTTTGATTTATGCAAGTACTGCAGTATGTCTAAGGAAATCTTTTTCATTTCATAATGGTTTTTGGTAGCCTACCTAATAATACAGCTGAATAATGCTTCCCTCAACGAAAATAAGCATTAGTTTCACAACAGGCATTTTAAGTTGCAAAGGTTTAGTGAAAGAATTGATTTGTTTTGGTAGCCTGGGCTGCTGCCATCTCAATTCTGCTTGAAAGTTGACATTTCTGGCATATCTGTAATTTGAATAATGTGTCACAACATAACACACTCAAAGTACTAGTAAAATAGTGTGAACAGTGACTAGTGTGCTACACAGGGCAGTGCGTGGCAGCCAAACAATCACCAAATTGTGACGCTTTTGAGAATGTGTGGCCTTTTGAAAAGTTGACCTACGGTTACCATGAAATTTACAGATCACATACAAGGCAAAAGAGTGAGATGGAGTGCTGGTCATAATAGCTGAAATGACTGGAGACAAACGACACAAAAGAAGTGTATCTATGTGACAGTACTGGCTAACAAATAGCTCCCTCAACATGTGGAATGCTGGTCTGACCTCCACAAAATCTGCATTTCTTCAATTCATAAGGATGGTTGGAGTCAGATCTTAAAGACTTAATCTCCTTATACAGATCATTGGGCATTAGCAGTCCTCATGAGAGATGTAATATCTGTAACTTGTTGAAAATCTCCACCCCCAATGGGGGTCCTTAGTGCTACTGCATTGACAGTAATCAAGGCATATTATTATGAAATAACCAAAACACTTTAACCGAGTCATTTCATTAAAAAAAGAACTCCTTAGTTTAGTCCTGAATCCTTGCCAAAAAGCTAATCTGTTCTTTTCTGTCATAACCCTGTCATTCCAGTCAGTATTCATAGCTTTTTAGTATGAGCCAATGCAAATTGGGATGTAGAGAGCCAGATAATACTTGAACATTGTCCAAAAGTGCAGATCATGCTCCATTACATCAGTGCAGTGCTCATAAACCTCTTGCTCCTCCTTGTTCACATTAGGAAAGAGTAAAATAATAATAAAAAGTGTTAGTCAGATACCCTAATGTTTAAAAATAGAGGAATAGTCATCCTAAGATAATAAAGTACGCGTTGTAGGAGAATGAATGAATTTATAGCACAAGAATGCCAAACTGAAGAATACTTTCCTGAATAAGACACTTAAGCCTTTGCAAAAACACAGTGAAAAATACATTTCTACTGAAAAGTTCAGAAGAAGATGGTCCTGAATGAATGCTGTACTTTTTTTTATCACTGCAACAACTATAATGACAACATGCATCTCTATCAGGTGTCAGATTTAAGAATTCCAACATGTTGACAGTCCTTTCCACACAAACTTATAATCAAAATGAATAGTGAGATAGCAATAAAAGAGCTTGACAGAATATGAGTACATTAAATCTTAAAAATGTATATAGAATGTTATCCATTGCTTTGAAACTGCATATAATAATTCATCTTAACAGAAAGCTCTCATCCAATAAATCTTGGAGTTACATTATGCAGAGAGTTTGCAAATACAGAAATAAAATATGGTTTCATTGTTTCTATACCATTTTAACTTAAGCAAAATTGACAAATGACTCAGATACTGTATGCTTCTACCTCTGTTTTGCCCCTTTTGCTCTATTTGCCCTAGTCATCAAACTAAATAAAACAAACAAAATGAGTTAACTGTTACTAAATTTTATCACACATAATAAGTAAAATATTGTATTACAGTTTCTGTGGGGGTTTTTTTTCCCAAATTTGATGACAAACGAAACTGTAACAATGCATTAAACTGATGCATAGACTCAATCACTGTAGTAGGAATTCTTTTGTTTTTTTAACATAAATAGGGACAAATGTCTTACCTAATGCGGCTCCAGCTTAAACTTTAAACCAATACAATTAAAGATTGTCAATTGGCAATTCTAAAAAATGCTCCTCCCTTTGTTTAAAAATACACTCAAAAACGAATTACAAAACATAATTTTAAAAGTGATAACACAGCTAAAGAGGTCACTTTAAGTCATTTCATTGCAGCAATTTAGAAATCTAAATCTCGAAAGCTCCAATAAAAGTCCAACCTACAGATTATTTTTTAATGTCCAAGTATAGCAAGTGTAAAGCAATCAAAACACCTTCTAAGTAAAATTATACACCAAGTTAAGTATAGCTAAAAACTTTAAGATCTTTGTTTATAGTTTGTTGTGGTAAGTTTTGTGGGGGAAATCATTTTGTACAACCAACACTTCTGAAAACCAGACTTAACTGACTAGGAAGTCCAAGAATTTAACCATCTTGTCCAGAGAAGATTTTTTTTCCAGTTTTCTTTAACTTACAGGATTACTCAAACAACACAAAGATGTAGATCAGACTGCTGTCATTCCTACGGCTATACAAAGGATCTTCAGGTCAATGACATGTACTGTAGCACTGTGTGGTTGTGATTACCAGATCGACCCAATATCTTTAGCAGGGCGGCTCATTTAGCCTTGCTAGAATGGAAATCATGCAACTGGGGCAGGGACTCCCTGTTTATAGGCTCCTCTGTAGCTGGTACTGAAACCGCTGCCGACATAATAATCAAGTCATCCTAAGGCTGATGCAACCTATTAGCATCCGTTACAGTACCAGTATATACACCATAAGGGCTGCTTAATGATTAAATATACACATTTCATAGTAGGGGCATTTTAATAAAAGTTGGAAGGGTTAACTGTTAATTTAACCTTATAACGCAGTTAAGTCTCTTTCAGTGTAGAATATTGTTCTGTGTTTCAACATACAGCGAGTGGGTCAGCATTAAATGACGTGTCCTTCTGATTTTACAAATAACACTGTTAACCAAGTTTATTTCCTGTTTTATTTATTTGGTGTATTTTGAACTGTCATTTGGATGCCTTTGTAATCTAGTGTGGCCAAATCTGCTTCCTAGTGTTATATCTTTTTTACAGAACAACGAACAAGAATGAAGGTTAGTCACATTTTAGTGATCAATCCCACACAACTTGCTATTTTACTCCATTGGTTTTGATTTTATTCATGTCATCAGATGAGTTGTTCTTCAGCTGATGTTTTAGAAGTATATCCTGCAAAATAACACTGAGTGTGATAAAACTTGACTGCAGTCAAAGTAAAAAGTATTTGAACCCCTAGGAATTATCTAGATTTATGTCTAATTCCCATATAAAACATGGCTGTATCTTCATGTCAGTCACAATAATGAACAAACACAGTCTCCTATAACTAGATACACAGATTTTCAGAGAATATTTGACCATGTTGAATAAATCATTCAAACTGACTTTTTAAAAAGCTCATTGCAGTCAGAATTTAGCACATCTGGAGTTCACTTAATAAAACGAGTTCAGAGGTGTGCCCTAGAATTACTTTGATTGATAAAAAAAACACTATAAAGTTTGAGTTGGAGCTTTTCACAAGAAGCATATCCAGATGGGAATCATGCCTTGCTATCTGAAGAGCTACGATGGAGAATTGTTAATCTACATAAGGCTGGAAAGGGTTTCAAAGTCATCTCAAAGATTTGATATATTCATCAGTCTACCGTTAGGCAAGTGGTCTATAAATGGAGACAATTTAGTATTGTGGTTACTCTGCCTAGAAGTGGTCGCCCTGCCAAGATGACCCCAAGAGCACAATGCAAAGTCAGTAATGAGGTAAAGAAGAACCCTAGAGTAACAGCAAAGGACTTGAAGGAGTCATTAGAACTGTCTAACATTTCTGTTCAGAAGGCAACGATATGCAAAACATTGAACAGCAAAGGAGTCCATGGCAGGACACCAAGAAGGAAGCCACTGCTATCAAAAGAGAACATTGTGGAACACCTGAAATTTGCGAAAGAGCACTTGGACACTCCATCACGGTACTGGGAAAATGTTTTGTGAGTGATGAAACCAAAATTGAACTATTTGGGAGGAACAACCAGAACTTCATTTGGTGTAAAAAGGGCACTGCATATCAACATCAAAACATCATCCCTACAGTAAAGTATGGTGGAGGGAACATCATGATTTGAGCCTGCTTTGCTGAGTCAGGGCTTGGACAACTTGCCATTATTGAGGGAAAAATGAATTCGCAAGTTTATCAACAAATTCTCCAGGATAATGTGAGGGTGTCTGTCCATCAACTTAAGCTCAGAAGAGGCTGGGTGATACAACAGGACAATGACCCCAAACATCACAGCAAATGCACAGCACAATGGCTTCAGAAGAACAAACTTCGCCTTCTGGAGTGGCCCAGTCAGAGCTCAGGTCTCAATCCTATTGAGATGCTGGGAAATGACTTGAAGAGAGCCATATGCAGAAAACAACCAAAGACTATGGAAGAGTTAAGGCAGTTCTGCAGGGAAGGATGGGCTAAAATTCCCCCTGCACGATGTGCAGGTCTGATCTGCAGTTACAGGAAGCGTCTGGTAGAGGTCATTGCTGCCAAACCAGTTATTAAATCCCAAGGTTCACTTACTTTTTCCACTACCACTGTGAACGTTGAATGCATTTGTAAAAAAAAGACATGAAAGAGTAGAATTTTTTGTGTGTCCTTGGCTTAAGCTCATTGTGTATATCAGTAGCTGTCACTTAGATGAAGATCAGATCACTTTTTAAGACCAATTCATGCAGTTAACCAGATAATTGCAAAGGGTTCACATACTTTTTACTTTGACTGTATATCTGAACAGCCAGAGCTGAGCTTGACTCAGCTAATTTTCCATGTTATTTTTTACAGTGAATCAGCCAGTAACTAAACATGAAACATTTCTTAATAATATCAGCAATGTTTCATTGTGCTGCAGATACTGATGATATTGTGTGTCAGAAAGAAGTATTTATATTAGCTCCCATACCATGGGCTGGAGCTGCTAAGGATTTCATTTGGGCTATGGAAAGCAAATTGTAAATAAAAGGCCTGAACATATACCAAATGTCATAGATTTTAAATCCTAAAATGATAATAAATAAAGTAATAAAAAAAGTCATAAAATTTAAATCTTCTCGGACGTGCCTTTGAGCTTTTTTTAGGAACTTAATCCAAAACTTGTTGTATGCACTACCATTTTACGTCACATGCCACATCCACACGACCAGCAAAAGGTGTTAGTATAAGCAATATGACATTGTCCATACCTAAACACTGCAAAGTTGCCTCACTCATTAAAACAAAATGGTGAAATGAAAAGCAATTAATTCAAAGAAACAATATTATTTCAGTTTGTTTCCTGCCTTGCACCCTGTATTGGCTGGGATTGGCTCCGGTGGACCCTCATGACCCTATAGTTGGGATATAGTGGGTTGGATAATGGATGGATGGATGAATATTATTTCAAACCATTCTTATATACAAAATGTAAACAGATAACTAGCTAAAATTGGATCTAAAACTCAGTCAAATGTTCATGGTTTTGAATATTTATACTGTTCTCTGTTCTAATTTAACTGTGAGCTCAACAGCAGCCTTCTTTAATTTGCATTAACTTTAAAACATAGAATTCTTAAACCCAATTAATCCAATTCAGATACACTGAGAATATTACTATTATTTTTAATTAATTTCTTTCTGTGTCTGTACTGTCCACGGTATGTTATTTTAAGGTAATAGCTGAAACCCTTCCTAATAATGCAATCTGGTTGAAGAAAGAGCACTTTTAATGAACTATTGCTGAGGTTTATCATCTAGACAAAAACATAATTCCAGCTAATGCATTTCTGGATGGTGCAATGTCATTAGAAGCCAATAAAGTAAGCAAGATCAGCTCCATTAAATACTTTCTTAGATATTACGTGGCAAAGAGAGAAGAAGCTGACAGGATTGTGATGATTTGCCATTGCATATGTTTCTGTCCTTTTACATCATGATTTCAAAACATCCATCCATCCATCCATTATCCAACCCGCTGAATCCGAACACAGGGTCACGGGGGTCTGCTGGAGCCAATCCCAGCCAACACAGGAACTAATCCTGGGCAGGGTGCCAACCCACCACAGGACACACACAAACACCAAGCACACACTAGGGCCAATTTAGAATCGCCAATCCACCTAACCTGCATGTCTTTGGAGTGTGGGAGGAAACCGGAGCACCCAGAGGAAACCCACGCAGACACGGGGAGAACATGCAAACTCCACGCAGGGAGGACCCGGGAAGCGAACCCGGGTCCCCTAACTGCAAGGCAGCAGCGTTACCACTGCGCCACCATGCTGCCCGATTTCAAAACATTATTAAATAAAAAAATGCACATAAAACATATGCATCTTTCCATTTACCTTTGTTGTAAACATATGCATTAAAGCATCTTTTATTGTAGTACATCTTTACTATTGCTATCAATGAGTTGCCCCAGTAAGAGTGGTCTTTGGCTGCAGTGCCCAAGGGCAGTTACTCTAGTGATGATTCAGTGCCAGATCACAGATAAGCTTCTTGTTCTTTTCTGGCCATAATCTCCAATGTATCACCCTAACTTGTAGTCTTTCAATCTCATACTACATGAATACAGTGTGTTTTAAATTAACATATTCCTAATTAAACAAATTTAGAATATTTGAAATGTTAAGTTTATTTAAAAGCATACTGAAAATGACAGCGCATGCAGGAAAATCTAGCATTTGCTGATCTTATTTTGCATTTCCTCACACAAAGATTGCATAATATTTCATAATTACTTTACAAAATTAATAATCATGTGAATCATCTGTCTTCTATAAGAAATGTAACTATTCTCACTTGGAAGTGGGATCAGGCATTGTAAACTAGATGTACACTGAAAAAAGTATAACATTGATGTTGTTCATTCAACGTAAATTTTCTCTTTCAAGCAACTTAAGATTAGTCATTTAGTGTTGCAGCTTGAAATATTTGGTTTCAGATCTCAGTCAAAGTAAAAAAAAATGTTTGTACCAAATTAAGTTATGGAGGGAATAAATGTAAAAATCCTATTTCATTTAACTTAATATTTTAGGTTGTTCATGTGCTGTGTTTGGGGGCTGTTTGTATATTCTTTCGGTCGAACTTTCCAGTTTGATGGCTTTCCAACTGCCAAAAAAGAAGAACAACTTAAAAAATAGATTTACTACAGTAAAAAAAACAAATGAATTGCACCCAATCACTCTAAATGATTTGCCTCAACTTAAAAATTGTGGGATCAATAAGCTAAAAAGAATTATATTGGTTCAGACTGAAAATATTAAGTGTGAATCATCACATTTTTTTTCAGTGTATGTAGATGGTTAATCTATAGACTCATCACTTGGTAATACTGTTTATATATACAGTATGGTATATTACATTAACTTGGTCTAAGCATGACTTCATTTAATGGAAATTTCCTGAATCTTTGAAACCATTTTATTTTAAAAATAATCATTTATTTTGAACATTCTGGTGGCAGGCCAATGATTTAGTGACAAATAAACCAATGTTCACATATCATGGAGCAAAGGACCTCAATGACAGTGCAAATTGCAATTGGATGATGGCACACATCTAATATTATAAATTAGGCAAGTTATTTTATTAATCAGGCAAGAGATACAAAATATGATTTAGATGAGGAATGGCTTTTAGCAGTTGACATTAGGAAGACTACACTCAGAGAAGAACACTATCAGAATATGTGTCTGCTTCACTATAATGCTTTCATTATCATCCTCTTTGAAGGAATGTACATTTTCTTTTTATAAAATAACATTTTACTGATTTGTACACCTGTTGATCTCACGGTCCAATTTTCCCTCACTCTCGTGACCCCGAGATACTTGAGGATCGGTGCGGCATCCGCAGTGATGCGGGCTCTGCATCGGTCTGTCGTGGTGAAAAAAGAGATGAGCCGTAAGGCAAAGCTCTCAATTTACCAGTCGATCTACGCTCCTACCCTTACCTATGGTCATGAGCTATAGGTAGTGACCGAAAGAACGAGATCGCGAATACAAGCGGCTGAAATGAGTTTCCTCCGCAGGGTGTCTGGGCTTTCCCTTAAAGATAGGGTGAGAAGCTCAGTCATCCGGGAGGGGCTCAGAGTAGAGCCGCTGCTCCTCCGCATCGAGAGGAGTCAGATGAGGTGGCTCGGGCATCTGCCTCCCTGGTGGTTCCGGGCACGTCCAACCGGGAGGAGGCCCCGGGGAAGACCCAGGACACGCTGGAGGGACTATGTCTCCCGGCTGGCCTGGGAACACCTTGGGATTATCCCGGAAGAGCTGGAAGAAGTGGCCGGGGAGAGGGAAGTCTGGGCCTCTCTGCTTAAGCTGCTGCCCCCGCGACCCGACCCTGGATAAGCGGAAGAGGATGGATGGATGGATGGATGATTTGTACACTCACATTAACAGTGTCATCGTGCAAAAAGTGTTCTGCTGTGAATCCACCTTCATCTTCATCTAAATGACATTGTATTCCATTATGGACTAGTAAACAATTGTGAAATTGTGCACCAAAATCCCAGAATAATACTATTTTTACATATATCATTTCAAAATCATGCAAAATTTGAACAAATTGTACTAATTTAATCAAATTGCTGTAATTGTTTCACAAACATTCCTTATGATTAACTTATTTCTGCTTCAGATAGAGGTAGAATTTTTAGCTTGTCAGCATATTTGTGTTAATACACAATGATTTACAGTACTTATTAAAATAAAAACTAATGTATTAAATTTTTATGAATATATGTTTTTAATTTAACAGAACTGTACATTGACATAAATATTATGGTAGGCTGAAAAACTGCATCTGTAAGTCATAAAAAAGAAAGAAACATTTTTGTAAAACAAGGAAAGGCCGTAATATTTTCTTTTACCTGACAGACATTCTTTCTGTCTTTATTGCAGGTGAGGTTCTCTGAGACATGCACTTTAAGATCCTTATAAGTAAGACATTGGCAATAGTATTAGATATCAATTTTATTTATAAAATTGCAGCATAGTATGTTTTGTGCAGATATATATTGCACTTCCTTCATCAAAATGGAAAAATATCAATGGCCTGTCTAATGTAAGTGACTTCTGTCAATTAAATCCAAAACCTTTGGATTATATTTTAATAGAAAAGAAGAGAGCAGCATATTAAATTAAACCAAGCTGGTGAATAAAAAAATCTGAAAATAGAAAATTGATATATTGTAATTCTTTGAAACAAAATGAAAAGCAGCCCTTAAAATTTGTGCCCCAAAGCACCATTTAAAAAACTGATTTTAGTAATACGGTTTAGGAATGATTTGTTCATTTTCACAATTTGATGTGTCCTTCTTTGTTAGAACCTCAAACCTGTCAAATAAATCAAGTGAGGTCTTGTTTTCCTTTGAACTTCTGTGATCGCAATGCTGCTGTCTGAAACTTGCCTCCATAAACAATTTACTCAACATGTTCTTGCAAATAATATCCATCTATCAATTTCCCAACCCGTTGAATCCGAACACAGAGTCACGGGGGTCTGCTGGAGCCAATCTCAGCCAACACAGGGCGCAAGGCAAGAACCAATCCCGGGCAGGGCGCCAACCCACCACAGGACACACACCCAGCACACACTAGAGACAACTTAGAATTGCCAATTCACCTAACCTGTATGTCTTTGGACTGTGGGAAGAAACTGGAGTACCTGGAGGAAACCCACGCAGACACAGGCATACACATGCAAACTCCATGCAGGTAGGACCCGGGTCTCCTAACTGCGAGGCAGCAGTGCTACCACTGCGTCACCATGCCGCCCGCAAATAATATTCACTGGAGAATTAAATGTTTTTTTTATCAGTAGCACATACAAAAACAAGTTTGAAATGTATGTGTTTATTAAGACATGCAAACAAGTTACTGTGCTTCTGTACTGAAGGTCTATAAGCTGATTTGATTTAATGACTTGTGGAAGAGAGTGTCATGCATGCATGTCGAAGGATCTCCTTGCTGGCTCACTGAAGGTAGGTTGGTAACCAACCATGGCGAGAGGTTACTACTTGTGTCGTCTCCTTTTCTCCTTGCTTCTCTGAGAAGCCACCCAGTGAGGGATATTAGCTCTGTTCGTTCCAGTCCACCCATTATAAAAGCCAGACTGCCTCCACTGAGCCATCTTTTGTGACCAATACCTAACGTCTTCAGAGTTCCATGGGAGACCCGTTGTTTTGTTGAAAAGGCTAACCAGTGCACTAATTTTTGTTTTTCTTCGAGTAGTGAGAAAAGTGCTATATAAATGCAAATAATTATTATTATTATTATTATTTGTGTTTGCTCTATTGGTTTTATGCCATTTTTTGCCAGAAGGCACTTGTTTCAAGTTTAAAGAAGAAGACTTAGAAATTAAAAGGGTCGACCCGGCTGGCTATTCTTCCTTTGTCATGGCTCTGTTTCTACTTGCATTTGGCCACATCACAACAGATATACATACTACTGGTGGGTGAAGCCATTATAATAATCTTTTTTTTTAGCTTCAAGTTACTAGGAATTGGGTGCCCCTCATAAAGTATTCAATTCCATTAAATCTTGTGAAAGAGAGATTATTATTATTATATAAATTTTTATGTGCCTGTGTCAGAGAGAGTTTGGGAGTGTACACATACAACACAACAAACCATCTGGAATGGGACCCAAGTACGGTGGGTGACACCTCAATACCACACTGGAAAATTGTGAGGTTTTTTTTATGGTGGCTGGAGTGACAATCCTGCCACCAACTCCCAATTTTTCACTGTAAGTTGGATGACTTGCTTGCAGGGCTGGATGCAGATTAACATCATACACTGGATGAAGCGATTACAGGTTAAAGGCCTTGCTCAAGGTCCCAACAGAGTAGAGTCCCTTCTGGCGTTTACGGGATCTGAACTGGCAACATTCCAATTAGTGGCACAGATCCCTAGCTTCAGAGCCACCACATCACCTTGTGCAAGTACAACATATATAAAAGAACTGATCCTTTAACATATTGTTAAAGATCTCCTCTGGTATTCTTTCATATAAAACCCACTAAACCTTTTAAAATATTGTAAAGCATATTGAGCCAACTACCATGGAAGATTCTGCAAAATGTCTTTTATTTGGAAAACTGTGGGGCAAAGGGTGACTAATGCAACTGATTCCCTGGTCCTGTACCATTTATTACAATTTTGTGTGGCGATCTTAATCCCCAGATCACCTGTCTTGATCTCAATTACAAGAGTTGATTGGAGGTCACTATATAATGGGTAAAAACACAGAATGCTTGTTATTGTTAATAATAATAATAATAATAATAATAACTTGCCAGCCTGCAGCGTACCATACGCAGCATAATCAGGACGGTTTTTTAATGATTTTTAAGCACAGGGAAAAAATTAACATTTGAAAAATCGGTAATGTAATAAATCACCAAGAAAACCAACATTGTAACAATGCACGGAATGAACCAACACACCATCGTCCGTGCGGCGCTCAGGCACAGAGGGTGGAAGGGGAGGAGAGGAGAATGACGTCCATTCCGCTCCCTCCATCATGCTAGTCTGCTGATTTCTCATTCAGTATACACTGCCTGCTCATGAGCCCACCTCATACTCGTCACTCGAGTCGTTGTCATCTTTGTACAGTCCAGATGCACCTGTGACTCACGTAGACTTTTCATTGCTCTGTGCGGTTTTGGCTGCTTTTCTATATATAATCCACCAAGACACCCGACCACGGTAGCAGCGAGGTGGGAGGGGGGTGTGTACAAAGTGCAGGAGCATCTAAGAAGACGCATGTTTGTCGCGGATGCGAATTGCTGTATGTAGCGTGTACAACACTTTGCTATGGTGCACGCTGTCATGCATCGTAACTGAAAACTCGTTTTTTAAAGACTGCTTACTTCATTGTGTTTTAACCTCAGTTGTAAAGGAATGTTTTAAGGATACCATGGGATACCCCTTGCAAACCGTTTTACACGTTGCATATGGCGATTCATCTCCGCGAGAAGCACGCCTCTATGAACAGTCAACGTGGCTCAGAGTAGCATGTGGCCTGTAGAACAGACGAATATAAATGACACCGTTTTTTCTGTGTCGCTGCATCCGAGATGGTGGGAGTGGCTCTGCCAGTTGTCGTCGTATCCAATCTTGGAGTTGGTGGCCGGGGCTCCATCCCGCATGCGGCATAGGTGTCTTACTTGTCGGCTTAGTAAATCCACGCCCCTTCCGGCGTGCTTTCCATGGGTGTCTTGCCTGAGTGAATTATATATATAGATAATAATAATAATAATACATTTTATTTAATAGGCACCTTTCTTAACAGTCAAGGTTACCTTATAATGAAATTAAACAACAGTAATAAAGATATAGAAACAAACAGATAAATAAACAAATAAAAGCAATAAGGGTACAGAGGTAGTAACAAACGACAAAGATAACTGGCTATAAGAGTGGTAAACACATAATTGGTATGCCAGTTTCAAAAGATAAGTTTTGAAGACAGTTTTAAATTGTGTTATTGAGTCTAGTTAACGGATATGAGAGGAAAGTGAATTCCACAGTTGAGTGGCACTATGAGAGAATGCTCGAGTTCCCATAGAGTCTGATGTGTGGTACAGAAAATAAAGCTGCAGATGAGGATCTGAGGAAATGAGAGGGAGTGTAAGTCTGTAGGAGATCAGTAACTGAGCAATCTTGAAACTGATGTGAATTATTACTTCTGGTATCACTTTGATAGCAGTTTAAAAAATAAATAAATAAAAAAGCAAGAAATCAACAACAAAAACAAAAAAAAATCTCTGTTAGGCTCTAAGACCTGCTATGTCAATTTATGAGTTCTCTTACTTTTAAATAGGCAAATCTTTCTTCCTCCCAACATGTGGCATTTTTAACTAAAGAAGAATTTGTTCTCGTAAACTTTTTTCATAGTACATGCTCAATCAAGTAACACTCAATGCTCTTCCTATTAACTTGCATCTCAGCAACCAATAAATCATTACTTTCTACAGACCTGTGCCTCAAGCTCACAAATAGGCACAAGTGGGAAGGTAATTTAAATGAAGGAAGAGTACTTGAAGAAAACAAATCAAACAACAAGAAGCAAGACTGAGGAGGGAACACAACATTTAAGAGAACAGCATTCAGCTAAGCTAAAATGTTCTTATTTGAAACTTAGTTTCATTCATTTGAATTCAATTTTGCGTTCATAATGTTTTTCTGTACATATACAACAAAATAAGATTTTACCTTGAAGAAAATAGCAACCTGCCGTAATATGAAGACACATAATTTTGATTAATAAAACATATGCAGTACATACAAGGCCACTGAGTATAGTATACACCTGAAAAGCAGTTCAAATTTCATTGTCCAGTAGGGTTATCTTCCTAAAATATACATTTTCATTGATGAAAATATGTAGGGTTTTACTTCAGTAATAATAAAAATATTCTTAAACTTTTAATGGACATAATGATTTTTACTAATACAAGGTAATGAATAGGATTTGAAAAGAATTGCCATTTGCTGAAGTAATTAATCCTTTAAAAAGATTAACTTTGAAACAGATGAAATAATAAGTCAGGTAGCCACTTAATGATTTTCAAGGTGGTGGATGAGGTGGAATACAGATGAAATATTATCAGCTTTGCTAACTTTATGTCAACATATTGCTTGACAATAAGTTGTGCGTTTTGCACATAAAAGTTTGGCTTTAATTCTGCAGTATAGCTGTTTTTACAGGAGCTTCTAACTGTATGGTTGGATTGCAGACTACATATCACAAAATTACATTGAACTTTCCAGAATAAATGATTGATTTTATTTTGTCAATTTAAAGAGTATACTGTAAAATATAACAACTGGAAATAAAACAATATTAACAGCCTGAAAGATGTTCTATTTTGTATGCCAATTTTCAGACATTACTAATTTCTTTACACAAGTCTAGATTCCTCCCTCATTATAAACACATGCAGATTGGGTTCACTGCGGATTCAAATTTGGCTCTGTATGAGTAAATGTATTTGTGTGCATGAGTGGACCCTTCAATGAAGTGGAGCCCTGTCAATTCTAAGACTGTGTGAAGCAGTTTAGGCAATGAATGAAGGCTCATGGCATTATGGTATAAATACAGCAAAATAAAAAAAAAATAAATACAATAGAGAAGCAAAAAAAAGAATTAGCATGTTTGGGTTCTTAGATAACAGTAAGTTTATCTTGCTTACTACAATCTAAGCTCTCTTTTTGTAGTTCTTCATTCAAACTTACTTTGTCCAAATTTGGGTCACAGAGGTTGGATCCTGTCCAAGCAACACTGAAAGTAAGACAGGAAAGGTCCGTGGACTGTGCTCCAGTGAAATGCAGTGTCTGCTCACACACATTTACACCCACATTTGGGTGAATTTAGACTTCCTAATTACCTTAACCCTAACCTAAACATCTGAGGGGATGCAGGGGAAAAAACAAGTACCCAGACACAGGGAGACCATGCAAACTCCACACAAACAAAAACCTGAATGCTGGATCTATGAAAGAACAGTCATGTATTGGCTAAATTTGATAGTCGTGACATTGCAAAATGATCTGTGGGTTGTAATAGCAAATACATCCATCCAACCCACTATATCCTAACTGCAGGAGCCAATCCCAGGAAACAAACCCCAGGCAAGGTACCAACCCACCACAGGGCACGCACACACTAGGGACAATTTAGAATTGCCAATACACCTAACCTGCATGTCTTTGGACTGTGGGAGGAAACCGGAGTACCCGGAGGAAACCCACGCAGAAATGGGGAGAACATGCAAACTCCACACAGGGAGGATCCGAGAAGTGAACCCAGGTCTCCTAACTGCAAGGCAGCAGCGCTACCACTGCACCACCGTGCCGCTTGTTGATAAAAATTGTTTTCATAAATTCCTTTCTTCCAGTGTTTAATTATTTTTCATTAAGTACTCTGTTTCTTTAAATTTTCTTTTACTGGTTTTATAATTGTTTTGACTTTTTGCCGTTTCTTTCCTATATTAAGTCCAGAGGGGACGGGGCCTCCTAGTCCTGCATGTGTTCAGCTAACGGGGTTCCTACTCAAGCTCCTATTTAAGGGCCATGCAAGGCACATGCTGGTAGTTGGGACACTGAGCATGCGTCTTCCTGTTGTTGGCACCTTGTTTCATAGTTAAAGTTAGTTTTGCCTTAATTTTGTCCTCTTGTATTTAGGGCATATTGAAATCCATCACTGTGTATTTTCTGACATTTATGTTCCATGCCATTATTATTTTTGGCCTTTAGAACTGTTGGCCATTTTGTGCTTGAACTTTTAGAAATATTTTTACATTTTTTTTGCCTTTTATATTTTTTTATTATATTATTATAATAAAATTATTATTATTATTATTATATTGTTTATATTTGTGAATTACTTCACATTATGTTTTTTATTGTATTTTTTGCATACTGGGTTTGAGAATGAGACAAGAGTACGCACAACAGCCAAAAAATGGTCAATACCAAGGGATCAAAAAGTATGAGCATCAAAACCAAAATAAAGACAAAAATCATGGTGAAAAAGCAAAAATAAAGAATTTGTTAACCATAATTTTGTTAAGAAAAAAGTTTGAAAGAGCAATTAGAAAAGGGTTTTTATATCTGAAACTCAGAAGAGAAGGTGAAATCCTGGGGGATCTGTTGGATTATGGCAAAACCTCAGACGATCCTAAAAATGGGCAGATTTGCCCTAACAATGAGAGCTTCACTTTTCTTGACTTCTCCTTACAAGACTTCTTCCTCACTCCAGGAACTATACAGAATCACAACAGATATTGAAAAATCTCAAAAAACAGCAATGTACCAGGCAAAAAGAAAATATCTACAGTTTCAAAATAAGCAGGGTGAGTGGAACCCTGAGTGAGATGTTTTATATTTTTAAGACTAAAAATAAATGCAAGCTTTAACAGATATACGTTTGAGGAATGTGGGGCTCATATAGGAAACAACTGGAACTAGAGAGTGGAATGTCACATCTCCACAGAGCTGAGCAAATGGCAGTAAAAAGCTATTGGGACGCGTGTTTTAAACAAAAACATAGATGTTTTAAGCATTGCCTGCATTTTTATTTTAAATGAAAATGGGCTCATTTATGACTGAAGGCTTCACAAGGTCTTTACCAGTAAATATTCCAGAGTGTATTGTTTCATTCAGGCTGTGGAATAAAAGGTATGCTGTTCACAAGTTGTTCACCACCAAGGTTTAGTTTTCTGCCAATGACATTCACCCACCTGAAATCACTGGCTAAGCCATTGATAAGGTGATGAACAAAGCAGTCTTAAAGTAGGCGCACATATCTCAAACAGGTACTGTAACTGGAGAAAACTATAAGCAATGATTTAGGAAATGAGCAAAACCAATAACACAAAAGACATTAACTAGAGTACTTAGTCAAAAATACATAGAAAAGAATGGGTAGTATGATAAACCAAAGATATGTAAGAACAAGACACAGAATTACTTCAAGGAAGAGTTTGTTGACTAAAACCATCTATCTGTTCATTCACTGAAACTTTTTTATCATCAGCAATTATGGGGGAACTGTACAGTATCCTGGCAGCAATAAGTATAACCATGAAGCCACCCCAGGATTAAATGGGAAACCAGTGTAGTTCAGGGCCCACTTATGGTACACCTTTATAACTGACAGACAATAATTATCCTAACATGCATGTCTTTTTCTGAAGATCAAAGATCTAGACAAAAACTGACATTGCCACATGGAGAGTGAATGAGCGAGCAACTGAGCTCAGAACAGTGATTAACAGTAGTGCTAATTGCTGAGCCACCATTCCGCCCCAGAGTACAATCAATATCTTTAATGTTTTTCTTGGTTAGTGATGGATTGCAAATGTACCACAAACTAGCAAGAGCTATAAGAGAGCTTCAATGGTTATCGATTAGCAATAGCAACCACTGCATGTTGGTAAGAGGCAAGGCAAGGACAAAAAGTAAGCAAGAACCATGACGGTCAGATAAACAATTGACCTTAGGGGTCCAATATCCACTTTTCATTTTGCTCTGTAATGTTCTCAATCATTTGCACAGTTACCCTTTCAGATTAAAACAAAAGTCTTCAGTTGACGTTCATCAGTTGCTGATAGCAGCTCATACTTTTCTTGTCTTCACCTGAATACTGTTTTACTTTACATGAGTGGTTAAGTCAGATAATTTATTGTGCATACTTGTGTAGTCTTATTGCAATGATTAGCAGATATAAAATGTAAACTGCAGAATGTAATTCCTGGGATAAGCATAAGTAATAAAGAAACACTAAGTAGTACATTCTAAATCTATTGACCTAAAAAAAGAAGTAATTACATTAATTCAAGTGATTGTGTTACCAGTATGTCAGACTCTTTGCCCTGCTGAAATTAAATACCCATTATTAACACATCAGAAGATGCATTAAAACACATAGGAAAAACATTTTTACATTCAATCAGACTCATTCTGCTTTTGAGAGCTTCAATTTCCTTTTTTCCCCAAACATGGGTGTTACAAGTTTGTAGATAAAGTAAGTCCTTTGGCAGAATTCCCTTATGTACTGACTGTTTGCTCTTTCCCTTATCTAAAATCAATCTTCCAATGTCAAGCCTCACAAAGACAGGCTCTGGGGCTTTCTCGTCCACTAGCCTGTGAATAAACCATATGCTGTCCTCTACTAGAAACAATATCTGCTAAGCATTTTCATTTTGTATCTTCCAACATCAATCGTGTGAGTCTGGGTGATGAGTGTTCAGATAATAAGACAGTGATGTGAAATCCACCTTTGTAAGCACAAGCATACTGTTAACCTTATGGCAAGTGTGATAAAAGGCTCTCAGTGTTTTAAGATATTTCATCCCAGCTGTTAAAGCAACTGAAGATGGCATTTTCGAAGAATGAATTATATTAAAGAGAAGGAAAAGTCAACCTACGTATGAACTTTACTGTAACAACCTCTTCCTTACAGTTAGCAAAAGGATTGAACACAAAAGCATGGTAATAAAAGGTAACAAGCATTACAATTTAGCACAGTACAACACGGCTAAGATCATAACATAAGAAGTCTGACAAACAAGAGGCAATAATTCAGTTTATCAAACATGCTTGGTCGGCTACTATCTAAAAATCATTCCAAAATCTCATCCAGAAACTTTAAAAGTTGTCATGGTTTCTGCTTCAAATATGTAGTATGACTCAATAGATTATTTCAAAATGTCATCACTATATGTGTAAAGAAATTATTCTAAGCTTCTGTCTGTGCACACCCTCTTAATTTCAACTGGTGTCTTCAAATACATGATTCACAGTCTGATGAAAAGAATTTTGATGGATCCATTTTAGTGATGCTTTGGTGAATTGGGAAGATCTGTATTAGAGCCCAGCTTATTCTTCTTTCCTCAAGACTGAAGAGTACAGCATGCCATTTGGTCACAGAATACACTTTGGTGCACTTCTCTGTGCAGCTTTTAGATCTTCTGGCAGTGCTGCTATGTCATTTTTGTAGTGTATTTTTGTATTATATGCATTACTCTATACAGCTATACTATACTATACAGCTATTGTGGGCTGCATCAGGAGTGGGCAGGAGGAGGAGTACAGGAAGCTAATCAAAGACTTTGTTAAATGGTGCGACTCAAACCTTAAATCTTAACACCAGCAAGACCAAGGAGCTGGTGGTGGATTTTAGGAGGCCCAGGCCCCTCATGGACCCTGTGATCATCAGAGGTGACTGTGTGCAGAGGGTACAGACGTATAAATATCTGGGAGTGCAGCTGGATGACAAATTGGACTGGACTGCCAATACTGATGCTCTATGTAAGAAAGGTCAGAGCAGACTATACTTTCTTAGAAGGTTGGCGTCCTTCAACATCTGCAATAAGATGCTATAGATGTTCTACCAGACGGTTGTGGCAAGTGCCCTCTTCTACGTGGTGGTGTGCTGGGGTGGCAGCATAAAGATGAAAGACGCCTCACGCCTGGACAAACTTGTTAAGAAGGCAGGCTGTATTGTAGGAGTAAAGTTGGACAGTTTAACATCTGTGGCAGAGCGACGGGCACTAAGCAAACTCCTGTCAATTATAAATAATCCACTGCATCCACTGAACAGTGTCATCTCCAGGCAGAGGAGTAGCTTCAGTGACAGACTTTTGTCACTGTCCTGCTCCACTGACAGACTGAGGAGATCGTTCCTCCCCCACACTATGCGACTCTTCAATTCCACCCGGGGGAGTAAATGCTAACATTACTCAAAGTTATTGTCTGCTTTTACATGCATTTTTATTACTATTTAATTTAATATTGTTTTTTTGTATCAGTATAGTGCTGCTGGATTATGTGAATTTCCCCTTGGGATTAATAAAGTATCTATCTATCTATCTATCTATCTATCTATCTATCTATCTATCTATCTATCTATCTATCTATCTATCTATCTAACTCTATATATGGTCTCACTAGCACAACATCAACACTGAACTTTACATTTGCTGAGTCGCTGTTTTTTCCTTTTAATGCCTTGTCTTCTGGAATAGTTATTAATTTGTCAATCATCTATTATTTGTACATTAATTTTTCATATTGCCTTGTTCTGTTTATCTTGTAATATATACTGTACTGAATATTATATTTTATGTGGAATACTGAATAACTCTGCTAAATATCCTCTGTTTTAAAAGGCAGAATAATTGTCCAAAAGTCACCATTTTATGGTTGAAAAATAAAACATCCAACAGATTTGCATCTGTTCATCCAAATCTGCTTGTATACAGTATATATTTCAACAAACTCTGCATCTTGAGAAACACCTGAGGCACAGTTTATAGTAATAGATTCAGCAAAGAAATAGGAAAAAGGCTACTGTAGTTAAAAAGAAAAAAGATAAAAAACCTCCACCACTGAAAGATGTTAAAATGACATTTGCTCTTTTTCATTTGAAAGATGGAGCTCTGCAATTCAAAGAATAAAAGCAGAAGTCACCTGTGTATTTCTTTGTGAGGTTTGTTGTGAGAGCAGTGAACTGCAGACAATAAATTAGATCACTCAAAACAAACCTATTCTAGCAGATTATTTAACTAATGAGAATTATAACTGTAACAGATCATTTAATAAGTCATACAAAGGGAGACGATAAAACAGGCATGAACCAAATAATGACATTTTTACTGCCAGGCCTACTTTAACAGAAAGTCAAAGGTCAGACTCCATTGTAGATGAAAGAAATTTCTTGCAAAGCTTGAAAATCAATTAATTTTAATTAATTAATTAACTTTTTGCCACTTTTCTGATCTTTGACATTTCAGTTGGGACTGTGGAATATGACTGTACAAATCTATTATGCTCTCTGCTATGTGCACTATTGGACGTCAGGTCCAAGTCATACATTTCAAGTCACTCTGAACGTAACCTGGCAGTACTGGATGAATGGCAAGAACTTGGGGAGGCCAGTCTAGAGCAGGACACACCAATGCATGCTGTATGATATAGCCCAATTTAGAGTCACCAGTTAAAGTTTAGCGTTGTGTGCTGGGTAAAACCAGTCATCAGAGCTCAGAGTCAGCTAATATTCTCTACAGTGCACCCCAGTGTAGGTTTATATGCTCATTAATCTCACACGTAGAGTACAGTGAAATGATTAGTTCAATATGACTACCTTACTTCAAAACTTCTGTCTTCGTTCTGTCTCAATTAAAAGTATTATACCTCACAAATAACAGCTATTTATTATTAAAGTATATATTTTGTAGCCTATTGTGACACTTGACGACTCAGAAGTAAGCATATCCCAGCTTACATATCTCTACGTATTGATGCCATATGCAGCTTTTTCGTCCTTCTCCTGTAAAACCCATGGATATGCCCCAAAGTATTGTGAACTAATAACTCATTTGACATTTGCTAGGTAACCCAGAAATATACCAGTAAATTACCTACTTTAGGATAAGTGTAAACAAAATTTAGAATCAACATACGACAAAATTCAAACTTTCAGTTCCCTAGGACAGTTTCTGAGAAATCTGTTGCTTTGGGTTAGGTACAAATGTTGCCATAACTGTTCCTATCATACAGATTACCGTGGCAGCCTTGTGTAAGATGTGTTTATGTTATGTAAGTGAATGACCCATTACAGACTGTCTTTGTATTTTTACATTTGGAAGTAAATAAGGCTTTGAAGAAGAACAAATTGAGAAACACAGACAATGACCATATAAATCTCCAACTTTAATGAGGCAGAAAACAAATACGAAACATGACATTTGCTTGTTTATTTCACAAAGGCAGCCTCTTGAAAAATGTCTGGAAAGGGTGTTTGTTTCCATCTGAGCTAAAAACAAAGTTTTTATGTAACTTTCAGAGACAATGAAAAATTCTGTAGTGTATGACCAAACTAAGAAGATCCTGAATGCGTATGGTGCAGAGTAACAAATGGATCAATCTATGAATTGGTGCCTAGTGTTTGCCGCATTAAATTTTATGACAGAGTTGTGCTGGTTTAACCCGGCCTCTGGCTCATGGTATGAACCTGGGCAAGTTGCTTAACTGCTATGTGCTTAGATCACAAACAATGCAACTGGTTCTATTACAACATATTTGCCAAATGGGATGGCACAATGTGTAGCACTATCACCTCAAAGATTTGGCAGCTTTATTTCAAATCAGTCTTCAGGTCATTCTCTGTGTGGTGTTTGCCAATTCTCCCTTTGTCTGTGTGGCTTTTCCTGTATCCCCATCTGACTCTGTTTGATTCTAAGTTGTGTTTGCATAAGTGGACACTATGATGGTATGGCACCCTGTTCAGGACTGTTCTTTGTCTTGCATCTAGAAACAACCCTGAAATTAATTAAATGGGTTTTAGGGATGTTTGGCAAACACCTTCACTCAAGCTAAGACACAACATCAGAGCACAATACAACTGCTTATACATATTGTGTAAGGTTTAAAATGTAAAGCATGCAGAAATAGAATTGCAAAATTTAGTCAGAGGAAAAGACTGAACAGGCAAACACCTTAACCACCATTGTGCTCTCTACAAGTCAGTTGTACTGTATGTTGATCTTGTAGGTTATTTTTGGTAAAGGCTATAACCAAATAATAATAATAATAATAATAATAATAATAATAGCATGAAGAAATCAGTCAAACATTGGGATAGTAGAACTGTTAAGAAAACTCCTGGATTCCCTTTCTCTCAATTCTGTTCTAAACTTGGACAGTCATGTATGTGCTCTAACAACCAGAAAATTGGCAAGTTTTCCTAATAAATATGAACAATAGAATTTTAATAAATCCCTAGCATAGTCCATGTAAATGTTCAACTAATGTTCTAGGAACTATATTAAAAAGGCTTATAACACTATGCCTTTAATAACCAAAGGAAACATATACAGAAAATAAGAAGAATGCTGGATATTGTTCCTGTGAGGTTTAACAAAACATTTAGAAAGCATAAAGAAGTAATGGTTAGAAACTGCATTTGGTATTTTGTATCAACTTTGGAATTAATTTCCTGTTGTCAAGTCATGTAATTTTCTAACTTGCTTAATCCAAACCAGTGCCACGCTGCGGGTGCTGGAACATATTCCACTATAGGGCAGCAATGCAGGAACAATCCCTGGACAGGGTGCCAAACACACACAAATGCATTCACACACCAAACACTCACTAGGGACAATTTAGTATTTCCAATTCACCTAATATGCATTTCTTAGGATAGTGGGAGGAAACTGCAGCACCCAGAGGAAAGCCATGCAGACACGGAGAAAACATGCAAACTCCATACAGGGAAAAAACAGGACTCCATACTGTAAACCAGGAGTGCTGCATCACTGTGCAGACCAACTTAATTTTCCTTTATACTTAATTCTCTTGTATGTCTAATGGGACATCTAATTAGAAATAACAATTCTCAAAACACAAACATGTCCAACAGTGTCATTGGAGCCATCCTATAATAAACACATAATAGCTCTGTGTTTTACAGGTAATGTTCATGGCTGCTGTTGCACTGCTGAACTGAACATTTTACAAGTGGATCTGTATCTGTGCAACACTTGAAAATGCAGATGGACATCTAAAATTAGAAAATCCTGTCAGCTCCTAAATTGTTGCATGTAGCATATCCTAATGCAGTCACCTGAATCACACTCTTAAGTAGTACAGACATCTCACAAACACCTAGGTTTAGGTTACATAAAGTAGGCATAAGTCATTAACACAAAGTAGAGCTCACACCTTCTGGAACATCTCCACTTCTCTCCTAAGCTCTCTGAAAGCTATCTAACAAAGACCCCCCCGTACTACACTCTAGATGCAAGAACCCCCACTGGATTCTATGCCACATCTAAGTTTTACCTGGATAGTCACCATCTTTATCCTCTCTTTACATATTTTTCATATGATGTATCATGTATAGCACAATAGTAAGGTATACATGTAAAAGTGAGAATCTTCTCATCTACACAGGTTCTTAAAACTGTTAATTTCATTTTCAGGCACCATAAGAAAAGACGTCCATTTTCCTCATTCTAACTGCAGTGGAAAAGCCATTTTAAAGATTTAATTGAGTTGGGATGTAATTTATCCATAATGTACTCACAATTCACAAATATCCTGTTTGGTCTTGGCCACGTTTTGAATGACAGTTCGCCCTGCCCCATCTCAAAGGAGAGGTTTTGATAGTATTACTTACATAAAACAACTTTTGCTTTTTCTTAACACATAAAATGTTTTAACTAGAGCTATGTTGCTGCCAGATCATCTATCAACACAAAGCCCTTTAAAGCTGCCTGACAAGTTGCAGGCTTTTGAAATTCTACCTTTAGGCTATGAACGAGAAATGCATAAATTAGGTCATCACAGTTGCCATAAGCCTGTGACGCAGTGTTAATCTTTACAGCAGTGTTGGCTTAGCCTGCAGGGTCATACTTTCTTTGAATATTTGCTGAAAGATCTCAGAGACTTTACTTTGCTCTTTCAGAATTAAGCAATAAGTAGTCCAAAAGCTTTGTGCCAGAAAGGCTAATGAGGTGTGAAGGAAAAAAAAAACAGGCAGAAAACTGTCCTGTGTGTAGTTCTTAACTAATCAAGTCCTTCTGCACACTCTGGAGCAGGTGGCTGATGTCAGAGATGAGGTCCCCCATGGGCTTCTCAAACTTCACCGCAGGCTTTCTGCCATATTAACTCCTGTGCTCCATCTACATCCTAATGGCTCCTCTCTGATAGCTCAGAGCTAAAAACACCATAGGTATGGAATCACATTAACTGCTAAAAACATCAAATTGAAATAACCTTGCTTTTAGAGTAAAGTTATTTTTAAATTGTTTTGTTAGTCCATTAATTTATGACAACCAGGCTGCTGCCCGACACCTGCATTATGAAATAAAAGTTGGCCCATGAAGAATAGTTTAAAATTACAATGAAGTTATCTCAGTTCAAGAATTGCTGCTTACTAGCATGGCTGGATCTGCCATCAGGGTGACTTGGGTGCTCACAAAAGGGACCTTCGCAGAGAGTGAAAAAATAGCTAAAAACAGGAACAATCCACATTTTTAGCAGCAATCCACAATTCAGCACACACTTCTATCCTACTTCAATCCTCACGATTCTAAACCTATTCAATCAGACCAACACAAAAAAGCTTTTAAATGAAACAAATATGAGTCCTGATTAGTTAAAATGGGCGGGGTACCATCAGAGCAGGTCTAGTAGGCCACTTTATGAAATCGTATGTGAATGGCCATTCAAACCAACAGCCCAGTGATGCAGCAAATAGAAAATCTAAAAAAAAGAAGCCAGTGATGCTGTTTTACTGAAAATTATGCATTTTATAAAATAAACCAAAATGATGATTTCAACAAGCCATAAATATTTCAATTGAGCTTAATGACAGTGACCTTAAAGGAGGCAGAAAATGGCTGATATTGGAACCCCTCGCAGCTTTAGAAGCAACATGCAGTCCAATTCCTCGGTTTCCCACAACACTGACACTGATGTGAACAGCAAGCTAGACAACAAGGGCACTGAAGGAGATAAGACACATTAAGCAACGCAGAACCTTAAAAAAGGATCCCTTTTTCGGTCTTTCATTTTAAATGATGCAAACATATGACCCCAAAGCACTCAGTTAAAGATCACTGCTTTCCCACAAAGTGGCACAGGATTTTAAAAATGTTCAACTGATGTTCGTTAACTGTGCTACCAGAAGAAAGCTAACTTCCCGTAGATGAAATGTTGCACTCATTAAACTCTTGGTGAAAAACATTGAAATTCATAAAAGAACCAAAAAAGAAAGTGAAGCTGAAATGATGTAAAGTTTTGAATTTTTGCTTCTACTTCAATCCCTGTCTCTAAATTTATTCATACATGCATGTGTCTAGGGCTAGTAGGTAAGTTGAGTGGGACCATTTTTAGCTTTGACACATAGAGACCCATGGGGGCCTTAATTCAGTTGCATTACAGGGACATGCTAGTAGCTGCTCATTGCACTGGGCAATCTGAGACACCCACCTTCAGACAGGATAGCCTGCAAACTGACAGTGGAGCACTTCCATGTTCTCTCCAGGTGCCCAACTCCTATTTGTTTCTAGATGTTTATAGCCATCCAATTTCTTGCCAATGATAACTCTAGTGTTTCATCAACTTTGCAGTGTATGGACACGTGGAGAAGATTCAAAATGAGCAAGCAGAGTTAATGAACAAAAACAAGTGAGAACCTTAATAATGAACATCAGGGAAACACTATTCATGCCTCCTATACTGCTTTTTATGCACAGTGCCTGCACTCACTCCTAACACCATTTCAATTTTCTGTAACTCCTTCAATAAGCTGTGCCCTGCTGCATTATTGGTAGTGTATGCATACACCATATACTAAAGCTAGCACCCTCAAATTTAGTCTTGGATAGTCACAGCGGGTACAGTTTTTTTCTCCAACCTAATTTCTTAATTCAAAGCCAAGTATTCTTCCTTAAAGCAATTATTTCTCAAGTAACTAGTTTTTGCTTTATTTTAGATAATTACTAGGGGGCTCTGCCCGCTGCTTGCTTCGATCTCCAACCCCCCGGTGGGCACTACGAGCTAGTCACTTTGTGGATCTGCCGCTTGCGTATGGGGAAGTGGATCTCCAATTTAAACAGATTGTTATTTTCATGGGAATTGTTACATATACATAATAGAACTAACTATTTTACATTACAGCGAGTAACTAACCATAGTAAAAAATTGTAAAACGTAAAAAATTGAAAGAAAATTATGCTTTATGTTGTGTTAGAGGTATTCGTTGTGTTATATGTTTTGGTTCTGTTTGGCTTTGAAATTAACATGCAAATATTTTTACACTTTCAGTATAAAACTTCAGTAAAAAAAATTTTTGAATTAACTTTTTGTCAATATCGCATTTAATTTTGATTTTGTGTTTGGACTTACATTACCCATGAGTTAATATCGTTTCTTTCTTTTTAATAAATAAACCGACTTCTTCGATTGTTTGTCCCTGTGATTTGTTAATTGTCATAGCAAAAGCTATTCTAACAGGGAACTGTAAATGTTTTAATATGAATGGCATATCAAGATCTCCTTTGGTGTCTAATGTTATCAGCTGAAGATGTACTACATTACCTTTCTTGTCACCTGTTAAAGTTTTACATGTCATTGTCAATTTTCACGTTAATTCGTTTGACTTCATCATTTCTCGGTGCTAGGACTGCCTGTGTACCCATTTCTTCTGTTGATAACCCTTTGGGATGAAATTCTTCAATAAGATTTGGACATAATAAGTCTTCTTTTATTGGGAACTTAAAGTGAGGAAAACATAAAAATTTTAAGAACTGAGAGCGCAGGAACTGTGTCTGACTAAAGCATTCACACGAATGAGAGGTGAGAGGACTGTGGGCATGGTTGAAAATGGTTGAAAGGAGGGCGGGACTTGAAAAAATCTCTTGGCAATAGTCTCGCCTCCAGATTTTCTTTTATAATAGAGAGATTAGTTATTTTAGTTAACCTGCTTGTTAAGATTCTCAGCACTTCATTGTTTCTTTAAGTCTTAATAAGATTAATTCTCTTTTTTATTTGCTTCTTTTTTTTTTTTTATTAGCTGCATATGAAAACGGACCGAGCAGTTCATCATGTAACTCAGAGTTCAGACCTGTGGCAACGGGTTTTTCATTGGTCTCCCAATTTCTCAGTTTCTTTTTTTTTTTGTTATATTTTAAAGAAATCAACTATACATTTAACTATGTTACTTGGAATAATTTTGTTTTTTAAATCTTTTTTTTTTTAAAATGCCATCATCACCACCACAGTTTTACTCCATATTTCATTGTATTCTGGCTATTTAGGCCATTTTTTACTAATGAGCATGTAAACTATAAGATAATGCAGCCTTTCAGTGTTGTCTGCCCTGGTATATCTTCTGCATGTTGTTAATTGTCATTAATATAGTACAATTAATGGAACAACTCCATAGAGAAAGGTGAATTTTGATTAGGAAAAGGACAAAAGTAGGCTTAAGCTTGTAAAATTTTCTCAAAAATACAAACTTTCTAAACTTCCTATAAACATACTGCAAATATAATAAATGTACTGTAGTTTTCTGAATGCAGAATAATGATAAAGAAAAGACCAGATTATTAAGTAATGAGAGCAATTAGTGGTAAAATAATTCTGACTGAACTAGAGAAAACTTCATCCAAGTTGGTCCTAGCTAAAACAATATGACTGATAAAAACAACATACTCTGGTTCTGGGAGAAAGCACTGGTTTCTAATAAAGCAACTAAGTTGAAATAAAAACCTTCAGTCACTGCAGTCTCTCAGGTGTAAACCTGAAGACACCACTTTACTTGAGCAACAAGTTCTACTTCAGTGGTGTTCCTGCCTCTCCTGCTCCTGGTCATTTTTTTCAGATCACTCACTTTCTTGCTGTTCAACACTTCTTCCAATTCAGACTCTTTCCAGTCCAGCCTTTTTTAGTTGCTAAGCAGGACTCTCTCATAAGTTCACTTTGATGGTAGCTATCAGAGCATGCCCATGGTCAGTTTAATCCTTTTAATTCCATGTGGCTGGTGACGTATGCTGCTTCTGCTACATTATTTCTGTCAGGCTGCCTGCTGTTACAGTACACTATCTTCAAAGCCAAGGGTTATTAGGAATCACTGACTAAATTCTGGAACTTTGAAACGTAAACGCAATTGACTTTTAGCACTTTTAGCATAAATACCTTCAGTAACATAAATTGTATGTATAACACAAAAAATACAGTAACAAATTTTATTCATAGATGGGTCACTGTATTGGTGTAACTGAAATATATGCAAAGACTCTTAAAATTAAAGACCGAATTGTGTACTTTAATCACATCTGAACTGCTTGATTTGTAATTTTAATCTATGGATCACAGGGGCAAATCAAGGAAAATTGTGTCTTTGTCCCAAATAGACACTGTGTGTGTATCATCCTGTATTGTATTGTATTGATTAATTGTACTGAATAATCCCATAATCCTGTGTCATATTGATTGATCTAGCATTTTACAGCCCAGAATGCTGTAATCCAAAAATATTTCAGCAAAGTAAATGGTATTCTATTAGGTAGTTAAATGCTGAATATTTTTAAATCTTTTTACATTTCACCACCCTAGACATAACTCACTTAGGTCTGGTGCTTTCTAAAAACAGATCTGTCAATGCCTGGGCAAGGCTGCACTAGTTCAAGAGGAAAAAAGCAAAATGATGATGTAAATTGAACTTTCACACTGAAAAAATGCTGTAGTCTGTCAACAGTTTATTCAACTTAAAAAATCATGGAAGGATCTTATATGCACAGTAAAAGTAGTTATAATGAATGTGTGTGCAAAAGTAAACTGAAGTAAATTATTTTGACTAAGAAACAAAAAACTTGTGGATAAAATTTAAGTAGACTAAAAAAATAATAGATCACTTAAAAAAAAAGTGATTGCATTCCCAAATTTCCTTCATGAAAGATCACTTTACAGGCATGCTGTGTCCATTTTACAGTTTAAACACTGCACACAAAACAAGATTATTGGATTTAGCAATAAAATGTTCAGAACAGGGTGGCATGGTGGTGCAGTGGTAGTGCTGCTGCCTCACAGTTAGGAGACCTGGGTTCACTTCCCGGCTCCTCCCTGGGTGGAGTTTGCATGTTCTCCCTCTGTCTGTGTGGGTTTTTGTCCAAAGACATGCAGGTCAGGTGCATTGGGGATTCTAAATTTTCCCAGGTGTGTGTGCCCTGCGGTGGGCTGGCACCCTTCCCAGGGTTTGTTTCCTGCCTTGCGCCCTGTGATTGGCTCCTGTGACCCTGTAGTTAGGATATAGCGGGTTGGATGGATGTTCAGAACAGTGGTGACAAATACATCCCTATTAACCTTTATTATTATTTGATTATCAAAACATAGCACAAATTGTTTTCTTTAAAAATGCTCTTTTTGTGATTTTACTTTGAAATACTAAAGTAACATTTCTTGCTTTAAATTTTAGTATAACTGTCTCATTGTGTTCATACCCTGAAAATGAAATCTCGGCTTGAAATATAGAGAGGGAGAGGAATCCCAGTAGTGGTGAAAAAGAGCAATTTTAGGCATTGTGAGGCTGTCAGTCCAGGAGCCCTCCTGAGGTTATTTACTGTGTGATTGAGTGCATTTCACCTAGTAAACAATCCACTGCTATGCTACCGTGTCTTTGGATAGAATTGTGTCCCCTGCACTGGATTAGTTACGGTCAAAGGAGATGCCTATCACTTCCATTGTACTGCTTCCATAAACTGTAAGGTTTTTCTATTATTGTATAGTTTTCTATTTTTCTATGTAGAGGACGTCTGCCAAAAGTTATAGCACAAACTTACTCTGTTTTTAACATATGGCGATTTTTTTACATTTTGTATAAAATAAATACTGTATAAAAGCATTTTCAACATTATTTTACATTCACTTGTATTTGCTGTGTGGGGCGGCAAAGTGGAACAGTGGGTAGCGCTGCTGCCTCACAGTTAGGAGACTGGGGTTCACTTCCCCGAGTTTGCATGTTCTCTCCATGTCTGCGTGGGTTTCCTCCGGGTACTCTGGTTTCCACCTACAGTCCAAAGACATGCAGGTTAGGTGCATTGGCGATTCTAAATTGTCCCGTGTGTATGCACCCTACAGTGGGCTGGCACCCTGCCCTAAGTTTGTTTCCTGTGTTGGCTGGGATTGGCTCCAGCAGACCCCCGTGACCCTGTAGTTAGGATATAGCAGGATGGATGTATTTGCTGCAATATTATTTTACCTGTCATCTCCAGCCTTCTTTATATCTTTTACATCTATGGATGAGGCGGTTGATTTGCATCTACAGTAGAAGGAGCAACTGTAAGCAGTGACTATTCAGCAGTTGTGCCAGGGATTTGAAATTATCAGTATGGTTGCTTCTTTTTGCAAAAGATGAACATATTATCAGTAAAATCCTCTTATTGTAGTAAGGGTTGATCGTCATAACATTATATCACGTGTAGATCTACCTATGCTACAACAAGATTAGCAGTTCCACTGATTGCATGTGTAGTGATATGTTATGATATGGAGGTCTAGTCCAAATGTGTCCTCCTTTGTTACATGTCCCTTCCTTGTCCTACTCCATATTACCTAGAATGACTGGTATGTCACCATGTCCCTCCAAAATATCTTCATTATGCTTCTTCTAAATTTCCCATCTTTGCTAACTGCATGGGGCAGCACCTGAATTTAGATAGAAAAGGAATCAGAAGATGAATCATAACTCAACTAACAAGCTGAGATTCGTAAACCAGAAGGTCAAAAAAACTAAATAATTATGGCTTAATAAATGAGACAGAAATCACAGTCAAGTAAAGAGGGCAAAAATTTAAAAAAACAATAAGCACACAGGTAACCAGAGCCAAAAACATTAATCTTAAATCGTATCCAAAAAGTAGAGGATTCGTTAACTAGAAAAATTTCAAAGAAACAACCTTTATTTCCTTGACCTGGATACGTTATGCACCTCATACATCCTGTTGACCTTGCATAGCAACAGCATAGCAACAAAAAACTCTCAAAATGGCAGTGCCTATAAAAAGGTCAAAATGGCTCTGTAGGAGATTGTTATTTTAAACACTGTTAAGGAAGTATTAGGCACAAAAATAAATGTGACCACAAGATTCTTTGATATTTAAAACCCTTAAACAAGGTCTACATTTTTTTGAGGCTAAGCAAAATTTATAATAAAAGCATTAATAAAATAAAGCCTGATCATGACACCACCTTTCTTCATACAAGATATAAATGTGAGCTGCTGCTCAGCGGCCCCTGACTACCTGAACTTATACCAGTCTACTGATGTTTAGGCACATCTCTAAGATTTGTATCTGCACAGCACATCTCAGGACCATTGTTGGCATGTTATGTAGTCAGATTACTTTTTACATTAATGAATAACATAATACAATACTTATTTTGTTGAAACAAAATTACTTAAAAAAGAAAACAGATTTGCATTCCTGCATTTCTTTTCTCTTTTAATAATAAAGAGAAATTTCCATACCTTCTGATCTGTGTTACATTTGCTTGAAGTGACCCAGCTTGTCAGAAGCACCGCAGGTAAATGCAGCACAGCTTAAAACACCGCTTTTAACAGGTGGAAATATTCACATTATTAAGAAGAACTAACAGCTGCATAATAAAATGTAGGGAAGGGCATGCTCTAGTATTGATTTCTGTGCATGCAGTAATTGTGAAAAGTGGCACATTTTAAGGTTTCACTGACATGTCTGCCAGGGGAACTGGGAGTACTGAATTGGATAAAACATCAGGTTGTGGCGAAAGGTGAAGGCACACAATCGCTGAGGGTGGTAATTCAAAAAGGTGCATTCATTTATTCATACATTTTATATACATATGTTTTCGGCTGTATTTTATACTGCGGTGGGCTGGCACCCTGCCCGGGGTTTGTTTCCTGCCTTTCGCCCTGTGCTGCCTGGGATTGGCTCCAGCAGACCCCTGTGACCCTGTAGTTAGGATATAGTGGGTTGGATAAAGGATGGATGGATGGGTGTATTTTATATCAAAATGGCAGTTTCATAATCATGTGCAGCCATTGGTCAACTTTAAAGGGGGATAGAAAGCGCATGACCCTCTACCAACAGATGTGCTAGTCAGGGGTTTTCAGACACTGGGCTGCAAACTGGTATTAGCTTCTTCTACCACTCCACACAAAGAAATGGAAGGACCTACTACTTTCCTATGCTGTTTATGTTGTCAAACTACAAACTTTAATTATATGCAGCTTGTCTGTATGTTTAATTGTTCAGAAACTGTAATACAATACAATACAGTTTATTTATTTTTCTATAGCCCAAAATCACACAAGAAGTGCCGCAATGGGCTTTGACAGGCCCCAAAGCCTTGACACTCTAAGAAGACAAGGAAAAACTCCCAAAAAAAACCCTGTTAGGGAAAAAAAATGAAAGAAACCTTGGGAAAGGCAGTTCAGACAGAGATGCGTTTCCAGGTAGGTTGGTGTCAAAAAGAAAGGGGTCAATACAATACAATACGCAGAACAGAACACAAGAATCCTCAATACAGTATAAAAATAAAAATATTACAAGTACGGAGCAGAATTTAACTTAATAATGCATTCTGCTTTTGGGTGTCATCTCAAAAACAAAACCACTATTTCATATTGTTGCAGGCTGCTGCAGTGCTCGCCACGGCCAAGTGCCCATGGGTTATTGTATTTTTTCATTGCTCTTTCAGATCGAGTGGTCGCACTAGTTGGAATTTTTATATATAACTTTGGAGACTTGCCATTTTTATTGGCACTGAAGCTGCTTATTTGCAAGATGGAAGTGCATACTATGGGTGACTCATCCATTGGCAATAGAAAAAACACAAATCTATCTTTCCTTCTTTCAGTATATAAAGGTGCATTTTCTTTTTCTTGCACGTGCCAAACCTATTGGCATGAGTCGGCTCTGGGCTTAGGATTTAATAATAAATGCTGGCTAGTGAAATGTGAAGTTTTTCATATAAAAAAGGAAAAAGTAATGCAAACGAAATGCACTGTTTGTAGTGAGTTACATTTAATAATAATTGTGCATATAACATATTTAGTTACTTTAATTTGTGAGGAATAAGTAATATAACTTAGTTACTTTTAAAAATAACATTTCCAAACACTACTCAGGACAGCTTAAACTTTACTGATCTGCCCCTCACCTGGCTGTCAGCAGTTTGCTCTAACCATAACAACCACTGATTAAATATTACAGTATTTCCTTAATATTACTAATTTATTATTTAGGGTTTAGTGTAATTGTATCACTAAGCATCTTCTTCTCTACATAAATCTTCAGTCTGTATTCTCTGCTAACTTTATATTTTTTTTGCCCACCCTTCAAATATATGTGTTGTATGTATATAGATTTTTGTAAGTGGCCTTGAGTGAAGACATAATGTTAAATAAAGAATACTACTAGTACTACCACTAATACTAATAATAAAGCTGCTGATCTACCAGATCACAGTGCCATGTTGTTCTCCCAAAATCCACTGCAATCCTAACCCTTAACCTGCCCTTAAAACACAGATTCTGGGCAGTTCACTTTCTGTATTGGACAGCAAGCTCTGTAGGAGTTGCAGTGGCCTCCTGAAATAATGATATAATGTATTACTCTTTGTTTAAGAATCAGAACATGACGGCATCAATTGAGCTTCTTGCTCACAGCCAAAAACAGGGTAGAGAACATCTAGACAACATTGTACAGATAAGTGTTAGTCTTCTACCTCTTATCTCCCCTTTTAATCTCTCACTTTCAGGGTTACCTTTCATGATTTAAGGGCTTACAACACCCTACCTCTCTCAGATCTGTTCATGTCTATTTGACAGTAGAGTCACTCCTATTCCTGAAACTCCACAGTGGGCTTCTAACTTCAAGTCTGATCCCTGAACGGTCATATGCTATTTCTTCATCTCAATGGCTTTTCCAGCTTTGACCTTAAGGAAGCCCTTGCCAGACACGCAAAAATTTATGGCATTCATGATTCTTCTTAAATGAAAAGCAACACATTTAGCAGGAGTAGAAATTTTCATGGACAGCTAATCCTGCTAACTTTAGTTATTTATAATCATTGGAACAGAAAAATTAATCATTTTTCTTTTCAATTTTTTTGTGAGCAACTCTCCAATGTATTCTGGCACTGGGAACTGAGGTGGCACCTGCACATGTTTCTCAATGGCATTTTAAAGAAGCTGTAAATTGTCTCCTTTGGTAAAATTGTTCATTCAAAGTTCACCATGTACGGCTGAATTTTGGTTACTGCATAACCAGATGTTGCTTCCAATTTTAGCAGAGTGAATAGGTGGATAAGACATTGTTCAAAATAATCAGAGAAATATTCCGCTAGGGACAAAATAAACCAAGCCTGTAGCTAGGAAGAAAATTCTCTATGCAGAACTGCCTGCATATCTCTGCATCTGTGGTGACTTTCTGTACTTATTTTTAGACTGCAGTAATGTATGTAAATGTAAATAAGATTTACAGAATTTTTCCTTTGAAATGTTAGTCTCTTCACTGGCTGCCACTTTTGTAACATCCACTGCTATGTGATTCTTACAGCAATCACTGCACACTAGAACTCATCCTGCTCTCTAAGGAAGGTGCAGAGCACTGGCAAATAATTAAAATATCAATAAGTTAAGGACTTCCCCAGCACAGTGGGGGGCTAATGCTGCCTATTACTTGTTTTCCATTAAAAAAAGGAATGTGTGATTGTCGATTCCACTGAAATGAGTCAATCAAATGAATTTCTAGACCATAAGGAATTATAAGGAAGTGTCTTTGAACACAACACTGTGAAAATGCTGGCAAGAAAGAACTGCCTAGGAGGTAAATGTTTTCAAATATAAGAAAGATACTAAGCAAGGGGTGTACTGTAATAAAAATACATTAAAATGTAAAAGATGCAGCAGAACAAAGTCTGGTGCATATGGAATAAACTGCTATTATATTTACAGTGGTGCATGTCCTTTATACCTATTTTTATTTGATTTTCAGATATAGGAGTTGATATTAAAATATTCTGACAGAAAATATAATAGAGGTATTTTTTATTACTTTTCAGTCTGGCTCACTGTTTATCTACCCATCAATTTTCTTAACCCAATCAGTCTAATACAAGATTATATGGACCTGGTGACTATGCAGCCCATAGAGTGGTGGCTCTGAGGCTAAGGATCTGCGCTGGTATCCTGAAGGTTGCCGGTTCAAATCCCCGTCACTGCCAAAAGAGATTCTACTGTGCTAGGCCCTTAACCTTCAATTGCTCCAGGGGTGCTGTACAATGGCTAACCATGCGCTCTGATCCCAAGGGGTATGTGAAAACTAACAAATTCCTAATACGAGAAATTGTATAAGGCGAAATAAAGAAAAAAAAAACATGACCCGGGCCTGGCATAGCACTCATGCACCCAACTGAATTAAATAAGGCTGGTTATAGTTGTAAATTAAAAAAATTAACTAAACTTTATGGTGCTCAAAAATATGTGAACTCAAGGAGAACACAGAAGCAGCAGACTCTTGGTGTGGTGAAGTAGCATCCCTAAGCAACACCCTGCCATATCAACGCTTTCACAACCAAGGAATTGACAAGGGTAGAATCCATACAGTAAATTTCTGTCCCATTTAAATGCTAGATAGCAGCTGGTAATTTAACAGTTGAGAAAACATTGGTACCTTGAGCCAATGCAAGATTAACTACAACAAAGTGTCTGGTTCAGTCAAGCTCAAAAGCCCATAGTGAAAAAGAGAGAATGCAGAGCACCAGTTAACAACTCTATTCAAAACTGAGCATGGAACAAGCCATAAAGAATTGATTTGCTTTAATATTTCAAGCCACTGTTAATAGTGGATAAGATTTTTAAAAGCAAAATGTAAGGAAACTAATGAACACGTTTTAAAAAGTGTTTGAGTAATTATTAGCATTTACTTCTTTCAGACAATCCAGTGACCACAATTGCCCTAAAATTAAATGGTTACAGAAAATAACTACAAGTTGTGTGTCCTTAAGAGGTCAATTTACCAGTTTGTAACTAATGTCTGTTGATACATATGTAGGCTCACAGCCACCCATGACCCAAATTTTTTTTTTTAGGTCTGTCTCTTTATTGTCACTGTTAATTCATTTAAACTAAAAAAAAAATCTACCACCAAATCCTTTCCACTGGTATCTGTTAATGGAGATATCTTGAGGTCTCGACTCAGCTGGCATGAACAAAAAAAAAAAAATGGAAAAGACTAAATAAAATGTGCCACAAATTATTAATGTAAAGACAGTCAAACTGAAAAAAGAAAAAGCAGCATAAAATCCTAAAAGGCTAAAATTAAATACCTTATGCTTGATTTGCCAGCCTAATCATTCAGGAGCAACATAAGTATCTGCCTAAACCTGATATAATATTACACAACTTCTAGTGGTACGGTATGTCATTACATTTCAAAGGTACTTTGTATAATGACACTCTTACATTCTTCCTAAGGCAAAATAAACACAATTTTGTTTGTTCTTATTAATATGTACAGAATGTATATAAAACAATAACTTTAAATAAAAAAAAAGTTTGGGCGACATGGTGGTAGTGCTGCTGCCTCGCAGTTAGGAGACTCAGGTTCGCTTCTTGGGTCCTCCCTGTGTGGAGTTTGCATGTTCTCCCCGTGTCTGCGTGGGTTTCCTCTGGGTACTCTGGTTTCCTCCCACAGTCCAAAGACTTGCAGGTTAGGTGGATTGGCATATCTAAATTGCCCCTAGTGTGTGCTTGGTGTGTGGGCGTGTGTGTGAGCGCGCCCTGCGGTGGGCTGGTACCCTGCCTGGAGTTTGTTTCCTGCCTTGCACCCTGTGTTGGCTGGGATTGGCTCCAGCACACCCCAATGACCCTGTGGTTAGGATATAGCGGGTTGGATAATGGATAAAAAAGTTCATCATTATCTTTAAATAGAAGATTCATGTAATTTTATTATATTGTTGACAAAAATTTCAACAACAAGGATGCAGAAAATGCAGACACAGAACCACATATAATTCCAGTACAAGTAGAACTGGAACAGTGTGCCGTTTCATTAACATTAGTTAGTCGGGAGAGATCTACACTTGAGAAGACACGTTATAAGAAAGCAAAGGATGGTGGAGTGCATTACATCTCGCTCTTTCTTCTGTTACCATGCACTGCACTGAATGTGAGAGAGTGATATTATATGAAGATAGTTTCCAGGTTTTGGAAATGAAGTCACAGTATACTAGGCAGCACATGGAGCTTCTTTTTTGTCCCTCCATGGGTGAGATGGACCAACAGGCACACATCACACTCTTTCAAGTCCTTCTTAAAATATAGGGGGACAAAAATAACACCATAGTGAGGATTTTGTTTTTTATGTTTTGAATTTATACCAGTTTTAGATTTTATTGATCTGAAGAACAATGTGGATCTGGAATAAAAAATCAGATTGAAAAACGACTTCAGGAGAATCGAGAGAAGAAGTTGGTGTCAACAATAATACGTGGTTGTTTGTAAACCATTGATATCTAACATGGAGAAGTAAATAAGCTATGAGTGGTGTCCAAGGGTAAAGGTTCTTTGCCCCAGGAAAAGGAAGTAGATAAGGCTAAGAAATGGCTATCCACAGTGAGAGTGGAAGCTAAACTTATTTCAGTGTGTACTAACCGTAGAAGCTGCCACCTAATGTATACTGACCAGTCTGTTACCATGAGGTGTTAGCCCTATATTTACACTCATTATACTAGGCCAGACCTATTGTTAAGTATTGGGTGATGACAAAGAATAAGCAAGTTGTCCAAGAATGCTTATTATACTGTAGGTAAATCATACAAAAATAGTCAACACTCTGATTTGAAAGACATCTCAAGCCAGTAAGATTCATTGATTTCTACTGTACAGGTTAATGCATGGATTATAGCACACAAAATGGTGTAACATACCGCAACTGTAATCAGTATTCCTGGACTTAATTTTGTCTTGTCTATACTGTTCACAATATTCTTATCTGTCTTACAAAATTGATTTTAACTTCAGTATAACTGTAAAATTTTTGTTCACATTTTTCATTTCCAATGTTAACCTCAGGGCTAATAAAAAGTAAGATATTTTTAATGAGAGATAACAAACCAGATGAATATTTTACACACGGGTTTCCAGTTTTGTTTACATCTATTAACATTCAGAAAAAAATTCACTACATTATTAAGCTAACAGTTAGATCTAGTATCTTTCATTTCAGAAGAGAAAGAAAATCACTTCCTTAATCCACTTCATCAAATATCATTAAAAAAATGAAGAGTAGCTTTTCTCTTGAGCTCTCTGGGACACTCTTCTTGGCCATGCTAGGAAGGTGAAATCATTTGACTTGTCTTGAAAAGCCAGACAAATCCCAAGAGAGCTGGCAAATGATCTTTGTCCAGCTCTTTTCAGAAAACCACTGACAAAAGCACTCTCAGCAAAAGCAATGGATTTTAGAAAATAAATAAACTTTAAAGTGCAGACAATATCAGCTTCTTTTATTTCCTTTACAATTTGCAATACATCGGTCAGGTCTCCACTTTTAAGCACACTTTATTTGTTAAACTAAACAGATAAATCTCTTTCAGTTTCTCTTTCCTCACTCATTCATTACTCTTCAAGAGCCGAGGAGTAAGTCAGGTATGTGAATGTTTTCTAAAATGTTTGCATTTTTTATGAGAAACTACATTTATTTGCTCTCTAAAACTTTAAATCTTTAAATTATATTGGCTAAACTCACCTTCTGTTAACTCTAAGGGTAGCACAGACTCACAGCTCAAGAAGGATGGGGTTGAATCCTAGTATAGTTACTATTTCTGTGTGCATGTTCTTCTTATGTGTACAAAGATTTTCCCATACCATAATTCCAAGTGTGTATCCAGTAATGGACAAGTGTCCCATCATAGACTTCTTTTTGCTTTGCACGCAATACCACAGAGGTAGGCTCCCTCTCCCTGGACCCATGATCTGGAATTAATTTAAATGTCTTTAGTGCATTGTCCAACATTTAAAGGCTGAAATATCCATCCATCACTCCATTTTTTTAAACCCACTTTATCCCAAGTAGAGTCACAGGAAAGCTGGAGCCTATCTCTTATAAAAGCCATTTACACTTTACAAATACTTACTGTAGGAAAAAAGTATTAAGATTTAAGATTATTTCTATACTGAAAAGATAAGAAGGTTAAAGACACAACATTTCAGCTGTGTAGCCTTCATCAGGTATGCAAGGACAAAGCATGTAACTTATATAGGAGGGGAAGGAGGGAGTAATGCCAGGGCAGATGAAAGGAGGTAAAGCAAGAGTAGATGTGAAAAGCTACCATTAGAGAACATAAAGGGAGAGGTTAAAAAGTTAGTTGTTTATTAAGACCTGTGGAAATATGTGATCCAAGGGGAAGAATAAGCTTAGCTTCTCCTTTTTTTAACAAGTGTCTTTGAAGGCCTGTTAAAGAAGACAAACAGAGAGATCAGTGTGGCTATGATCAAGGAATGTGAAGTGTTCCACAATGGGTTTTATAAAGTCTTTACTCGTGATGGCTTGAAGGTGCTTCCTGAAATGGTCTGCTAGCAGTCTCCCTATTTCACCTATGCAGATGTCTGGACACTTCAACAGAAAATTCAGTAAATAAGTTCTTAGACTGGCAAAAGGCCCATTATTTAATAATGAATTTTCAAGAGGGACCAAATACATGGGAATTGTTGTTAACATACAGTATTTGCAAGCGACACAGTGGCTCCTGTTACAGCTGAAAGTGCCTGGTGAAGAATGTGGCTCTCCTCTGAGAAGTGAGCTATGGATGAGAACTTTGGTTGACAGAAGGAGATCAAGGGAGGGTTTGGAAGAAAGGCTCTTGTGGAAGGGTTGATCTAAAAAATTGGGAAATTTGTTTTGATGACCTGTGGAAGAGACAGAACGTTTTAGGGTAGAATGAAAGGACCAGCAGGATGCAGGCTTCATTACTAATGTTTCCATCCATCCATCCATTTTCCAACCCGCTGAATCCGAATACAGGGTCACTGGGGTCTGCTGGAGCCAATCCCAGCCAACACATGGCACAAGGCAGGAAACAATCCTGGGCAGGGTGCCAACCCACCGCAGGACACACACAAACACAACCACACACTAGGGCCAAAACTTCACGCATGGAGGACCTGGGAAGCGAACCCAGGTCTCCTAACTGCGAGGCAACAGCGCTACCACTGCGCCACCATGTTATGTTTCCTTTCTTTTAAATGTTTAGTGTCAATATTTGACAAACCTTTGTTCCTACTTGCTCTTATACATTCTAACAGATGTATTTTCACTAACTAGATACTGAAATATGCTTGGAGAGAATGAGTTAGCATTGCTGTCTCACAGCTCTAGAAGACTGGGTTCAATTCTGGCCTGGCCAATATCCGTGTGGATTTTTGCCAGGTAGTCTGGGCACCTTTCACATTTCAAAGATACTTGAGTTAGGTTAATTGGTGATTCTGAATTAGTCTGAATGAGTGAGAGTGAGCATGTGTGTGTGCTTTTAATATAATGGTGCCTCATCTAAGGTCAATTTCTGTTTTTTGTGGTACAGTTAAAATCGGCTTCAGTTCCCAAATGGCCAACAACACTGATGCAGCCTCTGTTTTAATCCTGAAAAATGAGCAATACAGAGAAATAAGACATCTCCTCGAGTTTTATTTAAACATGCTCACAATTTCTACTAGCTTTTATTGTTTGGCTCTGTTTTATGGTATTTATTCATAATGAATGAAGCTGCCATTTAATGTGAACTATTGGTTTCTTTCTACTATTTCCATTTAAATTTACTGACAGCTGAAACAAATGATGTGCCCAAAGGCTTTATTCTGAAATTAACCTGGTTCACATAAACTGTCACAGTCATTCTTAAAAGAAATCAGCTCTACCATCGACAGAATTTTAGATGCTGCTGAGGGTAAAATTCATTCTACATTTTATTGATAGATTGCATATCATGATGGACATGGTATTGGCACTGAAAGCACAAAATCATATGTTTAAATTCCACGTGTGAAATCAACCGAAAAACATAACCACTCTGCAACTGATAGGTAAAGCTTCTATTTTCAGACAGGTGTTACATAAATGAAGGAATGTTTGAGATATTCATGCCAATTTGTTAAGCGGAAAACACTCACAGTGAAATCAAGTGATCAATATTGTATTTGGAGCATTTCATAAAAGATTAGGTAATAAAATTCCAAAGCAGGCTGGTCAGTATGATAAAGCTTTCGGTTTGCAAGACAAAATTTGGATGCCAAGAAAATTACGCAAACACTTTGAATACTGCTTAGTGTTTTTATAATGCAAGATAACAAAATTAATGTATATATACCTTTGTACATCTCTCTATATATATAAAAAAAATCCTGGAATGGAAAAGCAAGGCGATGATACGTGATCTTCTCTGAAGTTCTCGGAAGACATTTAAAAGACCCACAAGACAAAAAAGACTGGCCATGTAGCGTCTCACGGGGACCGTAAACATGAGACTCGGTGCCAAGAGATTGTCTCAGGGCAGTCTCGCGTGGACGTGGAACATAAGATTCTTGCAAGACACGCCCCTTCTTATCAAATAAGAGCATGGACAGCCAGCAAAATATTCAGTCATGTAAAGTCATGTGGCACACACAGATGCTGTGTTCTCAGCAAAGAAGAAAGAGCAGCGCAGAGAAAAGAGACCCAAGGCATGATACATGAAAGCAGTAAAATTCGAAAGTATTGTAGTGTCCTAGCCAAGCTGAAGCTTTTTTTGTTTAAAGTGACTGTTGGGTTCGATCAAGGGAGGGCAGAGTACAGCACGGAAGACTGATAGCTGGGTGCTGATTGATGTGGTAAGGGGAAGGCGAGATCCGAGGGGAAGAGGGGTTGGGGAGGGTGGTAGAAAGTTGTGTTTGTGGTTATGCAGTCGGCGATTGTTAAAGTAGAACTTTTGTGACACTTTATTACGTTAGTCGCTACAGTATAAAAAAAAAAGATAGTACAGATCGCATTGACGCAAACAAAAGGAAATTAGTTTAAGTCAGAGAATTTCAAAAACGGGGTTTAACTCACATGCATTTATTGGTTACTTTGCAAAAAAAATTATTAACTGCTGATGATGTCGACTGTTTTGTCTGTGCTGAAATTCCAAACAGAGAAACCTATCCTGAATTATGGTACAAAGTCATTAAACACAAGTCTCACAGACATCATTTAAAAAATTCAGTATATTGGGACACGAAAGATTCCAAATATTGCTTTTACAGAAGTTCTGAAATAAAAGTGAAACTAATGAAATAGCAACAATTCAAAGAAAAAAAACTCTTGCAAGTGTGTATCCGGAAAACCAAACACAGGGGTTGGCGAGCGAAGTGAGCAGGGGGGGAAGCCCCCTAGTTTCATATATTTATGTCTAATACAGGGTGGTTCAGATCTAATTATGCAATTATGAAAAGGCAAACACATTGCACCCGCTGTTCGACTGTCAACCGTCTCCCCACCATTTTGAAATGCAGGGAAGGAGCTGCCATCTATTGGCAACAAAAAGAATTTTTTGTGAAGTCGCTTTGTAATAAAATTAAAAAGTAATAATGAAAATTGCATAATTAAATCTGGACCACCCTATATAATGGATATGATATTTAGAATTGGTGTGCACAGTATAATAAAATAATACACAATATAATGCCTAGTACAGTGCATTAGTCCTATGTGAACAACACATGCATGTCCCAAACGCAGATATTTTTGCAATCACGCAATGAAACAAAATACAAGAACAAAACAGGCATAGACACTCATTATGCACCTCGTCACACCCATGAATGCAGGGGGATATCCTCAGCAAATGTGGATGACTTGTATACCCATTTTAAAATAGTACCTTTACCCAACCACAGCAACTATCTTGTGTATAAATTATGATAGCCTTCTCTAATATTGACTGTTAACACCTGTTTATCTTTTGTTAGGATGTTTTCTGTTTTGTTTAATGACAATATAATGTGCTGATGTTGCCTAACAGGCAAGATAAATCTGTTATTTTGTTACATCTCACTGAGCTATAGCATTGGGTGTCTTAAAGTAATGATTTAATTAATTTTGTACAATGAGATAAGCTTACATTCCTTAATTTTAAATGGTATGTCACTTTGTCCTCCTTTCCTAACAATAATGGAGCGGTAGTCTAAGACATAAATCAATATCTCCTCCAAAATTTTCATAAATTTAATTTAGATTAATTTTTTCAAAAAGTATAGTGGGCCTATGGGAGGGGTAAGGAACTAACACTCCACATGAACTATACGGAAAAATCCCCATATTGGCAACATATTCCTTGAGTAGAGAAATCTACATTTAAAAATTTATCAGTAAATTCAATCCTGAAGAATTTTCCAATTTGAATAATGAATCCTGCACTAGAGGAAGCTACTGAAAATTAAGGGACAGTATATTCAAGACAGAATCACTAACATACATCACCACACAAAGTGACATACAAATGTAAAAGAAACAATAAAGTCTTGTAGTTAAAAGAAACTTCTTGATAAATTTTAAAGAGTATTTGTTTGAGATTTGGAGTCAACTTAGCTAATAGCTAACTGGAAGAGTATGATGGACGGAATGGTTCTTGTTGTATTTGTGTTGGACAAAGGTGAACAAAATTAGCTGGCCAAACAGTGAATGGCTAAAATTAAACAAATCTTTCTTTATGGGCAAAACCAAACAAAAGTTGTCACTAACAAAGTTCTGAACGATAAATATTGTTAGTGAGAAAATCACAAATATAGCTGAAAAAAAACTAAAGTTGAAACCAGACGTTTTTAACTAAATTATTTGATTGTTATTTGCTCAAGCGCTCATCTCACACATGGTTTTCCCTTTAATTGCTCAAAGTTTGGACACTGTTTTAACATGGTAGCCATCTTGTGTATCTGTTATGATTTGAAAGCACTCCAAGTAGCCAAAGGTTGTGGAACCTTCAAAAAGACCAGAAATAGACCTCATCTCAGGCAGAGTTCCCCCAAACTCTACTGGCAGTCTTTATGGTGTTCAGGGCTCAGAAATGGGAAAAACACCTTTTAAAGTTCAAAATTAACTTGAAATGTCTGAAATTAATAAAAAAAAATTCCTTCAATGGAGAGGACCTATAAAATTAATCTGACTTGGATGAAAGAGGTAAAAGCAGAACCTTTATAAATAAGGATATTTATTATGAAAAAATAAAAAAAACATATCACGTAATGACAAAAGGCAAAAAAATTAGGCAAAAAGAATTCGCCTTAAAAGGCAATAAAGAGCAAACAAGTCTCATTATATAATCCAAACAGAATCCACAAAACAAAAGAAAAATCCAGAAACCACAAAAACCAATACTTACAATACACTCAATACTTACAATATACAATCTTAGAATGTAAATGAACCACTGAAGGATATATATATATATATATACAATTTTTTTGTTCTTATTAATATGTACAGAATGTATATAAAACAATAACTTTAAATTAAAAAAAGTTTGGGTGACATGGTGGCAGCGCTGCTGCCTCACAGTAAGGAGACCTGAGTTCGCTCCCTGGGTCCTCCTTGTGTGGAGTTTGCATGTTCTCCCCATGTCTGCCTTGGTTTTCTCCGGGTACTCCGGTTTCCTCCCACAGTCAAAAGACATTCAGATTAGGTGCATTGACGATTCTAAATTGTCCCTAGTGTGAGCTTGGTGTGTGTGCACGCCCTGCCCAGGGATTTGTTCCTGCCTTGTGCCCTATGTTGGCTGGGACTGGCTCCAGCAGACCCCCGTGACCCTGTGTTAGGATATAGCGGGTTATATGGATGGATATATATATATATATATATATATATATATATATATATATATATATATATATATATATATATATATATATATATATATATATATTATAGGGTGCCATATGGGGTGCCAAACACGCAATTACAATGATTTTCTGAATATATAAAGTCAGCGTTGGAATATATCTAGTCATTCCTGAATATATGAAGTCAAAACTTGAATATATAAAATCATCATCGGAATATATAGAGCCATTCCCGAATATATAAAGTCAGCCCTGGAAAATATAAAGTCATTCCTGATTATATAAAGACAGCATCGCAGAGTATATAAACTCATTGCTGAATATATAAATTCAGATTATGTTGATATTGATTGATACGACTCAGGCACATTTTTAGTAAACTCAGTGGGTTTCTGATACAACGTACTGAAATACATTAACAAAAACATCTTCAGAAAAATACTGAAAAAAAACAAAACACTGTTCAGTTAATGTATTCAAAATGATGTATGTGCCTGGCATTTTGAACACTATATTTATTTATTCTTTTTGTATGGGCGCATTTTTTGGACGAACCTCACAAGCCTGATCGACTCTGAGTGGCTTCTTTAGAAGTTTACCTTTCACTGTATGAGTGAAATGACAAGCACAGAAATTAGAGAATATTTGATGAAACTAGATCATTTTATTTGTGAATTGTCCTAATTTTATATATTCGGGAATGATTTTATATACTCCAATGCTGACTTTATATATTCAAAAATTACTTCATGTTTTCCGACGCTGACTTTATATATTCGGGAAGTACTTTATATATTCCGACACTGACTTATATGATCAGGCTTTGGTGTTATATATTCAGAACACTGACAGTATATATTCAGAAAATCATTATATTTGCCTGTTTGGCACCCCATATATATATATATATATATATATATATATATATATATATATATATATATATATATATATATATATATATATATATATTTATATACAGTGGTGTGAAAAACTATTTGCCCCCTTCCTGATTTCTTATTCTTTTGCATGTGTGTCACACAAAATGTTTCTGATCATCAAACACATTTAAACATTAGTCAAATATAACACAAGTAAACACAAAATGCAGTTTTTAAATGATGGTTTTTATTATTTAGGGAGAAAAAAAATCCAAACCTACATGGCCCTGTGTGAAAAAGTAATTGAGCCCTTGTTAAAAAATAACCTAACTGTGGTGTATCACACCTGAGTTCAATTTCCGTAGCCACCCCCAGGCCTGATTACTGTCACACCTGTTTCAATCAAGAAATCACTTAAATAGGAGCTGCCTGACACAGAGAAGTAGACCAAAAGCACCTAAAAAGCTAGACATCATGCCAAGATCCAAAGAAATTCAGGACCAAATGAGAACAGAAGTAATTGAGATCTATCAGTCTGGTAAAGGTTATAAAGCCATTTCTAAAGCTTTGGGACTCCAGCGAACCACAGTGAGAGCCATTATCCACAAATGGCAAAAACATGGAACAGTGGTGACCCTTCCCAGGAGTGGCCGGCCGACCAAAATTACCCCAAGAGCGCAGAGACGACTCATCCGAGAGGTCACAAGACACCCCAGGACAACGTCTAAAGAACTGCAGGCCTCACTTGCCTCAATTAAGGTCAGTGTTCACGACTCCACCATAAGATAGAGACTGGGCAAAAACGGCCTGCATGGCAGATTTCCAAGACGCAAACCACTGTTAGGCAAAAAGAACATTAGGGCTCGTCTCAATTTTGCTAAGAAACATCTCAATGATTGCCAAGACTTTTGGGAAAATATCTTGTGGACTGATGAGACAAAAGTTGAACTTTTTGGAAAGCAAATGTCCTGTTACATCTGGCGTAAAAGGAACACAGCATTTCAGAAAAAGAACATCATACCAACAGTAAAATATGGTGGTGGTAGTGTGATTGTCTGGGGTTGTTTTGCTGCTTCAGGACCTGGAAGGCTTGCTGTGATAGATGGAACCATGAATTCTACTGTCTACCAAAAAATCCTGAAGGAGAATGTCTGGCCATCTGTTCGTCAACTCAAGCTGAAGCGATCTTGGGTGCTGCAACAGGACAATGACCCAAAACACACCAGCAAATCCACCTCTGAATGGCTGAAGAAAAACAAAATGAAGACTTTGGAGTGGCCTAGTCAAAGTCCTGACCTGAATCCAATTGAGATGCTATGGCATGACCTTAAAAAGGCGGTTCATGCTAGAAAACCCTCAAATAAAGCTGAATTACAACAATTCTGCAAAGATGAGTGGGCCAAAATTCCTCCAGAGCGCTGTAAAAGACTCATTGCAAGTTATCGCAAACGCTTGATTGCAGTTATTGCTGCTAAGGGTGGCCCAACCAGTTATTAGGTTCAGGGGGCAATTACTTTTTCACACAGGGCCATGTAGGTCTGGATTTTTTTTTCTCCCTAAATAATAAAACCCATCATTTAAAAACTGCATTTTGTGTTTACTTGTGTTATATTTGACTAATGGTTAAATGTGTTTGATGATCAGAAACATTTTGTGTGACAAACATGCAAAAGAATAAGAAATCAGGAAGGGGGCAAATAGTTTTTCACACCACTGTAAACCCTTATTTACAACTTCAAAACACTTTTTTCTTTGATTTCCTCTTTAACGAAATTGTGGCTTTTGCTTCTGACATTTGATTATTGTTTACCATTGGTTTTGAACAAAGATTGTTCTGACTCTTAGTTTTGACCTCAGCCTTTTTTGACTATGTGTATCTTCCAGTAATTTCATTCCTATTAGTGTCTCATGCAAACATTTACAAAAGTAAAAAAAAAAAAAAATCAAAACTACAAAAATAATCAACAAACTTAAAAGGAAAAAATATTTGAAAAATAACAAAACCATTAAAAAAACAAAGAAGAAATAATTTTACCCAAACCCATCATCACTCCTGCAGTGAAGCAATGTGTTCATAAAATAAAATTCAGAAGGCAGGAGGCTTCAAAGAAACTCCTGAGTCAAGAGATGCTTTGTTGACAAGAAAAATCAAAAGGATTAGGAGAGCAATTTTCAAAGAGTGTTGCTACTATAGCAAATAATAACAACAGGCAAGACATTATCAGTCATGTGCTTCTTCCAGTACCACTTTACAATGTTTTGAAATTTTTTAGAAGTCATTAATAAAGCTTGATCTCCAATGGTAATTTACTTTCTTATATTTATCTTACCGCAGTGCACCAAGTGGGAGAAACATTCAGTGAATGACTAAATTTACAAGTAACAAGTAAACTACTTTATCTGCGAGACTAGGCTGTTACAGATTTTTTTCAGTTCTTAGTTATTATTGGTTTATGATTCAAATATAGGCAATTTTCTCAGGGGCTATAACCAGTTGTTTAGATTAAACCAGTGGGCAGAGCACTGAATTCTAAGTGACCTTACATAAATGTATTCCCTATTTCTACATTAATAACCAGAAAGAACTCTACACATTCACTATAAAAAGACATAAAGGACACTTCTAGGCCTATCAAAACATTAATGTGTATTTAATGTGTAATCCACAAGCAGACTCACTCTTGTCCAAAATCTGGTCACAACTCCATTAAGCCTTTCTTCTCTTCCTCCAATATACTGTACTATGCAGGAGCTGACTATTTCTACCCTATCTGGGGGCCAATTCCTTCTTTAATTCCTAGGGCAGGATATTTCAATATTTACAAAAAATATTTGAGACATTGCCGTGGGAGTTTTGGGGGCCAAGGAATCACATTTTTCAGTTTTTTAATTATTTCAAAATATTTTTAACATTGTTAAAAACCAGAAGGCAGTGTTTAGTAGGTCATTCTTAATGACCTTAATGCACTGAGGAAGAAACTGAATCACAAAACAATGTTAGAAAACAAATGATAGATTCCCACAGTGCAATTTTGTTTTTCTTATGAGTGCCACCATCTTGAGATCTCTGTTGACAATGGTTGCCATACACTTATTAGGCAGGATGACTGGGAGTGTGTCATGTGTGACATCATTAACGCAACGGTGCAAAGGTCAGTATCATCTGTTCTTCTTTGTCTAAGATTGTGGATAATTACAAATGTATCTTGTAGGTTTTAAGTTTTTTAGTTTTGCCAAAGAATTATTGCTACATATTTATCGACTCATCTTTGTTTTGTGATTAGGATTCGTTGCTTGTAATTCCTACATGAACTAATAAAGTCTTCATGCATTATTTTATGACTAGTTTAGAGATTCGCCTTTTGAGGTTAGGTTCTAACCCCAGCCTATTTATTGTCTACTTTCATCTCCTGTTTCTTGGCTTCAATTTCGCTGCACATCTTTCTTGGGCAGTTCATTATGGTCGTTAAGAATGGCCTCCTAAACACTGCCTTCTGGTGGTTTCCTGCACCAATCCTCCTTTGATATTTCAAATAAAGGGCCTGCCAGTATTCTGCTGTTCCAATGGCCTTGCCATTCAATTTCTGAGCTCCTTTTTTGTAGTCTATTGTAGTGAAGTCATAAGACATGTTTACTAAAGTGCAGAGGAATCTTCCAAACACTAAGACCTTTCTTTCTTCTCAGGAACATAGCCAAGGCACTCCTTAAGATGTGAGCACAGGTCTTGATGCCGTCTGCACTTCTAATTCAAGCTCATCCACAACTTGACTGCCCTCAATGCCCAGACTAACTGACCAGTATCCAAAATTAGAAAGACAGTAGACAGACATAGAGCAATTAAACAAAACAATTTCTATACATGCTCTAGTACTGGGGTGTTGTACTGTGTTAATCATTACGGATGTAGTGAGAAGGTAAGCAAAATGACACCTTTTATTGACTATCTAAAAAGATTACAATATGCAAGCTTTTGATAATCTTGCCTGAAGAAGTGGCCTGAGTTGTCTCGAAAGCTTGTAATATTGTAATCTTTTTAGTTAGCCAATAAAAGATGTCATATTGCTTGCCTTCTCATTGCACATTCTCTAGTGCAGTTCTTCATTTTTTTTCCTTGAGTCCTAATTTTGCCTTTTTTGTGTTTTCGAGACACAGAACTACTGCCAACCATCACCCCATCCTCCTTGGAGAATCACTGCTGATTTTCTTCTTTTGGGAGGATTTGGCTCCTTGGAGAATCACAGACGTGGTTGGTAGCGGAGCAGTGGCATTTGCTTGAGCTTCCCAAGGTGAGCCATCATAAGACACTCCGCAAACCTTAAACAACCCTTTCCCTTTGTGTACTATTGTGACACGACTCTTTGTGACCCAAGTTCAGAGAACATGGGACCCACAGTTTAAGAATATATGCTCTAGAGAGTTCCTCTGTAGTCATCTTTCTGATTTCTGCAAATACTGCTTTCAATAAGCAGACATTAAATCACACTTTGTTCTTCAAGTTGTTTTCAAGGTATTAATTACCTCAAGAAAGTAATGACCAATTTGGCAGATTACAACTGAAAACATTCACTGAAACAAAAGCAGAAATTCTAAATTACCATCCATCTTCAAACCCGTTGAATCTGAACACAGGGTCACGGGGGTCTGCTGGAGCCAATCCCAGGGCGCAAAGCAGAAACAAATCCCGGGCAGGGTACCAACCCACAGTAGGACACACACACCCACACACCAAGCACAATTCAGAATAGCCAATCCACCTAACCTGCATGTCTTTGGACAGTGGGAGGAAACCCACGCAGACACGGGGAGAACATGCAACCTTCACGCAGGGAGAACCTGGGAAGCGAACCCGGGTCTCTTACCTGCGAGGAAGCAGCGCTACCACTGCGCCACCATGCTGCCCATTCTAAATTACCTCCCATTTAAAATAACATAATTTCCTTATGCATTAACATTACAGAATCACAAAAAACAACACAGAAGCAACATGGATAACATTCCTGAAACCTGTTCAATATAAGCAGAGGCTTGAAATTTGCAGGCTGCCACTTTAGTCAAATTTAGAATCCCCTTAACTAAAGGGAAACTGGACATATTCTTAAAGAACACAGGCAATGAGGGGCAAGTAGGGGCAAATGAGATGCCAATTGGGTTCAGCTGGGTGTACTGACCCGTACAAGGAGTGTTAAATGAAGTAACAGAGAGAAAGAAGAAAGAGAGAAGTTGTAGGCAACTCTACAAATAATACTCAAGAAGTTTTCTTTAAATTTAGGCAGAGGTGTTAAAACAAACAGTCCACAAGGTCTTGTGTAGTCAATGAGCCTCTGGCAGAGCTGATGAGTTAGCTAGCCACATGGGCTTAATCCTTTATAGTATTACATGTTTGTTACCTACACCTTTTAGCTTTGAGCTATTTATGCTATGCTTGGACAGATTTCCTTTCATAATGCACATGCATCATACTTATTAGAGTATGTGCCATAAACAAGATGTTCCCCCGTAATTATCTTAGTAACATAATCTACAGTTTCTGTTAAAAGCAATCCTACTATTTATCATGCTCAACTTGAATTTTATTAATATGCATAAATCTATTGAAATTGGAGTATTATAACCGCAAATTTAATGACACATTCTACATTTTAAAGTACATAAGTCAATTACACACTAAAAGAATGATGTTTCCTAACCCTTTGCTTATTGTATACTGCATTTTGCTTTAATTTATATAAAATATCTATGTTATTTACTGATTATGTTCTTTTTTATGAACACCCATTTGCTTTCCATAATATTTTGGTTTATTTCTAGAAAAGAAAGCAAAACAACTGAAATATGTAAGATTTTACATAAGAATATAAGACATTTGACAAACCAGAAGAGACCATTCGCTCTCAGAAGCTCAAATGAATAGTTGACTAAGTCTGAAAACACCTTAAATCAGTGGTTCTCAAACTGTGGGGCTGGCCCCCCTAGGGAGGCACGAAGTAACAAAAAGGGGGGTGCGAAGATGTGAAAAAAAGAAAACAAGAATCAAAAATATGAAAAATACATCTATTGAAACCAAAACAAATTAAATTAAACTACATTCTGATACTAGAAAAATAAATATAGAATTAGATAAATGTTGATAAAAGTTAAGTAGGTGTAATAAAATATGCATCTATGATATATCATTAATTAAAAAAGAACAAATTGGTATTAGTGAGCTCCTTTCATAAAACGTTAGGGGAGTGCGATTAAAACTGTTATGAAAACTCGGGTCGCAAATACTTAAAAGTTGAGAAACGCTGCCTTAAATACACAAAGCAACCCAACTTGAACATCCTGAACCAATGAAAGATGCAGAGAGAAATTAAAGAAATTTTGCCTAGTCTGTCAGAAAAAAGGCCTTAATATTATAGATACACTGGGTTTAGACAAGAGGCAGAATACCCGGCAGTGGTGCACACCCACATAACTAATCACAATTGTGATAATTTGGCACAGCGGCATATCTCATAGGCTGTTTGGTTATTTCAATTGTATTTGACATGCAGATAAGGATACTTTCAAGGAAAATCTAAAATAAATATTAAGGAATATTAAAGAAAAAAGGGTAAATGGGTAAATAAGCTTTTCACCTTTCACCTATCTAAACATATGTTTTCTGTATATTGACAACTACTCTCAGTAACCTCCTTGGGTTCTTTACTTGTTATATTATTTAAATTCTGTCAGTTAACTGGGCTACATGTGGCAGACTAAATTAACATCTAAAGATATCTCAACAGACAGGAAATTAATTATACATAAGTAAAAAACCACCTTCAGGTAACCTAAAAATCATTTTTAGTTTTCTCAAAAGTAGCTTCATGTTTTTTTTCAGGAAAGCGTAATATATTTTGAGTAACTTTCTCTCCATTTGAAGGCATCATGTGAACATCTCCCGTTCCCTAAATACGATGTGCTATCTATTTTAAGAAATCTCAAAACAAACATGGAATTTCTTCAATACATTCTGAAATATCTTTTAAGTCTTTTTAAATAAACAGAAAGTTATATCATTTCCATATATCTCAGGGTAAAACTCCCAGCCCATGCACTGTTCAAGAGGAGGTTACATGTTGTGCCTGCACTCTAATGGGTTTTCCCTACAATTCTGGTGTCCTCCCACTTCCCAGTGATTAGTAGGTTAAGTCGCTTGGCAACAATAAAGTGACCCAGCATGAGTGAAAGTGGCTGGGACTGTCAATGTGCCCAGTAATGGACTGGAACTCAACCTGGTGCCAGTTCCCATCATGGTCAAGTGCTTCTGGGGAAGTCTGTAGTTCATGGTCCTGGGTGAAAATGACTTCAGAGAACAGATAAATGAATAGTTATCAAAAAAAAATGGCCTTAGCTTTGAGATGATCCATGTTTGGTAATCTGATTATCTAAGGTTTTGGGGGAAATGCAAAGGAAATTCTGAAAAAAACAATGCTATACTAAGGAACTAAGATAGGCAAAATAATCTGTAATAGTTATGGTTAAAATGCTATTTCTAACATTGATCATAAGTAGAATAACTCCAATAATTGTGTCACTACAGTGTTATTAAACTTCAAACATTTTGCACTTAAATTTCAACTTTTTGTTCTATTGTTTTACTTTTCAGTTTAAATTTAGAAGTGCCTCTTTCCACTCTCCTTAAATTACAGAATTTTACTGCAGGACTGAAAAGCGAAACTTAATTCGAAATTAGTTTAGTGCGATAGGGGAATAAGATGAACTGCATCTAATAAACAAAGACCTTGTTTAAATTCAGAGTAATCACACTCAAATCAAATTAAGTTCTCTGTAATTTTGTTATATTGGAATTGAACCCTGATTACATGAACACATTTTTTTGCAGAAACATTTCTCTGCATTGGTGCTCTCATTTGTTTCAAAAGCTTTTTTTTTATTTCTTTATTCTTTTCATTTCCTCTGTTACAACAAAATTTTCATTAAGGTCAATAAAGATGCAAGAAAATATAAGATCTGTGTCCTAATGTCTTTTGATCAGGGCAGCGCACCAGCAAGTGGAGGTTTTGTGACAAATATTCCCTTAAAAAAATACAATTAATTTACCCATCTTGCATTACAACATGTATATATTAAATGTTTAAAATATCAAAGTATTCAGGAGTTTTAATTTCCTCAGTCATGTGAACTGACATAAATCCTCAAGAAACATATCAACATATTTTGAATAGATGAACATAGTCACGTTAAGATGCTTGCTTAGGGTCAAACAGTAATTTGTAGGTAGGGATTGATCCTTGTGGCTTTTAGTCCAGTGCACTACAAGTTACGCTACAGTGGTTGTTATCAAGGGTATTTTTGGACACATTTGTCACTATGTGCTTTAAAACACAAATGGAAATTATAGGAAAGTGGGACTGATTATATTTGTTTTGTTCATGATCATTTGACCCTCATTGTAGGGAAACACTCAGTGGCTAACATAGGTGCAAAAACAGAATGAATGGCTGAACATTTTAAATTACATATTGATTTCTGATGATTATTTATTGTAAACCAATCCATGAACCAAGCTGATTTACTGCTTTATAAAATATGTTACCAAAGTAATTTTGAGCATTTAATGTTAGAGGAGAAGCCTGTATAGAGGAGCCAGTCTAAGAGTGATGAGCTTATTTTGCTTAGTCCAATAATATAAGCAGTAGCATTTTGGATCTCTTGTAATGTATTATTATTGCAACATTCCAAAAGTGCAGCTATTACAATGTGAGAGAATATTCACTCATTGCAGTAGTAGTGAAAAGGATGATTTTAGAAAGAAATGTTGATTGCTGCTGAAATGTCACATTAATATTTCAGGGTGATCAGTACAATTCCAAGGCTGTTGATAGAAAATAATGGCATATATTTGCAGGAGTCAAAATTCACCTAGATGGAGCCAAGGCCTCAGATTGATTAAATGTGCCTCCGTCCATCTGCAGATGTTCTCAAGCTGTTTGTTGCAATTTTGTGTCATAGAGAACTGTAGCCTACTTTAGCAGCATTGAGTGCAAGGTAGGAACCAACCCAGGACAAATACCTATGCACACAGTCACAGTCACTAACACAAATAGGGCCAATTCTGAGTCACCAAAGCACCTAATACTGTAAATACGTCATTGAGAGGTGGAAGAAAAACTGGGATACCCACAGAAACTCCATATGGACACTGGACAAATATGCAAAGACACATTGATCAGAACAGGATGCAAACAAACCTCCTTTGCCACATTATTATGAGTGTATTTAGAAAATTATTGATCATAAGTTGTGGTAAAATATAAAATTTGAATCCAACAGTTAAAAGCAAGTTTTAATATTATGAAAATAGTATTTACACTCCTGTTATTTCACAGCCTACCTCAGTTTCCCCTTTAGATCAATCAAATAGTTGGAATGCAGCCCTAGTGAACTGCCGCTTTGGCATTTAATGAAAACCCATACATCATTGCCTTTCCCTGAAAGGGGCATTAGTATAACCTTCCACATTTCTGTTCACTAACTTACTCCACAGGATTTAAAATAAAAATGCATCCTATTTTTCATATTGTTTTGTTTCAGCCTTGCCAACTCTCATACATTTTATTTTTCTGCATCACCTAATTACTATGCCATTTTGAATTATTTGCATTCGAACCGGGATTATAAAAATATACATTTTTAGGCAAAAATCCTGACAGCCCATATATGTATTTCTGTAGATTTCTCTCTTAAGGATGTCAGATTATTAAAAGAATACAACATAAACACAGAGAGTACAGTAGAATATATAATACTTTACCAGTTAAATTAAAACAAAACAAAAATACTATAGATACAGTTGAATATGCAATAATTAATATATATAAATATATAACTCCCGATTATTTAATTTAAAATGTTTCTGTATATTCATACATCAGATGTATTCCTTATGTGCATCATTACAAAAACATAGCATAGTAATTACAGCTTACCATTAAACAGAAAGGCCTATCATGTCATTGTAACCTTTCTAAGTACTTCTTGACTTTCATCAATATGTTTAGGTAGCGTAGGCAAGACAGCTCTATACTACAGTAGAATGTGGACTTCTTTCCATTCATGGATGAATCAAATGGATCCCCATTTCTTAGGTCTAACTGGAAGCAGAAACCTGGCTTGTCAAAATAGTTGATACATGGTCTTTAAAGCTGTAACCTCACCCTTGGTTTGATGAAGTACAGTATAGTAAATCCTTGCACTGTACTAATTTCATTCCTGCATATTTACTTTTCTTCTATTACCAAAGTGTCACCTATTTCACAACACCTGTAGTCTCCTCCCACAGAGCAAAAAATATTCCAAGAGGCGTATTGTACAGCAGGCAAAAACGTGAGATAACAGGACACTACACAGAATGAATCAGTTGTGTGTCTACCCATTGCCCAGACACAAGGGTAAGCCATTAAACCCCAATCGTGATGGGACCAGGGCTTGTAATTGTTCCCAATAAACAAAGAATTGCCAGTAACTGTGGGTTCATAAGCTCACACTGATAAAGTGCCCTTTGTACACACCACTGTTGCAACTTTTGATTGGATAGTTTAGTGAGGTCCTCGGATCAGTAACTCTGTGGTCATTCATGGCCTCTGGTTGAGTGCCTAGAAGACAATTGAACTTGATTATAGAGGAAGCAAAAGCTGTAACAAGGTTTCTATAAATGAACCTGCAGAAGGATCATAACCAAGGCTTGAAAAGAGAGTGAAGGGCCGGCACATCCACCCAGCCCTACCTCTCACCCTCTGCCCTCGACTGAGCTGTGTCCCGCTCAAGCCTAACCCCGTTTCTTCCATAGGATCAGTGCTTCAGCATCTGCAGCTTCTGTATTCACAGAGTTTTTCTGGAACGTAACCCACGCGGAAAATAAGAATTGATTGTACTTCCTGGTTTTCACTTTAAATGCATTTGTTATTTTCTATAGATATACTCTGTGGTAAAATTTCAAGACAAATGTTCTAAAGCAGGGTTTGGGTTCTTAAACTGAGGACACCAATAAACAAATGAGTACCATACCGAGTCCCCAGAATAGGAATATTACTATAATGACAGTGGATCTATGCATAGTCAAATAACAATGGACATATAAAAAACACTAAACATTTTTGTTTCATTTCAAGCATATTTCTCACATGAATAGTACTAAAAGAGAAAAGTGGAAAGCAAACATATATTTAGTAAAATAATAATTATCATTCAAATCGGAGGCTAAATTCCTGAGATATACCATTGACAGCATAAATGTTCAATGTAAGGTGTTAACTTAGTCAAGTGACCCATGGTGCCAGTTTATGGACAACATTGTATTTACTGTCCCTTAAGTAACATTTTTTTAGTATCCTTTTTCAAATGAACTCCACCATTAACAATACATTATTTTAAATGAGTTTGTAAATAGTTCAACATCCTACTTTTCATTTAACAGGACAATACAAAAGATAAGTTACATAGCTAAACTATAACTAAAAATGTCTGCATTATTTTTATCCAGGTAATAGGATACATCTTGATAAATAATTCAGCAAACAGTCTAGTTTGAATTGTTTAGTGCTACTGACTGATGACTCCGCTTTATAGTCTTTCTCAACATTCTGGTATAGCGTTCTTAAAGGTCCAACAAACATGCATTGCATACTATCAGTACATGATATTTAAAATTGTAACATGTCACAATAAACTAAACGCAAATCTTTGCACCTCTATAGACTTAGATTCAATGTATGCTATTACGGTGAACATGTGATGAAGCTATGACCAGTCATCCATTTCTAAGGACACTGCATTTACCATACAACACTGCCATGGTGGTAATATTCTATGAATATTTTTGTTGAAACCTTGTTAATTTTATTTTTATGTTTTTGAAAAATACTATAGTGGCATTTGGATTTTTAGCGAGTGCTACCATTTTGTGGAGCCATTTGTATGATGTGACAACTTCGTAAGAGTGGTCACAGAGGTTATGGTGATAACATAATCAGCGTAACCATATAACCGTCAGCATTGCGGACAACACTTTGTCCAAAATTGTAGATAAAAAGCGCTAATATGTTTTCATTGTTAACTTCTGACTTGGGGCTTTAATTATTGCTTTTTATTACGACTCTGATTTTGGAAAACATTTTTAAAAAGTTCTGATGATTTAATTGGCTTCTGACTCGTTTGTTGACTACATATTCAGCTCTTAGTCCCCAATTTTTCAGTCTTTGAGGCCTGCCTTAAATGTATTTTTCATGAGAATCATGACATTATAGATTCTAATAGTAAACTTTATTATTTTAGCCTCTTTATTTTTTCTAAGTGTATTGTTTGTAGTGTTTCAGTACCAAATATATGCATCTAACGAGCATATTTCAGTAACTGGCTTAAGCTTAGTGGTGAATTGTGGATCCATGACACAGCAGTAAATAGTGTACGGTTTCTGTTTTTTAATTGTTCCACCAAAAATGTTCCAATAAAAAACTAAAATAAGAGTAAAATACATAAATAACAAGCACAAAAGTCCAACAAAAAATAACATCTATGGTAGTTGCTTAGGTGAGCATTGAATTTTGTACATTTGACAGCAGTTCTGCTTATACAAAAAATTTAGGAAATGCACAGTGCCCTGACAAGGAAATCTACCATGTTTATAAAGTATAATTCAAGAGACATTTGTTGTAGCAATTGCTATGAAGATAAGGGTGATCCCTAAGGGGCATGTGCCATTTCAGTCCCTCAGGGCATACAAAAATGATTCAGTCTGGCAATGAACCCCCTGGAGGAGTGTGTAAAAGATGTAATTGCTTTTAATGGGCAACCATGAAAAAGACACCCTTGCTGCATCCAGGAGGTTTTATAGAAAACATCATCAAGTATCCTGATCACCTCCTGTCACAAAGCATTATTCCTATGTGGGTGAACAGACCTTATTTATAAAAGTATTACAATACAATTGCCTTTCTCACCTCACAAATAACACACAATTCCTTATAATGTTTCAGGGCTTGGGTAGTAGATTTTTTTATGTCTTGTATAAAATAGAATTGATGTAAATTGGTGACATCTACTTTATAGTTTGAACACACGAAAAAAAAAAAACTAAAATGAAGGATTTTTAAGATAAGCACATTAGTTTCTTCACTCAATAATACACTTGTCTATTCACTAAAGAGATATCCATGAAATTATGAGACACAACAACACTCTTCACGTCTAAAACATTTCTTGAAATGGATTGGGTTGGGGGTGGTATCCTTCCAAATCATTACTCTTGTCATCTCAAATATTATAGGTTCCAATAATAATAATAAGACAATGCTCTGACTCCAAGATTTAATTTTCTTTCAAATTGAGAGAGGCCTTAAGATAAAAGTGTCATTAATAATCAAGTCACTGATTGCCTGATCAACAGGACTGAAATGAGAATGTAGAAATAGTTTCCAATCTATCAATGGAACTTGACATTTTCTGTAATAATAAGTCTATTTTCTTTTTTTACACTGTAATATTTAATTGCTAGTTTAGTAGTTTACATTCACCAAATGCCAGCAGCAATCAGATAAAACAGGTACAAATATACAACTCCTATGTCTTGCCATTTATTTACCCATTACCTTTGTATAATGGCTACAAAATTACATTGCCACCCTAAACAATGAGATCCCAACAATGATTGACAGAAGGTCTTGGCGTGTTGTCATGGGAACAGAACAGCAGATAGCAATAGAGAATGCTATTACATTTCCCAGCAAAACAGATTAATGATCCACAAAGCCTCACCACTTCTCCTGAGTTTTCTATCTTTTCTTTACCCTAATTACTGTCTTTTTAAACATGAAGGGCAAAAGCTTATCTTCAAATAAAAGATAATGTAAGTTCTATTGTATAAAAACAACAAATATTATTAAATAATTGATGCATTTATCACTTTTAATGGAAAACATCCTTCCATTCATTATCAAACCTGGTGAAATAAGTTCATTATGTTTATTGTGATGAGTATCAGGATATGGCAGCAATGAGCTGGAGGCAGGAAACAACATTGGATGGGGTGCCAGTTCATTGCACATCACACTCATGCACACACTCACACTACTCAAGCAATAAATACAGCCTACTGTAAAGTAATGTTCTCTATTGAGCCTACACTGTACTATAGGATTAGGTAACATGGTGGTGAATCAAGAAATATGGTTACCTCATAGCAAAATTTGGCTCATGCAATTTTAATAACCACCTTCCTGCCTTTATGGTTCAGTTTAGAAGGTCATAGAAGTATCATCACATTGGCATTCCTCCTGTCACTGTACAAATATGATATAATCTGACAGACCTGGGTATCATCAAACATGCTGGCTAACACTCAAAAATATTGCATTGTCATATTGTTTGGGTTGTTAAGCAGCTCATGGCTCATCCATAACACCAGCACTTCCCGTTGCACACAATAGAGGTAATACAGTACCTGCCATGGTAGTTCCCTCTTTGATAATCTGGCAATGGTGTCATACATTAAAAATATAAGATGTTTGAATTTAAATATTGTAGCTAACAGAAACAGGAGTGAATAATTTTTTTTATCAATGCGTGTGCTAAAATAGAAGGCACTTACCAACAGTAGTTGGCAACAGCTCACCTGTGTTCCAGTAAAATAATTTCTACACTAAATGTTACCTCAAAAGATACTAGTGTTACAGTTTAATTCTATTATCCTTACAATCTGATTTTACTTTTAAATAAATGCAGCTGCTTACCCAGCAGTACACAGTAAATCATGTGAGGGTTCTGAATATAATGGCACATCATTTGTTAACTGCCTTTTGACCGCTACTCCAAGCAGCTGCCTCCACTACTGAGGTCTTAAATAGGGTTCCTTTGGTCCATCATGTCCCTAAACTTTTTTGGGATAAAGAAAACATTTAGGGGGAAAGAGTAGAACTTCTTGTAAACATACATATTCACTATTATTCTTACTATACTGTACTCTCACTACCTACTTCCGGGATCATCTAGCTGTTACTCCATTGATCTGAGTCAGCGTACCACCACATGCTGATCGACTGACAGCTTAGCACCTCACTTTACCCAAGTGCCCAGAACATAGCAGCATCAGTACAGATGACACCGCTACATTGTCTGTCATAGAACTTTGACCAAAGGAAGTGAACTGAGAACACTGGACACCTCAAGGCCTATTCCTTGCTCTTTAAGGGAGAGACTGGAAAACATACAGTATATCAGCCATGAATCAGAAAGAAAATCAGATGTTCTCCAGGGGCCAAGCCACCATAGGTCGATCAGAAAACAGCCTTAAGGATTGAATTTCTGGGGATGTGGCTTCAAGAAGCTATGAAAGAGGAAATACAGAAAGGACAGGAAAGGCAGGTCATTGTTGGCTATAGGAAAGCAGAGATCCCTGACTGTAAGAGCTCTTTGGGAATAATATTTTAAATGAGAGTCTATCCTCCATCTGTTAAATGGTGACAGATACTTGACACTTTATTTACAATTTTTATAACTATCATAAGTGTGAGAAGTTATAGTGAAATGTGCTACTTCAACAATATTTGTTTAGGGCAGTTTATACTTCAATAATTGTGTGCTTTGAAGTACAAAATAACTCGTCAGAAGCTGTGGGTTACAAAAAATATAACTCATAAACAAAAATAATTTCTCTCGCAGGACTGATTACTTTTTTGTTGGACATGTTTTATATGTGATTATTGATTTTCCTTTGCTGAAAGTTAAAGTAAGAGAGTAGAGGAGAGAACGAGTCTTGAATAGCATTGTTTATAGTTGCACAGTGATCAATAGAAAAAGTAGGCCAATTCTGTTTAGTTCTCTCAAGACATCCTTCTAGTAGGGATGTTTGGCTTACCTTAACTGTAGGACTAATTTAATAGTTTGACAATGTACTGTACCTCTAATCAAATATTTATAATTCTTTGCTCTATTTCATCTTGGTAGGTAGTGTGTAGTGCTTAGGGCACTAAGTCCTCATGTCTGAAGCACTGTGCAATTCTTCAACTTATATTTCTGGTATTCCAGTATGAACAAGTACAATTTATCCTGATCCTGTAAGAAAGTCCTCATAATAATACTACTATTACTACTAATAATAATCTATACGTATGAAATGGTAAGGGTTGTGTCTGTCTGTCAGGCGATTACTCATGAACCACTGGGGCAGGAACCTTGACCTTGGTATTAATTAAAAGCAAATGATGTGATACATACTTGTGAAGCAACACATTTGGATAGCAACTTCCATGAAGTAATCATTGGACGGGTCTTTCATATGGCTAAATGTTTAAAATGGTGACATAGCAGAAAGGACAGCAGTGACAGCTGCTAAAGGATCAATAGTGGGATACAGAATACACATATGCAACACAGACAAACACAGGCCTGCACAAAGTGACCTGTGCTTGGGGTTTCACAGCCACATGATACTGATGATTTCAACAAGAAAGTGATATACACCATTATGGTATAAAAAAGAATAAAAGCCACAACCTCTACTGAGCATCAAACCAAATGCAGGAGGTGCTTCACTGATGAATACTGTGGAAAAAGACAATAAGATCCCGAGGTGTGTACCAAAGTGGGAGTTAAGCCTGAATAAAGAACCAGCAAACAGCGGAATAGTACTGTGGCTCATCAGCATGCCAGACACTCCACAAGACAACCTATAATGACAATAACTAAAAAATGTATGCCACCGAGCAAACAGTTCGTCAAATACTCCCAGCTTCCTCCCATATGCACACATTGCTTTTATGTCCTTATTGTTTGTTTGAGGAGTACTACTTAGTAAAACTAAATTGGCAATGTGCTCACTGTGTAGTGCTATTTTTATGGTGAAAACAAAAGAATCTGTTGCCATAATGGAAAGGTGCAGCTTGCTCTATTTGAGACACCAGAACTAATAAAAGACTTTATAAGTTACACATGACATGCAAGATGAACCCATTTATAACTCATAAGAAGTTATAACAGCTGCCTATCTTTTACATTGATAGGAGCCTCCACTGATAATTCCCCAGGACACAGTGAATATGCATTTAGATTTCATAGCTAAGTTTATCATTATATTAGTGGACCTCCAGCCTACACCAATCTTTACCACTCAGACAAAGATTTTCAAGCCCTTTAAATAAAGATACCTCTCTTCATTTGCTTAGAAAACTACAGGATTTCATTGACGCAAGCAGTCTGTACATGCAAGCCTTGAAATATCTGAGGCCAGCTGAAGAAGAGAAAAAAGTACAGATGGACGGCAGAATAATTCGATTTACTGTTACAACATCTAAAGGTATAGCTGCTGTCTTCACAATAAACACTGGTTAGCCATCAATAAAAAAAGATTTGGTGATTTACTAGAAAGAGCAAAAATCAGAACACCAATCCATTTTAAGCCCTCACATTGCTCCGATGGTATATCCTTTATCGGTTACTTTCACAGTCTACCATCTCTGACTACACTTTTAGTTCCCTTTTATTTTAGGACCAGAGGTCTGTGTGTTCCACTAGTAATAATAATAATAAATCCATATTCTTCTGCATTGGTTTTTATTTTGCAAGTCACAAAAACACATCAAAAATAAGCTTACAAAATGATATATTTTTTAATCTGTAAGTGCAATCGCCTTACAGACTAAAATACTGAACAACTAGAAGAAACTATATGTATTTTAGTATTGTTTCACTAGAAATAAGAAGATGACAAGATGCAAAAGGCTGACATCATGTCTAGGAAGCTTCTGGTTCTCCAATGGGACCAAGGCAGGCAGAAGCTTCATGTGGACTTAGAGTTGTCCTTCACATATTTATGCTTTCATTTCAATTCCCCAAAGATTGATAGGTTAAGTTAATTGGCAAATCCAAACTGACCCCATGTAAATGGACCTAAACTCTCTCCAGGGCAGTTTCCTGCCTTGTACCCATTGCTTTAAGGATAAACTCCCACACTGCCCATACTCCCAGATCATGAATTGATTTAAGCAGGTCTGAGAATGTTATGTCATTTTGTTCAGATGTCATTACTGCTAGCACTGCTGAACTACTCACCAATAAGTGAACAGGAACAACAGGTACCAGGCAGCAATGAACCCTTAGGAGTTTAGAGGGTATTAAAAGTAGTTGAACACCATTATCTCAGCTCTGTACAAAATTATTTCATCAGTAGTTTACATGTTATCACACTGACATTTTTAAGGCTGAAAATATCACTTGAGGTCACATGTCAAATGCTTTGCAGAGCATTGCACTTGTGGATTCTCCCTTGCACACTACATCAACATGTTAATGAGTCTGGAATGCTGAAAGCACGATTCTGATCTTACTGGCCAAGCCCTGCAGTGACTTTCTTTAGTCACATATTTTATGCTATGCTTTATCTATCACCTTGTGTTATTAAAATTCAGCAAAGAGACCCAGTTCTAAGGATAATTTATTTTGCAGATTCTTCTGGTCAAAAAAGACAAGAGACAAGACAGGTGAGGTTTAGGTTACTTAGGAAATCAAACTGAACAGTCATTATTATTAGTATTAGTATTAGTAGTATTATTATTGGTAGAGAAATGGAACAGAAGTTAGTACTGCTTCTTTATAGCTGCAGGAGATGAGGCTCAAATAACAGTTGTTGTCTGTGTGGAGTTCTACCCATGTTTGAACGCGTTTTCCTCCCATTTCTAAAAGACAGGCCATTTCAGTGTGAATTAGACACTGTAAATCTCCCCAGTATGGGTGCTTGTTACCTAATGTTCACTGTCTTGTTCACGGTGGTTTACAGAATTGTACCCTGTGCTACCAGGTAGACTCTATTTTGTGGCAAACTTGAATTTATTTGATCAAATTCAAGAAATGGATAGATAGATTATAATCAACATTATCTGTGTTTTTCACAAGCAGATGAAATATTTTTGTCTGTGTGTAAACATTCAATGAAAATGTAATCCTTTCTTTAACTACAGCAGAGCAGCTAGCTCCAGATAAACATTTATGTAGTTCCCTTGGTGGCTTATGCATTTAACCCTGGAATTTTACTTCCAGTTTTACAAGTAGCAAAAATCAGCATTTCTTTAACTGTTATTCTCCAGTATACTAATTGTCAGTATGACATGCAAGGATTGATTCATCCCACAATGCAGTTTTTTTTTTTATCACAAGCAAACCTAAAGTAGAACGATGTGATTAAAGTACAGCTTTTAGATACAGACATCTGTGTCTTTACAAATGAGCATAGTGAGCAGATATTTACACCTTTCAGTGTAACTGCACATCTATTATCTTTACACTATGAGCCAAGTAGATGTGTCTAGTATTATTGTCCAGTGATTTAATACACTTTGGGGACCAAGCCCATTTATGAATGAGTTTCGATCAGCAGAAAGCCGTGACGCACAGATGAAAATTGATTACGCATATTCGGACCACATAAATCTTAAGTCTCAAGGGAGTACAGATGTGGGGTTGTTGTAAAAATGTAGGCAGTGGATAAACTCTGCCAGCAGGGTAACAGGACTAAGCTATTAAAACATATTGGCCTGGCTATCATATCCTGGACAAATAGAATTCACCACTGCCAATCTGTGTTTTTTTAATAAAACAATAAGCATATGAAACATGGTTATAAAGAGTTGAAATAACACGAACAAAACATAAGCTTTCAATTTAATAAAGTATCCTATTAGAAGAATTTTGGAGAAGATTTCAGTGGTAGTGGCAGTGGTAGCACTCCTGCCTCGCAGTTAGGAGACCCATGTTTTTGTGGGTTTCCTCCGGGTACTCCAATTTCCTCCCACAGTCCAAAGACATGCTTTGGTGATTCTAAATTGTCCCTAGGGTGTGCTTGGTGTGTGGGTGTGTGTGTGCGCCCTGCCCGGGGTTAGTTTCCTGCCTTGCGCCCTGTATTGGCTGGGATTGGCTCCAGCAGACCCCCGTGACCCTGTAGTTAGGATATAGCAGGCTGGATAATGAATGGATGGGTAGTTCAGCCTTTCAATCAAAGTAAAACATCAGACTGTTATTGTGCTATGTGTTAACACTAATTAGTTAAAACTTGTCTTCCGTGACACCAACAGAATGGAAGGACCGGGGGAGAGGGCATCATTGAGGTAATACCTCCCCTGGGATGCTAGAGGGCACCACAGATTCCTGTAAGGCACACTGGGAGCTGGAGTTTGGTACAGGCCTGCTGGGTTTCATGAGGGCCGCCAGGCGGAGCTGCAGAGCCCTATGGTGGACTTCTACCACACCTGGGAGTGATTGCAAGTAATCTTGATGAGCCACCTGGAGCACTCCCAGGACCTCAACAAAAGGAGCCCCCTCACTCCATTCAGGGAGCCAAAGTGGGGAGGAGGTGGACGAAGGTTGCTGGGAGAGGAGTGGAGGGAAAGGGAAAGAGAGGGAAGAAAGGACTGTCTTTGGTTTCTTGTGCTTTGTTCTACTGTGCTCTGAAGTGGGGAGCGAAGAACAAGTGTCGCCCCACTTGGAATAAAACGTGCGTGCTGGGCACTATTTGTGTCTGCCTATCTGTGTCAGGTAGGTTGGCTGGTATGCCCCCTGGTGGACCACATTATGGTTAGAATGGTTAGAATGAAAACCTGTAGCCACTGTGGCCAGCCTGATATATATATCATAAGGAGATATGGCCTGTATTATTATCAAAAAATCAAGTTGCCTGACAAATCGATTAAAAAGATGAAAGCTGACAGGCCATATCTATTTATTTATTTGTTTTTGTTTAAATGAGTGAGATAAAAGGTGTTTTGAAAAAGGTACCTGGCTAATTTTATTTTACAAAACTTTGATATGTGCTAAAGTCATAGTCAATATCTGCCAGCTTCACTAAAATGCTGAACTTCAGTAATGCTGAGTATACAGCAGCACAGATCAGAAGTTGGTTTGCATTTTAGCAGCACACCACAACATGATGAAGAGCAAAATAACAAAATACAACACAGTGAAATGTGTTTGGTTGCTTGACTGAATGGATTGTCCTCATTCCATTTTATTTCTGCAGGTATATATTGATTGTTTGTGTATAATCTTTGAGTCAGAAGCATGTTATTGACTATACTCATATTGTTTTACACACGTTATCTGAAAAAAGCATGTCAATCCTGAACACAAAAACATTACTTAAAGCATTTATCAGTACAGAGGGATATTAGGCCACATTCATTTTGTGAAGAAGTGAAATGATGACTGAAAATCATTGTAAATATAGTTATATACGGCATTTTAATGTTTAAACAAATGAAATGGACATTGGTAATTACAGTATTTTCTAAAAGTGGTGCCATTTTGATACATGTTTTGCTGTTTAAAAATATATTATTTCTGTGCATTCAAACTAATGTTCATTTTATAGTCATAATTTTTTGTCTTTGAATGTACTTGCTGCTTTATTCCTTTAACGTACTAGAAACTCGACCACAACATTATGCAGTTTCTATATGTTATCAAAAAAGAGGCTTTTTATTTGGCATTAATTTACTGTAAAATATAAGAAAACTTCTCAAAAGGTTTAGTGTAATAACATTGAATCAATGCTCCATTGGGAGAGCTTCCAGGCCAAAAAAGTGAGTGGGTGGCTTCTTGCACCAAAGACAGCAGCTTGTCAGCTTTTAACTCACAAAGAAAACAGATTGTCAGCTTTTAGCTCCCTTAAAGAGGGTGGCTCCTCAACTTTCAGGTACCCAAAGATGAACATTTAGCAGCTATCAGCAGGTAGTTTTGAAGAAAGGTGTAACCTCTGGTGTTTAGATCAAGTACCATTCATGTTACAGATCCTGTGCCTGCTTATAGAAGTGCTATTTTTGTCCATCACATCCAAGCAAGCTTCAGTTTGCCGTCATAAGCCTAAAATGAATGTTCATGTTGGTGCCTTCATGAAATCTCTGCAGAGGTATCAGTTCAACTCTAATTTACACTTCAACAGGCCTTGGGTGCAACTATAAGCCATGCAGAATGGGCAATGTTCACTTTGTCCAACACCCCATGTTATTTAAATGGCTTCAAAAGCAATAGACGTCTAGGAAAAATACACAACTTATCTTATTACAGCACAATATAACCTTCTCAAATACACTTACTACCTAACTCCTGGTCACAGGGGGCAGTGTCAGGAACAAAGTATGAACCAGCCCTGGAAAGGCCAACAGTCCATTACAAGACCCACTCACACTCAGGGACAATTTAGAATTGTTAGCTAACCTAACACACACATCTTTGGAATAAAACCTGACTACCTAAAGACTAATCCATGCAGACATATGGAGAACATTCAGCTTCTACAGAAACTCTAACTGAATATATTTTTTGAAATTAGGATCCAGAGTATAGTAGCAGGGCTGACCACTATGACACTGTGTTGTCATCCTTACATTATACTCATAAAACCTTTTCTTTGCTCTACATTTTGAAAACTGTAGTCCAGGGGTGAGCAATGTCAGCTCTGGAGGGTCACAGAGGCTGCAGATATTTTTGTTCCAATCCAATTTCTTAATGAGAAGTCAATTATTGCTGATGAAGTGTTTATTGCTCAAATAACATTTTACAGATTCTTTTTAGTTGTCTGACTTGTTATGATTTCCCACTCAGAATTGCTCATTTTAGTCTTAAACAGCTGCATTCACATTTTTAATTGCTGCTTGTTAGCAATAAGATGCAAATGACAAAGGAATCAGCAGTTCTCCATCTAACTTGTTTCAGTTTACACGTGTGTACATTCATCATGAACAATGTGGTTATTGACATTGCAAAGTTAAAACACTAACAAATCACGAAATTAAATAAGATCTATTTGTAGCTGTTGTGATGTGAAATTTTCCATACAAGTTGATAAATATTTTGTATGTCTTTATTTGTAACTTAGACAAAGCAATGTAATATTAGTGTCACATTATTGATGATAACAGCAATGGTTTGATGGTTTACGAACCCCTTCCCCACTTTTAGGGTAATTTTATGACAGAGTTGGGGGAAAGTGCCTCAAACAAGTTTGGCCAAAGTTTCTCTGCTGAAGTCTCTCTCTCAACCCCCGCAGGAAAGCCAGGCTGCCTAACTGCCAAGCTTTAACTTAACAAATGGTTTTCAGGGGTGGCAGGTGTGAAGGTATTCTGTTCCCCCATTGGTCTGAAGTATGGCTGTTTAGAATTGGCTTGTATCAAAAGCCTTTAAGTACCATGACACCCTATTGGCTGTAGGGGTTGGACAGAAAACCTATAAATTTGCTTACTTTACCTCACCCTTTCTCTCTGTTACTAAACTGATGAAAGACCATCTCACACTATATACTGAAAACGACAACACAATGAAGAGCACAGCTCGGCAGCCATACTGAGACAGGAATGTGACCTGCTCTGAAGAAAGCTGACCACAAATGATGCCTTAACTAGAGACATTTTAAGTAACTAACAAGTCTGTGTGCTGCCTGAAACTACACATCAGCATTTATCAGGTTGTATGGTTTCCAATATTCAAATGTACTTTGCATACTGTTATTATTTATGAATATTATCAATAATACATTATTTAAATTGTAACTTAACTCCTGCTTGTCCTTTACTACACCTAATTGCCTGAGGTTATAGATGTAGAAGCTAAGGTGGGGAGAAGTTATATGGTACAATGCCTTATAAACAGTGGTAAGTCTGTCAGATTTGAGGCATTCTGACAAAGGCTACATATTAATAATACAATAGGAGAAAGTAGAGTAAAATATTACTCTACCAAGACAAAACAGTAGCAAAAATTGGTTTCTAATTAAGAAACTAGGTTGAAGGAAATAAATGTAGTCAGCGTGGCTATCTAGGACCGATGTTGCTCACCCCTGCTGTAGACAATACTGCACTGTTTCTTCCTGTATTTTAATTCATATTATAGCCTGCATTAGTTAATAATACATTATTATGATCTGCAGTCATAATTGTTATTTATTTTTATATACTTAGCAAATTATACTTGGCTTGCTACATAAAATACATGTAAATTGAAACTAGAGGTTATGCACAAACAGGCAAGTAGGTAAGTAAGTGCTTGAATGTCTAGCAAGCTGGGGCTTTTAGCAACATCTATGAAATTCTAACAGGCGGGAGCAGTGTTTGAAGTTAAATGAGTAAATAAATTGGATACTTCTTTAATAATTTGTCTTTACCTAATGATTGATTCTGGAGAACTGAATCCCCCAAGGAACAAAAAGAGGCATATACTGTGCTGCATGCACTTGGTTCAGACAAGAAGCAGGATCCTGAAGCTATAACTATAAGCTATAATCTGCTTTGGTTGTCATGCATCCATGCTCTAAATTTCACTTAATCAGGAGGGCAACACCAAAAATAATACATTTGGGCAGAGTTTACACATGGAATACAAATCAATGTTGACATTCTGCTGAAACTGGAAGCACCCCATAGATCTTTTGATAAAAAATAAATTTGAACTTAAATATAAACAACAATTTCAATATTAAAGTAGCACCAAAAATAATTAAATGGTCACTGTTGGAGCCGTTATGAGAGGGATTGCATGGCAGAGAGTTAATATAAGAAAAATTAAAACCAGGAGATAGAATAGTTTACTGGGGAAGGAACAGGTACGTTCTTAGTTAAGATGGAGAAAATGGTCAGAAATACCAGGAAGACAGCTGATAAACCAGAAAAGCAAAATACTGTACTCAAAAGTTGTAAACAGTTAAAGGTTTTAACACAGTCTCATTTTATTTACCACTATCTATAAAGTTGTTGCTATTTGAGGGAATACAAAGCTTTGGCATAAGGAATAGCGACTGTGGTATGAAACATTCATTTAAAATGGTGAAAAAAATGTTACTATCATAACAAAAAAATTAAATAACATTAACAATAAATTACTAAAATAAACTTTTAATTGCCAAATGTAGATTTACTGTAGTCAGTTTCTAGTTGCTTATTTTTCTTTAGAACAATGTTTCATACTTTGTGCGCTTGGTGAAATTAGGTGTGAATTTTGCTATTTAAACAACAAAGTATTTATTTTATGAATATAATTCTCATTTGTAAAATTTATGTGGAAAACATGATTTGCCTTTAAGCACTGTAAAATTCAGCTACAGCTCCAAGAAGTGTGTTATCCAAGTAGGGGCATTTTATTTGGACCTACATTACAGTATTATGACTTTGACTCTTACAGAACTCTTTTGTTTGGCTTACATTCGTATTGGAACTACTGCCTTGTTTCATCTTGCTATGAGTCTAATTACCATCTACAAATCAGTTACACTATAATTGGCTTTCTTTAAGAGAACAAAGATACAGCATATTCCATATTCCTGGCAAGAATGTACTTTTTTCATGCTCTTGTAGCTCATATTTCTTTGAATTCAAAAAAGAAAACTAAAATCAACCACAGAAACACACAATTTACATGTCATATTTGTCAAAATGAAGGGAATGTTGACCTGTAAAACTCTACTGGGAAAGTTGCAGGAGTGTAAACATAAAAATGTATTCAGAAAGGATGATGGTAATCTCTGCAAACATTAGAGAAATAAAGCAGAGATTGAACTATTATATTTTCCTCTTCAGTAGTTTCGTTCCTGTTAGTTGAAATACCGCCTGGAGCACACTTATCTTTCACTAACTCCTAATAAAGTCTTGATGCTCACACTGTTGTCACATTTTTGGGTTGATAAATCTCTTGTTGCCATTGAAAACACATAGGTTTCTTATCAATGAAAAGCTTGACATCTGTCATAACCTTCAAGAATAATACACAAGTGGGTGGACTTTAACTGTTAACATGCATCACTGTCATTGCTGTCTCATTACACACTATTGGATCCAAGGAGCTCCTCACTCTACCAGGTGTTCAAACTGACTTGGTTAGATATTGGGTTAACTACAATAGTTCAAGGTTTTCTTTCTCAGAATGTAAATAAATAAACACACATAATGTTCTATCAAGTAATGAAGTAACACCCAAAAAAGTACTCTACTCTTTTATAATACTTTGACATAAAACACTGTCTGCCTTCACAATATAATTTAAGGTAAAATTCATACCTTACTCTTGAAAATGTCTTGATGCATTTAACTACAAGCAAGGCAGGAATCAACCCTGGACAAAGTGCTAACCCATCAGAGGGCACTTTCATGCATTGGTACACAATCACGCTCAATACATGTACCCTCAATGCACTAGGTTGCATACTCAAGGGATGGTCTTTGAGATGTGAAATGAAAGCTAGAGAACCAGATGGGATGAATAGACCCTTGCTTGGCTGAAAGACATGTACAGTGGATGGAGACTCTAAGTAGAAGGCTGTTTTATTTAGAATGATTGGTGCCCCCTTCCTCAGGGATGACGGTGAAGCAGAAGGACAGGGGATGACTGCATATCAGGGTTGTAAACTCCCTCAGTTCACTAGGTGGCAATGTCTCTTACTGGATCGCCTACGTGCAAACTCATGGCACAACCTGGGAATTGTAGTCCTGCTGCATAGCTTTGCTGGGTGAAACGGGTGCTGCCAGTGGGAGCTATCAATACTAGTTGTTCCTATTTTGAGACTCTTCCACCTGATCCAGAAGTGCTGCCGCTGTACAGTGCAGTGTCATGGCATCAGCAGAACTCCCTGGGCCAGCAAAGTGAGGTGACGCATCTCACTCAGGGAATCAGAGTTGGATGTGGAGGAACAACAAAGCTCGCTGAGAGGAGAGGAGGAGAAAGAAAATTGAATAGTTGATTGTGGAGAAACTCCTGTGATAAGGAATTGATTAGAATAAGAGGTTTCTTGAACCAGGAACTTGTCTGGCCTGAAGTTGTGTCAAGGATCTGGGGCTCTACTATGTCCCCTAGATGCCACAGCTCACACAAGGAGAATATACTGTACAATCACCACTCGGCCCAATGTATACACATCTTTGAAATGCAGACAGAAACTAGGGTAACTGGAAAAAGTTACTTGGACTTGGGAAAAATGTGCAAAGAAAACACAGACAGTGGCTGGGATGACATTTGAACTCGGTTTAAAGGAGCTGTGAAGGTGCACAGCTGTGCCCCCGATACTGCAAAATCTCAGACAACAATTTTCAAAATGCAATCAGTAATACCTAAATTAATTAAAGGTTTTGTTTTCCACTGTAATCTGTTTTAAGATGAATTCAGAGAACAGAATTGTAAAGTTGAAGGCTTAGAGTAAATAAACATTTTGCAGTATGTTATTTTAGACACATATATCTTTAACCACAACTTTTCTAAAAAAGACAGCCAGGCAGTCTAGAGGTTATTGATACAATAAAGCAGTTAAAAATGCCAGTTTTGCTTATGGCTTTAGCCTGGCTGTTTATTGAGTTATACACAAGTATAGATAAATCATTTTAGTTTATAATGTGGCATTTACCAAAACTGCACAATATAAAGCATCTCTAACAAAGGAAAAGGTCAGCTGTCTTATGCATAAAATAAACATCTACTTTGATATTTCTTTTATATAGAGGTTCTCCCATCAGTACTTTCTTTGCAGACTTATATCAAATTAATGAAAATTATTCTGGGTCTTCAACAACACAGAAAAAAGATGAGAAGCTATAAGAAGATATGGATAAGGCCATGATCATCTAACACAACTCTCTGCATTCTAATGCAAAATAATTGCAGCCAAGTTTAATTAGCTGAGAAGGTTACTGCAGTGCTAATCAAGAGATGGCTTTGACTTACTGTACAGTCACTTAGATTCCTAAATTTCATGTTTTATTTGTCTCACAATTCGTTATTATTTGGAAGTAGTGCTGCCCACCAAGATGTCAGCACCAGTATTTTCAAGTCATGGTTGTCCACCTAACTTCATGCTCCTCCATGAATCCCAGGTCAGTCTTACACATTGCAGTGCTAATTCCATATGTTTCTAGTGGAAGATCTTCAACATCAACATTCTTGGCTCCCAGTAGTGGGCAGATCTGTAGTTTCTGACCTCTGCAATTATTTCACTTTGGAGCTTATTTGTTCATCCATCATTTCTGCTGTGTTCAACAGTGCTGTGAGCAATATTACATCATTTAATCTATATACTATATATGAACCTACATTTCCCTGATTGACTGACCAACTCATTAACAAGAAATTATTGGCTATTTGCAGACAACCTAAGTTAAAAAAAGGTTTTTACTATCAGATCAATCTCATGGCCTTAAGGCCCCTGAAAAATCCAACCTTATTAAAAAGTGAATTCAATCATGAAAAAATCTGAGAAAACCACAATCATGTTTCACATTTAAGTCAGGAAGGGTGATCTTGGTGTCAGTCTACTGTGGTTACAGAATAGCAAAGATGGTAGCATGTCTGACAGCAATTCAGCAGCATTATGTTTGACATCTTATTTATGTTTTGTATATAAAAATGTATACAGAAAAATAACTATCAACAATCTGTAAGTGAAATTAAAAAGGAAAAGTTAATTCTTAATTACTATAAAATGATCTCCTACAATATAAAGAATACTGTTCAGCATTACACTAAAATAAATTAACATATGAACTTATTTTATACTAGCAACTGGGAGCCCAATCGAATCGGGCTACAAATTCTACGTTTGTGAAATCCATACTTTCTCTGCAAAGAATTATTTGTTTTTTTAAGTCCTTGAAATGATTTTGTTATCATGGCACTGATTTGTGTTTAAAATAGACCTTTTCAGCCAATGTAATGAAGAGCTTCCTGTTTAAACGGGGATGCGAGATGTGAACTCAGCTCTTTGGCACACCTCATTTGATTTTTTCCGGCAAACAAATTTTCAAAACAAACCGTATTTTACGACTCTAATCAGAGTCGGAGTAGTAATTATGTTGGCGTGGTCATTTTAGATCTGAGATTGGCTAAAATTTAAACAATGACCATTGTTAATACCCAGCCGTCATTACTCAGTTTGTCAATAGATGTCAGAAGGATGGATGCCAAAACCGAACTGCCCAAAGATAGATTTCGATGTACCAAGCAAATGGCGATACGTTCTAAATTACTTACGGTCCCGGAGCTGTTGAAGGGTTTAAGTTAGTCGACGATGTTAGTCCTGGAAAGTACGCCCCACCAAACCAACGTTCCAAAAACCAACCGAACTTACTGTTATATGCTTGAACCAACACAGACTTACTAAACTCGGCCGTCCAGCAGCGTCACTGAAGCATTCGAACATTCTTAGCCAATCATGCAATACTGTGCCCGCGTTTGCCACATTATGTTCTAACCACAGAGGCAGAGTCCCATTGCATGGTTCTAACTTGTACTGAGTCGAGGTATTGACTCGAACACCATACATACGGGGTATTGATGCGGACACCATATATACAGATAGTATCAAATTATACAGTATATAAGGATCATTTTACTGTCAGGAAACATAATTACATCTTTTGAGTTCTTTCTAATTCTTCATTTCCATCTTCTCTTTTCTGTAGTTATTACATTACCAAAGACCCTTAAGAAATCAGAACATCACTGTCTCTTTCCCATTGTTCTTGATTTGTTCACATGTTTGACTTGCTTCTGTACAATTACTGAGCTAGAAGTTTATAATAATCACACCGGTTCATAAGTACATCATTGGTATTCTATACATTTCTCCATTTCTATATATTCTAACATTCCATGTGAAAAACTAAATGACTTGCATATTGCAAGCCATGATTACTATTAGTAAATAATAAAAGTAAAATTACCTGTCCACTTTAAACACAACATGTAGGCACTGCAACTCATTACTTTTAAGTGATGCCTTTGCAACATTCTGAAATGCCTATTATCCATACCCAGGTCTGGAAAGTTAAAGTATCAATTCATTTATAAAAGATAACAGAATCTTTCTTACATTAATCCAGAATCTGCTTTGTGAATGCCATAACAGAGGGACTGGGATCCCGACGGAGATGGATGGCAATTCCTTGCCTGGACAGAATTCCACCATGGAAAGACGTGGATGGACACACATCCCAGCCAGAGTGGATGATGGTACTTTTCCAGGCCAGGAGGCCATAATGGAAAGATAGAGGGAGACTGCATCCCAGGGCCATGTGTTCTCCCTATATAAAAGGTGGCAGCATCCCTCTGGTGGAACTCCCACCTTAACACCCACAGGGCATATTGGGAGCCGAAATCCTGATGGGCATCCTTCCTGATGTTGGAACTGCATCTGACATGTGGCACCAGAAGTTCGCCCAGGTCTAGCATAAAAGACACTGCTTTCTCTGCGTCAGGGGTCAGAGTCGGAAAGAAGAGAACAACACTTGTGGAGGAATGGTGGAGGAGGAAAAAGAAAGGTGACCAATTGTGTGTTATTCTTGTGCTGGATTGATTGATCCCGGTAAAGAAATCATTGTATATTAAACAACCTTTTATTGTACCAAAAATTGTGTTTAATTGATTTGTGTCTGGTGGCCACAACTTTTTTACTGTGACATATCTGAGCATTTTCCACATTATGTACACCAAATTCTATTGCATTTCTACATTTTAGCAATGGATAGCAACATTTATAGCGCAGAGGATGTATTGTATAGACTTTAAAGGAACTGTGTGAAAACTGGAGCAAGTTCCTGTGGTCCCACTCAGTGGAATTCAACGGGACAGTAGAGTCATTCAGGATTTGAGCGCACAGTGCAAGATATCATGCCGTCCATAGAACGAATTGGACAGTCCAAAAATGTTTGGATACCAGGTGAAGAGAAAATGCTGGCTTTCCCCACACCAAAGGTGCCAAACCTTGATGACCCTGTTTCACTTCCACCCATACTGACAAGGACTGTGAAGAATCTGTGTGAACTTGTGCTTTGAATTAATATTCTTTCCCCTCTGTTACAATTTCCTGCAAATCTACGCAATTTAAAATATAGAAATACACTAAATGAATTCAGAGTTACCAATGTTTCAGTCTAGGATTGGTGGTTGTGCTGCTATAGTGAGGGATGTATTATGGAGAAAAATTAATTGATTATAGGATGACTAATTAGCCAGAGACAAACTGTACAGAATAAAAGAGAAAGACTTGTGTGTTAGATCAGTGGAGTCCCTCAGGGATCTATCATGTTGTTTTTACTAACTGAAATAAATGACATTAATTTTGCTATAGTTAGTAAACTAGTGAAATTCACAGATGACACTTAAATTGGAGGCTTAGCAGATACCAAGGAGACAAATAAAATAATCAGGCTGTATTATACTGTAGGAAATGCTGTAAATAAATCAAGGGATGTCATTCACAGGCTATATCATGCTCTAGTGAGAAGGCCTCTGGAGTACCCAGTGCAGTTTTGGTTACCACTCTACAAAAGTAAAAGACATAACAGCACCAGAACCTCTGCAGAGAGCAACCAAGTACATCCTGGACCACAATACATGTCAGATTCTGGAAATCTAAAGCAATAAAACCTCTTTAATCTTGAAAAGGAAAGGCTACGTACATAGGGACCTATAGTAATCCAGGTCTTCAAAATTCTAGTAGGCATAGATAATGTTGATACAGGAGTATCCTTTCAATTAAATAAGACAACAGTGGAAGTTTATTTAACCTTAAAGTCAGAAAGCATTTCTTCACACGAAGAGAGAAACGAATTTGGGACAGACTACTAAGTGATTCAGTAGAAATGGTAAACTTTAAAGACATTTATAATGTATCTGGATAAGGTATCAGGGCAACTTAGCTATTAGGTAACCAGACAATGGTCTCCTCCTGTCTACGTGGGTTGATTGGAAAACCTAAGCTGGCCTGGTGTGAGTGAATGTGCTGTGCAATGGAGTGGCACACTGTCCAGAGATGTCTGGTTAAACAGGTTACAAAGTAAATGGATAATTTGCTCATTAAATCAACATCAGAAAGCAAAAGTGATTTTCTTTAACAAAGTTATAGTCACTGTCTTCTCAAAAGCAGAAGAAAGAAAATACAAACATCAAAAATTGTTACCAGGAGTGCACTTACGGTAATACAACCTCCTCTGCCTCCTCCTCATCCTCCTTTTAGACTGATACTGAATTTCTTCAGTTTGCTCTAAAACTCATTTGGTGAATACATTCTCATGTAAGGGAGGCGCATTGGTAGCGCTGCTGCCTCACAGTTAGGAGACCTGGGTTCGCTTCCCAGGTCCTCCCTGCGTGGAGTTTGCATGCTCTCCCCTTTAGCGTGGATTTCCTCTGGTTTCCTCCCACAGTCCAAAGATGTGTGTGTTGGGGCTGAGCAGTCTCATGGTCTGGAACCCCTGCAGATTTTATTTTTTCTCCAGCCATCTGGAGTTTTTTTTGTTTTTTCTGTCCTCTCTGGCCATCAAACATTACTTTTATTCTATGTTAAGTTTTGTCTTATTTTTTTCTTATTTATTAATTTGTCTTTTTTCTCTTTCTTCATCATGTAAAGCATTTTGAGCTACATTATTTGTATGAAAATATGCTATATAAATAAATGTTGTTGGTGTTATTGTTGTGTGTCCTGTGTTGGGCTGGCGCCCTGCCCAGAATTTGATCCTGCCTTGTGTCCTGTGCTGGCTGCAATTGGCTCCAGCAGACCCCCGTGACCTTGTAGTTAGGTATAGTGGGTTGGAAAATGACTGACTGACTGACATTTTCATGTAAACCACTGCTTGGTCTGGTTATTTTTCACATGTGTCAGAAAGCATTTTCAGACATTATTCTAGTGGACTGATAGAAGTTCCAGTCTTTTCAAGATATTGAATCAGGTTTTACTGCGGTAGGTTGGCACCCTGCCCGGGATTGGTTCCTGCCTTGTGCCCTGTGTTGGCTGGGATTGGCTCTAACATACCCCCGTGACCCTGTGTTTGGATTCAGCGGGTTGGAAAATGGATGGATGGATGGATGGAATCAGGTTTTATGCTTACATTTCCATTTGGTGACAAATTCAACATTTTATTGAATCATAACATGCCAGTTTCACTGATGTTATACAGTAAGCTGTAATGTCCTAATAAGTGTGTTTTGTTTGTCTTTCCAATTTGGAGCCCATTTAATTAGAATTGCTAGTTCTAATACCACTTATGATTACTTATTACTTAATTCAAGTTAGCCTGTCCTGGGAACACTGGGTGCCAGGCTGAAACCAGTTCCAGACTAGGTGTCAGCTCATCTCTGCACATCCTCACCCACACACTCACTCACACAGACAGTTGACAGTTACCTCACTTGTTCATTTTTGGATTGGTGTGGTCTCTGTGCTCAGCCACCCTGAGTTAAAATTAAATATCACATGCTATGTATTTATCAATACACATATAAGGGTCTTAACAGAGCATGATGGATGAATGTTTCAGATTTTATAAGGGTGAAACAATGCCCATTTAAAATGAGTTCAACAGGAGTGTGGGAACATGTTTGGAAACCTATTAATGTTAAATTTCTCACAGATATTGGGAAATTTTCTGTACACAGAGAATTACAGACACATGGAATAAATTATCATATAGTGTGGTAAAGATTAGAAATTTAGGGACATTTAAAACTTGACTTGGTGTTATTTTGGTTAAATTAGGTGGATAGGATTGGTCAGTGGGCAGCAAGGTGGCACAGTACTAGAACTGCTGCCTGGCAATAAGGAGACCAGGGTCCTCCCTGTGTGGAGCTTGTTCGTGATGCATGTTCTTTCTGTGTCTGAAGGAGTTTCCTCCAGGTGCTCTGGTTTCCTCCCACTGTACCAAAGGTTAGGTGGATTGATGATGCTAAATAGCTCCTAGTGTATGTATGTCTGTGTGTTCAAACTGTGATGGGCTGTTGCCCTGTCCAGGGATTGTTTCTGTCTTGTGCCCAGTGATTGATGGGATTAGGTTCTAGCTTCTCTGTGACCATCTCTTAAGATAAAGCGGGTTTAGAAAATTGATGATCTGGTGATCTTTGTTGAGCTAAGTGGCCTGTACACATTAAAAATTTTCTGATGTTCTAATTATTTTTGTATTAACTTCATTTGCATTTTTTAACATTATTTAATGGTTAAATGATTAGTAGTTGAGCTGTCTATCAACTTACGGTTAAGAAGCGACCAGAAGCACAGAACACTAAACTGTTTATATAATGTATGGTGTGATAAGGACGCTACATAGTGCCCGCCCCGACACAGACTTGACAGTGAAGCACATGTAAAACTCAACAAACTTTTATTTTTCTTCGGCTGGAGGGCACGTCTTCTCCGTTATCCCTCCAGCCACAACACAGCCACAACACAGTCCCAAGCACTTAAGCACAGCACTCTTTCTGGCACTACCAATCCTCCCAGGCAACCTTGTCCTCCCCCTCACCCGACACTGGCCATTGAGTGGTGGTTGCTGTCTCCTTTTATAGTTCACCCTGAAGTGCTCCAGGTGCTTGATCATTGGGTTCCGGCTGCACTTCCGGGTGTGATGAAGATGCTGCCCTCACGGGCGCAGGAGTCCCAAACACAGCATCCCCTGGAGGGACCTGTGGGACCCAACAGGGCTGCACCTAACTCCAATTCCCTAGGAGCCCTATGGGAAACCGAGGCACTGCTCTACCCCAGGGGGGCGGCCATCTAGCGTCCAGGGGGAGGTATTGCACTGTCCAGGGCTGCTCCCCCTGAATATTGTGTGCAGGGGAGTCCCGGCTGGGCATGGACACCAGCCGCCTGCCACAATGGTTATACATAATTATAATGTAATGTAGACATCGATTAAAATTAAGGTTAGGTTTTTTTTAAATACGATAAAAATAAAAATTTAGTGTACCAGACATTTTAGAGGAAGACAAGAATACAGTATTTCCTCATCACATACAATATTTATGTACAATTATCCATAAACTTTTCTTATACATTGAAACAATGAATTGATATGGGTAACATCTGACTGAGGCAGATAGATGGTCTTTTCCTGAGGGTGGGCCTGGACTGTGTATCTGCCTGGGGAGTTGCCAACTGGGATCCCGAGCTGTTTCATTGTTTGGTGGATGCATTTGTATCAGTGCATGCTCCCCAACCTGACCTGACCTGGTAGCTAAAACATCACTTAAAAATAAATATGTGTGCACTAATCAGTTTAAAACATTTTATCAATTAGTTGTTATAGTTGTCTTAACTGTGAAAACAGTTAATGTATTTTTATAGGAAGTTTGGTTACATGGTAATGTAAGACTCGTACATTTGTCACGAACTATGAAATTCCATTGTTGGTTCTAAACTATTAAATTGTGTGATTAATCATAACACAGAAGTGAAAAAAACTAATTTGTGCTGCTTATCATGTTCATTAACATTTAAGTTTCAGGCCTTATACTGACCTGACTTTCACAGTTTTTGTTGTACTCCTCCACACTGTTACCTCATAGCCTTTGGGCACTTACTTTTTCAGGATTGGGTCTGACTGAATTCCTCCCTTCTGATGCACTCATGTGCTGCCATGAGAAACGAAGTTGAAGCTTGCTATACCACAAACACTAAGCAGATGACTCACACTAAATGTAAACGTGCGTGCAGTCTTATTTAGGCAATAGGCAATTAGGAATGCATTTGAACTCATGCTTTTATTGCATTACAAATACAATATAATTTGCTTTTCTAAAACATCGGAGTTCTCACTGCATCACTACACCCCTAATTAAGTTTCTCCCAGCACATCAACACAATCCCCAGACTATAATCCACTGACCTTTTTTCCTGTTTGCCTGATTTCAAGGAAAACTGCTGCATTGTATATCAAAGGAATAATTACCATAAAAGATCACAGTTTCTCTACAGTCAGCATGACTAAAGCACAGCGCTCAGCCATTTCTTCATCTTTAAACACCAGGTGTATCAGACAGGGAATTGAAACACCAAAGATAAGGGGGTATTAGGAGTGTTGTGTAGTATGGAAGAACTTTATTGCAGGATTAATGCATCACAGGGTGTCAGTTATGTTTTATCAATAGCTTCACGGCGGAATATGAGAAAAAGGTTTTGATCTCTTTAGCTCAGGTTTTTTTATTTAATCTTTTCATATACTGTACCAGGTAATACTAAGTACTGCTTAGTATATAAAGGAAGAATGGACTCATTTAAACTTATCTTCTGCTTTTTACATATTCCATTACATTGCTTTATTGGGTATGTCACAAATCTTACCCTACTGTACAGTAATGAGCAGCAAACAGGATTTGCGTATGCTTTTATGAAGTAAAAAACATTAATCCATCAATTTTTTCATGTTCTTAGTCCAATTAAGGACTGTAAGATTTCATACCTGAACATGGTACCAGTCCATTATAGAGGCTACTCACTCGTATATACACACACACACTAGGAGTCACCAGCTACCCTAACATGTGCGTACGTCTTCATGTGACATGGGAGAAGACCGGAGTACCAGGAGAAAACCCAGGCAGATGTAAGGAGAATGTGAAAATCCCATACAAACAGTGAAAGACCATGTTACTAGAGGTGTGAAGTCCCAAAGTTAACCACAGCACCATATTGTCTGTTAGTTAAAAATGTTTTGTTTTCTCTCTGCTAAAAACAATCAAACAGGAGCAGAGCAGGAGCAAGTGGAATTGAAATCAAGATTGGAACTGTCAGCCAGAAGGTCAGAGAGCTTTCTCTATGCTTGTAGTCAAGAATGGTGTTGATTGGCAAATTTAGTCAAATCATTTTTCGCACCAAATATACTGTGTTCACTGGTGACATTATTCACAAAATGGTTTCTTAGAAATTTGATGGACGGTCAGCTTAGGCGATTATTTTTTCCTCAGTTCCCTGTGATGCTTTTCATTCATGCCTACTGTAAGATGCTTGCTGAACCAGATTTCCATCCAGCAAGTGTTAAAAAAAATTGTGGGTTACATTACCTGCCTAAAATGAGTACAGTGATCCCTCACTATATCACGCTTCGACTTTCGCGGCTTAACTCCATCGCGGATTTTAAATGTAAGCATATCTAAATATATATCACAGATTTTTCGCTGGTTCGCGGATTTCTGTGGACAATGAGTCTTTTAATTTATGGTACATGCTTCCTCAGTTTGTTTGCCCAGTTGATTTCACACAAGGGACGCTATTGGCAGATGGCTGAGAAGCTACCCAATCAGAGCACGTATTACATATTAAATAAAACTCCTCAGTTATATGCGATATGCTTCCCGCGTGGTGCTTCGCACACTTCAAAGCTCTAACAGCCCATATTGATTTTTGATTGTTTGCTTTTCTCTGTCTCTCTCACTCTCTCTGACATTCTCTGCTCCTGACGGAGTGGGTGTGAGCAGAGGGGCTGTTTGCACAGTGGCTGTTTGCTTAGAAGATACTGACGCTCCTCTAAAAAATGCTGAAAGACTACCTTCACATTGATCCCTTCATTGCGGCCGCTCTATCGCGGGTGCTTCGTATACTTGAAAGCCCAACAGCCCTATTGATTTTTGATTGTTTACATTTCTTTCTCTCTCTGACATTCTCTGCTACACGCACTCCTTTGAAGAGGAAGATATGTTTGCATTCTTTTAATTGTGAGAAAGAACTGTCATCTCTGTCTTGTCATGGAGCACAGTTTAAACTTTTGACAAAAGGGTGTTATTTCATGTCTAGAGGGCTCTAATAATGTTAAAAAACATATTTAGAAGGTCGTAAACAGGTTTTCTATGCTCTAACTGCGAAAATATTAGATTTATAAATAAAGAATACTACTTCGTGGAAATTCATTTATCTGTCTACAGTGGATTAACTGCTATAAACAAGGGTTTACTGTATAACTGTGCGGAGAATATTTATAAACAGTGTGTGAGAGTTTCTAAGGGCTTAAAATATATAAAAATAACCATACAAACATATGGTTTCTACTTCACGGATTTTCACTTATCAAGGGGGGTTCTGGAACGCAACCCCCGCGATCGAGGAGGGATTTCTGTACTGCCACTGGATATATAATGCTGAAAGTTGGAGCAGCATCGCATGGCTATTTTGCATGCATAATTGGAAGCACAAATCTGGGGATGTAGCTTGCTATTTGCACATAAATAACTAAATAAGTGCATAACAGACAAACATATCTGTTTAAAAATCACTCTGCTCTGGTAAAATGTCTGCCACCTAGTGGTCTACTTCACTAAACCTTATGGACCATAAGTGGTATGAAGACCAAACTTGTGGTGTGGAGAGTTTTTTAACTGTGTAAACCCCAAAAATATTCCAACTTACACAAATGGATAATATGATACAGGCAGTGTGGTTTGGTGGATAAGAACCATGACTTTAAACATCAGGGCTTACAGGTCAATTCCTGCCTCATTGTGTAGCTCTGAGCAACTCCCTTAATCTGTCTGTACTTCAATTAGAAAAATGACTTGGAAATACACGATAATGTATCCTATTTTATAAGCCATTTTGGATGATGACATCATCAAAATAAACAATAATAACCAGCATTGTTGACTGGTGGCTCTAAATTGCTGCATTGTCTGTGATATCTTGTGCTCATTACTTTCTATAAACTATGATAAAGCAGATACAGATAATGGATAAACAATTAATAAAAGAAAAATCATGATATAATGTTTAGCAGTAATAAAGTGGATATTTTAACTAAAATACTGCACTGATTTAGCGCCATTAATTGTTATCTTGTATATATTGTTATACGGAGTATGTTTTGTTTTTTACAAAATGTTTTAAAAAATAAAAAAGTACCTTTTTTGACTGTAAATATTTAAGTGTGCTCAATATCAGTGGATCTCAAGAGAATCCTTAAGGAACACCTGAGCAGCAGATTTTTATTTCAACAAAATTAGTCTTTCTTACTTGTAACTGATTTCACATTTAAGTGACAATTTCTATGTCCTCATATTGTATTTAGAATCAAGAAATTTAGAAAGGCTTATAGTAAGATATATATATATATATATATATATATATATATATATATATATATATATATATATATATATATATATATATATATATATATATATATATATGTGTGTGTGATTAGATTTTATCTTCTTCTTCTTCTTCTTTCGCCTGCTCCTGTTAAGGATTGACATAGTGGATTAACTGTCCACAGATTTTATAAAATATATATTAACTTATATAATTCTATACTAAAATATTTAAAGATATCTTTAGCCATTTTGTTATTTTTGATGCACTTTTTCTGGGGGACATTTCTCAATTAATTATACCCCAATACTGACCAATAACACAGCAGGGAGGTGGAGATGACACTGAATGATAAATTGTTATATGCACCTGGGTGCCCATTAGTAAGAAATTAAATAACTGAGTTCAGCATCTTCAAATGTCATCCTTGTTGAACACTAAAATGTTTACTACATTCCTGTGAAGTGTAACAACCCTACTTTGATAGAAACAGACATTGGTTGGAAGGAAAAACCTGAAGCCAAGGTCTGACTTTGAGAACTGATGATCTAAATACTTATAACATTGTTGGAACCATTTGTAAATTCAAGAACTGCACGTAGTTGCATTTAAGTGTATGTTTATATGATAGTCATTTTGCCATGAACAATAGTATACTCATATCATTTCTTTGTGTACAGTATATCATGTAAACACCTGTAAGACAGCCTATTGATTATCACCTGACATTTGTGTCACCATGGGAAGGACTTTATATCCAATGCTGCATTGATCTGAACATGAAGTCAGGCCTTGAATATAAGATTTCAAGGGTTACAGTTTAATATGCTACTGACATCAATAAACAGTAGAGAAACCTCAAGCATGTCAATCAGAAGCACATACTGCATATTGTATACCTACAGTACTTTCACAATCTCAGTTAGAAATACTGAAGATACAGAGTGAGAGAAAGAGAGAGATAAATAAAGGAACTGTTAAATAAGAGGGTAGTTAAGAATATTTTTCAAATCTATTTTTATTGAGGGCGGCATAGTGGCGCAGTGGTAGCACTGCTGCCTCGCAGTTAGGAGACCCAGGTTCGCTTCCCGTGTCCTCCATGTTCTCCCCGTGTCTGTGTGGGTTTCCTCTTGGTGCTCCGGTTCCCTCCCACACTCCAAAGACATGCAGGTTAGGTGCATTGGCGATCCTAAATTGTCCCTAGTATGTGCTTGGTGTGTATGTGTGTGCCCTGCGGTGGGTTGGCAACCTGCCCGGGGATTGTTTCCTGCTTTGCGCTCTGTGTTGGCTGGGATTGGCTCCAGCACACCCCTGTGACCCTGTAGTTAGGATATAGCGGGATGGATGGATATTTTTAGCGATTTACTGTTATTATCTAATTGTTTAAATCTTCTCATGAATAACTAGATGTACTTTCTACACTCACTTTTCTTCATAATCTCTGTCAAATTCAACACCCTTGCACCAATGAGAAACAAGAGCATACATTTCCCCCTGCCACTCTGAACCTGGCATTCACAGGCATATCTTCAATTCTGTAATAACATCATGATCATTCCAGAACCCTCCCCAAAAACTGCACCCATGAGAGCTCCAAAGATGTAAAAATCTGAAGGTGCAAGTTTGGGCTTATAAGGTGGAAGAACAGCGTTTTGCATTTTGTGATTGTTTCCAATTTTGTCGGACTTGTATGTGGTCATGTGTGCTTGTTGTGAGGGAGAATTTTTACAAGTCATTACTCTTCTTAAATGCTTCAACAACTTTTCTTTAAGTAGTTTAATGTACAGATCAGTGTTAGTGATGTAAGCATAAAGTCACTCTTTCTTTATCTCAAAAAATACTGGAGATTACTTTACCTTCTGAATTAGTAACTTTAACATTCTTCTTTGAAAGACAGGTTAGATAAGGCCATTAAATACACTGTTTTTGGCCTCTGTCCTAAATTTATAGATCCATGTTTCATCCCCAGTGAAAATCCATGTCAATAAGCCATTCACCTTCAAACTCATCACGTCAGATATTTTTCTGAATTGCATACTGATAAAGTGGTTATTGCATCAATCTCAAAGCTCCATCAGTTTAAGTTCAATTACCAGAGTGTGTGGAGTTGTTGTGTACTTCACACATTTGTGTAGGTTTATTTGCACTAATGCTGCTTTCCTCCACCTCCCCCAGGGAATGTATATTGAGTGAGTATGGGTTTAGAGTTATGTCCTACTTTGCCTAGGTGCTATCAGAATAGACTCCATCTTCCCAAAAAGGAAAGTTGTCATTTGCAATGAATAGATTTTGGGGGTATCCTACTGAATTTTCTATACCAGATAAATTCATTTTGTAATAGTATCTAATAAAAGTATGATTGATAGGCAGATTAAATCATGGACAAGCAAGAGTGCACTCCAATAAAGTGATGACTGGCCTAGTTTCTAAAATACAATAATTAAAAAAAAAAAAAATTAAATAATATATTAAAAATTCTTCTGGTTTCTAACAAGAATCTACCAAGGCTTTTCATTATGTGAAAATATACTACATACGTAAACAATGCTTGATTTAATGACGAAAAGATAAATAAAAGAATCATATTTCATCTGACTTAATTTATGATCAGTATGGATATCATGGCTGCGACTGATTGAAGAGATGCAGCAGCCAAATATAATGTCTTTCTGACCGGGCATGCACAATAGATTGAGTGCAGCATAAAGGGAGAATCTGTCTTCATCCCATTAACCCTGATGCTGCAGCTGCTGCAAGTCAGCAGAAATGTCAAAGGTGTGTGAAGCAAGAGGGACGCAATACTAATGCAGTTTTATATGTCACTTCTGACACTGCATTTCCTTAAGTAACTTAAGTTAGTCTTTGCAAATCGAGAGCACTCAAGGTATGGGGTGGGGGGGCATCAAAGGCTCTTGTAATGAGGGTGTCAGCTGGCACAACCCAGCAGATTAGATCAGGACTTCAGAGGCAGAATTAATTTGTTGGAACTTCAAAACGGAACCCAGAATTTGCATTAATGTGTCACTAAGGTAATAATAAAAGAGAAAGTATAGACTGTCTTCTGGGCTATTTTATTTTTACAGAACCTTTCAGTTATTAAAATATTTTCTTTCAAAGGGGTCATTATGGACTCACTTCCTCCTTTTTTCATGGAAGTTTAAGACATGTAATGCTCCTCATTACCTCCTTTCAGCAAAATAGCATAACCACACTGATGGCAAATAATTGCTGAGTTTTGTATAAGATACAAAAATATTTTTGTTTTCAGAAAAAATTGATGGATATAAGCTTGAATGTGCCATGTTTTTTTCCAGATCAGGTACATTTTCTGGAGTTGGTAAATTTGTCCAGGTGGGACTTTTCATCTTTTTAATAATTTATTTAAACAAAGAAGCAGCCATGAGCAGCCTACAGAAGAGATAAGTAGCTCACTAGAGACACTGGAGCAGCGTGAAATAGAAAATACTGGGGATCAGCAGGATGTTCATAATTCTGAGACATTGTAAAAGCATATTTTAAACTGGTCTGGAGTGTTGCTGCAATCATATTCTCTAAACCTTTATTAGCCTGGTCTGCATTTAGAGTATTTATAAATAACATAAGCTGCAAATTTTGTTACTGTTTAAAAAATATTAGATAAATATTGTTGTGTATAAAGCTCCATTGAGAACCAATCAAATGGATGTAGCATTATAGACTACCAGTGTCTGGACCTATATGCCCATGTCAATACAACTGTCATTGGCTAACTGATGAAGTCAATCCACTCATCAAACTGGCTTTACCAGCAGCATCAAACAGAAGGCTAAAACTGAAACCTAACAGGATGCCAAATGAGATAGATAGATAGATAGATAGATAGATAGATAGATAGATAGATAGATAGATAGATAGATAGATAGATAGATAGATAGATAGATAGATAGATAGATAGTGAATAGTCAAGGCCATCATAAGAGCTGGGTGAAGACTAGTAAGAAACCTCAGGAGAAAAGAGACAACCTTCCTGACAAAAGAAATAGTTTTCCACATGCCACTATGTGAAAACAAAAGTCGCTCATAGGCTGTCAGCCCTCCACATTGATTTAGTCAGGGGCACAGCATGTGTGAGAGAGAGAGACAGAGAGATGCCCCTTGGACAAAAATATGTAATGCTCCCCAGGAAGGTTTCTTGAACCTCAGAGTGAGGCTAAAGAAATTACAATTAACGTAATACGACCCTTTACAGTAGCTGACTGGTGGCAGTGCATGGCCACTAACTGGGAAAGGTTATTGAAGGTAGCCAATGCTTATGTGAGTCCAGAGAGGACTAATGGGCAGCCAGCACTCTCCTGTCTACTCAAGTAAGAGAAAAGGGACTGAAATGTACTTTTAAACAATGGATAGCTGACAGGCAACTGTGTTGAAAGGCCAAAAGCTTCTAGAGGGAGCTCTGTCCTGGTGGCTTTTTTGAAACCCTGGGAGCAACTGTGGGATTTAGCAGTGTTTCAAACCCCAAAGAAGAAGGATGATTTTTCTTTTCCTTTGAATTTATTTTGTATTTAATTTTCTGTATGCTATTTATTTAATAAGTGCACCACTTTTGATACTTTTGGCAATTTGGCATGATTCTGAACATAACCCATCCTATGTATTGTATATATTTACAATATATAATACAACATTGACTTCTGCCTTGTGCCTGATGATGCCAAAATAGCTCATGGCTCACCTGTCTATAAATATACAGATATGGAAAATAGATAGATCATTGGATATCCAGAATATGCATATTTAATATTTTTCACATATTGTAGTGTGAGATTTCAATTCCCAAAAAACGTAAACCCAGCTGTAAATCAGCTTGGCCTAGGCTAGAGAATGGATTAACAGTAGTTGGACTGTGCACCATTCATTTTATAATGTTTAACATTTTACAGAACCTGTCAAGCAGTTTAATTTAAACACTTATAACATAAAAGCATTAGATTGATATACTGCAAGTTCATTTTAAGACACATTAAGTGGATTTTTAGCAGATGAGTCCTAACAACATTGATTTTGTAAAGTCTGGAGTAGTGAGTGGGCAGGCAAAAATAAAGACACTGTTATTTTTAGTCTTTTATGGTTTTTGTTCTCTTTTACTTTAACACAGACATTGAAATGAATTAGCGTAATGAGAAAGTACATATACTATATTAAAATCAGGCAGACATTCAAAAAGGCAAGGACATTTATCTTAATAAAAAAAGGCACTTCATTCCCAAGTCAAGCTGAGTAGGCTTCTGTCACCAGGCACTTGAATAATAACATATCAGAATGAAACTGGGTATTAATTAGGAAAGGCAAAGAATAAAAGAAAAATGTGCTATATACACATAGTATACTGTATATATCATGTTTAAGGACCCTTTTGGGATTTTAATAAAACTGCTTGACTATATATATTTAAAGGTTAAAGACACATTTAGGCTGTGTATGCATATATATATATATATAAACTGCTCAAAAAAATTAAAGGAACACTTTGAAAACACATCAGATCTCAATGGGGAAAAAGAAATCCTCCTGGATATCTATACTGATATAGACTGGGTAATGTGTTAGGAACGAAAGGATGCCACATCGTTTGATGGAAATGAAAATGATCAACATACAGAGCCCTGAATTCAAAGACGCCCCAAAAATCAGAGTGAAAAAATTATGTGGCAGGCTAGTCCATTTTGCCAAAATTTAATTGCAGCAACTCTAAATTGTACGCAGCACTTTATATGGCCCCTGTGTTCTTGTATACAAGCCTAACAACATCGGTGCATGCTTCTAATGAGATGACAGATGGTGTTGTGGGGGATCTCCTCCCAGATCTGGACCAGGGCTTCACTGAGCTCCTGGACAGTCTGAGGTGCAACCTGGTGGCATTGGATGGACCAAAACATAATGTCCCAGAGGTGTTCTATTGGATTTAGGTCAGGAAAGTGTGGTGGCCAGTCAATGGTATCAATTCCTTCATCCTCCAGGAACTGCCTGCATACTCTCACCACATGAGGCCAGGAATTGCCGTGCATTAGGAGCCACTGTACCAGCATGGGGTCTGACAATGGGTCCAATGATTTCATCCTGATACCTAATGGCAGCCAAGGTGCCTTTGTCAAGCCTGTAGCGGTCTGTGTGACCCTCCATAGAATTGCCTCCCCAGACAATCATTAACCCACCACCAAACTGCTCATGCTGAATGATGTTACAGGCAGCATAATGTTCTCCATGGCTTCTCCAGACCCTTTCACTTCTGTCACGTGCTCAGGGTGAACCTGCTCTCATCTGTAAAAAGCACAGGGCACCAGTGGTGCATCTGCCAATTCTGGTATTCTATGGCGAATGCCAATTGAGCTGCATGCTGCTGGGCAGTGAGCTCAGGGCCCATTAGAGGACATGGGGCCCTTGGGTCACCCTCATGAAGTCTTTCTGGTTGTTTGGTCAGAGACATTCACACCAGTGGCCTGCTGGAGGTCATTTCGTAGGGCTCTGGCAGTGCTCATCCTGTTCCTCCTTGCCCAAAGGAGCAGATACTGGTCCTGCTGATGGGTTATGGACCTTCTATGGCCCTCTCCAGCTCTCCTAGAGTAACTGCTTGTCTCCTAGAATCTCCTCCATGCCCTTGAGACTGTGCAGGGAGACACAGCAAACCTTCCGGCAATGACACGTATTGATGTGCCATCCTGGAGAAGTTGGACTACCTGTGCAACCTCTGTAGGGTCCAGGTATCGCCTCATGCTACCAGTAGTGACACTGACTGTAGCCAAATGCAAAACTAGTGAAGAAACAGTCAGAAAAGATGAGGAGGGAAAAATGTCAGTGGCCTCCACCTGTTAAACCATTCCTGTTTTGGGGGTCATCTCATTGTTGCCCCTCTAGTGCATCTGTTGTTAATTTCATTAACACCACAGCAGCTGAAACTGATTAACAACCCCCTCTGCTACTTAACTGACCAGATTAATATCCCATAAGTTTTATTGACTTTATGCTATACTCTGATTAAAGTGTTCCTTTAATTCTTTTGAGCAGTATATATATATATATGTATACACACACGCACACATAAATATATATATACACATACACAAATATATATATATATATATATATATATATATATATATATATATATATATATATATATATACACCAGGATAGGGCATGATTTATTACCCAGCCAGGAGAACAATGTTATTGTGGAACGGGGGAGATATTATATTTAGAGCAGTGTCTACCCCGATAATTTAGATGGCAGCACACACCAAACTAGGATTCCCAAACGGATACCTACAAGGCATAATGTGAGTTGTAGTTCCATAGGGCAGCCTGGTTGAGTTCTGTGGGGGCTACCAGGGGGAGCTGTTAGGACTAGTAATCCCTAATTTGTAAGATTTCCGATTGATCCAAAAGTACATCCATCAGGCTATGCACTGGTACCGGAAGTACTCCTGGGTCCATGATAAAAGTAGCCACTTTGCCACGTCGAGTTGGAGCTAGGAGGGGAGACAGGCAACACTCGCTTGGTAGGAGTTGTGGAAAAAAGAGAGAAAGAAAGAGATAGAAGAGAATATTGATAAGGAACCTTATTGTAAGCTTTTTTTGCTAATAAAACCTATTTGTTTGAACCCAGGACTGGTGTAGTATGGTTGTGTTTGGGGCACTGCAACGCTCCCTACTCGTCAAAATATTCAGACACACACACACACACACACATATATATATATATATATATATATATATATATATATATATACATACATACACATGTTGAAGAAGTGTATGTCAGGTTAACTCGTGTTTCCAAAAAGTCCACTGTGTGAGTGGTAATGTAGAAATGTATGAGAGTGGACCTTTATGATGGATTGGCATACAGTCCATGGATACTTCTTGTCTTGCATTCAGCAGTGCTGTACTCCCCATAACTATTTACTTAATTAAACAGAATGAGATGCTATGTTATGCCAAATATCACTTTACCTATTCAATTTGAGAATTTATATTCAAAATTCACTCCAGAAATATTGGATGTCACTCTGAATATTAGAAATTTTACTTCATAAATTAAAATATTGACTCCATATACTGTTCTGTTTAAAAATTTAGACTCCATGTACTCCATATTTCAAATATTTTCCTATTTGGTGCCTTATAATACCCAGGATAGATAGATAGATAGATAGATAGATAGATAGATAGATAGATAGATAGATAGATAGATAGATAGATAGATAGATAGAATACTATAAGCACAATAAAAGTTGAGCAGTCAATCCATTGCATGAATTTGCTTTCCCTTTTTCCAGCAAAGTTTTGAAGAGAGCTAATCCTGTACTAATAATAGTTCCTTTGAAGGAATCAGCCATGGAGTGGATGCCAGTCTATCTCAGCTTAATTTCTAAATATTGTGCAGTAAATCTTAATGAATCTGTTTCATAATTGGACATTACTTAATATTTTCTGAGGTAGTCATAAGGAGAAAATGTGACATATTTTGTCTACTGCTACATGTTCAGCGATTTAGCTATTTTTTTAACTTTCTAAATGAGATTTGCTATTAAGTTACTTGCCAGATGTTTTCTGCACAGAAAAGAAAAAAACAAAAAAGCAGATTACTATGGGTTCACTTCCCGGGTCTTCCCTGTGTGGAGTTTGCATGTTCTCCCCGTGTCTGCGTGGGTTTCCTCCGGGTGCTCCGGTTTCCTCCCACAATCCAAGGACATGCAGGTTAGGTGGATTGGCGATTCTAAATTGGCCCTAGTGTGTGCTTGGTGTGTGGGTGTGTTTGTGTGTGTCCTGCGGTGGGTTGGCACCCTGCCCAGGATTGGTTCCTGCCTTGTGCCCTGTTTTGGCTGGGATTGGCTCCAGCAGACCCCCGTGACCCTGTGTTCAGATTCAGCGGGTTAGACAATGGATGGATGGAGATTACTATGGCAGAAACACTATTTGAATTCTAGACATTTGTTGAATATCATGCAATTATCATTTTCTTTTATTTTCACCAAATCTAATCTGAAAAATGCAAAATATAACAGGAACAAAAAAGTCTTGAAATATGGTGATCATATAAAAAACTGCTAGGAAGACAAAAACAAATTTAAAGAAATGACTTATGTAAATGTTCAGAATTCCAACTGGTAACTGCAATGCTTTCAAACTCAAAACAAGATCAGTTTATATGCTAACATGCTAGAAATAGTTTATTGAATTGTTAAAAATAAAAAAACAGATGTTGATGATGCAAATTCAATTCTGAGATTATTAAAAAAAGTTTTAACATGTGCACCTGCACAGAGAGGATGGAGAGAGATGGAAATAAAGTTCACTGTAGTATTTCATACTGAGTGCTGGAATCTGCTAAATAAATAAATATATTTGTACAAATAATAATGATAATACTAAACAGTAATAATTCAATAAATGGCTGGATGAGATTTTTTGTTGATTTTGACTTAGTAGATGAAAGACATCCTTTTGCTCAGTGTGCCAGACCAGTACCTATAACTAATTCTTATTTCTTCCGTCCATCCTTCTCTGTTTGCCTCCTTCCTACTGTTCAGGGCTCCGCTGAGCTGATTGCCTATCCTGATAGAAATAGGCACAGAGATTGAAACCTTACTGGGCCAGCTGCAGCTCACACACGCAGGTTAGAGTATGTGCAGGTCAGAGTGATCAATGGCCAGCCAACCTGGCTACATGTCTGTGCACTGTGGGAGGAATTTGAAGAACCCTGGTTAATTCCATGTGAAAATGGAGAAAACATGCAAATCCCATAGAAAAAAAGCAAACATAGCCAGGAATCAAACTGGGTACTTCAAACTTCCGTAAAACAAATAAAAATATTCTGATTACAACAACATAATGAAGATATTGACTATAAAATACATTTTGAAATTCATACATATATTTTATGGTGTAGAAGAGTGTAGAGTGTTGGTAACTTACACATACAGGGATCCAAGTTAAGCTTTTTGTTTATTGTGAAAGAAAATTTAACTGCTTGCAAGCTATGAAATGTTAAAAGCTGTTTTGCTATAACGGTAGGTTATTCATACAGGCGTCTGTCATAAGACAGGTTGCAGTAAGCTGACATAAGACAACTTCCTTCTTTAAGAATGCGTCTGTTAGACACAGGAAAGATTACTTTTCATTCTTTGGGGCCCCTCTTGACATGTACACAAAAAAGAAACCATTGGCCAGTTTGATGAAATGCTTAGATGCTTTTTCATAAGTAAGGTGGAGGGAGGAAAATGAATATTAAAAGGCGAATGAAACTGGGAAACTTTGCTCTTCTGATTTGCAAAGCATGAATCCATGTACTAATCTGTGAGTGAATAAAGACTGATTGATTGAACTATTCCTGTCTTCCTCGGGGGGTTACTTCCACACTAATCACTGTCTGAGTGAAGTTTGCAGGTCCTGTAAAGTTTCTTTCTGATTTCCTACCAAGTCTATTAGGTCAATTGGTAACTACAACTATTTCATCCTTCCATCAGTTATTGCAACTCTGCTTTCTTGAAGGCCAGTGCTTATTTTGACCACATCAAGAACAAAGGCAGGAACAAACCCTGGATATAATGCAAGTCCACCATCAAGAGCCCACATACAAACATGCAGACATATATACTTGCTCATAAACCTATTAATCAAAAATGCATGCCTTTGGGATGTGGATGGAATTGAAATACCATGAGAAAATCCAAATTAGACACGGAGAGAACATGCAAGATCCAGTGCCTTGCTTCCTGCATGCTCTTTGTTTCTGCCTTGAAGGCTACCTACCATCATCTTTCTCTGTCTTTTCTGTTCATTCCCTTTAAGATTGCAGCTTTCCCATTTGTGCTGATTAGTCATGATCAGCACAAATTAAATATGACAGCCTATAGGTTACAGACTGTCATGATAAATTCACTAAGGAATATACAGAATGTAAAGAAATGACTCCAAACTTATAAATATTATCTGGGTTCCTGGTTGCGGTCCCTCTGCTTATGAAAACCAGGGTACACAGGCAGGGAAGTAAAATGGAAGGCTCTAAAACACACAAGCACATAGATGCACAGAGTATGGCTCAGAAGCTAAGGCAGAGACCCTGTAGAGTACTCTTGTCACTAACTCAACAGAGATCCATAAATAAATTGCTTATCAGTGCACTGAAAGAACAAATATGTAGGCAATTCTAACATTTTAAGTCTCCTTGGATAAAGCTGCTTGCTAAATAAATCCACTTAAACATAAACCTAAGGATTACAGACTTTTGTGTTTCCTCCCCCAAACATTTCTAAAAAGGCTCTAATCTCACCCTCTCTTAATAATCCTACTGATACGTGTCTGATAGTGTCTTGATAAGTGTCTGATAGTTTACCTCTGGTTTTACCTTAAATTTCAAATGTGTATGACTAAAATTGATTGTACCTGGTCCTGGCTTTGTTTAGGAGAAGAAAGCAAACACTTGTAGTCTACTTCAACTACGTCCTTGGTGTGTGTTATGTGTATAAATGGTAGCAGTCTAGGTAAAGACGCTTATTGTTGCTGTAGAGAAAAAATTTGAGGACAGCCAATCCAATGACTTTCATTTGTCAAAGTAATGGTTAATTTTTATCAGCTTTCCAGCCTGCAACATTTTTATGCAAGCCCATTTGTCACCTCAGTGCCACTGATTATATTGTGCTTTGCTGGGTAATAATGCGATGAAGCCATATGTAACCACCACAGGCAAGTGTCATGGTATGGGAATACCATGTCATTAAAATGTAACTAGAGTTCATTTGGAGAAGATAAATTTCAGCACAGTCGCACTTTGAAAGAACAAGCATCCTTTTCAAATCCATTTGCCCGAAGATGTTATCTATAGTGTTAGTTCAAAATGTATTCCTCAGTTTCAGAAAAGGATGCAGCAGTTATTATTACTACAAGTTAGTATCAATCATCTGTGGTGGGGTGGCACCCTATCCGGGGTTTGTTTCCTGCCTTGCACCCTGTGTTGGCTGGGTTTGGCTCCAGCAGACCCCCGTGACCCTGTAGTTAGGATATAGCGGGTTTGGATAATGGATGGATGGATGGATAGTATCTATCATTGTTTGTGACACATTGCTGCCTCACATCTCCAAGGTCCTGGATTCAAATCTGGGCCTGATCATTTGCATGGAGTTTGTTCTCCCAGGATCTACATAAGTCCTCTTTGCAGTCACTTCTCAACTGTACATTTAGTTTGGGTGTTTGTGTGTGTGAACATGCCCTATAATGGACTGGTATCTGTCTCGGGTCGGCTTCTGCTTTGCTCTCAGTAAAATTTCCTTGCTATCTTTTATTGGATTAAACTGGGTTTAAATCAATTAATAAGTTAGTTTTCTGCCTAATTTTAAACCATACATTTTGCTTCAGTCTGCCTAGGTTTTCTGGCTTGGTCCTAAACTCAGACAGAAGCCTATTCAATCTTATTAGACACACATCCACTAACTACCTTTTTGGAATAATACTTAATCGACATGACAGTTAATGTGACCCAGAGCAAGATTCATGTTTGGGGGGTATACATTTTGGTTTGTCGCAAGACATGTTAGGTGGGCTTCCTGAGTAAATTGGTGGGTGGCTGGTAGTAGAGGAGAAGTGATTAAACCTAGCCTTTGCAGTTTTTGCTAATACTATCAATACTATCAGGCATCGCACCACCCTCCTTATCATCAGTGGGTTGCTGTCCAGGCTTTGCTGAGGTATGTAATACCACTCCAAAACAAGAGGGGGCACTGTCACTAACTCTGTCACCTGTTTAAGCCTCAACATTTAGAGAAAATGCACACTGAGGGAATTTCACTCCGTCACTTCCAAGGAAATTCCTATAAAGCCGCGAATCCCCAGAGGGAGGCCTCTGACATTCACCTGAGCTAACCCGAGAGACGGAGCTCCACGAAAGTGAAGGACCCACTCGGATGAGCAGTGATAACCTTAAGAAGGCAACCAGCTGCATTTTCTGTTTGCAGTGCCATTGCATGTGATTTTGTTTTCTGTTTGAGGAAATTAAATGGAATCCCAACATTTCTTCCTTGAGTTTCACTACCATTCAACCACAAAAAGTATGATAATATGGTGATACAGTGTAGATACACTATGTGGATTAAGGTGGTCCACAAAACAAAGAGATTATGTTTATACAATCATTTTTCCACATATTTGTCAATAAGCATAGCTTGCTTAACTGAGAAATTATGGCCTGATTTTGAAACATTCTGAGGTTGCGCCTTTCTGAACATTTTATTTATATTGTTACTACATAAGTACACTGGCATGGTGTTCTTAACTGGCTAAATGATGAGAAAACAATTTTAAAAAATGAAACAGAGAACATTCTAGTGCTAAAGTGGTCTGCCCGGGGTTTGTTTCCTGCCTTGTGCCCTGTGTTGGCTGGGATTGGCTCCAGCAGACCCCCTGTAGTTAGGATATAGCGGGTTGGATAATGGATGGATGGATGGATGTTTTGATGACTGAGTTTTAGCAGAAACAAAAGAAAATATACTGAAAAGCCTACAGCAGCCCCCATTAACAGACTTCCCTGGATGATTTAAAACAGGCAAACGAATTTGAACAGCAGAAGTTGGAGGATATGGTAAAAGAAAGAACAGCATCCCTCTTTCAAGACCTTACGGAAAAAGGCAAAGAAAGGTCTTGGTCGTTTCTTGAAGATACAACCTGAACAGTGGATAAATGATCCAGTCTTCAGCAAATTTTGTCAACTGTTCAGCACACAGGATATCAGTGAATGGCACAGCTGAAATAGGAAGTAGTCTCATAAAAAAACAATGACAAACAAAGGATATGGAACAGAAACAGCATATTCTTCAACTGGTCACAAACCCTTGCAAGAATTTTCCAACTTCACCAAACACAGTGCTAATGTTATTGACCTACAAGTGTGGAACAGTTGTCCACTTTTCAATTCAGATGACATTAAAACTGGCAGTTGCAGTGACCTTAACATGTTGTTTATTTTCGTTAAATTTCTTGTGTTTATTATAAATATGATAAAGAATAAAGATGTCCTTTTGGAGAACTTTAATCTGTTATTTTTGCCCACCCTTATGCACATATAAGAAACAGAAAGAGCCCTACTATACACTTGCACCCCATCTGGTGTTGGTTCCGCTCTTGCGCCCAGTGTTGTTGAGATAAACACTGACCCCATGTGACACTAAACTGGATTAAATGAGTCTGGCAGTGTAATGTTATATTATACTGTGCATAAAAAGACAGATACAGATAAATAGATTTACATTACAAAGGATATTCATATACACTCTGATGCTTGCTCATAAAAGAAACAATATTTAAACAAACATGCACAATACAATGGAGAAAACTGAGAATAAAGACTGTGACTTCCATTCCATCTATCCATCCCAGATAATATCACAGGGACTCAGAGCCAATATCTTTGACAAGGTAAGAAAGCAGAGAATGACAGAGCAGTTCATCACAGGGCTCATTCACACAGGTCAGAGTAGAGTCACCGATTAAAGTCACATAAACATCTTTGTAACAGATGGATAGCTGACATGTGGACAAAGAGAGAATATGCTAACTTCACACAGATACTGACCAAATGAACAAAGGTCCCTGTTCTTTAACAACGCATAACTGCATTACTGGCCAATCACATTACCTATATTCTACCATAAAAACTGTAAGACTCTTATAGTAATAACACACAGATCACCGGTTGTGAGTCAGTTGTATAGAGTGCAGGGGTAGACTTGACATTGAAAGACAGAGTTGATGTTTACAAGAATGCTACACTAAGATTCACAAGATGCATGGGTTTCATATCTCAGTTATGTTTTACTTTTTCAGTTTAGGATTCCATCCAGACTTTCTAAATCTATTTAAAGAAACCAGAAAATTAATGCAAATCGTGGCAAATTGTAAACAAATATAAATACTGCATTCTTACTATAAAAAATCAAGCACAATATATGCAGTAATCCTCTTTACAGATTCTCTCACACATTTCTCTCAACGTACTTTAGGCAAGCGTTTATATTACAAAAAGAGAAAGATACAGAGAGTCACAGATTATTTAAATCCACACAAAATATTCACAGAGTGCAATAACTGAGAGAAAATCGAATGTATTCTCAAAATGTGCTTGTGCCCTGTAACATATTTTGCCTTTCAATATGCAGGGCATGGGTCATCTTGGCTACTTAAACATACTTAATGTGCTACAGAAAAGCAGGATGCAATTGTCTTCGTAGACTGACTGGAGCCATATTGCCAGTAGAAATGACCCTGTATTGGTTAGACTAGGTATGGAAAATGAATGGATTGATGGACAGACAAAAGTACAATACATTCAAAGCAGGGGACACAATAAAGGCCCTACTGTCACAGGAGATGTGAACATGTGATGCCCAGGTGGCATTGCTCGCTTCAGGGGGCATCTATAGTCACTAACGGGGATGGACCAGTGTGAGGGAGCAAACATACAAGACTTACATGACAAAAGTATTAACAATATAATATAAAACAGAAAATAAAGGTGAAAACCATGGTGTAGACAGTGCATAATCCACTAAGTAATAAATAGTTTTAAAAACAGAAAACCTCAGTAAACTTTTTGCCCTATATAAAAATCTGTGTCAGAGTGTTCAACCAATTAAAGTCTCAAAAATAAGTATACATTTCAAATAGAGAGGTTAGACTGTTTGTCATGCCTTACATCTCTTTGACCATACTAGTCTGGACCCTGAGAATTCCCCCTGACACAGCGTGCAGCATTCCCACAATTCACCACCTCAGCTAGTACCCACAGACCCAACCAGCCAACTTTCCCGGTCACCACAGTTCCCAGGTTGCCATGCCTATCCTTGGATGCCACTGCATCGGAACATCCTTCTTCCAACAGCTCCCATGGCCTCTGTTTCTCTGAACAGCTCACATTTCAGCCGTTCAGCTGATGAGAGTGCATCCACCTCTCAGAACTCTCGCCCATCCCTCCATCCTGTTCTCCAGAATTAGCCAGCATGACAGATGCAGCCCTGTTGGTCCAGCTGTCATTACTCCTCTCTCTGGCAATCAGAAGGTTGCCGGTATGAATCCCGTAAATGCCAAAAGGGACTCTGCTCTGTTGGGCCCTTGAGCAAGGCCTTTAACCTGCAATTGCTGAGCGCTTTGAGTAGTGAGAAAAGCGCTATATAATTGCAAAGAATTATCTCAACCAGCAACTGAATTCTCTTTTCGTTTCTTTTCTTTCCTTCTACCTACTCTCCACTTGACGCACAAACCCCACTCCCTTTTATTCTCTCTTCACTCTCTTAACTCATCTCACCACAAATGACTGCAGCAGGAAAAACTACAGATGTTTTTTTCAGATAATCGAGATTTCATTAACACTAGAATTACCAGAGCCTACGAAAAAACTCGTAATTCCGTCCCACCTTAAATCGCTTCTTAAAATCGTTCACAGCTCACCACCAGCGTCTTTTGTCATCTAAATGTGCTGATAAAAATCAGGCTGCAAGCAGCCGGCTATTCCATCCCCCCACCGACTTAGAACGTGCACAAACTTCTCCCAGCTCATGCCTTGATTGATTATCTGGGAGTGAAGTGGAGTTTTAGACTGGAAATAATAGATCATTATTTGGAATACACGCATTTCACGTGTGTTCCGTTTCTACAGTAATCCGTGTAAACACATTTTTAAAACAGAAACGTTTTTCATATTGTAGTAGTAAATGACAAAATGTAAGCATAAACTATATAATGTATGAAGCCTGAAGTCCAAATATCAAACACTTTCACAAAAGGTACACATATAACAGAACAAGTATGCTTTTATTCAAAAATATAACTGCAGAAAAAAGCCACCTTAGCATGCCATATTGACACGTATGTACTACAGCTGCCACGGTAGCATAATGGTATTAGCCGCTGACTAGTATCCAAAAGGTCATGAGTTCGATCCCACATGGTTCAGTTTTGAGAAGTAAACTGCTCTTATTCTTACTATTTTAGAATAAAACATGCATTTGATTTCAGTGTGTAACAGCCAATGTAATTTATGATACTTGTAAAGGTTAGGTTTTTTTTTTTTATTCACTTTTCATTCTCAGTCTCAGTCGTGTTCAGGATCCTTCCCTACCCCCCATCTGAGAATGCTGTTTTCACATAAAGATGCGCTGTAGCTCTGCAGCATACTTGTGACTGCATTCTCGTACCAATGCTTGTGAACTGCAGTGCCTGCGTGCACTTATCGTGGCATTACACGTCTATTTTTTTGAGCATGGAACACAGGAACATATGTTGGTGTACAAGAATAAAAACAAGTGCACTTTTATTCTAGACTATAAGTGAAGAAAAAATAAAGCAAGTTACAGTAGGCGGTTGATACGACAGCTTGCGTGGTGCAATGCTAAGAAATGCTGATTTCCGATCCGTGCTATATAAAATCATCACATTCAAATATTAACAATTTCCACACACCCTTCCTACATTCACGACATGTGTACTTGTTGCAGTGTACACATCTCTCTGTGCTATGGTTCCTATTACACTGAATGAGCACCTGACATTGTACTTTCTTCCCTATATAAATCACATTCGAGTATAGCGCCTCCAAATAAATCACATTTGAGTTATAGCGCGTCTTTATGTGAAAACAGCATTGTCAGATTGGGGGAATCGTGAACGCGACTGAGAGAATGGAACTGAATAAAAAAAGACTGAAATCAAATGTATGTTTTTATTCTAAAATAGTTAAGTACATGCAATATTATTTGAAAACGAACAGCGTCAGATCGGGTTTGAATACACGCTGACGCTGAACTCCCTGTCTATCTACATAGTAATAACAGTAATTTTATTATTATATAGGAGCTTCCCTGTCTGCCTATCATATAGTGCCTTTCCTTCCTACCTATCTATATATCTATCCCCTTAGCTGTTTTTATATATCTATTATACAGTCCCTTCCCTGTTTATTTATATATCTAGTGCCTTCTCTGCCTGTTTGTCTGTCTGATTGCATATAGCGCTGAACTTACTGCTCTGTACTTTTCTGTCCTCTGCTCAGCAACATGTGCGAACTGGCAAGATCGGGGAAAAAACACGCGGGCACTGATTACAAACCGCAAGATGAATGAAAGAGACAATATATGTAAAAACATCATCGCACTAATGCAATATTATTTGAAAACGAACAGCTCAGATCGGGTTTGAATATGCGCCCGATCTGACGCTGTTCGTTTTCAAATAATATTGCATGTACTTAACTATTTTAGAATAAAAACATACATTTGATTTCAGTCTTTTTTTTTTATTCAGTTCCATTCTCTCAGTCGCGTTCACGATCCCCCCCCAATCTGACAATGCTGTTTTCACATAAAGACGCGCTATAACTCAAATGTGATTTATTTGGAGACGCTATACTCGAATGTGATTTATATAGGGAAGAAAGTACAATGTCAGGTGCTCATTCAGTGTAATAGGAACCATAGCCCAGAGAGATGTGTACACTGCAACAAGTACACATGTCGTGAATGTAGGAAGGGTGTGTGGAAATTGTTAATATTTGAATGTGATGATTTTATATAGCACGGATCGGAAATCAGCAGTTCTTAGCATTGCACCACGCAAGCTGTCGTATCAACCACCTACTGTAACTTGCTTTATTTTTTCTTCACTTATAGTCTAGAATAAAAGTGCACTTGTTTTTTATTCTTGTACACCAACATATGTTCCTGTGTTTGAGCGACACGGGCATGCTCAAAAAAATAGACGTGTAATGCCACGAAAAGTGCACGCAGGCACTTCAGTTCGCAAGCATTGGTACGAGAATGCAGTCACAAGTACGCTGCAGAGCTACAGCACATCTTTATGTGAAAACAGCATTCTCAGATGGGGGGTAGGGAAGGATCCTGAACACGACTGAGACTGAGAATGAAAAGTGAATAAAAAAACCTAACCTTTACAAGTATCATAAATTACTGGCTGTTACACACTGAAATCAAATGCATGTTTTATTCTAAAATAGTAAGAATAAGAGCAGTTTACTTCTCAAAACTGAACCATGTGGGATCGAACTCATGACCTTTTGGATACTAGTCAGCGGCTAATACCATTATGCTACCGTACATACGTATCAATATGGCATGCTAAGGTGGCTTTTTTCTGCAGTTATATTTTTGAATAAAAGCATACTTCTTCTGTTATATGTGTACCTTTTGTGAAAGTGTTTGATATTTGGACTTCAGGCTTCATACATTATATAGTTTATGCTTACATTTTGTCATTTACGACTACAATATGAAAAACGTTTCTGTTTTAAAAATGTGTTTACACGGATTACTGTAGAAACGGAACACACGTGAAATGCGTGTATTCCAAATAATGATCTATTATTTCCAGTCTAAAACTCCACTTCACTCCCAGATAATCAATCAAGGCATGAGCTGGGAGAAGTTTGTGCCCGTTCTAAGTCGGTGGGGGGATGGAATAGCCGGCTGCTTGCAGCCTGATTTTTATCAGCACATTTAGATGACAAAAGACGCTGGTGGAGAGCTGTGAACGATTTTAAGAAGCGATTTAAAGTGGGACGGAATTACGAGTTTTTTCGTAGGCTCTGGTAATTCTAGTGTTAATCAGATTTGGGTCATCTTTTCTCTTTTAAGAACCTTAACAAGTTCCCATTATGTAAAACTCAGTAATAATATTTTCATTTTCAGATACACACCTGATAAAGACTGAAAAGCGAAAAGAATATATCACTTTTTTTTTTGTAATTTTTAAGCATGAAAAATAATGTGTACACTATTATCATGTTGCTTAGAGCTCCCTAGTGAAGTCAGGCATAATTATGAAGATCAAAGAGTAGAACATTTTTCATCAAGTCTCAGAAATAATTGGAAAAAATAAGGCTTATTGGAAAAGCAATATGACCATAAAACCCTCAGTTAAGCAAGTCAATGGTAGGGCAGAGGATCAGTCAAAAGTGTAGATTAATAAGTTAGCATGAATAAGAAGGACAGGGAGAGGGAGATACCAAGACCTTCAGTATATTTCTGTATCTAACAACAAAACTCTTCCTTCAGCAACATTTTGGAGTCTGTAATGAAACTGCTAAATTGAATTTAGCCAGAAAGTCACGAAGGCATGTAGCCTTTTGTTAGTCCCTAATGATGCTTACAGTGTGTCACAGATTTTTTTCACCTAAGACAAATATTTCAAAGACTTTTCTTGACCTATTTATTCCATTCAGTATTTACATTCCAAAGGCAAACTACCTCACTATGAAAAGAAATAAATGTGTCACATACAGCACATCCCAGCTTGACTTTTGATGGTTTCGCATGGGCAATAGCACAGTCAAGTGAACGCCAGCTCTGTTATGACAGCTTTTCACACTTTCACACTTCACTTTCCTGTGTCTGCTGTCAATTTGAGAGCTTATTAGGCATCACTCAGTTCCCTGTGCTTGAATAATCTACATATTCTTTTTTAAGCTAACATCATATTTCTAGCACTTCAAAGCTAGATATATAAAAAATATAACTTCTTAATGATCCTATATTCAGGTTAATGAATTGTATGTTGACTATGCACTATACTCCATAAACACCTACTATTCTAATCGTTTTGAGTATAATTTGGTCTTTTTAGTGATTCCATCTCATTTCAGCATGGCAGACCAGTACACTAGGTAATGTTCCTGCCTTACAGGGCCTGGGAAGCTGGAGATTCATACTGTCTTTATGAAGTTTGCATGTTGTGTACAGGCCTTCTTTGGGTACACTACCTAAAGATGTGTAGGTGACCTTAACTTTAGACTGGAAATTGACCTGCTTGGAGTGTTCAGGGTTAAATCCTGTCATGCACCCCAATAAATATTACACAATATTACATTCAACGAAGTAGAATTAAGTGAAGAGGTGGATTCCAACTACACTGTGTCACTGCCTTTCAGGTATACCTACCTGATAACCCATAGCTATCATGAGAAGTGCTTTAATTCAGAGAACAGAACTTAAGAAAGAGCTGAAAATATTTCCTAGGAATTGCTGACTATAACGTGTTCCATATTTGTTGCATGTTATCTGTATCTTCACCCTAAACAGTTTATTTTATGTTTAGGGTCAATTAGACTAAGAGACAGTAATTGAGAGGGCACATCATTAAAGTGAAATAACTGGATCCATTCCTGGACTTTCCGAGCCTAGCAGCATGGAGTATTATCCTGCAAAAAAAAAGCCCAGATGAGCACATCTATCTATCTATCTATCTATCTATCTATCTATCTATCTATCTATCTATCTATCTATCTATCTATCTATCTATCTATCTATCTATCTATCTATCTATCAAAACTATGACCAGATGTATCTTATTGACAACAATAACCCGATATGTTGTCATTCCTACATTGCTCTACTCTTATCAAGAAGTGCACTAGGATGAAACATATACCATCACCAGATTTGTTGACATTATATATTAAGATTCTATTAGTTTTGCAATATCCAGCTGTTCAGATTAATGTGAAGCACAGGGATCCAGAATTCCTTAGATCAGGCAATGCTGATCCAGTCCTCCAGTGTTCAATGTTTTTGTTCTTTGGTCCAATTCATCTTCATCTTGCTGCTTTTTGCTGACAGGAATTATACTGGATTGAGTCATGAGTTCCTGTTTCACATAGGTAAAACGGTACAGTGAGTCATGTATCCTGGTATGTCTCTTTCATCAATACTGTGATACTCCACTTTTAAATACATGACTCTCCAAAAATTAGCTTTCTTACATTTATTTTCGAGTTTTTTTTCTAGGCAGGGAATTCAATTCTAAAATCAGGTTTTCGAATCTATGTGTACTGTAGTTTGATTGTAACATTTTTTTGGCTGCTTTTCGACATCATTTTAGTTATTTACAGGTGCCACCATTTTGAGTTTCCCATCATTAGAACAACAATCCATGTTGTTAGGGGTGTGTCTTTAGAGGTCATGACCTCCCAGTAATTGGTTTAAAATGTTATATTTCAAAGCACTTCCTCATTAGAATTTGCAGATAAACCCTTTTTCGAAATGTATTTTAACACGTTCAAAAACTCATTTTCAGTTGTTTGAACACAATTTTTTTCCTAGTTTTGGCTTTGGTTTTGTTGTTGACCTCCTGAGTTACACTTTTATTTTGGCTACATCTTTAAAGACATTTATTCTGACTACGTCTTTTTTCCCCTGTCTCTGTTAATGCTCTTTCCTAATGTGCCTAGCATACAGTAACACAAAGTAACTGGTAATAGCTGTAGGCCCCATTCCGGAGGCTTAATTTTTACATAAAAATTGTGAAAACAATTGACAATTAAAAGAAACTTAAATAGAGACAAAATAAAAAACAAACAAAAGAAGCAGCCGGGAGGAAAATGATATGTGAAAACCCTTCTTTTCTTGATTCACTCATGCCAGCTGTCACAATCTAGCCTGAATCCCACTCACTGCTCTGTTATTTGAACCTTTATTTCTCCTCCTTTTAGGGATAAGACTTTATTTGAGCGCTGCTCATTAGTTCTTTCAGGATTGGTTTTAAAATTATTCAAGGTTGTGCCTAAGTGGCTTCCTACTTAAAGGTTTGGACCTCCTATTTCTGATTCAGTATTAAGTGGTCCCTCCAATTATTGCTGAACTGCTACCGAATAATAGGATAAGCAGTGCAGTTGTGCCTTACTTTGGGTCTCCTAATAGTGTTCTTGCCATCTAGAAGATCTTTTTTGAGATTTTTTGTTTACTTTTGAGTTTTAGAGTCTGGGTTTTGCTTTCCTGGCTTCAGGTTTAGCCTTTAAGCATTTATGATTTTCATTTTTTTCTGTTGGATGTATATTATAAACTTTGGATTGTGGTCAGGTTGTTTATTTGATTTTCCAAATATCGTTCATTTCTTATTCAAAGGTCCCCTTTCTTTAAACTCCCTATCTGGCATCTCTGTCTATACTTCACTGTTCTGGGCTTGGTTATTTAAGATCCTACTTGATTACTGATTTTCCTTTAGAATCTTTGGCTATTAATTTTAGGTTCATGTAAAGGTTATTTCTTGTCCAGAACTCTACTGTCTTCCTTTTTCTCCTAGTTTCATTGTTCAGCATCAAATTATTTCTTCTCCTAATTTTGTTCCATTCCGAGCCAATTCATTTTGTTAATTAATGCCTGTTAATGCTGATTGTTCTACCCTAAGTATTTGATAAATACTCCTCTAACCCCAGCTATTCTTAATTAACTTATTGGTTAATTAGTTTACAGTAAATTAAATGAGGTGTTATTTAAAGCTCCTCAGTTACTCTTCAGAATTCTGGCTAGGGCTTGTGGTTTTTGGTCATTTCCTCGATAGTAACTGTGACACTAGCACTGGTGGTGCCCAGTACAATGCAACATTTGAAGCCACTTACATCTTTAGTCTCGCCCATCCTCCCTTTAAAATACTCACAAGTGTTTAGTTGGTACCTGTTTACCTGATTTACATATTATTCTCATGCTACTATTAACTGTTCACAATGGGCTCCTGTTTTGTGCCATTTTCTGTTATGTAGTCCAAACTGGTAGTTGTAACACATTGTTCACATAAAAATACAACTACCTTTAAAATTTTATTCAAAGCAATAATACATTTAATAATGGAAATCTTAAAAAACAAAAACAACTGCCAGGGCGATTTGTTTGAAATGAATGTATTAAAAAATTGTATGAATTCTTCAGTAGTGACTATAATGTAGACTAATTACATTTGCTATAAACATAGAGATCAATACAAAATCTTGCTTTAATCAGTATAGAATGTAATATGGTCTAAAGTAATATATCACATTAAGTAAATTAGCAAACTTGATGCTAGGATGTGACACCACCAACTGCATTACTATACCCCTTTAGGCCCCAAATTCTCTCTCTTTTAATTTAAACGTAATGAGAGACTATGCTCTTTCAATGGGGTGATCTGGGCAAATGTTCTGGGAGATGATGAAAGGGATGAAAAGGATAAAAGTAATGAAGGCCCAGCATTGTCAATGTAACTCTCTGGCAAGCAGATTATTTAATATTAAGAAATCAAGCACATCAGCTAATGTAACATTTTCTCTCAGATATCCGGGCACCAGTAAATAAGAGATGTGCAAATGATGCCATCAAGGGATAACATCTGTTTAAAGCTATTCTGAAGCTCACACAGACATTATATTTACAGGCTGTTTTCATCAAAGCTCAGCCATTTCCAATGCTGCGTGGTGTTTAAAAAGCATACATTTCATCAAGTGCTGTTTTAAATTATGCATTAACTGAAAACCAAAATCACTCTGAAACACTTTTCAGGACATCACTGCACTCATTCATCAGTCAACAACTCAACTTTGCCCTTCTTAATGTTTTTGTGTCTTCATGGAGGGAATGAAATTAGATTTGGTGTTATTTTCTCATATGGATCATTAAATTGGAATGGTGATTGATAGACCAGGCAATATGTTACCGTATGAATGCACTTGAATTTAAAAAAATATGCAAACAATGCAGAAATGTTTGGTGATGGTGATGATGACGATAAAGTTTGCAATTTTTTTAAACCTGTTTTACTTCAATACAAGCTGACTTCTACTGTTGTTACTGAATTTTATATTTTATTAGATATTGACTATGCATATATTATAGTACAACAGAGTAAGAGGAAGTGCACTACTGTATAAATAGATGGGAGAGTGGGTGAATTCTAGGATTTCTTAAACATTAAAACAGATGGTTTCTTCCCTTTTTTGTTTAGTCTGAGCCATATATGAAATGGATTACTCATGACTTTAGGCTCTACAGCAGACAAAGGGAATAATTCAGCATATAAGAAATGGGTGGAAAATGGTTTGATATGCAGTGTCAAAGAAATTGTTGTTTAGAAATTAAACACATTTAGCATGTGTAAGAGACAAGAGAGCTTAAAGGTTACCATTGCTCTCAAATACACCGGACCCCAGCAGCTAAAAAGACATCACAACTGCCAATGAATATTCCAAAGCAAAATTTAAAGAATGTATAATAATAGTGTGGTTCTGGTTTTGATTCCATTACATATTTTTTCTCCAAAGAATCATGAAGATACATCCTTATTCTCAAGAAACCCTCTCTTAAACCATCTGACATTAACGTTTTGTCTCCCTTCTGCCATTCCGATCCAAGACTCTAGAATGCAAAAGTCCACAGGCTACTCTCTTTGTTTCTTTCTGATAACAACCTGCTAGATCCTCTTCAATCTGGATTCCACAAGAGTTACTCTGACAAGACTGTATTTCCTTCATCCTCAAATACTCTTAGATCTTCTTGAGTTTCTTCTATCTCTTCTGCTCTTATCATTCTTGAGGTTTCATTAGATTTAGAAACTGTTAATCACTCCTTACTTTTCTCTTCCCTATATAACCTTGGAAACTATGGCTTTGCTTTGGACTGGTTCAAATCCTACTTTTCTGACCATTCCTTCTGTATTTGCTAGTCTAACCCCTTATCTTCTACATAGAAACTCTTCACAGTTTTGTCTCAAGGATCAGCGTTGGGTCCATTTCTTTTTTATCTCTGCATTATGTCCCTAGGCAACATCATTTTCTTTTCATGGCTTTCCCTACCACCTCATGCGGATCATGAACACATCTTCCTCTCATTTCTCTCTTACAGGTTTCAGCCCAGACTTCCAGCTGTTTCTCTGCCATCTCATTATAGATAAACGCCTAAATGCCTAAACATCACCTTAAACTTAACCTTACAAAGTCAGATATCCTGTACTTGCTTTCTGATTCACCTTCTTTGGATTTATTTCTAAGAATTGCTGTTGAAGATATCACCCTTTCACCATCAATCACAGTAAAGAATCTTGGCATGACTCTAGATAGACTCCTCACTTTCATTCACTGATTATATTTCTTCAATGAGCCAATCATGCAGTTTTTTTTCCATAATTCTCAAAGGATCATGCCATTCATCACCAGCTATCCCAGGCAACACTTTGTTCAGGTAGTGTTTCTCAGTTGAACTATTGCAACTCTCTCCTGGCAGGGTTTCCTTCAATAGCCATCAGACCTCTTCAGGTCCTACATAATGCAGGTGCTTGACTGTTTTTCTATGTTCCTCATTTCACTCCTACTACTCCTGTGCTTCGGCCTCTTCACTGGCTTCCTTTTGCTGCAAGGATCCAATTCAAAATTCTTGTCTTGACCTATGGTTCTCTGAATGGTTCCTCTTTATATCCAGTTGTTGATCTCTCCATATACCCCTTCAAGAACTCTCTATTCTGTCTGTCTGCTAGCCATTCCTCTTCATGCCAGATGTGCCAAGACTGGACAATGCCTCACCATTCTTGCTCTGAAAGTTTGGAATGATCTCCTATAGTCTATTGAAATTATACCCATTTTACTCTCATTTCGGTGTCTTTTGAAAATACGAGATGTGGCAGAAAAGTAATGAGACTGATTTTTTTATTTACCAAAATTTTTATTTTTTTCAAACATCAATGTTATCCCCTTCAAAGTAGTTCCCTTGGGCAGCTACACACCGATGTAGACATTGTTCCCACTGTTGGTAGCAGCGCTGGAAGTCTTCAACCGGTATGGTCTTCAGCATGTCCGTTACACTCTTTTGGATGTTTTCTAAAGTCCCGAAATGACGTCCTTTGAGGACATTTTTCAGTTTAGGAAAAAGGAAAAAGTCACATGGACTGAGGTCAGGTGAATAAGGGGGCTGGGGAACCACAGGAATGCCTTTTGAGGTCAAAAATTCTGTTATGGAGAGGGCAGTTTTTCGGCACCATTTTGGCACAGACCTTTCGCATGTGCAAATGTTCAGTCAAAATTTGATGAACGGTAAATCTGTTCAAATTTAATTGTTCACTAAACATTCTTAATGTTAAACGACGGTCTGATCTCACAAGAGTGTTCACACGTTCGATGTTTTCATTGGTTTTCGAAGTTGAAGTCCTCCCTGAACGGTGTTCATATTCAACATGTTTTCTGCCTTCCAAAAAAGATTTGTGCCAGCGAAAAACTCGGGATAAAGAATGTTCCCCATAGGCCTGTTTTAACTTTTCAAACGTCACACTTGCCATTTAATGGCACAATGTTGCTCCAAATTCTGCTGTTCCATTTTGCGTGACGCACAACCAAAAACACAACTTTGCTAATAGCAGTCACAAAAATCACGTAGTTAACGGAAGGAGTTGAAACTCGCACTGAGCTATGGGAGGGTACTGATACACGTGCTCTATCAAGGACAACAGCGCAGCGTTGCCAGATAGCTTGCAGTGTTGCCAGTCTCATTACTTTTCTGCCACACCTCGTACACCTTTTCCTTAAATATTATGGAACTGCTTAGTTTCTCTTCTACTGTACAGGGTATATGCTGTTGTACTGTTAAAGAGTTCAGGATACTGATGTTTGTCTTAGTCTAGCTGCAAGTATAATTATGTAGTAGTAGTACTACACCCTCTTGTTTGTTTTTTTATGTTGTTCTCTGATGTTTTTGATGTGTGCACCTTCATTCTTATATGTATTAAAACTTGCTTTGTAAGTTGCCTTGGATAAAGTGTTAATAAAATAAATAATAATAGTAAATTCTTCACAACAGTTCATTTGTGATCCATGTGACATCCTGCAGAAAACAATTCTGTATGCAAGACTTTTTTTGTCTAGACTAACACAAGCTACATTTGCTTAATTTTTTTTTCTGCAATAACTTGCTTTTTATGCAAAATTTAATAACACTGGAACAATGAGGATGAGCAAGTGTGTAATAAAAGCCTTTTAAATGACTTGGAAGTTTTCATATGTGACATACGCCTAAAGGTGAAGTATAAAAATGGATGTACTATGCAGTACTAAACAGCGTAGAGCAGAAATAATAAACCCAAGTAAAAGCACAAAAACAATTTGCATCACAGTAATTTCCTCTATATCTGCTAAGTAGTTAACTATGTAAATGTCAATTGCTTATATTCGATGTAATCAGTTTAAAAATAATGCCAACTTTACAATTCTTTCTTGAAATTGAAAAACATTCAAATGAGGCAATCAGTTTGGTTTTGTTTCCTGAATACGGTTCTCATGTTTAGTGGTAAAGAAGCTCAAGGCATCTAACAGAAACAGAACCTACATCTAGGGCAGAGACGCATCATAATGCAAAAAAGGCAGACATAACTGCACCTTCATCAGCTCCCCAAATACTGAACTATACATAATTAAGCCCCATCCAGTTTTTAGGAAGCAAAGCAAATGTCCTTCCTTTTCTAAGAGAGATCTCATACTCCAGTCACAATTTTCCTACCACAAAAAATATCTTTTGTTGTTTTTTTTTGTGTAATCCCATGCCCACTTGTGGTCTGCATGGAGTTTAAACTTTAAACTTTCTTTCTACGGCTGTATGAGTTTTCCTCTCAAATGTCAAAAGTTGTCAGTACTAGGTTAATTGGTAACTCTATATTAACCTACTGAAATAGGTGTGTGAATGTGTCCAGTGATGGCCTGTAGTCCTGCTCAGGGTGGGTTCCTAACATGTGTCCAATGCTGCCAAGGACAGTCTTTAGTTTTCTATGATGCTGCTATGGATAAAGAGGCTAGAGAATACAATGAAATATTCTTATCAGAAAGACATATCTTCTTTTATGTGACAGCGTTCCTGTGAGTTATTGTACATGTTCATGTTCAGTTTATTGCACATCCAAAAAATTCATTGACCTGCAACACTGCAGGGAACACATTAAAAGGAGAGAGGATTAGACATAATGTCCAAAATAAGAAAAGACTTCAAAAACAACTCAAAACACACTGAAATGCTTCCAGGTCCTGACATAAATTTGTTTTTTTGTGATAGTTTCTGGTGTTAGTGGAAAAGTAACAACAGAGGATGTTAAAGTAAGGTCTTCATAATCTGGGTGTATATCTAATAAATAAAGCAGAGTCGATGTATTTATGTGTATGTGTATGTATGTGTGTGTGTATATATGTATGTATATTTGTTTGTCCACCATACAAATCTGCACCGGGCCTCCAGTCACCACCAAACTGGGGATGGTGCTCCTTTGTGTCCAGGAGGAGGTCATGGGGTATGTTTGGTTGGGAAAAAATGTTCGTGGTGAAGCGCAGGGCACCTTTTCACCGACACAACGTTCACCACACGTCCCCATACTTATCATCGACAAGATGGCCATACGTTGCAGATGGTCACGGCAGTGCCATCTAGCGGCACGTTTGGTCCCTGTGCATTGCTCTTTATCCATGTTTCTTTAAATTACCAAGAGATGGCGGAAGTGTCCAAGTATGAGTAGGCCGACTGCTTTCATCGAGTGAAGGGGAACTGCTGTATGGATGTAAAACGTGAACAACGCAGTACGCCTGACTGGCTTCCGTATTTGTGGTGCTATTTACTCGCTTTCCGACTCACAGTATGATTTCAGTGTTGCTCTTTCTCACTGACTGGTGCTATTTGTTCGCTTTCCAACGTATTGTAAATAAGGTAAATTCATCTCATTGTGGTGCTTATTCCGTATGTAATACTATGTAACACATTATAATTGTCCTGCTTTTCATTAATATACCCATGCCACCGAAAAAAAGACATAGAATTGGAAGGTCCATTTCACATACCAAAAAAAAGTCTATTTCAAGGGTGTCTAAAACACCACAGCAAACAGAATCCAGAGTGCACAAACTTACAATAAAATGTAAATCAGAAAACTGTTTGTTCTATTTCTATGTTCTGTTTCTTTCATTTGGGAAATTCACTGGTTATACAGAGACGATGTATATATGTGTGTGTGTGTATCTATGTATGTATGTTTGTTTGTCCGGCATACAAATCTGCACCGGGCATCAGATCACCACCAAACTGGGGATGGGGCTCCTTTGTGACCAGGAGGAGGTCATGGGGTATGTTTGATTGGGAAAAATGTTTGTGTTGAAGCGCAGGGCACCTTTTCATCAAAACAACGTTCGCCACACGTCCCCGTACTTAAGGGTAAATTCATCTCACTGTGGTGCTTATTCCATACATAATACCATGTAATATATTAAAATTATCATACTAACATACCCATGGCACCGAAAAAAGATGTAGAATTGGAAAGTCCACTTCAGATACCAGAAAAAAAGTCTATTTCAAGGGCATCTGAAACGCCACAGCAGACAAATTCCAGAGTGGAGGAACTTACAATAAAATGTGAATCAGAAAACTGTTTGTTCTATTTCTATGTTGTGTTTCTTTCATTTGGGAAATTCACCGGTTATACATTCCCGGGCAATGCCGGGTACTCCTGCTGTTCTCTATATAATAAATGTCAAATGCAGTTAGAATTACTCTGAACTGCAGTTAAGGATCATTCATTGTTCGGGAATGAGAATTTGTATTTTTTCTCCATGCCAAGGTATAAACAGAAGCATGCACTATCAAAGGCATGTTGCTGTAATCAGCCAGGGCACAGGTTTATACCTAAATGCACTTTCTCCCTCTTCCTCTGGTCTGCTCTGTGGCTTTATGAGCTTTGTTTATGTGTTTTAGAAGGGTTTAAATTATTTATAGTGAGATTCTTGAGCACGTAAAAGCAGGATTAGTGCAACCCCTTAAGTGGAGCCCAGTGATGTAGTGTGTGATGTGAAGTCCAGGAGATTGCTGTCTCAACAATACCATAGCCTCCAGCTTTTAAATGGTACAAGCACATGGACTTTTCATGACAAAAACCCTTCTGAGACATGCCAAATGGCATCATTCTGACATCCAATGAAAGAGAATGTCTCCCTTCTACTTGATACTTCATTTTAATCACAGAGGTGTACAGTTTATAACTACATAGCATCAATCTAATAAGAGAAAAAGATCAGTAACTGTTACATAGGGGGAGATGTGTTCTTACCATTTAAATGAGAAATAATTCATTCAGAAGAGACAATTGCCTGAAGACAGGTGATCAGGAGAAGATCACGAGAGACTGTTTGTTCAGTATAATTAGTCAGTAATACTATGTTTAAGTTTCAAAGAAGACTGACCCCAATCAGCTTGCAGATATTGTGACAAGATTACACACCACAAGAGCTCATGACAAACAGTCTGTCTATAGTCCTTTGTGTTGTGCTACTCTGCTTGTTCGTTGATAGCAATCTTCCCTCTAATTCTGATGTAAACACATTAAGAAAAGGAATCAGATATAAGAGAAATTTAAAATCAACTTCCCACATTTTCTTTACAAATACTGTACTGTGTCTTTAGTTCTGTTCTTACTCTGGACAGAATTAGGATTTTCTTTTCACTTTCTTCATTATTCTCTCTGGAATTCCTTTCAGAATTCTTGCTTCCTCTGACATATGTTTTAATGTAAAACCAAAAGAACAAGTTTGCTTTGTGGAACATTTTGGAGGCCTCACACCTATTTTTTGTTATGTTTGTGAATCCACATTAAACAACTAAGGACAAAAGACAAAAGAGATATCAAAAAACAAACCAAGGTCATTACCAGAAAAACTAAATCACTAATGCACAGCCAAATATCAAATTCTAAATTAGAAAGCAGGAGGTCAAATAGCCAAAACGTCAGAGTTCAAAGCAAGTGCAAACAAGACGATTTTTTGTTTTTTATTTTTTCCAATACTAGGCTGCAAACAGTACTGAGCCACCATCTTTTAAAGGTGGGAGATGCTGATACAAAGTGGTACACAAACTATGAAAAACTGGCAGTGGATTAGGAAAAATTCAAAACAGTGTCAAGAAGAAACAGCAATAATACCCAAACAAGTGGGAACCTGACATCTTGCAAGAGAGAAGTTGCTGAAAATTCTATTAAAAGAAATAGATAGATGAAGAAACAAGTCACTGGAAAGTGTTAGATTTTGAATCTCTAGCTTCCCATGAGAAATAAAGCCTTTTTAAAGATACTCCTATAAAAGTACACTAAGAATGCTTTACTGTTTTAGACTCTACAACACTTTCCTTCTTGTGTAACCTTCACCTTCCCCTTATTTATTAATATATATGAGAGTGAAAGCATTTACAGAAAGTCCAGTTTAATATTAAACATCACAGGACCCCTTCAGTCTCAGTACATCAATATATACATTGTATGTAGAGCCATGGTTGAAGAGAGTCGAGTGGGCAGAGGTTATAAGGCCTGTCACATAATCATTCTGATGCAATGCTCACATAAATCCCTGCCATACATTTTGATTTGTGTGCTGCCTGCTTATCTCAAAACATCTGCAGGAGCAGAAAGCCAGAGGTGTCCCTGAGATGCTAGTTCTACAAGATAATGAGCAGTCTCCCATGCTCCTTGACTAATTGTCTCTCGTAATACATCAAACAAGAATTCCTGACAAGTCTGACAACTCAAGTGTTCTGCACACCCTAGTTATGAAGGTCATCTGCCAGAGTCTGTCTGTGCCAGTTCTCAATTGGGCACATTACTAATAAGAGGTAAGAAAAATGAAAATGGGATGAAGTAGATGCATAGAGGCAATGTGTGGGGTTCACCACCAGGAGGATGAAGGGTAAAGATCAGGTGATGGGTATGAGAAGGACAGATTCTGACAGCCAAAACCACAACAGTGTAGATCTGGTCTTGGAATGTGACAATGTATTTTAGTTTCTGCTTGTTATGGATTGTCCATAATGAACTAGAATATTCAAATTTAAGATTACAAATAAATTTACCAGGAACCAAATTTGCAGTATGTCCTTTCATCTGTGGTCATATAATTTAGACTCTCGGGTAAAGAAAGATACTGAGCTCTCAATTGATCATCATTTGATGGAACATTGGTTGGATATACCTAGGAGGACCAATTTAAGATGAGTTTAATAGTCACTTTCAGAAGAATCTATTAAGCATCTTAGGAATTGCTGAGGACATGAATCCTGAATAGATACTGTCGGAGACCTCAACAGCAGAAATAGTTTCAAGAAGCTGTGGCCAAAAGGTGGCTAATTCCAATACTAAGGGGAGCAATTAAGTTAAAGAAGGGCTTTCTATTAAACTTTAGCAGAAGGGTCTTCATTATAGAATGAAGGATAGTAGAAGTAATATAGAGGTAGTACACAACTGAAGTGCTATCCACAGAAAAAGTATGTGTTTCATACGTTTGTCAAGACTCTGGAGGAAGACTTTAGTGCATTTTCAACATGTTTCTAGCAGACTATTTGTTCACCCAGAGAGAGTAGGCAAGGAATTACAGGCATTGGTCTCAGCCAGGGACAAGAAACATTGACTTTGACTGAGTATTTTGTAAGAGGTAAAAGAAGCACTTCAAGCAACCAGTAAATCTAAGGAATATGTGATCCCCTAAAGATGTAATACTAAATGTATTTGGTTGCATTAGATGAATTCCTATGGCCAAGTTCACTGTATTGATTGAGAGAATGCAGAGAAGAAAGCATTGGACGAAGCCACACCAGAACTGCTGAAAGTAATAAATAATGAAGGGGTCTCCTGCTTAACTTGCTTTTTTAACTTTGTGCTTTCAAATCTAAGGTCTTCATGTGCCTCAAAAATCAGCATTTAGCAATGTCTTCTGACATTGTTAACAAGTGAAAGTAGAGGCAATTTTGAGATTGATCAGCAACTGTGCAATTGTGGCATTAATGCAGGAGTTGTAGAAGATGTCAAGAGTAAAGCTATCTGGAAGTTAATCTATGCCCCTTGATTCATAGATGGTTGTAAGCTTTTAGATAGTGCCTGAAAAATATTTTGGGAACAGGTGCAGTTTCCTGTGTACATAAGCAGGGATCAATCTACATGGCATGGTAAAGAGCAATTTGGAAAAATCTCACTGCAGAGCTGCTGCTCTTTCAAATGAAGAGAAACCAGTTGAAGTGCTTTAGATGCCTCCTGTGAGTGTTATGATGGGCATGGCATTAGGAGGAGACCCATTTTTGAATGGGATGATGTAATCAAATCTGTCCTGCTTAGCTGGTTTTCCCATATGACAATCATTAGAAGATGTGGATGATTATACTGACGGTGCTAAATCAGCAAATGTCATTTCAGTTTTCAATTGCAATAAAAATACAAACACTAACAGAAGGATAAAGCTAAAAACGGAGGTGATCTCATCCAAATTTTGGGGACAACTTATTGGCCTTCATCTAAACTGAAATCCTCTAGCGGGACATTTTCAAATGTTAAAGTTTCATTGTTTGTTCCTATAACTGTTTTAGTGTTGCATTTTCTAATCCTAAGCTTCTTCATTATAGGAGAGTGCTAACTAATTATACCTTAAAACTGCAAACTGCTACTGAAACAAAACTAGTGATTGTGAAGTCATTTGCTATTTAATGAAGTTATTTCAAATTCGAATCAGGGATTAAGTCAGCAGACAATTGCTGAAGAGATAAAGGGATGACTGAAATCAGTCTAAAATTTAGCATTTAAGCTCTTGATTATTTATAAAATGAGACCCACAGGGGAAAAAAACAATACAGGTGAGTAGGTATAACGTTGATTTGTACATAAACAACCATGTCGGTACCAACTCTGGGTCTAGTGATTTAATGTTTGAGAGCCGTGAGTAGTGCTTATACTGTAATGGATGTGGTTATTCTCATTCACAATAAGAACAAAAGGTAAGTGATAATAAAGAGTTGGGGTCGATGGATGGAAGTTTATCAGAAGGTCTGACTTTCAGCTGGGTAATTAGAAATTTGTCCATCTCCATAAACTATTACCTATTTAAAGGGGGTATAACGTTTGCTGAACTGGTATCTGCTACTCAGAAAACATTGGTTGAGGATTGATTTAAAAAATTAGTGACTTACATCTAAAACTGATAGCACTCATACCATGCTATAGACTTTAAAGTAAAAACAAAATGCATTACAGTATGTATGGTGAAGCCTTAATCCTCAAAGATGTTCATACTTTTAAGTCCAAAAGAGCCCATTTTGAAGTAACAAAAAATGGATTTCATCAACTTTGATGACATACTGAATCACATAGTAACCGTTCCCATCATTTCCAAATTCTTTTTGCTTTTATAGTCTACTAGCTGTCCCCCACGGCTCCTCCTGCATAGCTGTGAGACAGGACAAACTTTCAATATCAATAAACAAACAGGTATTTCTAGCTAAGTGGAGGCAACGTACACTACAGAGGAAGGTGATTCGAACGGAGGCTGGTGTGTGAGTAAGGAAGGCCTCGCCTGGCTCCCCACTCCTGATGTCACGCTTCCCCTTCCCCTCAGTTCCACAGCCTCTGTCTCAGAATAGTGCAAATACATCACTACTGCAAGAAAACTATGATACTTAGCGTGATGAGAGAGCTGCAAAATCAAACGGAATGTTCAAGCAAATTATAGAAAAAAAACATCTAAGCCTGTTAAGTAGTTCTCTTGTTCGCTAGCTAAGCGGAGGTAAGGAATGCTCTGAGGGTTGCACGTTAGTGAGGACAGCCCAGCTAAATCCGTTAAGTAGTTCTTTCGTGAAAAGTCAGACAGACATACAGACAGACAGACAGATGTTGGATTTTATATATAGAGAGAGATATTACACTGTTCTTTGTTTATATATCTTATGTTTCATATTGGGGGCAACACAGTGTTGCTACCTCAGCGCTCAGAGTGCCGGTGTTTGACACCTAACACTATCACATTCTATTGCAAATTCTTTGCATGTTCTCATAAATTTTGTCCTGCAACTCTGGTTTCCTTCTACATCCCAAGGCTGTTAGGCTAATAGATGCCCCTGAAACAGCCCAGGATAAGTGCGTAAGTCTGAGTGGCATTCCATCCTGGGATGGTTCCAGTGACACACCTGGTGCTACCAGTTTTGCACCCAATGATGAATGGATCTTTCAGAGCAAGCAGGATACCAAGCTACGAACAAAGCAATAACAATGTTGTAATAAACAGTATGTTTAGTATAGAATAATAGGGTAGCATAGGGATATAGGAGTTATCATTGCTGCCAGATGGATCTAGCCTCTTCATTTCGGATCCAGCACCTGGTGTGAGTCTCTGTGGAACCTGCATGCTCTCTTTACATCTGCACTGATCTTGTTGTTGCATTTCAAACAAATAAAGTTTAGGATAAATGGCAAATGACCCCCTAAGAGCTTGGATTTGTGTCTCCCTTTTCCTGGGATAGGTTCTAGATTCTCACTACCTTCAATTGGAATAAGCAGATTTAAGAATGTTATGTGATATTATATTAGAAGCACAGATGGCATAATTATCACTTCATGAAGGGTTGTGAACTTTGCAAAGTGACTTTCTTTGCTTGTAGGGTTGATGGGTGCTCTTCAACATTTAATCGTAAAAGTGTGCACAACATTTTGATAAACATGTTTTTATTATGCTTGAAAATAGCACTTATACCTTGAATATGTGTAACAAGTGTGGGGGGCATCATTCATATTTGTCTAACATGTTTTCAATATGATGCGTTAGTACGTTCTAAGGCACAGTCACTTATTTACCCTCAGCCAGCTTAAAGTCACCTAACCTAAGCTGAGATTTCATGCAGTCACTCAACCATATTTGAACCCTGAAGTTGTGAACTAGCAAGAGTAAGCCATTATGCCACAATTAATGCTAATAATAACAGTTTTCTAACTCTGAAGAAATACCTACTGAAAGATACCAAAATTCAGGATATAGACTAGTATTTAAAAAATTCTGAACCACAAACCATTTTCAGTAGAAAAATGATGGAAAAAAGACAAGTTTAAAAAGAAAAAGGGAAAATGTGGCAGGGAAACTGCTGACAGTGGTAATCTGTGCCTGCAGAGATAGATGGGGTGTCCTTGCTGTGTGGTCATCAATCAACTGTCTGATTTCTTTCTCGCTTGGCCAGCAGACAGCCAAGACAGCTCCATGTGAAAGGCTCTCATAAGAGAGAAATGTATTCTAAAAATAATTATTTTGGGAGATCAAGATGGGAAAGCCTCCTGTAAAGACTAAAGGAACAACCTGCAGTCCGGTCATTCCTGATGGTCTGGCTCTGTGGATTTGCTTCTGTAGATGATCACCAATCAAAAGATTGCACAGAATCTCTTGTAATAGAGAGAAAAATATGAACAAAATTGATCAAAATGTGTGTTTTTAATAATTTTGCATAAGTTATTGCCTTTGCTGAATTAGTAAGTTAGCATAGACTTTTCATTTTATAGAGTTATTTTTAACATAAACCACCTTTATCTACTAGGGTCCACAAAAATCGGATCTTGCCATAATCTATAGTTTTACATATCCAAATTAGCAACATGATCATACCTTAATTCACATCCAACAATGTTAAGAAAATACACAAGAAAATGAAGTGTTGTGCCACATCTCAGTGTAATTCATCCAGAGGGTGGAAAATGAGCAAGTAATCTTGAAACATTTTATAATGGCAGTCTACAATTAAAGCTACACCATATGGTATTCCCATAGGAAAGACTGCAGGCTAGATGCAGAATGTCATGTCCATACTCTCACAGGAATCTGCTTGTTTTCCAGTGCAGTCTTTTGGAACCCAAAGCCATAATTGCTAATTGTTCTGCTGTAGTTTTAATTTCTTGATGAGATTTTGAACAAAATTATTCATGCAAAACATATTGCTGTAAATACAAGAGCTCTGTAAAGAGAAAGAAAAAAGGTACCTAACTTCAATTTTTACCTTTAGAAGAAAGATATAAAAGTTGCTCCAATTATGCATTTACTGAACCTGCTTAACTGAGTCCTCACAGCAGCAGGCATCAAACATGGATTGTGTGCCATGGGACAAACATTCAATCATACTGTGCTCAGGAGGACTCAGACATAAACCCACACAAACTAATATCCTTTTACACTTTTCAGTACAGGAAAGAATGCAGCTAGAACCCATCCAGGCAGAATCAGGTACATCATTTTAATCTTGCAGGTCACACTCACAGACACACATACTCTTGGTTGCCCGAATTAAAGTTGTTATGTAATCTCAAATGCATATTTTGAATATGTGAGAGGAAACTGGAGTCTATGTGAACACAGATCCAAGTGATATGTGAAACAAAAACACTACTCACTGTCCCATACAGGTGCTGATTAAACAATGAATGTATAAAGGGACACTATGTTATAAGTCTTCATTTAAAAGCAATAGCTACTGTGAGTAAACAAAAAGAAGTACCCTGGAAATAAAGCTGAGTGGAAACTAAAGTTTCAATACCTAAAAAAGATTCTAAACAAAAACTTAATTAACATAGGCAATATATTCTTGATTTATCATAGCTTGTTGTGTTATCTAGGTAAATGTGACTTCCTTGAAATTTGCTTGGTGAATAAAACCAGTTTCAATAGATCCATTCATTTATTCATTTGCTTTCAAATACATATGTTCCAGTGTAATCCTGCGCAGCATATCCTAAAAACATTGGTGGCAAGGCAGGAATCCACTCTGGATGGGTCACTCTGCATGGGAGTGTGCTAGTCCTGTGTGATAAAGTGATGTCCTGTTCTGGCTCAGTTTTTGCTTTGAACAATATGTTATCAAGATAGATTCTGGATCTTCATGATTTTGTAATCGAAAAGGTGGATTCAAAGTGAATGGAAGATGGGTAGATAAATATATTTAAACAATTCTGGATGGCAACCCATCTCTGAATGGATTTACACATTCAGTAGAATGTATAAATTCAACTAAATATGAATTGTCAATTATACACATATCTCTGGAATTTGTGAGGAAAACCTGAGTGCCTGTGCCACCAAGACATAGGGAGAACATGCAAATCCACAAAGACAGAGATAGGGCCATGATTCAAACCCATGACCCCAGAGCTGTGAGGCAGCAGCACCAACACTTGCACCATCATACCAATAATTTCTACAGATGTAAAGCAACAATTCATCATCAACACAGACAACCATTTCCTATTGATCTTTTTCTACGTAATCTCAGGAGTGGTTGCTGACAAGTGAATAAATAAATTGCACAGAGCTAATCATTTATTTTTATAGTAACAATACAGTATAGCACATGAAAGAGTAGCTCCATCCTGGCTTTAGCAGCAGTCAGTGTAGCCAGGTGATGCTAGTGTGCACATTTTGTTTACTTTTATTTGTTCTGTTATCTGTGTTTACAAAGGAGAGAAGACATGGCGTGTTCAGTGGAACAGTGTATTTTTGATTGTGGAGATGTATATTCATTCATACAGGCTACTTCAAGTTGCCACGTAAGGTATTATCAGGACAATAATCCATTTTGAATACTCTTGCAAAACCTACAATTCAACTAGTGATGGAAAGGTTATATAGTGACAGTTCTAAAAGTAACGCACCAAAACTGAGAAACTCTTCCAAATATACCCCAGACATCGTCATTGACACTGCGGATCATAAGCAAAGAAGGCTTCAAAAGTCAGTTTGACCACAACAATCGGGTTTGTCATCATGGGAACAGTAAACGGGGCTATTCCCATACCTGTAAAAGTCAAAGGAGTCTTAACTTTTCCACATAACATTTCAGGACATCTAGTTTGTCAAAATGAAATGTCTTTTTGACATTATTAGCTGTATATTTAGTGCCTGCTGAGCTATTGCACATATAATTATTTTCAGCTTATAAGAACCAAGCTTGGGTTGAAGCTAATCACTGTCATGACTATTCGATCAAGAGATGGACAATCAAGATGAATGTGAAATCTGAGTATCAGAAATTTAAGGACAAATAGAAAAGAGTAGTCAAACTGAGGTCAATTGGTAATCTAAGTCTTTCCTTTAACTTCAAAATTCACCCACCATTTAACAAGTGATTCTATCCAGAGACACAGCCAGAGGGTTGAGAAAACACATGAATTGTTATTCAGTATATGATCAATCAGTTGGAACTGTCATAAAATATATTTTGGGTTCAAACTCGAAATCCCTTCTCTGCAGTGATGTCTGTAGCTCAATCTTAAACATCCAACTGCCATGAAGTCAAATACGTGTTCTGAGCATTTTTATAGATTTTTTCCATATACAGTAATCCCTCGCTATATCGCGCTTTGACTTTCGCGATTTCACTCTATCGCGGATTTTAAATGCAAGCACATCTAAATATATATACAGTGGGTCTTTTAATTTATGCTACACGCTTCCTCAGTTTGTTTGCCCTGTTGATTTCATACAAGGGACGCTATTGGCGGATGGCTTAGAAGCTACCCAATCAGAGCATGTATTACATATTAACTAAAACTCCTCAATGCTATAAGATATGCATCCCGCGCGGAGCTTGATTGTTTGCTTGTCTCTGCCTCTCTCTCACCCTCTGTGACATTCTCTGCGCCTGACGGAGGGGGTGTGAGCAGAGGTGCTGTTTGCTTAAAAGATACTGTCGCTCCTCTAAAAAAATGCTGCTTTATTGCGGTGCTCGGCATATTTAAAAGCACAAAAGCACACGTATTGATTTTTTGATTGTTGCTTTAATCTCGCTCTCTCTCTCTGACGTTCTCTGCGACTGACGGAGGAGATGTGAGCAGAGGGGCTGTTTGCACAGAGGCTGTTTGCTTAGAAGATACTAACGCTCCTCTAAAATGCGCGCAAACTTAAAAGCACAAGTATTGATTTTTTGATTGTTTGCTTTTCTTTGCGAGCTCTCTCTCTCTCTCCCTCTGAAATTCTCTGCTCCTGAAGAGAAGAAGATCTATTTGCATTCTTTTAATTGTGAGAAAGAACTGTCATCTCTGTCTTGTCATAGAGGACAGTTTAAACTTTTGACTAAAGGGTGTTATTTCATGTCTAGAGGGCTCTAATAATGTTAACAGTGTGGGAGAGTTTATAAGGGCTTAAAATATATAAAAATAACTACACAAACATATGGTTTCTACTTCGCGGATTTTCGTCTATCGCGGGGGGTTCTGGAACGCAACCCGCGATCGAGGAGGGATTACTGTAGTCCTAAAGAACCTTTTTATTTATTTATTTAGTTATTTTTGAGTGGCAGATATTTAAGGGTCATTCAGAATGGAGGTCAGTTGTAGTCAAGGTCAAAACACGATTAGACAAGAGATCAATAGTCAGGTCAAAGAGATGGTGGTTAAATCCGAAGTCAGAGATAAAAAGGATCAAAGTTAGACATTTTCTCTAGCACAAAACATTTTCTTAATAGTGCAACAAAATTTGGCCATCTTTATATATATAAAATTTAATATCTGTCTGCCTGTCTGTTTATCTGTCTATCTATCCACTTTTCACAAGAGAACTACTTAATGGATTTAGATCGGGTTTTTTTCTATAATTTGCTTGAACATTCCAGCTGATTTTGCGACTTCTCTCATTGTGCTATGTTTCATAGTTCGCTTGAGGTACCAATTTATTTGCACAAATCCAAGAGACACGCACTGGGCTGAGTGGAGGGGGGCGGGGCCCTCTTCACTCACGCACCAGCCTCGGGGCATGTACCTTACCTCCGCTTAGCTAGCAAATGAGAGAACTACTTAAAGATTTAGATCGGATTTTTTTCTATAATTTGCTTGAACATACCGGTTGATTTTGCGACTTCTCTCATCGCGCTAAGAATCATTGTTTGATTGCAGGAGTGATATATTCGTGCTAATCCGAGTCAGAATCTGTAGGCTGAGGGGAGGGGGAAGCGAGATGTCAGGAATAGGGAGCCAGGCAGGGCCCGCCTCACTGTCCTCTGTCACTACTATGCGGGCAAAGCTGTAGGGGACGGTTAGTCTTATATAAAATGGATACCAAGGTATTACGAGTGAAGTGACGTGTATCATCTGCCTAGTAACCTCATATTATCAAGGTGACCAGATACACAAAATGGTTGTACCTATGAAAAAGCTCTATACGACTAAATGTGGGAAAACGTGGGTAGCGAACGTGGGAAAACCAAATACAAAAGTAGCTGTCCTAATGAAAAAAATACACACAATGGCAAAGAAGTTATGTTACCAATGCGATAGTAAAAATAACAATAAAACTTCATTACTTGCATTACATAAAAATGAAATACAGTGCATGGCTAACATGGTAGCATCATGTGGCATGCTTACAATATAGTGGTGACAATAACACCCATATAAATAAAATAGTAAACTGCCTGTTGTTCTAGGCTATATGTTGTACCAAAAAGAGGGGCTATAATGGGAAGGAGGGCACCTCAAAAAACAGCACCGATGCAGGGACTGCAATTTTCATCAGGCAGCACAAGTGGGATATTGTCATCAGGGGGCACAAAAGCAGAATCTCATCTAGGACCACTGGTATGTACAGTGTTTTCTTCTCTATTGATGTGACATTTTCTTGCAGGATTACAGCTTTTTCCTAAGTCTTTGTCTTTTTTTGTCTCATGTTTAGCCATGTTTTCCCCCCATTTATTTACACCCAGGAAATCCCATGTACTTTGGCTAGTCGTTAATAAAAATGCTGTAATAAACAGAACTCTCCAGCTGCCAGCAGAAGATGGTGTGCGCATTTAGCATTCTTTGCTAGTTCTGAATGGAAGTTGCTGTCCCACTATGGATATGTAATAGGGAAAGCTAATTTGTGCAATTTTAGACCCCCAAATGAGTGACATTTCAAACAAATGTAGTTAATAGATGAATTTATATCATAGTTTAAAAGGGCTGGCTATTTTTAAAATAAATCAACCAAAAATACAGTCACTATGCAGACTTATTTGGTATAAAAGATCCAAAATGTTGTCAAGTTCCACAAAAAAAAAATGACTGTCCCGGAAGTTGTCAAAATGCAATATAGAATAAAATTCTGCAGTGCCTTTCAAAATTAAAACCAAGAACATTTCATTAGTGAGATGTTTAGGCTTTCCTTTCAAAGCAAAGTTGCTACTTTACCAGTTTCACCAGAAAGGTTTCTTCAAATGTACAATTTCATCAACACTGTATAGCAATGCATAGTTTAGAACCTCGGTGTAACTCACAAAATGAATAGTTTTACAAGGCTCTGGCTGACTACTACAGTAACTAGACTAACACCATTCTCTTCAGAATATAACACAGGAGATCTTAGCACACAAGTCTGATCTGCTAGGATATCCAAAAACATGGCATGAACGTCTTCAAAGCATGCCGTCAATATGTTAAGAGTAAAATCCAAAATACATTGTCTATATCACAAGAGTGACCTGTTTATATCAGGAAGTTCCATTAGAACAAGAAGATAATTGGAATGAAATTTATATTTGGTTAACATATATTTGAAAATGTCGACTGAAGGCAGACAGTATGGTGTAAAGCCTAAGGGATTTGAACGCCAAGGTCGGTGGTTCAGTCATCATTTTTGACACACTGGGTGACCCAAAGAAAGTTCCTTATCCAGCCTGTGTTGCAAAAAATGAACAATAGTACAATGTCCTGATCTTATAAGTCACCTAAGACAAGGGCATCATTTAAGTACATAATAATAATAGAAGTGGATCATATACGAGTTAAGTCCCCATGCTGCAAAGACAGGCTCAGATTCTCCATGATACTGAACTGGATTAGGAAGAAGAAGAAGAAGAAGAAGAAGAAGAAAAAGAAGAAGTCATTACATGCATATAGCACTTTTCAAAACACTGAAAGTACTTAAAGTACTTTACATTGATTAATGTGAAGCATCCATCTAGATGATGCGACGGCCACCATTTTGCGCCAGTATGTTCATCACATATTAGTAATTAGATGGTGAAGGGATCAGAGAGATAGTTAGCTAATTAGAGACAGAGGATGATTACGTGGACAGAATGACGAGGCCATGATGTGCAATTTAGCCAAGACAATGGGAAACACCCTACACTTTACAAAAGACACCCAGGGATCATTAAAGACCACCAAGATTTAGGACCTCAGTTTTATGTCTCATCCGAAGGCTAGAACTATTTTTGCAGCACAGTTTCCCTGTTAATGCACTGGGGCATTGGGTTCTACTTACAGACCACAAGGTAAGCACTCTTTGTTGGCCTCTCCGACACCTCTTCCAGCAGCAACCCAAGTTTTTTTTTTACCTAAATGGTCTCCCATGCAAGCATTGACTGGGCCTGAACATGATTAGATTCAAGTGGATTACCTGTTCTAAAGTGGATGTGATATGGCTGGTGGCTGGTTAAGCGGGTTTGACAATATTATGGTTTGTTAAGCATAGGAAGCACATGTTTCCGTGATGTTAAAGTTGTTAATATTGGGCAAAGGATGCCAAACCAAGTTTGGGATATTATGTGTGTGTTAGTACAAGCCATGCATAACAATCACAAATGTTTACAGAAAAATTGGTCACATATACTCAGCCTAAGTGCCAGGGGAAGCCTAAGTAAAAGACTAATCATTTGGTATCTATGCAAGGTTTCCCATTGCTATTCATAGCCATCATACATGCATTAAACATGGCTTGCTGTGGACGAAAATGTATTTCCTATGGATTCATGCTAATTGGTTTTATAATGGATTTCGTAAAGCATGATGAGAAAATATTTGAGCTAAAAATAAAAATATTGATTAGAAAAGATGGCGCCATGGTCAGGTTGCTTTCCACATGATGACTACTTACCACTTCCTAGCTGAAAGCTCTCAATGAATGAGAAACAAAGCTATCAACACCAGACTGACCATTTCAGTTCAAGGACAGCCCTTCATTTTTCTAACATATAATGTAAAATCTAACATTCACAATGAGACACTATGTGGGGAAAAAGAACATTAAAATTTTCATTTAAATGTCATCCATTTATTTTTTTGAGCTTCATATTTTTTAGGGTCATGTCTGTTTTGCTAAAAAAATCAGCTGTTGTTTATACACAGTAGGTCCGGACTGGTTCTGGTGTATAGAAACAAAAGTGAACAAAAATGTAATAATATACATACACTGATGAAAAATGGTAGAGTGTCAAATTTCAACATCACTCCAAACAGACTATTTGTGGGAAAAAATCTATTTTGCAATGAGACTATGGCTATCAATTCCAAGAAAGAAAGGAATGCTATATACCAAAGTTTTTCAAAAATAGGCCAGACAACAGTCAAGAGCTATTTTTTGCTGTCTTATATGTTTTCCCTACCCAATGCTATTTTAATCAAAATAATTGTTAAACACATCTGGGAACCCCGCTGTTGGTGGCATAATTAAATTATTTCCTACAAAGTACAATATTCCATTTGGAGTTTTGGAGAGCCTGCACTGTAATCTTGTTAGGCCTTTTAAGCACCTAGTGATATTTCATGCTGTTTACTGTGCAACAGTACATAAAATAAAAATTGATTGACTGAATGAACGAAGATTGAGGGACAGCACAGCAGGAGGTAATGCTGCCGCCTCACAGTTCCAGCAATTTGATTGTAAATTCCTGTCTGTCCACTCACTGTCTTTTTCAATTTTGCATATTCTCCCTGATTTCCTTTTGCTTTTCTTCCAGTATACCAAACATATGCGGTTAACTAGTGACATATGAACATGGATTACGCAGGGGGAGTGGGTGTACCCAGTAATAGACTAGTGCCCCATCAAGTTTTATTTTCTTCATTGAGCCCAGTACTGCCAGGATGGATTCCATTCCTATGCCACCCTGCATTGGAATAAGTGAATTTAAAAGCAGACTGGCATAAGATTTATTGCTCCTTAAGCTATCCTGGTAGCATGGAGCATGCATAGATGGAAAGACAGTGCCCCAAAGAGAATAAATGTAATTCCATGTGTTTATCTTTTACATGCTCCTTGACTAGAGTTGTCAGTGAGACTGCCTTTTTTCTTCTATACTTTGTTAGGTGTATAGGAAATATCTTAAACTGTTCAAGTAATAGGTCTTGTGGCTTCCTAGTCTGAAGTCTTGTTAATGAACAGAAGTGCAGGGCATGCTGGGGAAGTTGGAACAGTAAGCAGGACTTTATACCGTAGTTATTGTTCATGTTTGTGCTTATTTATCTGGGAATCTTAAAAAAAAACAACCTTAAGCCTTCTGATGATACAGACTTAAGAAGCAATTTCATGTGCCTTGAGAAACCACAAAAGGTAATGTCCACATGCTACTGGTGTGTGTGTGTGTCCTGTTTGGGTGAGAGAAGAGTACAGATGAAACTGGAGTGGCCCCACTTCATCCCCCCTCTCTTGAGCTGTTCATTTATAACTGCCAAAGGGTTCTCTTTCTCTCACTCACTATATCCTTGCTCTGTTTAAGAACACATAACCTGCAACCTATATACACTGTTATTGGTTTTAATGAAAATAAACATAATTTACAACTGAAAGCTTAAAAGTGAATGTCTTTGTCTGATTATTATTATACAGTGTAGCCAAGTGCAGGTTTGCCAATTCTTTGTCCCTTAAGGGCACTTGAGGACACTCTGGTGTAGTACTCTAATGGTGGCAAAACTGGGTTTAAAAGAAGGTCAGTCAGTCATTTTCCAACCCTCTATATCCTAACACAGGGTCACAGGAGTCTGCTGGAGCCAATCCCAGCCAGCACAGGGCACAAGGCAGGAACAAATCCCGGGCAAGGTGCCAGCCCACCACAGGACACACATACACACCAAGAACACACTAGGGACAATTTAGGATCGTCAATGCACCTAACCTGCATGTCTTTGGACTGTGGGGGGAAACTGGAGCACCCGGAGGAAACTCACGCAGACAGGGGGAGAACATGCAAACTCCTTAAGTGAAGGTTTTGAAATAAAAAAACTGACCCATTGACCAAGTAGACTGCCACTAGAAGTCCATAGGGTCGAATATACTTGGTATAATATGAACAGTAGGACAGGTTAAAGGTAACAAGTATACAATATAACTGATCTTCACATTTCTTGCTATCCCCCATTAAGAAAAGAACCTAAGAGCGAGTTGGGACTTTCTGTGTTTGCATAATAAAGCATCAGGAATATCTACTAAGTGTATCATCTCATTCTACAATATAGGCCACTGGAGTGGCCATGAGAGTGGGACACCAGCAGATAGCTAACCTCAACTCTGGTCATCTTGTAAACAACTGTAGAACTACATATCTAGAATTCCAAAAGTTCTCTGAGAACAGAAATGTGTATATTTCTTTCAGGAAAAGAAAATCATAAGTAATGGGGTCTTAATCATGTATTAATTGAAAACAGAATACACATATACTGTACTGGATTTTTCCACATTGATGGGAAGCCACACTTTAGACTCCTATCGGGGCACCAATCCAGCTTAGAGCACACCACAAAGCTAATAATTTTAAGCCAAATGACTTAATATATACAATTGGGATGTAGGGGTATCTGGAGAAAACCCATACTGAGACTCAGGGACAAACATAAAGTCTCCACATGACTGTGACAAGGTTGGGATTTAAATTACATCTCCAAAAGCTTTGAAGTAGCAATGTCAACTGCTCAGCTACTGTACTGCTCTCTTCCGAAACAGCCGAAACATTTGATATAAACAATGGAAAAGGGCTGGAATATTTTATTTCCATAAAAATGTCACATGACAAACAGTGAGTGTTAAATAAGAAGCTAAAAATATCTGAGTAACCAAAACAAGAAGAAAAATCTTAGTTTATCAAAAGTGCAAAAGCCTGTTCCTTGAAAAATGTTGCATGTTTCCTCTGCTTTGGTGACTTTACCTAAATGAACATAGAAAACTCATTTTGGGGAAGACTTTAGATTATAATTGGGCACATTTATGTTTGTTGTGTTGTTCCTGCTGCCACTGAGTCCCCTTTAAATTTTCAGGAGCCAGCAGCCGACCTTGCATCCTAGAGATGTATCCTTATTACAGTGAATTGTTCATCAGGCCAGATCAGCTCTTGGGTTTGTGTCATCTAAAGCTGCACTGCTTCCAGCAGCTCTCAACTTGGATAATTACAATTTCTCATCATGAATTAGCACAGCTAGTCAAATATACATGCTCTTTTTTGAAAACCTAACCTATTTGCCTTTTTTCGGGAGTTGACCCAGTTTCTAGATCTGGATTTTAAATAAGCATATTAAATCATTTAAACACTTCACTAACATCCATTTGACATACTCGCAAATGAGAAAGGGTCTAAGGGTTAATAGCAAATAAGGGTGCAAATTAAAAGAAGAACATAATAATTAGTCACTACCCTGTCAAAAGTGTGCATACTGTTAAAATAACAGAGGCTGCACTTTAAGGAAATGCAAGCTTAATGCTCAGCAGAGGGAGCATCATCTAGTTCAGACGCATGTTAACATTTCTTAATTAGCCCAACTTACCCATATCACCTATAATAAATACATAACATCTGGGAAACATGTTTTCCTCCAACTGAACTGAAACAAAAGGGAACACAGATAATAATGTTGTATCTTATGACATAAATGATATCGTCTGCTTAGACATTTCTAAAGTTTCTAAGATATTTTTTGGACTTAAAACCTGTGTTAATGCATTATGAAAACCTTGAGTGCCCCTTCCACTGATATCCCCTCGTAAGAATTTTGAAAGATTCCCAAATCAACAAAGCTTCCCCCGATTAACGACTCTCCAATTCTCATTTGTGAATGTGAGTGTGAATGATCTTGCAACACTGTGCAAAGTCTTCTCAGCTAGTTGACTAAGAAGTATATTAAGAACACGCGCGGTACCTGTAGGGAAATGTGCAGCAACAAAACATCGTGTTTTTTATTACCGTGTGACTTGTTTGTTATCTTCTTATATAATACGCTACCGTGGCTGTTTGTTTGTCTGTCCAGGATTTTAAATCACCTGTAGCTCACAAACCGTTGGACCTATTGACCTGACATTTTGTACACATATACTATGTGTCGTCTACTATCTGCTTTCAGGGTGATGATTGATCTACAAGGTTATTCCTCTTTTTATTTCATTTTATTTTACTGTAGAATTAACTTTCGTCAGCGGCCAGCCGGGCGGCAGTGCGGTGCTTGTGTAAGGGCACCGTTCTCATCCCTACCACCTTCGCTGTCACTTCACCTACCTCTTCTGTCTTAAATCATTCTTCAGGCAGATTGAAGACTTAAGTGCCACCTTAAGTGAAAAATGAAAGAAAATGTACTAAGTAATTGCAATACAAACACTGACTTAATTAGTTTTAACGCAAAAAGATGCAGACGAAAGAAGAGAAGAAGCAGGCCTCCAGGGTGAAGAAAAGAAGAGCTGCTCATGAAGCAGCAAGCACATCAGCCTCTGAGAAAACAAATGCTAAATGTACAGAGAAAGAGTATGACAACTATGAATGCTCAAGTCAAGTGGATTCACTGCATGTTATCGTGCAGTGCGCCGTTACTGGTTTTTAATAATATTTCCTTAAACCAACCAATTTTTTAAAGTATTCACTATGACCAAGGACACACACTGGTCTCATAGAAAATGTAGGGGCACTAACCATGTTTCAATGATAATGTCCATTGACTTATTTTATATTTGTTTCTTTTAATCATTGAGAAGAATTATATTTTATTGTAACTTATATTTTGTGTGTGTATGGCACATTTTGTGTATTATAGTAGTAAATACATGTGAAAACTCTAGTCCTGTTATACTAGTATAAAAAAGGTTCTGTCTGGAAACACACAGTCTGTTCTGTCCTGCTGTGCATATGTAGATGTGCAGAATACAACAGGTCAAATAACTTTTTTGGGTCTTTGCGTTTCAGTCTGGAAGTGCACAGTGAGCTGACTGTGGAGAGGTGACATGTTGCGATTTCCGAAACAGGGCACACCACTCTCTAGCAGCTTGTTGACATCACCAGACATGTTTCCTACCACACAGTGAAATGCATTCACTTTATGGTTTTTGGTTGACATTCAGCAGTTTTCTAAACAGCAATATGCTTGCATAAAATTAACATCTCATTTTGATATGTGTTAAATTAGAACTCGTCAGTGCTTTTGATGCATGACCTAAATTTTGAAAATATTAAAAAGGGACTATTTACTGTCTAATTTAAGTGCTAACCAAAAGCAGCAGCAATACCTTCTTAAAGGCACTATTTGACCTATATAAATGAAAAGACCTGTGTGTGTGTGTATAAGGAGAATTCCGCGCTGATCATGTTCAACCACAGCCACTAGACGGCGCATACGTGCACTTTTAAATTTTTACGGCGCTTGCATGCACCTCACTTCTCACTACAAAAGACGTATTTGTGTATGTATGGAGTAGTCTGTTCTGCTCAGGCTCAACCATAGCCACAGGAGTTGGTGTGAAGCTTATACAAGTGTGAATTGCACTTGGTGAGAGGGTGCATGCATGCACTTTTAAATGTTATCGGCACTTGCATGCACCTCACTTCTCATTTAATCCAAGCAGACAAACTCAGCTGTGTGGTACATGCAAGTTGTATGTTCACATAGTGAGATACCATATGTTTGCCTGAGACAGGTTCCAGCCCGTCCCACTCAGTATGTGCCACAGCTGCATTCAACTACACGTCCGTCTCAGACAAGATATCACTTCTCCTGGCTGCAGAGGAGGGTCAACGTCCTCTGCCCTGGATAATTCTTAAGAGTTAACTGACACATCTAGAAGTTCACCAATATAGTAAAACTGCTATGGAGTCTTCGGGTTGTTTTTTGTCCCAAAGACCACATGAAGCTAGTTAGCTTCAAATATTACATCTAACATACAAAAGACACATTTGGATTGCATTAAGTCAATAATTTCAAAAATCATTTTGTCACAAATATTTATATCTAAGAACATAAAGGAATGGCTTGCACCTGGCATGAGTGTGCCCTCCTGTGCACTGACACCATTCACAACTGATTCCTAACCTTATGTCTGTTGCTGCTGGCATAGTCTGCAGCTCCTTACATTTATGTAGTGAATAAGGGGTCCAAAAAAGTATGAATAGATTAAAAACATTTTTTGTTACGTTTTAGTTGATACTGATCATTATGGGCATTTAAATGTGATACAAAGGTCAAAATGAGCTAGACAAACTTTGTAGGTATACATATGAATTATCAAAGGTTTATTAATACTAGCTGTTGTACGAATATGGAGCAGCAGCAAATCAGGAGTGAACTTTGGAGACCAGGTAATTGATGTCTAGCATCACTGGGTACCCTTGAGGGTTAGCAAATCATTTTGAACCCCTCACTACCACAACATCTGCAGCAGTGTAATTACTTGCAGACAAAAAAATGTTTCATTGAATTTATAAGACTACATACACTACAGATGTTTTTATTGCTCACCAACTGTGAAACAGATAACTTGTTTTTTATTGCACCCCAGATTTTTTGTGTTAGTGTTTTCATGTATGCTTGTGGAAACACAGATAACCCTTTGCTTCCTAGACCAATTCCCAGTGAAACAGCCCATGCAGTTATTGTTACTCTACTAGTAACTACTGGCTATTGAGATCAGCTAGTGGTAATGAAAAAAGTGTGAAATAAACATGCAAGGTCTGCTTTATTTTCTAATAATGGAGGGTAAATATTTTTTATGGAAAGCCCCTAGCAGAAAGGCTACGTGATGGTCTTGCGAAAACATGTTTAAATAATTAAACAAAGTTGAGTCAAGTTTTGCATGCCAATGTGCTTTATGGGGGAAAAAAAATGCAGCAGCAACAATTTCAAGATCTCAAGATCTACAAGGGCAGTGGATGCTTACAGCCCCAAAATGGCTACACTCTCCAGAAGTCATTACAAGCTTAAATTAATCAACACTGCCAAAGGCATTTAGCTGCTTTTATATGACTAATATAGGGCACCTCATCTAATACTGGGGAAAATTACTAGAAAATGCATTAAATCAAAAGGAATAGGGAGCTGTTGTAGGTTACTTGTTTATTATGGGGTTGGTAGAGGTAGAAGGGGCACTAGCAGGTACATGGTCGATTCCATGTAAAGAGAGAATCCACAATGATAAATTGAGACTTCCCTTATAAGTCATTGTAGGTAGATGAGCACCATATAATGATGATATAATCTATAGTCTTACCCCTAAGGGAACAGCTGGAAGAGATAGCATTATAATTCTGTTTTTTTCTTTAATATTTTATGGATTTATTAAATGCTTTTTTCATGTTCTATGTGTCTTTTTGGAGACTTTGGAATATACAGAATTTATATTTAAGGAGTATTTTGCGCTAAAAGCAAACATTAAAATTGTTAAAAATATTTAACATCTAATTGCAACTCCATTTTGTTTCTCAAGGAGGCTGCCATTTTGTACATAGTTTGTGTCTGGTTGCTAGCCACATTGCTATGTAGGACAACAGGAGGACATGGCCCATGATGTCCTTGAATGGATGGGTATAAAGATCAGAGTTAATGCACTTCCTGATTACCTGAGATTAGAGAGAAACTTAAAAACTTTGAGAGTACCTGTATTGATTATAGTCTTCTGGGTTTCAGAATGCAACAATATTTTGACTAAGTCTTTGTTTAGTGACTTGGCTGTGATAACAAATAAGATTGGTAAATAGTTTTTTCCTTTGCATGTTTTGTGACTTACTCTGAGCATGGGAAATAAAATATATTATTATTATTATTATTATTATTATTATTATTATTATTATTATTATTATCTACTGGTCTTTATTTAAAATATATCTCTGCCTGCTCTCTCTTAAGGTGTTACAGGGGAAGAAAGAAGCTGACCAGCAGGGGTTCTTCTCTATAGAATAATAGACGTCATGAAGGTCAGATGCCGCCCTAAGTACCTGGTTCCATTAAAGAGCAAGAGACTGGGTTCGGGGATAAAAGGTTTCAATGGACTACCAGGGGGCAAGCCTTAGATGGCACTTGTAACACAAGAGGCTCATTGACAGGAAAGTAGAGTGGCCAAGGTTTTGCAATTTCCTTTTCCCTCTTAAGCTCTTGGCAATTTTATACCAATCTGGACCAACTCCCAGAAAGCACACTTATTGCAGTGTATCACTGTGGATAACCACTGACTGGTACACTCAGTTTTCTATTTATGAGAGAATAGGACAGAATATGACACATATAACTTCAGAGTGCTCATAGTCAAGATTATCATAACCGAAAATTAAATAACTTTCTCAAACCATCTTAATCCGATTCAGTTTTTTCAATCCAAAGTCAAGAACCCGGCAATCCATCTCAGGGGCCTTAAGACTTACAATGTACCTTACCTTAGTATGTAATGAACTAATAGAATAAGGGATATGAGTATTAGGAATTATTGAAGAAAATTATTTTTTCAACCAATGCTTGCAGAGATTCAGCAGTGATCTAGGATAGACACTATCCTCTATAAGTAAGTTCAGAAAACTGGATAGACAGACATATAACACAAGTATTTCAAAGTATGGATGGAACAGACAAAGAGAAAGTTTATTTTATAATAAGATGTCTAATAATTGTAGGAAAATCAACCTCATTCTCAGTTTGGCATGTGATTCGGGAAATACCATGATGATTAGCATTTCCTCAAGGAGAGCAGAATAATTATAATTCTGCTGCTCTGCCAAGCCAGTCCTGATATCATCATTTTATAGGTATATGAAGAATGAATATGTAAATAATGCATGTCAAACACAAACCAATCATCCTAGTTCCTAATTGTCTAATCCCCATGATTAAATAGAGTTTGTTAGCATTGGTTGACAATTCCTATGTTGTAGTAAAATGACAAGTGAGTAATGGTAAGAAGAGAAAATGTTCAGAGAAGTTAGCACAGTTCACCAGACTATAACCCTGTAACCCTCCAAAAAGAAGCTGCCTTCCCAAATTCAAATCATTAGACCATTTTGGTTAATGGTCAAACCAGGTCAGATCATCTTCTAATCTCAGAGTTTATGAAACAAACACATGCAGTCCTAAAAAGATTAGTGTAGTCCTTGCATGTTTTGTGGTGTCATTTAATTGGAGTAATGGTTTTATTTGTATCACGTGCAGTTCAAGGCTTGTACTTGGAGCCCTTTATTTAACTACATCCTACTATTAATACACAATTGAATAAATAAATACACCTTTAACAGTACTCCTTATATCCCTTCATCTGTTTTCTAAATTCCCTTTAATTAAATACAAAATTACTGAGGACCCATACGAACTGCATCTTAACAACGCTGGGGATGAAGAAGAAAACAGTCCTGTAAAGATACTGAGCAATCAAATTTCATCATAGTGGGCTGATTTATAGGTGCCAAGCAATCTGACAGATTCTTTGAGGACACTCAAAGTCCACATTGTCATTGATCATGAAGGGAATTGAACTCATGTCTTCAGAGTTATGACTCAGCAATGATAACCACTGAACTTCTTACCATGTCAAAAACAGCCATTGTTTTAAACCCAATTTGCTTGTATTTCACTTATTACAATACATTTTTGCATGGCTGGGTACGTGTATAACTAGTTTTGGAGAGATTTTTGTTCTTCTGTATCTTTTATTTGCATACTGTAAAAATATCATTCCAGATGCCTAACAGCTTGCCAGGATTTGGCTGGGGTTCTCCACAAGCCACTGCCTTTTTCTGCAATAAGGAGAGAATGTGTGCTGTGTTTCATTTGGCTTTTCCTGAAACAGTTTACGCTGCTCACTCTCCTGTTTCTGTGGACTTGTAAGGTCAGCATGCATTCTGAGTATTATTTTTTTAATTAATCTTCCATCTTTAAAAAAAAAAACTTTTTGCCGCTTTGGTACGTTACTTTTTTTTCGTAATGTCGGTTATTTTTATCATTTTGGCGGTTCTACATCACCATTTTTGGTTACTGCTTTGTTAGCAAACAATACCATTTTATGTGCATCCACCTTGTTGACCGTTGCTACAGCCATTCTTGGACACTGTGATTTCACATTCTGTCCCTATGTAAGATGGCTGCCCCCAGCTCACTGTGTCCGAATGACATGCTTTGCAAGCTCCAGAAATGTTTTTGAAAGAGTGACTGATGTGGAAACTGGTGATTAAAAGGTGTATAATGTCTCACTAAATATTACTTCATGTTTTTAAAAAATAAATACAATTACAAAAAGGTTCAAAATGAACAGAAACAAAACTAAATGAAACAAGAGTTGTATTCGTATTTTTTAAGAACTAAGATTTTGAAATACAATGATCTTCAGAGTTTAGAATGTTCTTCAAACTTAAAAATTAAATGTGAGTAAATGGATGCCGCTATTTTATACAGCATTAGCATGATGATTTGACTCCATAAAAACAATGTGACAACATTGCAAGCTTCAAACTGTGCTAATACAATGCTTTGCAGGTCACAAAATGAAAGTAAATAAACAAAGCAACAATAAAATAAATAAAATACAAACATATTCATAAAATCATAATGACTTTTGATCTGTATTCTCCATTGGTGGTAGGAGTTAGTTAAAAGGTGTTACAAAGAAGATTGATTGTTAAGACTTTCTGCCTGTTGTTTGACCTTTTTGGTTTTATATTCTAGCGTTAATGATTTAATGGTTTGAGTTACTTCTCTAACTTTTGACCCCCACCTGCCCTTTGACCATGATTCTGTCTTTCTCCTTACTTACATGTTCATCTCCTGGCCATTTATTTGCCTCTGATCAATCATGTAATGTGCACTTCCTAAGCCAAGCTCCCTTTTTTATTTCTCTTGCTCCTCCAATGATGTGGCTGCCATCTGATTTATGTTGTACAGAAATACTCTGAAGGGAATGGCCAAGGAAGCATACAGGCAAAGACAGTAGCCTGAGGCATAAATGTCTGTTTAAGACTTTTGAGTAATATTGCCATGACTTTGCAAATATTGTGTGGAGAATCATTGTTGGGCAAGGCTAAGAAAATGTCCTTTTATTGTGTAAAACTACTCCCGTATTAAATAATATCTTTTCAAATTGTTTTACCAGACAGTACCTATTTAGATTTTCAATTATGGGACTAAAAATGCTATGCTTTCTCTTGGTTGAGCGCTTTCACCCTGAGCATCGCTAGTTGATGGGCATCTCTCTGTCAAGTGCTCTTAATGCAATGCATTTTGATCCACTTTTTACATTTTGACACATGCTTTGCTGCTCCTTTCTGACAAGCAGTAAAAGCACAAATTAGGCCATATCTTGGGGCACTTGTTGAAATATACAGTAGGCCATTAGTTATATGGGATACAATTTGCTACACTCCTGTCAACCTGAAGTAATTTTCCTGCAGTGTACTGTTTGCAGCTGAGGCTTGACAAATCCAGAACACGGATCATATACACTTTTTTTCCGGCATGTCATTTTTCACTTTAACTGCAGTCAGCTAATCATATACTAAAATGTGTTTTATTAGCCTACTTCTTACCTGCTATACCAAAAAATGAATCCGTTGTGGAATGGGACCCGGACACAGACAGACGGACATCGTTCGTTCACCCAACACACGTTTATTAAGAGCACCACTATATACAATATTTACAATCCAAGTGCATAAACCCAGTGCGTCCAGCACTGATTCCCCAAAAGTCCAGGCCTCTCACACAGTCCTTTATGCCCTCCTTCTGGCCCCTTTTATACCACCCCGGATGGGCTCCAGCTGCTTCCCGGCACTCCTCCTTGGACACGCCCCCGTGTGGCGGAAGTGCCGGCTGCTCACCCGGAAGCCCTCCGGGTGTCCCCATTCTTCTTCCCCCCAGCACTTCCTGGTGTGGCGGAAGTGCTAGGTTCCAGGGTTCTTCAGGCACCAACTAGCCACGGGCCCCTACAGGGTTGGGCTTCCAAGCCCCCTACCCGAGGCCATCAACGAAACCAGGGCGTTCGCCCCTCGTGGTCGGGAGGAGGCACCAGCCCTCCTCCGGTCCCCTCGGGAGTCCCGGCTGGGCTCCACCCCCAGCCGCATGCAACACCGTGTAAAAAATGAACACAGAATGCCTTCAAAATTTACATTATCATAAGGGCCTTTGGATGAAGCAGTGGGGAAACAAAAATAAAAATCACCCAGTAGTGGAAACTAATCATGTCTGCACTCATCTATGTGCCTCCTTCTATTTACTTGTGGCTTACCTGATCAGTAACCATTACACACATGCTGTGCTGCCTGGCTGGTGTCTGTTCATATTGGGATAGGTATAGGGAATTGCACTTATATGTCCCATACCTTTAAGAGCATAGAGGGGTATTGGTGGGGTCATTGACCAATAATTTGTAAATCAAACAATAATTTTACAATGAACAAAAAAACAAAACACCGGAAAAATGATTGTGGTAGCTTTTTTATACAGATTTCAGAATCTCTGAGAAATCCAATCATGGACAATTAAAAGAAAACTGCCATCTTTAATCTCATTCTTTACCATAAAGCTGTAAAATGCAAAACCAGTTGTCACATACGTGCGTTTAGGAGACAGCTAAATACTACACCAGACCAGAGTGTGCTGACTGTCTCTCACTAGGGAAATCTCACTAGGTTCTGCCGCCTCTGATGATGTCACTTCCGGCTCTGGTGCCTCTGATGGTGTCACTTCCGATTCCGGACTAGATGACATCATTTCCTTCCCCAGCCCTTAAAACCACCATCTTACCTCCAAATATTCAGTTCTTTCTTGGACTCTGTCTTGTGAATATCTCTGATCAAATATTACAAAACTTTTTGCAGCTGGGAAATAATATACGGGTGGCAGTCCCAAACCTTTATGATGTCTGAAGTCTCATTTCTATCATACAGTAGACTCTAAATCTTCTAAGATGTTTGACCCAGCATGAAAATGTGCCACTGAAGCACAAATAGGCTAGAATTATACAAAAGCAGAGGCAGACTATTTTTAAAATATTACAAAGGTTTGCCATTAGGGACCAGGGTTCACTGTGCAGATTTCTCACTGTCTAGTTGGAGTCTGCACATTGTCCCCAAGTTCATTTATCTCAATTTTGTCCAAGACACACACAGCCCAAAGATAAAAATTAAATAAATTATTTAAAAATGACATAAGATTTGCAAACCTGCATAATTTAATTCAGGGTTGTAAGAATGTCATAACCTAATCTAGCTCCACTGGGTATAAGGCAGGAATAAACCTCTGAATGTGGTGAAAATCCATCCAATCAATAAGTGGTCTAATAGGGGTGGAGGTGTGTTTGTCCTGATGTACACTGACAGTCAAATAAGGGCTGACTCCATTCTTGTACCTGAAACTGTGTGATGCAGTAATGGAAGCAGCAAGTTTAGAAAATTGATAGATGGATAAATATTTTTTGGCAATGAAAGGTCTGAGTTCTTGTTTATCTTTGAAGCTTTTACACCTTTTTAGAAATCCATAAGTAGAACAGTAGGGAATATACGAAGTGGTCTGCGAAAAGGTCACTCTCTCTGATTGGTGCAGTAACACTGTTATGAAACATAAAATGATTTTAAACAAGGGTGATAAAGAACTAGTGCTGTCCTTTTAGCTGACCTGACTACACTGCTTTTATGACTGATTGATTGGCTGACTGAAGGACCTTGCTACTCACTTATTAATGTCCTGAACACCCAAAACCTACCCATCAACACTGCCTACCAAATGAATTAACTGGCTTCAAAACTTTGTTCAGCTGGCATTGTCATGCTGTCACGGCTGTGTGCACGAGGATCTCCTTATGGGCTCACTTAAGATATGTGCTACCACTCCAGGACGAGAAGGGGTGCTGTTGCTAACAGTCTTGTCTCTTTTTTCCCCTCTTAGCCTGGAGAAGCCGCCTCTTGAGGTCTGCTCAGTATGAATGGGAAGCACTCTCATTTTGAACCTGAAATCACTAACATCACTACAGAGAGAGAGAGAGATAGAGTTTTGCTAGACTGACCAGTTTCAAAGTACAACTGCTTCAGCTGTATAGTGCCATCGAGCCAGTGTTTTATTTAAAGTTTTGCTTTCTGTTGGAATTAGATGGGGGTTTGCCCCTGTTGGCATGCCAATTTTTAGAATTTGCCCTGCTTCGATACCTACTACATGTCTTGTCCCCCTGGACTCCACATGCAAATCCAAATGAAAGCCTGTCCTCTTCGAAGTTAGTGCTCATAGTTTTTTAATATTTCAGCAATACTCTAAATGCTTCTTAATCATTTTCATAAAGATTAACTTTATGCATGACTGAGGAACGGCCTGACAGTAGCCATATGAAGACAAAGCAAACCACAAGAGACACCACAGGCCCTTTTAAGTGAAAGGGGAATCTAAGAAGACGGATATCCAAGGAGAAAAGAAACAGAGGGTTTGAGAGACATGAAGGAAGCTAGCATTATTTCCCCAATATGCAAAATGACACCAGGAAAACCCCAGTAGGGGTCTTTCTGTCAATAATGAAAGAGGACAGGTAGCCTGAAATCTACCATAAGAGGCTGGTTCTCTCAATGATGATTAGGGTGTACTAATACACTGAACAGAGAAAAAGAAAAAAGAAAGTGAAAGGGAGAATTTGGATTGTACCAGGGAGATGGGCAAACAGGCAGTGAGAGCAAAATCCATGGATATCATAAATTAGGGAGTACCATAACATAAATGCCTCAAAAACTGCAGTAATAAGCCCCACAAGTGGAAGGATCCACCAACCTTCAGTTTATGAATGCAAAGGAGCAGACAAAGATTCTTTTTAAATAAAAATATTAATTTACAGAAAAATCCTCAAAACTCCAAGAAAAACAAAAGGCACCACATGAGTTGCCTGAAATGGGCAATACAAAAGCAAACATGTCCCAAAAACACAAAAATAGAAAGAATGGTCAAAAACATAGCATGAAGGTAGAACATCTAGGAAATATACCAAAGGACAATCCAAATTTGCACATTAAATATCCATAGACTCACCTCAATTTAAATATGGAGTCCACTAAGAAGAATATCCCATTTTTTAAACTGTTGTACCTGGGACAGGATACACTCTCAACTTACCACTGACTTTACTATATACTTGCTCTAAAATATTGCTAACAGTGCAACTACTATGGTTTGAACTCAGGAAGGATGGAAAATTTGACAGTGGAAATACTCCAAGGGGATGGGACACGAACAGCTATAAAACTCCGAGGGGGACAGCCCATCCATCCCAACCTACCATCCACCAGGCATCAACAGTGTCAATTAATTGGGCTGGGATTAGGGTAGGTGGCAGAGGTCAGAAATGAGTTAAGGTATTGCATGCTGGGAATGTGGTTTTGAGTTCTCTTAAAGAAAAGTAAACAATACCACCCCCAGGACAGCCCCTCGGCTTGCATCGGTGCCACAGGACTGGAGTTTGGAAGCTCAACCCTGTTGGGGACCGTGGCCACAGCCAGAGGGCACGCCTGCGCGATCCCGGAGCACTGGACTGCATCGCTTCCGGAAAAATCCAGGAGCACCTGGAGTGCTTCTGGGGGCCCATGCAGCACTTCCGCCACACTTGGGAGTTCTGCAGAAAGATCGTCAGGGAGCACCTGGAGCACATCCAGGTGAACTATGAAAGGGGTGGCCTCTCTCGGGATGTGGAGGACAGAGCTTGCGGAAAAGAAGTGGAGGTGGCAGAAGAGAGAAGAAATAAAGAAAGGAAAGGAAAAGAAAAGAAAAGGACTGAGCCTATATTGCTGATTGGTGCACTGTGTGATGTACAAGAGAAAGAAAATAAAAAGAGTTTTTCCAAGTGTGCCTCTTGTGTCTGTCTGTGTTGGGTTGGGTAGCTGGCACGTCCCCTAGTGGAGTTAACATGAACAATATCCTTTATCATACTACTAGTAACCTTTAAGGCATATCAGAAACTTCTAATTAGTGTGTGGCCAAGTGTTACATACTGGGAGCAAATTCTCATATACTCACCTTGATTTTTCTACTGTTAAATAAATGCAATTACCTACATAATGATTTCACTTTAATTAGACATTTGCAGTTAATTCTTGCAGCTTTGGTTAAATGGCCTGCTAGCACAGTATTACCTTTCAAGAAATGTCCAAGTTTCTTCATAAATACCACTCAGCAGCTATTTCTTTCCCTAAGAATTGTGCTTACGTGACACTGTTCTCCAAGAGTTAATGCTAATGTAAGCCAGTGTGGAGGTGTCTTCTTTGTCACACTGCAGCTTGCTTTTTTTGGGCTGTTGCTAGGTGATTTTTTTAAAGTGGGTGGGTAACAATTGTGCAAGCTTAATAAACTACAGTGACCCATATCCAAAAACAGCACTTCCTCTCCAACCCCCATATTGAGCACCTGCTTTGTTTAACACCCCACTTTACAAGCCTGAGCTGTTTTTAGACACCATTTACATCTACTTCGTCAAGCAGTCAAAGCAAATTTCAGGTTTGGCGTGTTTACATGGCTTAAAATACATTCCTCTTTCTTTACAGTTCCTGTAAGACAGTGAAAGAAAGTCTTTCTTCGGCAAGGTGCCCGCATATGAAGGCTGTCTGGAAGATACATCCGCCTGGAGCTAATGCACATGATGAATGGTAACAGGGACCATAAATATAATGAGTGAGGATACAAATCCAAAATGCTCACTCAGGTTACCGTGCCAATTTCAATATCCAGCAGATATAAAAAAAGAAATAGATATATATATATATATATATATATATATATATGCCACACTTCTATACAATAAAGAGTTCAAAACTAGGGCAAGCACTTGAGGCAATTATTGTTTAAAGATTATAACCTGTCGTATGCTGCTTCTTACATTAAAAAAAAAAACAAAAAAAAAACAGCTTGAAATAATCTGTTGATGGTACAGTTTTGCCAGGCTGCAAAAATTTACTCGCTGTAACATTCTCTTTCATTTGTTCTTGGTGTACTGACTCACAAAACATAATAAATGAAAAACGACGACGTTGTCAAAGAATGGGCAGAGATCAAAACCAGGAAGCAAAATGTACTCTTTTGTCAAAACCAATATACGAACAAAAAATCATAGTCAAAATATACAGGAGCAGAGATTCGATAAAAAGGAAATTCAAAAGAAAGTTTCACAGCACAGTAGTTCAAAGGTTTATCCATCAATAACCCTGTAATGTTTGGGATGAACTTTATACCATCATCTAATTGACACCACAAACAAAGCATCCTCCTGGGAAAATCTGGGAAGAGTTACTATTGAAATGGTTGATACATTTGGCTTAAAATGACGATACTCGTAGAAAAACAGAATGGCATCATGATAAAATGAAATTATAAACGTTGTCAGCGTTCATCATACACAAAAATAAACATCAGATTATGAATCTCTGAGTCCATAAATAAATAAAAAATATATATATATAATAACTACCAGAACTGTCAGCAGGAAATTCCATTTGAAGTTTACAAATAAAAAAATGTGACTGTTATTAAGCTAAGAAATGGTAATCTAATATGGACATTGTCTAGCAAGGGGCAGTGCTGTGGCATAAATGTTAGCCCTGATGACACAGACATTCTCTATGTTTCAGCATGGACTATTCCATAAGTTTTAGATCTACGTACACCTCAATGACATACATGTTAGGTTAAATGGGGGCTTTTGTCACAAGCATGTGCATGGGGGACAGTTGAAGGGCTCCAGTGACTGTAATTCTACTGCCACTCCGGGGTTTGGTGATGTCCTAATGCCTTTCTCCCTTCCTCCCAAACTCCCACTGCAAATCTGATGTTTGAAAGCTATAACACCACTGACATCACTTCCGGTACCCATCCACTTGGACTCGCCTCTTCCTCCTGGAAGGACAGAAAACTGGACGCTTCACCATCTTTGCCAGTTCTGTGCTGAATTCAAGTCTGAAAGGACCATTGGCAATTATTGCTTTTTTCATTTTCTTTCCATTCAATTATATGGGGTTACCAGGTTGGTACCCCAACTCTTTATCATTTTCCTTTTATCCTCTTACAGCTGCAAACTGGTCTTTTCTGAGTGACTGGGGTAGTGTGTTAACTGGCACCCTATTCTACTGTGTCTTTCAACTGGCAAAGCGGGTACAAAAAACATCTAGCAAATCATTATTGTCCTAATAACCTCTTATAATTGAAATACTTTACTGTGTATCTTAATGTGTTGAACATTATGAATAGGCATTACACATTTAACAAAACCAGGTAGTCAGAAAAAAAGACTTAATTTAAGAATGGCTAACTGTTAATGGAGAAAAGGGTAGCAGGTAAATAGACTACACAACATAGAGCACTGAAGTGGCCAAGCAAATACATAAAACAGGCTCATTTCATGTTCTTTATAATAGTATTTAAGGTCACACATCATTAAACATTCTTTCATACATTCACTCATTTATTTTTCAATTATGCATACTATTCTGTATGGTTGTAAATCTGTCTCTGATTATATAAACAGACCGAAATAATTCATTTGTGGAAAGAAGGATACTATCCCATCAATATTGTGTTAGAAACCACAACAAACATTTGAAAGCATGGCACATTCTTGCCCATATGAACACTGGGCCATTTCTAAAATCTCTAAGTAATTGGACATAGACCCTAGCTAGGACCAGAACTTGACTGGGACCCCTGGAGCAGCGTACCAGAAATACAAGATACTGTGCAACGTTTTGATAAAAATGAAGGTACACCATTAAAAAGTGAAAAATCAATTAGGACTTTGGGAAATGTATTTTAAGGACACAAGCTCAGCAAATGTCTACAACATTAGTTAAAGCCTAATAACTCCAAAGCATTAAGTTTTAGCACATGGGTCCAACCTGAACTTTGAAGCTAATATCCAAATGGTTTCACCCATCCAATTTCTTACTCTTGGGCATAAGACATAGGTGCCTAGTCAGGTTAACAAAAACGTAGGAAGGATCCCATTACAGAAAGCCAATTCATATTAGGGAATAGTCACACACACTTGCACTATGGCAATATAGAGATGGCAGCAGTTGAATTTTTAGAATGTATTTCATATTTTTAATTTTTACACAGAAGTTAACCCACTGAAGGATTTAAAATTTTAATTACGAGGGACGTTTATTAAACTCGGTTCATTAAGAATTTCAAAAACACTTTCTTACACAGTCACCTTCCACTGCAATGCAATTTTCCCAGCGTCATACCAACTTTTTAATGCCATCAGTAAAAAAATGCTTTTGGTTGAGCGTATAGCCACTGATGCACCGCTGTTTTCACATCATCATCTTTCTTAATTCCTCGTGGTCGTGGCTGTAGCTGGACGTCTGGAGTGCTCTGCATCCATCAAACTAGTATGGACATTCTTGGACATTTCGATTCACTCATAGACGACTCTACGAGGCAGAACTTTATCCCCATACTGAGCACATATGCGGAAATTAATTTGTGCTCCGGGCACACCTTCAGCTCACAAAAAGCGTATGACAGAACACTACTCCTCTTTGGTGCAATTTCTAAGTTTCACAGCCATCTTCACCACAGGGTGACAACTCATATTAAACTGCAAGGGCAGCCAGCTTGCCAGACAGAAGTAGTCACATGACATTCTAGACACAACCAATTACTACTCCCGCCTTCACCATTTCCAACGGAAATATAAAAGTGTGGAAACTTTTTGAAAGTCTCTTGTATAAACGCAAGTTGAATGTTAGCTCTTATACATTGTGCAACATAAGACACTTTCCCATTCCAGGAACTTTGTTTTCAGGAGCCGATGTGTTCCTGTACAATGTATACTCTGGGCCACTTGTGTTTGTTGTGTTCCCACTGCACAACAGGAATTTTATGCAAAATATGCATACTGTATATTATGGATTCAATGTGGTGTATGGCACAGTGCATTTTCATATGGGAGATTATTGTTTTGATGCTGTACATGAAGCAGTGCATCAGGGAGGTGGTTATGAAGAGTGATGCGGTGCAAAGTGCAGCACCCATCTTCACTAATAGCTCTCTAAAATCCAAACTCCTCATAGATTAGTAAGAAAGCGCAAGTACTTATTTTCTTTTTTTTCTTTTTTTTTTTTATTTATTAATTTTATTATAATCAATACATAGTAATCAAGTTTTTACAAAAAAAAGAATTATGCTAAGAACAGATCGATCCCCACCCTTGAGAGAGAGAGCAAGCCAAATGGTGTAAAATTTAAGGCTTTAAAAATACCTAAATCAACAAATTCTCTGTGCTTTATAAACTCATTTCAAAATATTACTGATTAGATCCTGCCATGTTTTGAAAAAAGTCTGCACAGATCCTCTAACTGAGTATTTGATTTTTCCAATTTTAAATAATATAACACATCAGTTTCCCACTGACTTAAAAGAGGAGAGTTTGGGTTCTTCCAGTTTATCAGAATAAGTCTGCGTGCCAACAGTGTAGTGAATGCAATCACAATTTGTTTGTCTTTCTCCACTTTAAGACCCTCTGGAAGAACCCCAAACACAGCTGTTAATGGGTTAGGAGGGATTGTGAGTCCAAGACTGTCTGAGAGGTAATTAAAAATTTTTGTCCAGAATAATGTTAATTTGGTGCAGGCCCAGAACATGTGACCTAGTGAGGCTGGGGCTTGGTTGCAACGCTCGCAGGTTGGATCATGCCCTGGAAACATTTTGAGAGTTTTAGTCGAGACAGATGTGCTCGATATATAATTTTGAGTTGTATAATTGTATGCTTTGCATATGGAGCTTGAGTGAATTCTCTGCATTGCTACTTTCCACTCCTTTTCTGATATATTAATTGAGAGGTCATTTTCCCAGTGTCCTCTTGGATCTTTGAAAGGAAGGGATTGTAAAAGGATTTTATATATTGTAGAGATGGAGTCTAACTCCTTGAAATTGAGCAATAATTTTTCCAGCGTGGATGAGGGTGCAAGATGAGGAAAATCTGGAAGGTTCTGTTTAACAAAGTTCCTGATTTGAAGATAGTGAAAGAAATTTGTAGCTGGAATGTTAAATTTGGAATGTAATTGTTCATAGGATGCAAAGACGTTGTCTATATAAAGATCTCTAAGCAAGTTAATTCCAAATTTTTCCAGATATTAAAACTGCATATGTTTGTGAGGGTTGAAAGAGGTGGTTCTTTTGCAGGGTGCCACAGAAAGAAGCTTCTCCGTCTTAAAATGCTTTCTACATTGGTTCCAGATTCTAAGTGAGTGGAGCACAATTGGGTTATTAGTGTATTGCCGATAACGTGTGTTTATTGGAGCACAAGCAAGGAATACAAAGAAGTACTGCAGGATTTTACTTCTATTGCGGTCCATGCCTGTGTATGTTCTTCTATTTGTGTCCAGGTTCTTATCGACTGTATATTTGCCGCCCAGTAATAAAACTGGAAGTTAGGTAGAGCCATGCCACCTTCTGCCTTTTGTCTTTGTAGGGTCGCTCTTTTGATGCGTGGATGTTTAGAATTCCAAATAAATGAGGTTATTGTTGAATCTAATTGCTTAAAGAACGATTTATTAATGTATATTGGTATGTTTTGAAATAAAAAGGAGCTTAGGAAGAATATTCATCTTAACAGTGTTAATTCTTCCAGCTAGTGTGAGATGAAGGGTTGACCATCTATGCAAGTCTTGTTTAATTTTTTCCATGCAGACACGAAATTTTGTTGATAAAGAGCTTTATGTTTACTTGTGATGTTTACCCGAGGTATTTAAACTGTTCTGCAATGATAAAAGGAAGGGTGTCTAATCTAATATTATATGCTTGCGAATTCACGGAAAGAGTACACTTTTATTCAGATTAATTCTGAGACCAGAGAGCTTTTGAAATTCTGTGAGTGCTGCTAAGACTGCAGGCACAGAATTTTCTGGGTCCGATATATACAGTACCATGTCATCTGCATATAATGAGATTTTCTGTTCCAGTCCTTCTCTGCTAATCCCCTTTATCTGATCAGTATTTCGACAATGTATTGCCAGTGGTTCAATGGCAATTGCAAACAGCAGTGGTGACAAAGGGCATCCTTGTCTTGTGCCACGTTCTAGTTTAAAGTAGTCTGAGCAAATGTTATTGATGCAAACTGAAGCTTCTGGGTTAGTATACAGTAATTTAATCCATGCACAAATGTTGGGCCAAACCCAAACTTCTCCAAAATAGTAAAAGGTATTTCCATTCAATCATGTCGAATGCTTTTCTGCATCCAATGATAATAATATTTCTGGGGTGTTTGATTTAGTTGGTGAGTATATTACATTAAACAGGCGTCGAAGATTTGAAGATAAGTGTCGGCCCCTAATAAATCCAGTTTGGTCTTGTGATATTACTGAGGGGAGCACTTTCTCCATCCTTCTAGCTATGATTTTAGAGAGTATTTTAACGTCGTTATTCAGAAGTGAAATTGGTCTGTATGATGCACATTGTAATAAGTCCTTATTTTGTTTTGGAAAGACAGTGATTAGTGCTTGGCGAAAGGTTTGTGGAAGAGATTGGTTATCTCTGGCTTCTGTAAATGTTGCTAATAGGAGGGAGCTAGCTGAGCGGAGAATTTCTTGTAAAACTCTGCAGGGTAGCCGTCAGGGCCTGCTGCTTTTCCACCTTGGAGTGACTTTATAGCATCCAGTAATTCTGATAATGACAGAGGTTTATCGAGTTCCTCCACACTAAAAGCGTCAATTTGTGGTATCTGTAATTTATCCAGAAATGCATTAGATTGTATATTGTCTTCTTTAAACTCAGTAGTATATAGGGATTTATAGTAGTCTCTAAAAGTGTACATTATATTTTTGTGTTCGATGATTTTATCTCCATTCGTGTTAGTAATTACGAGATTGCGTTATGTACATCTTGCTTGTGAATTTGTTGCTAAAAGCTTATTAGCTTTCTCTCCATGTTCATAATAATGATGTCTGGATTTGTAAATTAGTTGTTCGGTTTCTTTAGTTGTCAAGAGGTTTAATTCTGAATGTAGAGCCTGCCTCCTCTTATGTAGAGTCTCGCTTGGTAGTCTGGCATGTTCTTCATCTATTTTAGTAATTTCGCTTTTTATCTCTGCTACTTTCTTCGCTTCGGATTTATTTCTGTGGGAAAGATATGAGATAATCTGTCCTCTTAAGAAGGCCTTAAGAGTTTCCCAGAGTATTCCTGCAGAGATCTCAGGGGATGTATTTGTCTCTAGAAAGAATTCAATTTGTTTGGATATAAATTCAGTACAATTCTCGTCAGCTAATAGAAGCGGATTGAGGCCATCTGCGGGTGAGTGTATGGGGCTTAGTAATTTCAGCTCCAAGATCATCGGAGCATGGTCTGAAATAACAATAGCATCGTATTTACAAGATTTAATCTTAGGCAAGAAGTTATTATCTATAAAGAAGTAATCAATCCTTGAGTAGCAATGATGTACTGGTGAGTAGAAAGAATATGTTCTTGAATTTGGGTTTAAAAACCTCCAGGGATCTGATAAGTTGTGATCAGTTATAAACTTTGTAATTATCTTTGCGGTGTTAGTTGCGTTCCCCTGTGGAGGAAGTCTTATCTAAAAGTGGATTTAGAACACAATTAAAGTCCCCAGCCATTATAAGTTTATGAGTGTTCAGATTGGGAATGGATGCAAATAAATTTTGTATAAATTCCTTATCATCAACATTAGGTGCATAAACATTTATCAAAATCATTTTACAGTTAGATAAGTCTCCCATGACCATCACATATCTCCCTTCAGGATCCAATACTACATCTGATGCTACAAATGGTACTGTTCTATGTATGAGAATTCCCACCCCTCTAGTTTTCTTTGTAAAACTAGAATGGAACATTTGGCCAGTCCAGTCTTTTGCAGCGGAACTGATCCTTACTTAGTAAGTGGGTTTCCTGTAAAAATACTATTTTAGCATTTAGACCTGTTAGGTGAGAAAGTACTTTCTTTCTCTTTAATTCGTGATTCAAGCCTTTAACATTCCAGCTTACGAAGTTAACTGTCCCATCATGGAGACACTGATTCTGAGTTTTTGATGTCATTTATAGTCTTAACTGGAAGTGAAATAGTTTAGGTCTTAATTTCCTATTCCCCAAGAGTTGTTGCCATGCAGCTTATTATTACGTTGATAGTTATAATTATAAAGATTGAGATGATAGATTAGATATAGATCAAGCCTGCTCTCTTTCTCTTCCCCTTAACCCCCACCCTCCCTTTTGCCTCCCCAGGTGAGGCTAAAACCCACTTCATGCAGTCCCAGTCCTCTGACATACCCAGAGACAGAGCACATCCAAAGCACATCAAGCCCCCATGCAGTGGCGCTTTAAGGTTAAAAGATAGAGATATCTGTTACCAATATAGTCTTTAAAAGAGGAAAAGAAAAAAAAAAAGAATTTTGCACTTAATATATACATATATATATATACATATATATATATATATATATATATATACACATACATACACACATATATACACATACATACATACACATACACATACATATAATCTTCAGCAATTTTAGTGCATTAAGATGATATCCCCAGATAATAAACCCAGGTGATGGTGTTAAAGATGTGTCCAAAACAAGCATAACAAGTCTTAATGCAGTAATAGCAATAACAGCAAACCAAGGGTATGATATTGAACAGTCTCATTTAGGGTACACATGAAATAATTAGAAAAGAAAAAAGAGGAGGAAAACGTAATTAAGCACAATAAAACATAAACATTTAGCGCCCTAGTAATACTAAGTAATAATAAGTAATAAGTAAGTAATAATAATAGTAAGTAATAATAAGAATATGAGAATATATGCTGATAAAAAAACCCGTATTTTAAAACAAATAGATCAGACAGGCAAGTACTTATTTTCAACTAATCAGCACAACTCATTACAATAAACCCATCCACGTTCAACCCATCCTGGTTGAACGAAAACTACATACTCTGATGTAGGAGCTAAAAAAAGCAACAGGAATTACAAATGGCCCGAGTTCCTGTGGTGGGAATGCTACAAAAATTCCAAAGTTTCTTAAGTTCCTGGTTCCTGAAAAATGGTGTTGCTGCAGTGGGAAAGCACCTCTAAGCAGACACAAGTGGAATCAAATGGAGGCAGATTTTTAGCACTTTAAATAGCATTGCTTTCTCACACCGCTTAGACCCAGTGTGACAATAAATGTTCCAATGCATTAAGAACCTGGACACAGACAGGCAGACCACACAAGTGAAAAAGCAGAACACTTTTTATTTTATTTTCTTGCCTTTTCACAGCGCACAGAGCACAAATCAGGAACAAATAATGCTCAGTCCCTTCTTCACCCTCTCTTTCTTTGTTTGTTTCTCCCACTCTTCGCCACCACGCAAGCTTTGTCCACCACCTCCTGACTCTCCCTCCCCAAACAGAGTGAGGCGGCCTCTTTTATTGTGCATCCGGATCCTCTTCTGGCAGCAGTTCCGAGTGTGGCATAAGTGCTGCAGTCCAGGGGTCTGGAACTGTCCAGGTGCCCCCTGGTGGCGGCCACGGGTCCTAGCAGGGTTGAGCTTCCAAACTACAGGCCCATAGCCCTGATACAATCCAGGGGGTTTGCCCTATCATTTTCCAGGGGAGGTATTGCTGTCGACATGTCCTCTCCCCTGGTTCTTTCATCAGAAGGGTGTCACGACTAGGCAAGGCCCCTGGCTGTCTGTCATAGCACCAAAGTGTCTCTGTGTTCGGTCACTATTCAGGGAGTGGATGTAGAGGTGGTCCACTCTTACAAGTACAGACTGGTCAGGTGTCATAACACAGAGGAACTACATAAAAAGGCAGAGCATGCTCTTTTTTCTTAGGAGTTTGCATTCCATAAATTTGGGTAATAACTTCCTTCACATCTTCTCTGACCTTGTGATGGCCAGTGCAATTTTCAATGCTTTGGAGTGGAGGGCTGATAACATCACTTCAAGAGAGGCCCACCAGACCAACAAGCTAATTAAAAGGGGCAGGCTCAGTTATGCGTCACAATCTGGAGGTAGTAGCGAAGGAGAGAATTAAAACAAAACACAGTGCCATTATGAACAATGCTACACATCTCTATCTGACACACTAACACTGAGGACTTTCATCCAGCGAAACATTCAGCAGTAGTGTGTCAAGAAATGCTACTGGGGCTCTTTTATAAGAACAGCAATATATAATGTATATATATTTATATAAAATATATATAACAGCAATGTATAATGCCTCACTGTGACTGTGACAGCCAAGTCAGAAGTTTTTCTTTCTTTTTGATTTTCTGCCTTTTTTGTCATTCTGATGTCTGTTCAGACAATAGTGTGTATGTGTATCTATCTATCTGTTTGTTTATTTATTTAATGAGCATCTGTAAAAAGCTACATTTCCTCCCGGGAACAAATAAAGTTATCTCTCTCTCTCTGTTTATCCATCTATCTATCTGTCGTAATATGTGTAAAAATGGAATTCCCTGAAAAACTCAAATGAATATCAACAAACAATCAAAAGCAACTCCCACAGTCAGGACCTAAACAAAGTCGTGTGAGAAAGCAATGTCACTTGTAGTTCTACTAATCTGCCACTATGTGATTCCACCTTTTTCTCTTTAAATTGAATAACTAGTGCCCTATGGCTCCACCCATGTAGTAGTGGAACAGGACAGTGAGGATGGCCCTGCCCGGCTCCCTACTCCTTTCCTCGCTTCCTCGCTTCCCTTTCCTCTCGGCCTGCAGCCTCTGTCTTGGATTAGCACAAATATATCGCTCTTGCAAGTGAACTATGATTCTTAGCGCGATGAGAGATGTTGCAAAATCAATCGGAATGTTCAAGCAAATTATAGAAAAAACCTGATCTAAATCCGTTAAGTAGTTCTCTCGTGAAAAGCAGACAGACATTCAGGCAGACAGACGTTGAACTTTATATATATATATATATATATATATATATATATATATATATATATATATATAAAAATGTAATAATAGATGTGTATAAAACTACTAAAAATCCTTAGGCAGTATAACGTCTGTGTGATATGCTTTTATTCTTTTGTTTCTCAAAATGGGTGTCTATATGAGTGTAGTCTGTGATGGGTCAGCCATCCACTGCTGGTTCAAGCTTTGCAGCCAGTGATACCATTTTAGAATCCAAACACAATCCATAAAGCTGAAAAAAATGCATAGATGAATAAAAAGCTATTTCAGTACAGACACTCCCAACACTTTCACCATCAAAAGCAGCATTTCTGCTTTCTTATTATTATTATTTGTATAAAAGTAGCTTCTGTCTTTCATGTTCCAATAATCCAAATAACAGCAGTTGTTCAACTCGTGTACCTTTAAAACTGCAAAGAAAATCACAGGCAGCTCTTTATATTCTCTCACTTACTGTAGCCTCAGTTGTCACTGACATGCCCCTTTCTTTATGTCACTTACAGCAGTTCAGCCTGGAAGATATGCTAAATCGCTCCTGACTGCTTCTATCAGCAGCACATAAAGCAAAGCATCACATGGATTTATAAGGAGCGTGAAATCAATGTTTCCAAATCATCTTGAAGGAAGGAATGACGCAAACATCTGTAAGAAAATCATGCAGTGAGGAAACTTATTAACGCCTTGAAGAGAATGGAAAAAATAATCTAGCAGAACAAATGTGTTATTTCACGAACAAACTTTTCAGCTAGAAAGTGTCGGCGGGACACCAGAAAAGTGTAAGGTTGACAGAAAAGATGCCAAAAACTTTTGCTTTCAAAAGCAGACATAATTCTCTACACACTTTTGTGGTTGGATGTACAGTATGTGTACAAATGTGCAGAAATGACATTTCTAATTTTAGAAAGCCTGGACCTCTTTTTGAAATGGAAATGTTATACTGTAGGCACATTCTGACAATTACAGTTCCACTAAGGCTGTCTTCTCATTTGTACAAAAAAAGCACCCTGATTACATGATTGCCGTTTCCCCCAAACCACAGCAGAGTGCTGTACTCCTCCCTAGCCTTCCATGTGGCTTGGATTTGCTCAAAGGGTCTAATTACAGCTTTGATTTAAACCTGCCTCAAACAGGCAGCCTCCTCCCACCACGTAGAGCTTTGTGTTTATAAAGAGTGCTTTTTTCAGATAGATAATTTAAAAAAACATTTCACAGCCCAGCAGCTTAAATGTGCATCATTTAAAATGTTACCTCCTGAATCAACAGTGCCACTGCGGATGCTACTTGCTCTCTGAGAGGGAAGGTCCTCTCTCAGATCTGCAGACCTGTTTTAACCCCAGGCTGAGTATTAGTCTCATTTTCAGACGCCTGAACTTCTGTACAGCAATGGGCTGAAAAAAGGTCAAACATTGTCCAGAGGACTATTCTGGCATTAGATCTGTCACTCAAGCCCACATAAATACGGCAGTGGTGTGACAAATTAACCATTACTGCATATATAATCTAGCCTCAGTGCCCCTAACTTTAGACATCTGGCTTCAATTTCTTCAATTAAAAGCATATTTCCAAAAGATGAAGAACCATCCTCATCTATATACATATATGGCAAAGATGACTGATTTACTCAGTCTACTCATCAGTTAAAACAATGTTTCCAGTTTAGTTAAAAAGCTGAAATTTGGCAGGATGGTACATCTAAAGCACTAGGTATCTTCAAAGAAAAAACAATTTAATATATCAATATTTACAGTTAATAGAATAGAATAGAAAAGCTAAATACCCCGAAACCTCAAAATGCTGCAATTCTGTAACATTATACAAAAAAGAAAATTAGCTGACACTCATTATTTTGTTTGTCGATATTTTTTCATTCATTGATATTAATTATTATTATGTTAAATTAGATGCTCTGCGCTGCGTTGAGAAAATGAGAGATGGACCAGAAATGATTCACAGACCATGAGAATTACACCACTAACCAATAGGGTGGATGGGTGACTAAAGACAGGCAGATGTATTGGACTGGAGGAAAAAGAGACGTGATCGCGTTGTGAAATGGAAAGAAAAAGTTTGGCAAAGATCAATGGTTAGTAAGCACTGTTTTTTGCTATTGACTACAAATACTCTTAGATGCATACTGACTCTAATCCTTGTTATCTGATCCATTCCGCCAACCTCCAGTCTTGGCACTGAAAACTACAAGGGGGGAACCAAACCACCAAAATAAGCCCCCATACAAACCCATGGTCTTCGATTGCACTTTAAATAATGAGATAGCCCAAAGATGATCATAGATATTGGTGCTTGAATTTCTAATGGGGAAATGCTCCATGTTCATCGCTCTTCATGGTAATACATCAGTGGAACACAGAGGATACCAGCACTTATGTATATCCACTTTAAGTTCTGCTTTTCATATATAGTCACATCTGTGGACTTTAAAAGTGGACAACACACAAATGATGAAAAATATGGAATGAAATACTGTAGTTGAGTGAATAACAAAACACAATTGTAAACATCTAATAATAATAATAATATATACTCAACTTTCATATTATTCCTATTGAATGAAAACAGTTGTAAAATTGTGTTTTTCTATGACCATCAACAAAAGACAAGTCACTAGAAAAAGCAGGAATGTTTCACTGATGGACACTTGTGTATAATATGTTCAACAGTAACTGGCTCCGGTGAACTAATAACATTCGTATTACTTATTACTTGACTGATGCCTTTATCCAAGGTCATTTACAACATCTGAGATACTATTGGTTATGTTGCTTTTATTTTTCCTATTGGATCACAGGTAGGTGAAATTACTTTCTCATGGATACACAGAGTCAACAGCGGGATTTGAACCCACAACCTCAGGCTTTGAAGTCTTAGGTCCAAAGCCTTAACCACTATATCACGCTGCCATCCAAAAATATTAGCTTTTAACCTTACAAATACTGCATACAGAAATTAATTTAGTTTGCTATATAGTACCTCTGATACACTCGATTAACTGATAGCACTATAACTCCATTGTCTTGCAAAATTTCTCAGGTGAAGACACACTAATTCATAAAATAGATATCCTATTGGGTACAATTCAACTGTATAAACTGGACACATATACCAGTTAAACAACCTTGCTCAATGAGTCCTTCACTGACTATTCAGAACTCACCATTGTTACTTTAACTCTGTTGATGTTGAAAGTGAGTATCGATATGTTAAGTATTAAGTTAGTACTTGCATTTTTCTGCGTACCCACTGTTAATTTTTAATTTAAAAAATTAAGGGAACAATTAATCTAACACCAAGTCAGTTAAGCTTCAGGGATATGCATCTGTCCCGTTAGGAAGTGCAAGCGATTGTGAATCAACTTCACCTGTTACGTGCAAATAAAAGTAACAACAGGTGCACTGGAGAGGCAACTCCCAGAAAGGGAATAGTTTTGCAGGTGATGACCAAAGACAATTGCTCTCTCCTTATCCTTCCTGACTGATTCTTCTCTTGTTTTGTATTCTTCTTGTGTTCTTGCCACTACTGGTGATATAAGGTGGTGCCTGCAGCCGATTCAGGTTGCACAGATAGCCCAGCTCCTTCAGGATGGAAAATCTGTATGTGCTACCGCAAGAAGCTTTTCTGTGTCTCCCGGCACAGTTTCAAGAGTATGGAATAGATAAAAGGAGATGGGTTGTTACACAAGGAGAGATGGACAGGGCTGTAGCAACCAACCCAGCAGTAGGACTGGTAACTGCTCCATTGTGTGAGGAGGAACAGGAAAAGCACTTCCAGAGCCCTACAAAATGACCTCCAGCTGGCTACTGGTGTGCATGTTTCTGGTCAAACTATCAGAAACAGATTTCATGAGGGTGGCAAAAAGGGCTCATATCCTCTAGTGGGACCTGTGCTAACAACCCATCACTGTACTGTTCAGTTGGCATTCGCCAGAGAATACACAATTGGCGGTTGCGCCATTGGCATCCCATTCTCATCACAGACGACAGCAGGTTCACACTGTGCAGATGTGATTGACATGAAAGAGTCTGGAGACACTGTGGTGAATGTTATTCAGCCTGCAACATTATAAAGCATGACTGGTTTGGCGGTGGTTCCGTGCAGGTCTGGGGAGGCATATCCTTGGAGGGCCAAATAGACTTCAACGTGCCAGACAATGTTACCCTGAAATCCTCAGAGCTATTGTCAGATCTTGTACTGATGTATTGGGCCCTGGATTCCTTCTGGTGCAGGACAATGCCTGGCCTCATTTGGCCAGAGTCTGTAGGCAGTTCTGGATGACGAAGGCATTGATGCCATTGACTTGACCGCACGTTCCACCGACCTGAGTCCCACTGAGAACCTCTGGGACGTTATGTATCAGAGCATCTAACACCACCAAGTAGTGCCTCAGACTGTCCAGGAATTGATCCTCAAGACTCCATCTGCCATCTTATCAGGAGTATGCCCAGAAGTTTTCAGGAGTGCATTCAGGCCTATGGGAGCCATACACACTACTGAGTCACGTTATAAGTTGCCATGATGAAAGTCACACAATCAGCCTATTTCAAGTTTTGGTATATGGTAGATTTTCTGTGTGATGATGAATCCAGCCCTCAGTGTGTTGGTGATTTTGGTTTCCTGTGACCGTTGTTACATCATTTTGGTCTCAACGAATTAAACAGTAAAGATTTTCCACTTGAATATTTTGTTCATCGAGATCTGATGTGGGATTTAAATGTTCCCTTCATTTTTTGAGCAGTGCATTTAGAATGTAAAAATTAACATAACATCTGTACTGTTCTGTTTACGTTTACTTGATTTATGCAACAAAACAACAGTCTTCACTGTCACATTGTTGCAAAGCACATAAATAAGCAACAAAACTACTGGTATTTAAATTACCAGAAATAATGAAATTCCGATAGTGACATTTCATGTGGACAACCTACCAAACTATAAGTTCAAGTCAGTAATGTGATGGTTGTGTTACCTGAGTTTGCATATTGTGCTGTATTACCATTAACATATCACCTTACTTTTGTCAGGTAAAATGTACGCTGTAAGTGTATAGACAGTTTTACAGGAAAACACATACAGTACCTGTATTGTTTTCTTACAACCCCTCTCTTGTGTGAAGTAATAGCAGCGCAGCTAGTACCTTCTCTAAGTGCACAGTGATTTTGCTGATTGCCCCATTTAAAGACAATTTCAGTCAAAAAAACACAAAAGAACAAAGTAAAAAAAAATACATCTTATTGGGAAATACAGAGTTCTAGTGAGTACACTAACAGGTGAAACAATACATGGTCATAGCTCTGGCTGCTTTTGGTAGCAGGAGACGCTTGTCAAATTATATCCATTGAGAGCAGCTATCAGATGGAGAGGTGATTAAAGCATGACAAATATTTTTTTCAAATTACACAGACAGATAAAATTAGATGTCAGAGATGCTTTGTAAATTTCAAAAAGAGGTTTTCTTTTTACTTTCATGGTCTAATCATAGTTTGGTTCTTTCTTTGACCCCAGTAAAACAGGATAAAGCTGGTTTGCACAACTGCGTTTAAAGTGACAGATTTTTATCTGATGATATGACTTTAATATGCATACAATTTTTTCTCCAATTTGATCTCTTTAAGCATCATACCACATAAAAAGTTTGGACACAAATCTTAAGATCTATCACTTTGCTATATGATTGAACATGCACACAAGTATGAAGATTTAAGAGTTTGTTAAAATGTCAGTGACCCTATTATTTAACATGACATTCATTTTTCTATGGACATCTGGTGGCCTTGTATTGTGCATTCAGCATTAAAAGAAACAAGCATGCTGATCAAACAAGAGAGTCAAAGGTTAAAAAAAGCTTTCCTTTTAAGAAATGTTAATTAAAAGATGCATTCTAGCACATATAGGATCATCCTGTGTGGCTGGGCAGGGATAGCCATTTATGCTAAAAAAAGCTGTTATTTATCCATTCCTCTTGAAAAAGTGGCCCATTTTTTTCCTTGCATGTACCATAATCTACATATTTTTCATTAGTACTCTGTCTGCCTTTTAATCACAGAAGAGGATGCCAGCCACTGAAATAACACAGGAAGCTATTTTATTGCCTTTCATCATTTGAGACACAATATTATAAGACCCCTAGATGGCCTAAATGATTTTTAATAAGAAACGGCAATGCCATTTTCAAAGCGATATATTACACTTGGCATAATGCTTTTCAGAGAATATTAGGGGAAAGTTCATTAGTCATTGGCTAAGGTCAATGTGCCAACTGCGTTTAAGTGTAACTCTCGATACAAAAGCAGGGCATTTGTCTAACTGTGGAGTTTCAAATTAACTAAGAAATGGTGCAGATCTATACACAGCAAAATTTAGGTCAAACACATCCACTTTCTTTTATGAAATTCCTACTTAGAACTCAATATATTCCATGAACTGGTTTTGGCCGCTACATAGAATAGCACTAAGACTATTCTTCGCAAAGTGGCTAATGAACTACTGTTATCAGAAAGTATCCCCCCAGATCCCCATCAAGCTGTATTTAGTACAATAAACAATTCTGCCACTGATCATATTGCGATGGCAATAGTACATGTAATGTCTGAACACTAAGCATGTGTGTTGTGTCTATTTACCATTTTTTCACCTCACATTCCATGGATGTGCATGTTCAGTTAATGTGAAGTGTGAGTGTGTGATGATGGGCTGGTGTCTAGAGCGGTGTTAGGCTAAAGCCTGAAACAATGTAACAGAAAATGCAAATTCAGGATGGAAGGCAGGATGGCCAGTCCAGAATGTTCCAGTCCAGGTGATCCTAAGGTATGACATGTCAATGTCAATTTATTTATATAACACATTTAAAACAACATAGTAATGCTGCGGCCGAAATGCTTTACAATAATAGAATAAAAGAAAAAAACAAAAACAATAAACAATAAAACATAAATAGTAATAAAATATATGAACATAAAATAAGATAATAAATAGAAATAATGTTATATGATCACAAAGAAGAAACCATCAGTATTACTGAAGGTCAATGAATGCAAGCGAAAAGAAGTGAGTTTTTAATCTTGTTCTGAACTGTTCAATTGTAGACGACTCCTTAATATGATGAGGTAGAGAGTTCCACAGGCGAGGAGCAGCAGCTGCAAAAGGCCCTGTCCCCCTTGGTTTTACATTTGGTACGAGGGACAACCAGAGACAAATGACCAGAAGATCTAAGCACTCTGGATGGCTGGTGTAAAACACACAATTCAGATAAATAGGCAGGAGCAAGCCCATGAAAAGATTTAAAAACTAGCAGCAAGATTTTAAAATCAATTCGAAAACTGACAGGCAGCCAGTGTAAAGAAGCTAAAATAGGCGAAACAGAGTCATACTTCCTTGCCCCAACCAGAAAGCGAGCGGCAGCCTTTTGGACCAACTGTAACCTGTGTATCAGGCATTTGTTAATCCCAGAATACAGCGAGTTGCAATAATCGAGGCGAGAAAAAATAAAAGCATGAGTAGCTTTCTCAAGATCTTTAGAAAATAAAAAAGGCTTTATCTTACCTAACAAACGAAGCTGGAAAAAGCAACTCTTGACAACAGAATTTATTTGTTTCTCAAAAGAGAGGTTACTATCAAAGGTAACACCAAGATTGCGGACTTGAGGCTTGGAAAAAAAAACAGAGAAAGAGTATTTGGGCTTTAGCTGGTGGACCCACTATAAGCACCTGCATTTTATTTTGATTTAGATCAAGAAAATTATTAGCCATCCAGTATCTTAGTTCAGACAGACAGTTGTGGAGTTGATTTGTTGCAGAGTTGCAGATGGGAATATAAACCTGAGTATCATCAGCATAGCAGTGAAAAGAAATGTTAAAATTCCTAAAAATCACTCCAATAGGGTGAAGGTATATAGAGAATAAAATAGGACCCAAAATGGATCCCTGAGGAACACCATATTTAAGAGGAGCAGTAGATGAAAAAGAGGAATTTAAAGTCACTGAAAAGTGTCTACCAGTTAAATATGACCTGAACCAGTTAAGAGCAGCCCCTTTAAGCCCAACAAGATGTTCGAGCCGCATCAGCAATATTTCATGGTCAATGGTGTTAAAGGCAGCGGACAGGTCAAGGAGGACAAGGACTGCCGCATCACCTGAGTCAGTAATAAGAGAGATGTCGTTGAACACTTTCAGGAGAGCCGTTTCAACACTATGATAACGCCTAAAACCAGATTGGTAGATCTCAAATAAATTATTGGAGTTAAGGTGATTGACCAATTGATTATAAATAATTTTTTCTAGAATTTTACCCAGAAATGGCAGTTGGAAAATTGGACGAAAGTTGGTTAAAACTCTAGGATCTAATCCTGCCTTTTCTAGATGGGGACGGACTGCAGCATGTTTAAAAAATGAGGGCACAACTCTCGAACTAATAGAATTAGGCATGAGATCTAACTCCTCCAACCCATTCAAGCACAAAATCTAATGGGATAATTGCTATATATATATATATAAATATATGTATACAGTATATATATATATAAAATCCAACGTCTGTCTGTCTGCTTTTCACTAGAGAACTACTTAATGGATTTAGATTGGATTTTTTCTATGATTTGCTTGAACTTTCAGGTTGATTTTGTGACTTCTCTCATCATGCTAAGAATCATATTTCGCTTGCAGGAGCAATATATACGCGCTAATCCGAGACAGAGGCTGCGGGCCGAGGGGAGGGGGAGGCGAGACCCCAGGAGTAGGGAGCTGGGCAGGGCCACCCTCACGCCAGATTTCCTCCGCTTAGCTAGTGATACCTGTTGGTTCAGCAGACCTTATCATCTAGAGACTGTTAAAGAGTAACGCTTGATGTTTTTGAAAGTGAGATCACTGCTATGTGTGTTTTAGAGGGTACCTGCTCATTGGCAGAGATATCACAGCCACGTGCTCTTCTCCCTATATGGGGGGTGCTCTCCCATCAGAGCTGAACATAATCACATATAGTGGCAACGTCTGACGTTGGACCATGCCTACTTTACAATTGGCCAGAGATACCTTGCCAACTATTTATATTTTTAGCAAAGAAATCACAGCTACATTCTCGCCCCTGATAGCAAAACCAAAAATATTGTATATCAAGAGGCCCTCAGATAAGAAAGCAATCAATATGAATTCTTCTCAATACAAATTTTTACATTTGTCTTTTTATTTATTTTATTGATTTTTAAAGTTTGTCCTGTTTCACTACTACACAGGCAGAGCAGCCAGGGACAGCTAGTAAAAAATATAATGGTATTCAATTAACATGGGACAATCAAAATACTATTTTTTTGCATGTGTATAATTCATAAAATAATTGCAGGCAGTGGAGCCTAGTGGCATAATATTCAAAATATGAAGGCACTACGTAAAAATACCATGTATTTGTTAGTAAGAGTAAAGCATCATAAGTAAAGACATTAGTAAACAATCATATACTGTATATTCCGTCTATATATAAATTCTATATATATATATAAATTTACACACATGATGAAGGCCATACAGCCAAAATGTTGTGTCTTTAACTTTCTCTGGCATGGAAATAATCTTTAATCTTTTCTTTCTTTGCAGATGAATGGTGACACAGCACTACCCTAACTATATTATAAATGAGAAATGAGAATTGAAAATTCTCATATGTATGCAAACAGGTATATGCTGTATATGGGACAGTATCTGTAAGCTAGATGTGCTAAGAAATATCAGATTTCTTTCCAATTAGCTTGGTTTATTGCAAAACATCTAGGCTTATTATAAATGGATGGATTTTCGAATTTGACTAAGGCATTCATAACACACTGTACAAATATATGCATATACAGTATACACCAAAGCACAAACTGTTTCATTTTAATTGTTATTTTACTGTATATTTTACTGCACATACTTTACCTATTGCATTGAACTAAAAAGTTGGGATGACCCCCAACTTTTTTTTACACCTTTTGCTGTCTTCTGCTTACAATAAAAGGGCAGCATGCTAGTACAACTGCTGCCTCAGAGCCTGAATCCTAGTATTAAGTGTCAGCCTAAACACATCTTTTCTACACCTGTAATTTAGGCTGATTAATGAATATAAATTGACTTGGAATCAAAAATCAAAGGTTTCGGATCTGTCTGGAGTTGGATCTTGACCTGTACCACTTGTGCCATGATGGACAGATGAACAGCTAGGTAAATTGCATAACTTAGTTAATTGAGTAGACTTACAGTATTTGGCAAAAAAAGTTCTGATGGAATCAAATAGATCTTGGAGACAGACATGGTCAGAGTGAAGCACCATCCAAAGAAGCCATGCATAGGGTTTGTGTGTGCGTGTGAGTGTGAATAAGTGAGCATGTGAGCAATGAGTGAGTAAATGAGTTAGCGAGTAAGAGACAATCAGGCATTGAAAAGGTACAACTTATGAAATCCACACTTCTGCTTAAATTCAGTGGCCTGGGCATACGGCTGCTTACATTCTCAGAAAGGGTTCTGTTTAGGACCCATTGACATAGTTAGGGAAAGTGTTGCTTCTGACAAAAAGTGAGCAGTGTGAGGTAGCGCTGGCTGGGAGAATGTGCAGGCAGTGGGCAGAGAGAAAAAAGATGATTGAAACCGCAAAGAAGGTGTCATGGAACTGAGCAGCAACCAATGAAGGAGACAGCCCTCTTACATGAGGGATCAAGGGCAAAATACTGCATGTCACAATGTATTAGATTACTAGTACAAGTAGTCTGCTGAATAATGGCACAAAAATTCACAAAAAAATAAATCTATTAACATACTGTTAAACTGTACAACAAACAAAACACAGTATTTAAAGATATCTCTTCATCAAAATCAAATACTCAACACCAAAAACAGAAATGCAAAGGAATATTCATAAAAATGTCCAATTTTTAGTCAAAGTCAGTTAGTCATTCAATTACTAACCCACTTAGACTTGAACAAACTCATGGGGGTCTACTTTAGCCTATCCCATCTAGCATAGGGTGCAAGACGGAAATAAACCCTAGACAGGACGCCAGTCCATTGTTGGGAGGACACACACACACATCCCAACCACACACATGCATACACATCTCAACCACACACTAGGGCCAATTTAGGATCACCACTTCACCTTACCTGTATGTCTTTGGACTGTGGGAGGAAACCAGAGCACCCAGAGGAAACCCACGCAAACACGGGACAACATACAAACTCCATGCAGGGAGGACCCAGGATGTGAACCATGGTCTCCTTACTGTATGGCAGCACCACTATCACTGTGCCACCATTCAAAAGGCAAAGTAATAAATCATATTGTACATAAGTAATCAACATGATTCACATGTAAAGGCAAGTACTTTAAAAAAACAAGATGTGAAGCTCACACACTTTTAAATTGCATCAGAGAAAATCAACCAATGGGTCACTTAAAAGCCTTCATTCCTCAAGCAGAAACTAAAATGTTCAGAATGTAATGTATGTAAATGTATGGCTAGAAAAGCTTAGGATCTAAGGGTCTGGCCTTGAAACAGTCTAGAGGCAAAAGGCACAAAGAAAATTTCAAAAGTTGGAGAAATAAATATTTTTCTACATATGAAATTGTATTAAACATATCACAAAAAATGTAAAAATGTGAATATGACAAGTGAGTTGCTATAAATTTTCAGACAAAATGTTAACTATTGAGGCAGATTTACTGCTTATTTAATTTTTGCAGAATAGCACCATCTCCTGGGAGACAGGATAGGGGCAGTGACCCACTTGCCCTTAATTGAGAGATGCCATTGCATGAAAGTAAATACGTGCCTTTCATTGTGTGTGTATATATATATATATATATATATATATATATATATATATATATACTAACAAAATACCAGCCAGAGGAGAAGTAGTGTGTTAAAGAAGCAATGAAAAGAAAAGGAAACATTTTGAAAATAACGTAACATGATTGTCAATGTAATTGTTTTGTCACTGTTGTGAGTGATGAGTGTTGCTGTCATATATATATATATATATATATATATATATATTTACACACACACACACACACATAAACATATATATATACATATCTATACATATACACATAAATATACACACACACATATATACATACATATATATATATCTACATATATACACACAAATACATATATATATATATACATACACGCTCACATATATAAACATATATACATATACATACATATCTACATATATACACACACAGCTATTTCGTATCAGTGCAATACGCTGTTTGTTAAAACGGATGACTCCCGCTCTTACGTGCAAGTCTGCGTGGATATTAGGAACTATCGTATTTGTTCAAGTTCTATTTAAATTTTAAATAGAAGGAATTTTTATTTAGTCGACAGAAATATCTTTGGTAGGAATGGTAAAAACAGACAGGAATATTATTCGTGAATAAATCAACTCAAACCTTAAACAACTTATAATATTTTGCTCTCCATAAAAATATATCCTGTCTAAATTATACAAGTTAGAAATAAAGTAAACGTTAAAAGAACAAACATTCAAATTTCTTTAAGATTTTAAATATCCCAAAAGATTTTGCTCTCCATAAAAATATATCCTGTCAAAATTATACAAATTCAAATATGAACATGCTGCATAACAAAACCTGGAAATATAAATAAAATGTGTTCCTTTCAGCAATAACAAATCAAATCATTCAGTTGTCTTTGCTCATATGTCATTTTAGAGCTGGACGCCTGGCATCTTTTTTTGGCAACAAGTTCGTTTCTGTTTGGTGTGAGGTTCTGTGTTGTGGAGATTCTCAGGATGGATTGCAGGTGCTCATCAGTGAGGCGACTCCTATGTGCTGTTTTGTTAGTCTTTATCACTGAGAAGAGCTTCTCACACAGATATGTGCTACCAAACATGCACAAGGTTCGAGCCGCATGTAGACGGACTTTTTTTGTTCTTCAAAGTCACCAAAGCGCCGTGCAAACTCAGTCCGCTCAGTTTATCAGCAAAGTGCATATTTGGGAACACCGTAGTGACGACTTGGTTTAACATTACTTGGCAACAGGGAAAGTGGGGCAAATTGCACTGGTGCATTTGTGTCTCCCATAAAAGCAGCTTCACTTGAAATCACTTTGTGATTGTGCACGGGTAAAAACGTCCGCTGAAGTGTCAGATTCTTATTTAATTCTTCTGCTTTCTGTATCTTCTGCATTGCATTCAGGTTACCCTGATGTTTTGTCTCATAGTGCCGTCTTAGATTAAATTCTGTAATTACAGCCACATTAGCTCCACAAATGAGACACACGGGTTCAGTAAACATATACTCAGCCTCCCATCGGTTTTTAAAGGCTCTATTTTCAGAATCACCTTTTCTCTTCAGCATCGTGTGAGCTAGCTTCGCAATAACTTGCAGCATCATAAGCTACACTTGATTAACGTGGTAAGTGTTCGGCAAGGTAGCTGAAGCGCTGCATTATGGGATCTGTAGTTTATTGTGTTACCAGCGCTTCATATACCCGGGCCATTAATAACAATAATACAGTATATATAAAATGATCTCGGGGCGGATATAATTACGCCGGGCCGGATGTGGCCCGCGCCCTTGAGTTTGACACATATGGACTAAATAGAACTTGAAAAGATATATTTTTTCAAATGTGATTGCGCAATTCAGATAGAGTTGACGCGCACTACAGCCTGCATGCCTCAATGAGTCATCCTCCCCTCGCTCTTACTTTTTTACCGTTCATCTAATGAATACACTGAGTATGGCTTTACCAAAACAATCATTGATGGCGAATAAAGTATCCATTATTCGAGTATGTAGATCGGGATATATATATATACATATATATACCAGCGTATCGCATGAGAAGTAGTGTGTTAAAAAAGCTAGAAGAAGAAAAGGGAACATTTTAAAAATAACGTAACATGACTGTTAATATACAGTATTTGTTTTGTGAGTGTTACTGAGTGTTGCTGTCATCAAGGATTTGATTATCATTATTTCTTTCAATCAGGTTCGTATTTGTAGGATGTGTTGTGTTCAAGTTACATTCCGTGTTTGTCAATCGTTGTAAAGATGACAGGTTTCATTCATCGATTTGTTTCTTACTGCATCAATAAACAGCTCGTCTTCTTCTTTATCTGAGACCTGACACACTGCATGCACGGGTTTTTACACTGTCTTCCTTAAGCGGGACATTGACTTTTTCCACCGTGTGCTTTGTTTCCGCAGTAGCTGGATTTATGAATATGCTTGTATGTATCAGACGCTTCATATTTTTTGCTGCCTTTTCAATTGTGTAATTCGGTTTTTGTTCAGCGCTCTTTGGAACTGTTGCTTTTTATCTGTGCACTATGCATCGAAGGTTCCCAGCTGTGCTGGTGCCATCTCGTGCTATGTCCATAGCTTTATTTAATGTTACCTTAGTCCTGGCACTTAAAACTTTCTCTCGCAGTTTCGCTGAGTTTGTGTCAAACAGCACCCTGACCATCTCATCTTCCTCTCCATAAGCACAGTCCTTCACCCGTGAATATTTACCCGTGGCAGTTTGCTATTGGATTGCCGCTGACGGACAGCCTTATATGGGCAGGCACTAAATTACAAACGCCAGCGGCAGCCTGTCTATGAACTTAATTTAAAGTGTAGGTTTACATCGTGCTTTGTTTCCGAAGTAGCAGAACTCATGAATATGGTTGTATATGTCACTCGCTCGCTTCTTATTGTTTCGCTGCCTTCTCAATTATATAATGCATGTTTTCTTAAGCGCTTTTTGGAGGTCTTCCTGGTTTTCTATGTACTGCGTGATTACGTGGGAGGCGTGATGATGTCACACAAAACTCCAAAATATATATATATATATAATCTGGTAAAGCAAAGCAAGTGAGAAAAGAGATAAGGCATTGCTTACACTACCCTTGCATTTTAACTGTCTTAGCTTGTCTATCATAATTTGGCAAGCAACCATAACCATTCATATCTCTGTGGGTTTAGCTCCTTTTCATTTTCATCTGCTGCCCTACTAAGTTCTGTCATTTTTCCCCAAGCCTTTGTTTGACAGTTTGCCAACCATAATCCATAGCATTGCTTTAAAGTCATCAGAGGTTCATTTTCCTCTCTTAGACTGTTTAAATGGCAACACATTGCTGAACAGAGTCCACTCCAAAAACATTACAGAATCATATTTCAAAATTTTTAAAACGAATGTACTGAAGTTTCTTCATCAACATGCAGAAATACAATTGCATAATGGCTATATTCATCAGACTCTGGGTTGGCATAGGGGCACAGCAAAGTTTATGCCTTCTCCTTGTGCCTTAGTGAGTCTTTGTTTGGGCACCCTGGTTTTCCTCACACAACACAAAAACATGAGGGTTAGGTCAATTGGCAAATCTAAATCGACAGGAAGAGAGCGTGGATGTGTGTGTGTGTGTTTGTATGTGTTTGTACCCATGAATGAACAGGTGTCTCCATTCAGGATTGGTTCATGTTTTGTGTGCCAGAATCTGTACTAGCTTCCCACAAATATGAATTGCATAAGCAGGCTGAAAAATGTCACAAAGTTGTGGATTTATAAAGTGCTGTTGAAAAGTTTGTGAATCCTCTTGTACTTTTTTATGTGTTACATTATTACTATGAAATATTTGTTTAACCAAAATAGTTCTATAATAGTTCTAATAGTGACACATTCTGCTCATAATTTAGGGAATTGATAGTTGTAATTGTAAAATAATTTAAAATTGACTTATAGCTATATGTACCTTTTGATGTGTAAAGAGGGACAACAACCCTAACTGTCTGACCATTGCCTGTTTCATCACATAACATTCTCAAAGGTAATTATTCACCGTGTCATTGTGAAGAGCTCCTTGTCTATACTACAATATATCTTGTAGCACAGTTAAGTTCTTCTCTGGCAGCCTTTAACCTACTTCTATATATTTAGGAGTTAATTACAAAACTGCTGTTGTAGACCATATTAAATGCCCATAATATGTTAAGTCTGTGTCATTCGGAATGCACTAGTTACTTAACAAATCCACACATTAAATTAAATTGACTTTGTCTAGCAGTGATAATGTATTAATACAGCTACTATATTGTTTCTTTTTATTTCAGGACGACATTCCACATTTAACTGTTTGTAACAATCCGATATATTTCAAAGGTCATCACGGCTTCAAGTGATCCTTTGAACAAATCGAGAGTATTCAAATGTCAATATTGTGTTTAACCAGGAGTGTTACAAATGTTTCTATTAGACTAACAGGCTCCTGAAAGCTGCTTCATTCGTCACTCCTACCAATAATAGCAACTCCCATCTTCTGACAGATAATTAAAAAATAAAGCAACCACGTGGAATTATTTAACAAAGTAAATAACTACTGCTTTCTAAAGCTGCTTTTTTGTTATCTATATTTGTGATTTCAGAAAATTTAGGGAAAAACCTGAACAGAGAGTCAACTGACTCAATAATGTAATCGCCCTGCCACCACACAGCACGGAAACATCAATGTATCCTGTCTTGCTTATTTTTTATTCATGTGTGTTCTGTATTTTCCAAATTAGTAAATATGGCAACAACATCATTTGACCAAACTAAATATGGTATACATTTCCATTAAGAGCAAGAGAATGATGGGATATTGTCATTTGGACATCTTAGTTTTCTTTGATGATTGGTCTATTGGTCAAAAATAGCTCAGATCGTTAAAAACCTTTAATACAAATACTGTTTTGAATACTACGTTTTGAAATATCTCAGAAAAACAAAATGCCATACTTGGCAAAACCGTTTTAAACTACAACAGTCCGAAAATGTTTGGAAAATTAGAAAATGTTTAGAATACAACTTGTAGACATTTGAATTTTGTCAAAAGGGGAACTTTTAGGGTAGAAACAATGTACAGTATTCCAGAAAGTAAAGTTTCCTTGTAGTGTTTAACCTCAAAATCAATATGATACTAGTGTTTTTGGACAGTAATAAGAGACTGATAGAGTCATTTATGTGTGATGTATAAATACAAACCTCAAAATAAATAGTCAAATCATGCTCATCATACATCTGTGAAAAATCCATGGGTGAAAAGTTTGATCCCATTATAATACCGTTTTGTATTGCTATGTAGGGAAAAAGTGAAAAACTAGCACAGTGTCCAAAACAATGCTAAACACCTAATGCAGAAAAGTTTCTGAATAATTTTCTAAAAGTGCAGGTAGACGAGATATATGAGACAACTTCAAAATCAACTACAGTAGCTTCTCCAGTTATCTTTAATCCAGTTACAAAACCAAAAGTCCCTGGTATGGTGGAGTGGATGGGTATAATACAGGGGTTTCTCAACCTGCGGTGCCCACACCCTAAGGCTGTGCAAGATGACATTTCAGGGGGTTTCGACAGAGAGGAAGGCAGCACCTTGATTTGCCAAAACTAAGTGAGGTGCGTTGTTCGACTTTATGATAGTGCAATCGGTGTCTTGCAGTGTGTCATCATTTGTAGGTCATTTATTAGTTAGTGCTCCAGTTCTATGATATGAAAATAATTGTTGCGTGTACAATTGTCACTTGTGAATGAGCCGCAGGAATGCGTGTTCTCACAGGTTGCTTGCTGTGTTCGGAGCATTTGTAAAAGCGAATTACCTTTTTTAAGAGAATGGCTTGGATCATGAAACCTCACTGATTGGGAGGTTTGATTGACATTTTTGTCAGGCAGGGAAAAGGGGGAGTGAATTGAATGCAACACTGGCTACTTACACTAAAGCCATCTCACCTGTTGGTGGTCCTGACAGTAGCCCAGCCATTTTAACTGTGTGGCACATCTGTTTTTAAACTGCAGCACAGGTGTTGTCGACTGTGATTCATTACTTAGCAGGTCACCTGCAGCCATTGCTTCTTGAGGATCTCCAATCCCCCAAGTCCCTTGATCATTGATCACAACGTTTGGGATCACCAGTTGAGTGTCTAACTTCATGGGGCACACATTTACAAGATTATTTAGATTTATAAAGGTAAATTGCTCAGTTTGTATTTAAATTTTATGAATTTTATTGAGTTTAAAGCTCATTTTTAGAGTTCAGTTTGTTCACCTATAGCACTGAATGTGGTTCAAAATTTACACTTCTTCATCTTCAGATGTCATATTACTTTTGTAGGGCGTGTGAACATAAATCAAATATTTTCTAGGAGTGCAGGGAAAGGTTGGGAACTACTGGTATAATAAGTAGCGTAGAAATATGAAGTAAATTTCTGTAATAGTATAAGATGTGTATTTACTTCCTGTACTGCAACTAATGAATCACAACAGAACAGCTCACATATGAGGTGATGGCTCTGCTCTGCTGGTGTAATACCTTTAGATGTGGGATTACCTGAATATTAGACTTGCAAAGGTTTTGGTCTCCTTATGCTAACTCAGCTATAGTAAGATTATTAATATTGTTGTTTATGCTTACTGATTACTATCAGTAATTTGTAGTCATTACAATAAACTATAAACTATAGTTCAGTACATTGACTTGTACCATTCTGAAGAACATCATGAGGTATACTGCACCCAGTGGTTTTGAAGTCATCCTAATCTTCAAACTATCCTCAGGCTGGTATTTAAGGGCCGGATTCTATTACATTTTAAAGATTACTGAGCTAATCACCTGAAACAAAGTAAATGCATTCTTTTAGTTTAAAATAAAAGGGTGAAAATGGCTTATATGTGTTTTTTCCCTTGGAAAGTGTCTATCACTCTGTACATCTCGTGAACTTTGTTGCTGAGCATGAGATATAATTAAGCTGTTCAAAGGTGCTAATTTACGTAAACATTTTTTGCTAAAGCTTGTAATAAGTAAATCATTCAGTGGAGGCATTTTCAAATACATTTATTGTGAACAAAAACCACTTCTGTATTGAAGTGACTCTTCTTATCACCTGAGGAGTTTAAGGTTCAAAATCAACCTGTTCTGATAAATCTAACAAATTTCAATGTTAACCAGCATTGTCAAGATGCCAGTAGTCCTGATTTTCCAAAGACAACTATTGATGCAATGTTTCTCATGGTTTTTGAATTAAGACCCAGGAATATTCACTCCATTCATTTAGTTTTACTATACAAGGACATTATTCACAAATGTACTGTAGACATATTTACTCCACATCTCAGACATTTAGTCTGGAACCCATTATATAGGGTTTCGAAGTATACAAAGTAGTTGTCACTCCTAACACTTTTACTTATAACAGTAAAAATAAATGAATTGGGCTTTCCATGCACTAATCTGGCTCCACTGATTATTTCAAAGAAGATTTTTCTCATGGAATGAAAACTAAACAGTGACCCTACCTAACAAAGGGAGCATTTTGTTTTGAAAAGGTGTCACATTGGCTTATGGCAAAATGAAGTACAGTACATCTGAATCAAATGGGCATCTCTTTGAGATCCTGAGCAGTTTTAAACAGAGCTCTTTTTAACCTTAACACAGGAGTTCAATATGTTTTTCTTATTTCTTTAGAATGATTCCAAAGGAGCTCAACAAGGTGACGGCATAGAAATGATTGAGCAGAAAATATGAATTACCCTTAACCAGCAATGCATGTTAATACAAATGCCTCATGGAGTACAACTTACTTCTTATATAGTTTGTTTTCTTTCTCTGATGAGGTGTGACTTGTTAGATGTGATAAATGTTCAACTGATGTGGCACTTAATTTTAAAATTATTCTCTATTTTTAATGGTCTCTTTAATGTTTTATTTTAACACAACAGTCAACTAATATGCTTTTCTCAGCCTGAACTCTACTTTAATCTTCTGTCACGCTGCTCTAATCCTTCATCTGGAAACGTATTATAATCTCTTTTCTTCTTGATTATTTTTTTATCTACAATCTCTGATGACCTGATGACATACTGTATTTTATGTACAGAAAGTATTACAGTGTGTAAAAATTACTTTTGCTGAAACACACAATACATGAGTCTTTTATAATGATCTCACTTATGGGGTTACGTCCAGGTTTTAACCTTTTTGCTGCAGATTGGAATATGATCTAAACATTAAGAAAAGTAAAGTGATGGGAAAAATATGAAAAAGCTGATGATTATAGCCTGGTACACACCTATCAGAGTAAAAAAAAAACAAAGACTGCTAATAAAATTGATTATAAAATACAAAATATTAGTGACCTGAGCTTAATATTTCCATGGTGAATGAAAATTCAATATATTCATTTACTCATCTATTCATTCATTTTCTTTCTGAACTCACTTATTCAAACAATTGTTTGCAGATCTATTGGGGTCAAAGCAGCAACCTGTCCTGACTGGGACACAAGTCTATTACAGAGCAGCAGGTTCTTCATAATGCAGCAAACAAAATCATTTATTCTAGCTAAGCATCACATTATAAATGCAATAGTTCAAAAACTGTAGGAAACATTAAGAAGCTTCTATGAAATATGCACTTTTTTTTGTTTCTCATTTATTCTATGAGTTACAATTAGGAATGATCACATTTAGGATGGTGCAAATACTAAAGTGGTATGTGCAATCTTCTTATATGTTCCAATGCTTTTTTGTTTAACTAGCTGTGCTAACCATCTAAGATGGGTAGAAAGCTAAGTAATCACCATAGACCTCAGCATTAACGTTTGCAGTGCTGCATGCTGTTATATGACATTTGGTATGAGATTCACAAAAGTAGTGCTAATGTTTGTGATAGCGCCACCTATTGGAATGAAAAATGTAATGCATTTTATTGCTAAGAATGTTTGTGATGCTCCATCTTTTGGAATGATAGAGACTGACACACAGACTCTTGTCCATTTATTAAAGTAGATCGTATAATGTGCCTAAACCTTATCACTTTAAAATAGCATTTTACAGGATTCCTTAAAAAAAATGTATTATTTAAGTATGCATCACTTGCATGGAGGGGATTTTTCCAAAGATTTCGAAACACATTTTTCTCCATTTGCAATATTATCAACGCACGGGGCTCTTAAGTGCAAGAGTATTTATAATGGGTAAAGTTACAGATACCTGTCCCACCCAATAATTAAAGATTAATTTCAATCTGTGTATATGTTTGTGTTATTTACTTTTTCTCCAGCTCTGCTGGAGTTTTTTTGTCCACCTTGGTCAAATGACCTTATCTTCAGCCTCTCATTTCGAGACTTAAAAAAATTCTAGATTTAAGAACTCTATTTCTCTTAACTACAGGGTAGTCTAGATCTAATAATGCAGATCCAGATCGTCTGGATCACTTTGATTTATGTGGGGAAGATTCCAGTTCGGCTCGAAGACGATTCTTCATGTCGTCAGTTCGCACACTTCTGGATGGTCTGGGATTTTTCTGGTGATTTTTTGTATAATAAACCTAATAAGTTATAGCGGAATGATAATTGCATAATTAGATCTGGACCATCCTATATTACGGTTATATATACAGTAAAGCACTTTGAGCCAAAAAGTTTGTATGAAAATGTGCTATAGAGATAAATGTTGTTGTTGTTAAGTTATGTTGTAGACACAGTTGCCACTACTGAGGGAATCCAGAAATATGAGTAATATTTTGAATTGCAATTAAAGTGACACAGTTGACTTTATTGTTTTGTGTTTACAGTATTCTTTTTTGCATTATTAGCTTTGATATAACATAGACACTCTTACTACCGATTTGTTATACGCCATGGAAAAGCAAAATGCAATTAATATCTCAATGAGAAACTATTCAGTTTGAAGAAGAAAGCCTTAATGTTTGCATAATTGCATAAAAGTATAGCACGAGGTATTGTTTTCTGTGGACAGAATACACTTCTCCAAAATGCCCACTAACTAGCAAACCACATTAACAGATGCAAAGTAAATGACTCACTCACTTCTAACATAGAGATCAACTCTGTCTTCAACAGCAAGTCCAGAATTACTGTACTAGGGATCATTTAATTGCCTTAATTCTTATCCTTGAATGTTATTGTCGTTTTTGTTGCCAATATGTTATAAAGATGTCCCAAGACTAGCAGCAAGTATTCTAAAGCAGACCTGGCTGTGTTTAGGTCACAGTTCATAGTATGCCTCTCTTTGGATTATGCATTTTAATCTTTGAATGGGACTTTATTTAAGCAATTTTGTAATTATAATTTTTTACCCCTTTTCAGATCAAAAGACATTTTTATATTGGAAATGGTCTAACTAGTTTTTTAAATTAGTTGAGATTCCTTTATTTTTGTTTTACTCTCAGACAATGTCAACAAGCACACACACCAACACATACAGAACTTTCTCATCTCAATCTCGGATCAACTTAGCATCATCGTTAACCGCCAATCATTAACATTCTGGTGTTAGCAGTTCAATAATTAGCAGTTATTATGAAGTACTTGACTAATAAACAAAAAAGGACGTTTACAGCATAAATAACCAAAGAAAACAAAACAATTTGGCAATTTTCAAACTAGAAACCAAAGTGGAATAAAAATCCTACAACCTGTGACATCTATTGTAGGATACTGTTTAGTCACACCACTTGTTGTGTTGCTATTCTTTGTTTTTATTTTTTTACTTCATTGTTTATTAATGTAGGCCAAGGTGAAGTTGCTTGACATTATGTACTATATTATGTTCTTTGTAGTGCCCATTTCACAAAAGGTGACAACGCTATGTTAGCTGCTGGTATGCTTTATGAGCTGTTCCCTTTCACAGCCTGTAATTTGCTGTAGTCAGGTTCATCAACAATTTTCATCATCTGCTTGCACAGGACTTTGTTTATTGAAGAAATATAAAACTAACCGTTTTGTTCACACATTTCTTTTTTTCTAAACCTACTACAAACATTCAGTTTTTTTTTCATGATAACTGATAGGTTATCAATATATCACACTGGTAATGCTCTTTATTGATAGTTTTACAATGGATGATTCATTTTCCTGGTCTTAGAATTGTGGTTCAGTAACTAAGTTGTAAACAACGCCTGCTGACTTTTTAATATCTGGTCCTTCCATTGATGCTTTGTAAGAAAAAAAATGAAAAAAGGAATTCCTAGAGGTCTGAGGTGGTGCAGCTAATGACTGCACCAACTTATCATCCTAAAATAAGGTATCATTGAAATAAAAGGGGGAAAAGTTGTAAGAAAGTCTACATGTTTTAGTGTTAAATGGGAAATGATGAGTCTATTCAAATATCTAACTTGGCTTTTGAAGGGGTGAAGCCACTACAATTGTGTCAAACATTAACACAAGATCTTCCATGAACACTAACTTGGCATTTCTCCACCAAACATGTCTCCACTTTCTGTCTTAGCTGTTTCCTGCTTACAGTTACTCAGAGCCAGTTTTATTGGATAGAATGCCAAACGATTACCGGCATCATTCAGACATGTAGTACAGTATATTCCAGGCAAGCCTAAGTCTTGTATTAAACTTAACCTCTACACTCCAGGTGGAAGCCAATGTGATAGAGTGAGAGAATATGCAATTGCAACTTAAACGCATAACAGCTACATCTCCTTGGCACAACAATTAATAATAAAAGGGTAAGAATATTTAAACTAATAAAAGAAAAATGTGAACATTATTAAAATGTGGTAGAACACTGCATTTGCCGGATCTGAATTAGGACTGACATGCTGGACTCTAACAGAGAAGGAAACTAAAATACATAAGAATATATGATGTCTGATAAATGAAAGGAGTCCTATCAGTCCAACAAAGTCACATGCTTATGTTCCAGTATTTCATCCAAATATTTTTTTTTTTATTCAATTACATAACAATAGCAATATTGTTTACCAGATGCTACAACCTTTTGGGTGATGAAGTGCTTTCTGGCTTAAAAGCGAAGTGCATTCTAACTCTTCAGAAGTGCTTTCTGATTCTTCCCCAATGTCCTCACATATACGATTCATTATTTAATTGAAAGAATTCTGATGGATCAATTTCACCATCAGGTACTGAATAAGTGTTTAGTCTTAAAATATACAAGATGCCATGTGAAGACAGAAAGTGCCATGAATTAAGACACCCATCATTAACGAATTGACATAATAGAAATGTAGTTGGACAGTTCAGAACATAGCAATTCAATTAACAACTTTAAGGATTAAGCAAATTACAAATAAGGAGGTAGGCAGGGAATTAAAACATGAAGGTACAGACCATGTTGGAGAATCTTTAACAGCTGAAAACCATTACGGAAAGTAGATTCAAGCAATGGACAAGTGGAAATTTATATCTTAAACATCAAGCCCACTTAGAAAATGATTATAGGTGCTTGATGAGCTAGAGTGATCTGTTGCCCAGCAATGAAAGATGCCAAGAGCAGAAACGGCACCAGCTGGCATCTCAATGGCCACTTGAAGGGGAGAAAGAAAGAGGAAGATCACAATTACTGTAGTGTAACCGGACAAGAGACTGCTAATTGACTGCAGTAGAAGAAACTGACAGGATGATAATTCAAACAACACAGGGGCAAAGATCTTTGCTAGAGCTAATGAGCCAGTGAAGCCTACAAATAAAGCAGTCTATTACACTTTCTCATTCTGTCGTTGTCTGCAGCCCCAACAGCCAAGGATGACTGCTTTAATGGGGTATTCTCTGAAAATTGAGACGTCAAGAGAACCAGCAAGTGGAAAGTTCAGTCATACAGGACTTTTACTTGCCATGAAAGTTAAAGAATCCTTGCAATGCTTTATTCTTAACAATGAACTGTCCAGTAATGTATAGAGAAATATGTGTATTTTTTGTTATTTAAAAAGTAAAGATCAAATTAACTTATTTTCGTGTGTGGGATATGGCCGGCAGCTTATCCCGGCCAATACCACCAAGCCGCCAGGTGGAGTCCTCCCTTAATTTGTGGAGATGCCCCGAATGCCAGCAGGGGATACTGGACAATGTAGTTTTTATTCTCAGCCCTGTTGGATACCTTGGGGCCCGCTAGAGGACGCTGCAGGGAGGCACAGAGACTATTTGTCTTACGCCCAGGAAGTACGTCAGAGTCACGTGGACAAAGGGAACGATGTGCTTCCTGGGGGAAGAAAAGAAGGATTTTTATCTGACCCGGAAGTGTTCCAGGTCACATGGACAGAGAGGGTGAAACGCTTCCGGGTCAAGGACTATAAAAAGGACAGTGAAACACCAGAGCGTTCAGCTGAGCTGGGAGGAAGGGTGGCTAAGTGTCTGGGAGTTGGAGGATTGGTTTATTTGATTATTGAAAATTATTTGATTAATGAGTATTGTGGAAGAGAGGGTGCTTGGTGCACATAATTATTATTATAAAAAGAAGAATTATTGCACTTTTACCTGGTGTTTGGCGTGGTACCTGAGGATTCAAGGGAGCGATAACGCCCCGCTACTGTCACAGTGTATTGAAATTATTTAACTTTTATTGCTGTTCATGTAACATTTCAAAATTTTTTACTGAAAATATATCATTCTGGAGACCACATAAAATAATCGGCTGTTTTAGAGTAAACTAAGTACATAACTTGCATAAACTTTATTAAATTCAGCGCATAAGAGCAAATTTAACAATGTGAAGAATCATTTTTGCTTAATAATATAATGAAAATTGTACAAGACGAGATAAGAATAATACAGCACAGTACAAATTTAATAAGACTATGCAGTATGAAGATTTGTTATTAGGTGACCAGTAACACTAAGTCACTATGTGTATCCATGAGTGCAAACTGTGAGGGAATAGCATCCACGACTGGTTCTTTCCTTTCTACTGATTCTGATTAGACAGGCTCTAGCTTTCTGCAGCCTTGTACTAGTTAAGGTTATTATAATGGAAAAAGAGATGGATTGAAAAATTCGACGAAGCACATTCTTCGGTTATAATAATTACAGGGTTATTCAGAAAATTAATATTCTGCTGAACTTTCTCTGTGTGAGTTTGCACATTCTTATGATGTTTGTTTCTGATGGATTTTTCCCTCCCAATACATCAGTTTCTACCTACATTCCCCAAAAATTGCACGGTAGTTAAATTGGCCTAGCGTGAGTAAAAATATTAGTGCATGTGTGAGGGAGCCTTAGAATGGGCTGGGGTTTCCATCTTGATTTAAAAACATACTATTATGATCATAAGACATATAAATTAAGAGCACAGAGTGTGGTTTTGTCCATGAATGTGCCCTGTGAGGGACTGCTATCTTATATAAGGATTGTTCTTGCCATACATTTAATTTCCTACAACATAAATGGAGGATCCTTTATGCCCTGTACTAGATTTTATGGTTTTACAAAAAATAGGATATGCAGTACAGTGTGGTGTGTGCATGGATGTACCCTGCTCAGTACTGGTGCCCCATGGAGGGGTGATTCCTGGCTTGCACACATTCCTGCCAGAACAAGTTAAGGGTTCCTGAGTCATTAAAATTGGATTAATTTGCTCTGGTAAATGGATAAATAATACTAATAATAATAATAAACACATTTACTTTACAGAGAACTTTTTCCATTCTCAAAGCAAATGGCTGTGGAATAAGGATATTGCTAACAAGCAGACAATCCATTCTATTGTCCCAGACAGCAATCCAATGGCATTACTTTAAAGACAAACATGAAAGTAATTAGGGGATAAACTGACATAATTAGAAGTTATCACGTTTAGAGTAGTAGAACTTAACTTCTAATATGTTTTTCTTAAGACAGCTGCAGTATTGTTAGAAGTTCTGCAGCAAGCAAATTGAATGACAATGGTAAAAATGGAGTATGGCATTTTATTTTTGTAGAATGCTTATTCATAGCACATAACACCACACAGAGTCATGAATAGTGGAATGACAGTGAACAGCACTAGCAAATTTATTTTTAATACTGCAAAAAAGTCAGCTTTTGCGTCATCAAATATTGAACCATCAGTTTCTTTACCTTCTCATCCAAACCTTGCTAACAGAAAGTTAACACTATCCTAGGCATCAAACAGAAGCCAGCCACAGTTTGTATGTCAGACCACTGCAGGGTAGAAACAATGCCTGCAGTGGTACCATACACAACTGACAATTGAACTTTGGATGGTGAAAACCAGGCAGATCCCTTGAAGAACTCAAATTAGAACATAAGAAGAAAATGAAAAGTTTACACAATAGACTCACCAGCCCACTTCTGACCATAGGGACAACACAAAAAAGAAACAGCAAAGCAACCAATAGTGTGGGTAATCTATATATATACTGTAATATATGTATAGAATACATATATATGCAGAATTCAAGGGGTTGTCTGTCTGTACTGCAAAAACTCAAAATCCCTTGAGCCTTGCTCTTGGTCTAAATTGACAGCTTGTGACATAATACATGTAACACTACCCTTGAATTGCAGACTACCACAGCCACGTAATTAGTTATTTGGTGCTTCTCACAGTTGGCAGCGATGTATACATGTGCCTCACAGCAAGCAGCAATAAAGACGTGCACTGAGGCAGATGTCCTTCTCGTGGCAGGCAGTGACATGGATACATGTCTCACGGCTAGCATCACCACAGACATGCACTGTTATAGAAAGGTTTAGCGGCTAACAGAAAAATCACAGTGCCGTGCACCGCTAAGCAGCGAGGTATGCAGTGTTGCTGACAAGAAAAGAACTGCAGTAAGCTCTGATGACAGTGAAGCACATTGCACAGGGCAACTGATGGTTTTGATCTCAAGCACCAATCATACATTTTGCAGACAACAGAAAGGATCAGTTGAGCATGCGGCATGTCTGTAGGAAAAAAGCCACTGTGACACTGAATGACAGTGAGGTGCATCTCAGCAAACTTGATGGAGTGATGTGAGGTGCTGTGATTCACCTTTCTTTAAAGATTGTAGGTCCGAGTACTACTAGTTAAACATTATTATCATATGAAGTAGATACATTTTTTCTAATTGTATTCCTTTTATGCAGTCCTGTAAAAGAAAAAATTTTTTTTTTTAAAAAAGGACCTTTAAATCCCATCCTCTTAAGGTCCTGAACATTAGAGTCTTCTGTACGTCACCACAATGAGGCAGATGGCTAGCATTCCCTGAAGGCAAAACCAAGTAATCTTTTAGGGTGAAAAGCACAACAGTAACCATAAAAGGTGCCAGGAATCAATTGGGTGTATTACATAAGAATCAAACCATTAGAAGGATTTAGTTTTTGAATAGTTAAACAGCAGTTCACAGAAGGTTAATGTTCTATTAACAACCAAGCTATACTTAAAACCAACTCCTATGGCATTTGGAGACTCATGCACCGGAGATGAAAATTTAATTTAGTTTTACTTTTAATGCACAAGAGCAAACAAATAAGGAAAGGCATAGAAGCTGCAGTGTTTACTGTCAAGGAAAATAATTATTTTTGTAGCAATAACTTTTACATATGTGAGCTAAATATATACTACATAAATATACTCTTTATCTACAAAGTACACAGTATACCTCAATTAACAAAGCAGATATGGGAAGAAGTCACTATTCGCTGGTCAAAGTTACTGTCTCCTTCCTCAGCCATTGTTCAATGTCTCTGCCACTGCAATGATGTTCAACGGTTCATTCCAGGCAGCTTCATGCACTCTTGTCTACTTTCTGCATTTTCACAAGTATTTGTGGACAGTTGATATACCATTGCTAGGCAAGGTAAACCAAAATTTTGCAGATCATAATAGATCCAAGACAAAAGTATAAAGGTCATGTTTGCACTTCTTGGTTGTCTTTGATTGGATTCAACCCAAACCTTAAAACTTTACTTCCTTTGTTGTTATGAAATATTCTGGCTCTGCTTTTTGACAATGATTTAAGAATAACACTTTGGTTCTGGTTATGTTTGTGTTTATTGGTTAGTGAGTTTTGTCTCACATACTAAGTCTTGGATATTTGCTTTTTGACTTCCCAGTTATGACCTACCGTTTGTTGCTTCATCTTCCTTATTCCTTTTCTAACAAATTCTGCTGCTATCCCATGTAGTTAGCACAATAATAACTTTGCATTGTACAGTGCAAATGATATTAACAACAGACAACCACTATTCTATTAGACAACCACTACTATTAGGAGGGAGGATGCACAGTGACTAGCACAGTGCTCTAGTATTGTTTTTCTCAACTAGTGAGCTCAAACACCCTCCAGAAGTCCACGGGTCTGCACACAGGTAAAGCTGTAAGTTTATAGTGGGCTGCTGATATCATTCTCGGTAAGATGAAAAACACTTATATGTAAGATAAATATATTAAATAAATTATAAAGAAATATATACATACCATATTTAAAAAATCTAAATACCCATTCCACTTCCATTTTCACATTTTTGTCATTGTGCCAAACATTATCAGTTTAAAGTATAATATAAAGTAGCTTCATTCTCTGAGGATTCATTAAGCAGTATATCTATGTATATTGTCAGGGATGCCAGGGGCAACGACCTGGCCGGGACGCCTTGAGGGACAAGAGGAGGGTCTACGCGTGCCTTGGATCACGTGGGGGCCGCCATCCTGGTTGCTTTGGGGGCCACGGGCACAGAACTTGGAAGCTCCACCCTGTAGGGGCCCGTGGTCGCCGCCAGGTGGTGTTCCCGTGCCTTGTGGACCCTGGACCTCAGCACTTCCGCCACACCAGGAAGTGCTGGGGGGAAAAAGAGCAGGGACACCCGGAGTGCTTCCGGGATGCAGCCGGTACTTCTGCCACACAGGGGCGTGTCAGCGGATGATTGCCAGAACCCACCTGGAGCACATCCGGGTGATAATAAAAGGGGCCGCCTCCCTTCATTCAGGGCGAGAGTCGGGAGTGGTGTGGACTGAGCCTACAGGAGGAGGCAAGGAGGCAGCCTGAAGAAGGAAGTAAGGCATTGTGGCCAGGACTTTGGGGGTTTGTGGTGCACTTTTGTATATATCACTGTAAATAAACGTGTTTGTGGGTGACATGAACGAGTCTGCCTGTCTGTGTCAGGGCCAGTCTCCACAATATATATATATATATATATATATATATATATATATATATATATATATCTATCTATATATATATATATATATATATATATATTACTAGCCATGCCCCGCAGCTCGGCCCACGTATTAGTGAAACAGGACAGTGAAGAGGGCCCTGCCCGGCTCCCCACTCCTGACGTCATGCTTCCCCCTCCCCTCGGCCCGCAGCCTCTGTCTCAAATTAACGCAAATATATCACTCCTGCAAGTGAACTATGATTCTTAGTGCAATGAGAGTAGTCGCAAAATCAAACAGAATGTTCAAGCAAATTATAGAAAAACACCTGATCTAAATCCGTTAAGTAGTTCTTTCGTTCAGTAGCTAAGCTCTGAGGCTGACGTGTGATTGAGGTGGGCCCTGCCCCCCTACCCTCAGCCCACTGAGTGTCTCTCGGATTCGTGCAACTATGATACAGGCTCCAGGCTACAAAAAGGACATAGCAGCACTAGAAAATGTCCAGAGAAGAGCAACTAGGCTGATTCCAGGGCTACAGGGTTTGAATTATGAGGAAAGATTAAAAGAGCTGAGTCTATACAGTTTAAGCAAAAGAAGATTAAGAGGTGACATGATTGAAGTGTTTAAAATTATGAAGGGAATTAGTACAGTGGATCGAGACTTGTATTTTAAAATGAGTTCATCAAGAACACGGGGACATGGTTGAAAACTTGTTAATCATAAATTTCACACAAACATTAGGAAGTTTTTCTTTACACAAAGAACGATAGACACTTGGAATAAGCTACCAAGTAGTGTGGTAGACAGTAAGACGTTAGGGACTTTCAAAGCTCAACTTGATGTTTTCTTGGAGGAAATAAGTGGATCGGACTGGTGAGCTTTGTTGGGCTGAATGGCCTGTTCTTGTCTAGATTGTTCTAATGTTCTAATGATACATAGAGCAATCAGTGAAATCCCAAAATCAACCGGAATGTTCAAGCAAATTATAGAAAAAAAACCGGAACTAAATCCGTTAAGCAGTTCTCTCATGAAAAGTGGACAGACATACAGACAGACAGACGGACGTTGGATTTATATATATATATATATATATATATATAGAGAGAGAGAGAGAGAGAGAGAGAGAGAGAGATATTATATAAATATTCAGATAGCGGATATAGAACATATTTTTCTATAAAGTACCCTTAACATATTGATTATTATTGTTTACCAATCATCCTTTCATTAATATTACTTTCCACCTTGCTATGACAGTGTCTACTCCTTTTAACTTCTCCATCATACAGCAAACTGTCACTCATCTGTTTCAAAGGGACATCTCTGTCACACATGAAAAAATACTTTGTAGCATAAATCAATATTTTATGCATTTTAATCAGCAAACATATCAAAGGAATATGAAAGACATTTTTTGTCATATTTGCATGGTGTGTGTTATTACTCCTGTGAAATTTATTTAATCTCTTGTACAAAATAAAAAATACAATGCAATCAATAGTAAACTGTATTGCACATGAAGAATTGCAATTTTCTAAAAGAGGCTTTGGCTCTTGTGACCCTGAATTGCATTAAGCAGGCACAGAAACTAGATGGGTGGATTAAATATTCAGGAAACTGTTGAGAAATATGTTCAGCTGTTACAAAATTGAATTCTGTTCAGAATGGGACACTTCTTTAAATTCCTTCTTTATCTTTTGAGTTGGTTAAGGTGTGGAAGGAAGTCTTCATATTCTGCATATTGAGAATTTCAAATCTACATTCTTATATGCAATGCCTTTTCAACTTCTGTGTTTATTTGCCTGGTTCTGCTTGATCTTCCTGGTCATTGTTTTTCTTAGTATGATATATTATACATTCAGTATATATATCATGCAGGTTAGGAGCACAGCTGGATGAATAGCTAGATTTTTAATGTAATAAACAGAGGGTAAGGGTTGGTCATAGGGAAGTTGCACAGCATTATGGCCATAAAAGTGGTCCCTGGAAATGTTGGTGTAAAGGGTTACTCAGCTGACAGTGCTTTATAAAGTGAAAGTAAAGATAGATAGATACTATGTGGTATATTACAAGGGTAGATTGTTACCAGAGAGAAAAAAATCACAATGCCATGCCAGGCAGGAACCTCCTAGTATGGGGGCAGTATATGTGGCAGTATATGTGGAGAGCTTCCAAGAAGTAAATGCCCTGCTAGAAGGTGGGCACAAGGTTATCAAAACTCTAACCGTGAGAGTTGAAGAAGGTGAAAGGTGGAAACAGACTCAAAGGACAAATAATACAGCCAATCAATCAAATGATAAATAAATAATATGCAGATATCTAATAATGAATTTATTAAGTGCACCAGGAGGAAGGATTGAATTACATGATAGCAGTGGGCAGAAAAGACACCCAGAGGCACTTCTTAGTAGACCGTGGTGGAATGAGCCTGTTGCTAAAAGTGCTCCAAGGCACTGCCGCTTGTAGGGGATGGAGAGGAGAACTAAAACAGGGAGGAGCTGTCCAGGAATCAAAGGCTTGAAAGCAGTAGCAGATAAAAAAGAGCTGAACAGCACTACAGGGAAAGTAGGACGGGGCTTCTTGTGTTCTGGAGAAACTACCCTACCTGCAGGATGCCATCAGATGAACCCAGGTTCATTTCTTGAAAGGGCAAAATAAAGAAGAATCCCCAAAGAGACAGTAGATTGTTTTCTTTTGGTGGTAAATTGGGAGAGGGCCTTATTGAAGTAACAAATGATGTTGATCATCATCAACAACTGAGTAAATGATAATTTTTCTTCAACTTTGGGTGTGTGACTCACCAATCCCTCTGATTAACTAATACTGAAATGTAAATATACTTAATGGACTTAAAAAAAAATGAAACATATAATTGTTGTTACTGTATTAGTGGTTCATTGTATTGTATTGTGATTTGATTGTGGAAGGGTGCACAGCATTGAAAAATTGGATTTGTGACTGTGGCTAGTAGAAAATTAGTGTTCGTCACTCAAATTCTAGATCATTAATTTTTCTTCCTTTTCTGACAGTCTCGTAATGGTAGAGTACAGTAAAATCATGCCAGCCAGGAGCAGAGCAGGAAAAGATACTTGAGGAGTGGAACACTTTGGCTGTGAGAAGTTTGTTCAAAATGTTTCCCCCCTTTCCTGAAAAAATCCCATTAAGTTCAATGAAACAAAAACTCTAAATGTCTGTGTTATCAGCAACAGGATGTGATGGACTGATATCTTCTCTGGGGTTGACTCCAAATTTGTATTTGATGGTGCTGGTATAGGTGAACCCAGAAATCAAGTGCTGTGAGAGAACAATGCTGCCTACTGCCCACTTATACAGTATTACCTGTTTACTTTTACAAGAAAAATAAAAAAAAGCAAACCTAATGAAAAAGTGGAAAAATAGAAAAGAAACTTTCACTTGTGAATCACTGGCTTAAACTCAAAAAGATTCTTTGACTAAAGAATTGTTCTGTGAGTCACCGTTTGAGATCAGGCAGCCTTTTCTGGAGTTGTCAGCTGCTAAATTTAGAAAAGTCTTCACATGGACAGAAGGGACAGGAGTGAGGCACATATTGGCAGTGCAAATTCTCCATCTGTTTCTCACTGTAATGATAATAATGATGCTTTCAGAAGTAAAACATAAATTTACATTTGAAATAATAATTCAAAAAGAAGGAAAGCATGCATAAATCTCCAGTGTCTCAGCAAAATCTATAGATAGATAACATTATTAGTATTCCAAACAACATTATTGAAGTGATAGATATCATTATTAGTATTTCCATCCTTCCATTATCCAACCCACTATATCCTAACTAACAGGGTCATGGGGATCTGCTGGAGCCAATCCCACCCAACACAGGGCACAAGGCAGGAAACAAACCCCGGGCAGGGTGCCAGCCCACCGCAGGGCATGCACACAAACACACAAACACACACACACCAAGCACACACTAAGGACAATTTAGAATCTCCAATGCACCAAACCTGCATGTCTTTGGACTGTGGGAAGAAACTGGAGTACCCGGAGGAAACCCACACAGATACGGGGTTATTAGTATTTCAAACAACATTATTGAAGTGGTATCATGAAGTTGCAATGATTACCACTGCTGCCTCATCGCTCCGGACACCAAGGTTCAAATACTGGCTTGGTCTTTGCTTGCATGCAGTTTGCAGGTTCTCACTAAATCCACTAGCATTTCCCCTGGTTACTCAAATTTCCTACAAAGTCCTAAAGACCTCCATGTTAGATTTGATTATAAAAACATTATTAATCTCATTTGGAAACTCAGATGCATACAGCAGCAGAAACATAAAAAAAGGAAACAGATTCACTAGACAAATAATACAGCCAACCAATCAATTAATAATATATATTATACAGAAATTTCAAAATGAACTTAAAGAGTATAAACATTTAGTTTTGGGCATTGCGAGGAAGCATTGAATTTCTTGATAGCTGTAGGCAGAAATGGTCCCCAAAGGGACTTCTTAGAACACTGTTGTAGAATGAGCCTATGGTTAAAATTCCCCCTGTAGGGAATGGATGGGATTTTTCATGTTGGCATCCAATTTTGCCACAATCCTCATAAATTGAAGGTGTGAGTATGTGGTCTGCATTGGAATTCTGCACAAGGTTGGTACTTGCCTGGGTTATTGACTGGCCACAACCCTCAAATGGAATAAGTGTTTTCAAAAAAAAGGAATGCATTAAAAATTACAAGACATACTCAATACAGGCAAGAAGCAAGCAAAAGCCACACATTTTCTAAGAATTAAGAATTATTTGTTCAAAGAAATATTTCTGACTGAAATTATTAATCCACTGTAATGCACCATGAGGACAGAACTTTCATTTTAATGCAACTAGAAACTGCCTTCCTGCCTAAGCAAATATTTACTTTTCATGTGTTTTAATAAGATGCATATTTCCCAAAGCTCACTGGGATTCTACAGATGCACCTACACTGGAATCTCAGATTCTTTACCCAGAGCAATTAGCCTACAAAGCCTTTACTGAAAAAAATCTACAATGTTACACTGTAAGTGACAGATACAAAATAATGCAAGGATAAAGTTTTAAGAATTCAATGAACTACTGTATGTAAAGAATTATGTCAGAAGTTATTTAATTATTTTTAACCACACGGGTATACAGGAAGACAAATGAAATGCTCATTTTAGAGGAATGAAAATTTTAGTTTTAGTTACTAACACACTTTGCTTTCAGTGACTCATCACTCAAGTTGGTCTGCAACTCCTGATCAGCACTCTATTCAAACTGACTGAGGAGGCTCTTATTCAAATTATATCTCAGCAGCTAGTTGCAAGGTTCATTATGCTGCTTTTAGGTGTACTAATGTATTTTGTGAGTATGAGCCCAACAGGGACTATAATTACTGTTTTATTGTGAAAAAGTGTTCACAAAAAGTACTTTAGCCTCTAAGGTTCTTTTTTATAGTGGTGGACAACTTAATACTGGAAATGCCTAAATTATTAGCCTTAATTTACATGTACACTTCACAATACTTACAGTACCTATTTAACATCATTCATCAGTCAGTCTCTTCACTGATGGCTACTACAATGCATTTGATAACCTCAAATACAAAGCAACAATACCTTAAGAACGGACAAGACTGGCTACCTCAGCAACAGTTCCTTAGCAAAGGGCAAAGGCTGCTCTACACACAAGCTGCCCTCCTGTCAAGACACCTATATCCTTCAGCGACTGAATCGTTACCCCAGAAAGGGATCACTCAAACAAGCATAGCTTGAACCTGAAGACATACACTTACAGCGCTTATGACTCATCTGAACGAGTATGGCTCTCTGCACTCATCACTTGGGGAAAATGAAATCAATAAAGTCAGTTCTGGTTAGATAATACATAAACTTTATTTTAACCAATACTTTTATTTATTGGCTGAGAAACCAGGCATCAAATGCTAAAAGTCAGAAATACAAGAAAACATATAACCTGAACGATTCAAATCAAAGTCCATATAGCCAAGAAAAAGATGTTTGTCTAAATTAAAGTCTTTAAAAGTATGCACGATGGCACAGCCTTTCTCCTCTTCTCTGCTGGGGCACAATTTAATTTTGCAGGTGACACTGTACGTTCATCCTATGACAGCATAATGTTTCATTGCATCTTCAAAACTGCCTCACCCTCTCTGTCATACAATGTGTTTCACATCTTTCATATCAAAAACCACACGTCATCTGCCTCTCTCAAAAACTGTACAGCATTTGCATCAAGTCAACAGAGGTGGTTTCTTTTGTACTGTGACTTGACCGCTATTTTTAGTAAGCGATATCACTGAAAAATTGGTCAACTGAGAATTTCTCTTGGTCTTGCTACCAGTCAACCTGAAGTTATTTTAAACTAATTATGAGATACAATTAAATAACTAAATTCCCAAAATTGTATTTCATATCTTCTTACAATCACATACACACTGGTTAGTTTATCTGAGCTTAACACACTGGTTAGGTTATCTGAGTTTAAACATCACAATTATGCTAATACATAATAACACTTTGGATATTTGGTTAACATGTTTACATATTTCTTTCCCCAAACCCTTTCTATTTACATAAAAATGTCTCAAAATGCAGCACTCATTTGGTTCTAATTGGTCCCCTTTTTTAACAGCGAAGAGCACTGAATGCAACCCAGAGACATATCTGCCTGTGGAAGCTCTCCATCTTTTCTGGACAGGTGGGCAATTTAAACTTTTCACATCATGTGCCCATGCTTGTTAAATTTTAAGTATTAAGCATTAAGAATATTCCATTAACAAGTTTGCTTTAGAGCAATAAACTAGAACATTCCTTTATCAGTGTAATTATTCTAAACCTACATTCTATTCTAATTAAGAAAACTCTTATGTTAATTTACTATTGACATTAACTTTCTAAGATTGGCACAGTCCCTTAGTCATATACAGTTGGCATTCAAAAGTAAAATAAAGCTTACACACCAAACATATTGAGTGTGACTATGGAAATCTGCTACTACAGATGTATCAAGTATCATTGATGCCCTAAGTGCTACCAAAGTTATGACTTCACCAGCAACATCTATACTACTCAAAGTAATTAGTTCACTTTTTTAATATCAATACCCAATGTTGTTACATGTGAACACCGTAAATACTTGACAAATAACTATTTATATTTCTTATTTTTTACAATGTAAAGGTACCTCAAGTCATTTTTTAATCTGACTTTATAATTTTTATAAAGGATTTTGGAAACTAGCCCCCTGTACAAGTTAATATATGCATAAACTAATGATAACATAAGGTACTATGGAGAGCACAGTAGGTGGCATGGCAGCCTCATATTGTTTGGTTCCAGGTTCGGTTTTCAAATATGCTGAATATGCATGATCACTGTATATTTATGCAGGCTTCCTCCGCAGACTCCCTCAAAACCAAAGACAAGCTGCCTTGTTCCACTAAATTGCCACCATCTGAATGTGTGTTTGGGTGATCAAAATGCAAGAAGGTTGCTAAAATAATTAAATTACACAGACTTAGGTCAGGTCAGGTTGGGGAGCATGCTCTGGTACAGTGCATTGCCCCACCCGCCACATGACAAAACAGGCAGACACGCAGTCCAGTTCCACCCTCTGAAAATGACCATCTATCTGCCGCTGCCAGGTGTTACATGGGTGTCCCCTCAGCAATGAAGATTCTGCTAGCCAGATCACTCTCAGAGAATCACTCCACATGGCAGGTAATGTGCCTCATTTGGGACTCCATGAGCAGCCACTCATTCGACACAAAGTCAAACCAGCGGTACCCAAGGATCCTACAAAAAGATACTGGATAGCATCCATGCCTTGCAACTGTATAGCAATACAGGAAGAACCATGACTGTAAAGACTTAGACGTTCGTCCTTTTGGAGAGATATCATGAACAACACACACCCCTTCCAGTGACCTCATGACACCCCCCTTCCAATCCATCTACTGACTTCATAGGAAGAGTCACCAGAGACATGAATGTCACTGCAAAGGTAAGTAAACCTCTTGACAAGGTCGATACTCTCTCTGCAGACAGACATACTGCTGATGGCCAAGAGGTCATTAAACACAGACTTAGTTGTTTATTATATATTAAATTGAATAAATATAGGCTGCAGTAGCTGATGGTTAGCACTGCTGTCTAACACTTCCAGTCTCCTGATCTGAATAGTCTACTTGTGTATATGGGTCTTCCTCTTAAACGAGTATATAGCTAAATGGTCTTAATGTGCTTTTAAATGGATTGGTGTCTTTAGGGATTTTGTGTTTTCAGTGAATGTCACCAGATGTTGCTCTATAAATTTCCACCATGTTGAATTCATACATGTGTCTGCACTGACAAAACTGAGAAAGATAATCTTGTTTTTTTTTTTTAAAGAACACAGAAAAACAGAGTTTGAGAAATACAATGAAACTGCTAATGCTTTGAGATTGTACATCTATTGTTGCTTGTGTCATTTCACACATTGCCAGTTTGCTATTTTTCAACCAAAAAATTATGTCATTGAAGGCTTATATTATTTTTTGCTCTTGAAGACTCTTATGCTTTTGCTTAGAGGGATGTTAGAGGGGAAAGAGATCTGAGCGTACCCCTATTACTAGATGCTTTTAGCTTATCTATATAAAAAGAAAAATGGAAACAACATCTGAGCAAGACATGGATCAGACACATGCAAAATGGTACTTCGATAACTCATTGTTAAAACATAGCATTAAGCTACAAGGTGAGCACCAAGAGAGTAAGCCTAACAGTCCATGCTTCTAGAAGTGAGACTTTTTCTTAACTGCCTTAATTAACACTCGGTTTTTACAAGAATAGCTAGGAAAGTTCTATTTTATGTTAACTTAGAGGGGGTAAAAGATTAGACCATAATCTAAGTAACTATGACAAACTGATATGCTATTGAAATTAGCAGACACTATGTGACTTTCATATTAACTTTAACATTCTGAGATTGGTTCTTACAATAATCATTCATTTTGTCTAATTTAAAATAAGGCAGATCATTGGGTCCCCTGAAAGGAGAGTCTCATGCCATTAAATGAAGTAACACCGAAGCAACAGCAGATGTGTTAGGCTTTGACCATCTCCTGATTGTTCTACAACCTTTAAAGAACTTACGAACTTTTGAAAGTACTGTATGACTGTATGAACAAATATAGAGAGAAATTAAGCAAGAGCCTTAAACAGAACTTTATTTAAACAAGAACTTTATTTTAATGTGAACTGTTTGCTTGGAATTGTACTAAAACTTTTAAAACAAAGATATTTGTATTGTTGAAAATACGTCACATTATTGCCTGAATTGTTCTAGTAAGCTAAAGCTGCAGAACCTTAGAAATTTTGGACGTAGCTACAACTATGCATAACTAGCTGAAGTCACCTGGGCTGATGACATTGTTGCTGTGTTACTTATTTAGTAACTTTTGGGTTTTACATCTTCCTAATTTTCAGAAAGCAAAGAAAAATATAGTTTTTATTTGCTAAGACTAAACTTTTAAAAGTACAGAGAAAGCAAAACAGCATTTTTTGAAAGACATATAGCGCTGTAAGTGTGTGCTCAGCTAATGCTCTGCTGCATGGATTGTTCATAAATAGATCCATAAAAGCTTCCAAGCTTCTGATATGGGGCAAACCAGTACTTTCGTACAGTATATGGTGTATACCCTCTGGTCTTCTTGTTCTGACTAGACAATCCTCTATGTCTGTTTTTAGTCAAATGGTTTATTGATTTTCTGAACCTTTTGACTATTTCTTTTCACCCTATCAGTGCAAGATTACGATTTCTGAATCCATCAATGGATATAACATAAGACTTCACTTGTTTGGCTGAGACCTCCATGCTCACAAACAACTCCCTAAGCGACTAAGGGGATAACGGGATGTAAAGAATACTACATTGCAGAAAATCCCCCTTATATGAAAGAGAAGATAAGCAAACAGTCTGTGTTATTTGTTGTTACCAAACACACACATCACCTTCAAGTGTCATGAGTATTATGGTATATTTCTTCTGAAGCTCGCTTTTATAAACATTTGGATGGGTGCACATATTGCTGAGCCTCTGTATAAAGCTGTTCTGTGACTGATTTCCAACAAAAACTATATGCTCCTCAACTATGGCAGTACTGTCAGTTTTCACTTTGCTCACCACAGAAGCCATGCCATGCTATGTGTTGACAAGAGACAAAAAGGATTATCTGCCTTAAATATCAGAGGCCTACTTATATCTTTGAACTAAATTTCCTTTCTTGCTTTTCCTTCTGCTTCACCCAGTCATTCAGTCAAGTTTTCAGGATGAAAAAGTGCAGCACATCTGATGAAATATGCAAAACGTCGATCTTCAAAACTCTTAGAAATAGGTCACCACTCAGCCATTTCTACTTTCACTGTTGCATATTGCTGTGGAGTCTCTTGATACTTCTCTTTTACTGCACTCAGCCAGCATAAAAGTAATTTTCACCTAAAGCCAACAGGCCAGCTGTTTTTATTACCTCATGGATGTGCACTAGTAGTATGCTATCCAACAGAAAAAAGCCCTGTAAGCCCTGAAATTTTATTCTACACCATGAATGTGTACAGTGAAAGTTCTTGTTGCTAAGCAACCCTTTGCTGTTGTTAATGTTAACAGATTGGAACCATCATTGAAATTTAATGAGAGTGCTGGTCTTACATTCAATATGTGCTGGCATTTCAGATTCTCATCACAAGTTTAGGTGCTCCAAACTAAAACCTTAAGAAGGGCACTACCAATAACATTCACATTCCCCTTCTGAGACCCTTCATTGATTAGTAATATATTTAGAGATTTTTTTCAAAATGAGTTAAAGTAAATTAGTATAAACAGATCAGTTTGAATTAAATTTCTGTATTTCATAAATAAAGTGACTTGATGATGGAACTATTTGTCACTAAAAATGTTACAAATTATTTGTTTAAGTGATAGAGAAGTTTAAAAAAACTATATAATATAATAATATAAAAAGTTAAAAAAGCCCTTCAGATTTGTTTTGGTTGCAAGTAAGGGTAAGCCTAAGAGTAATGTGTCTTATAGCTGGATTAAAGGTGCTTAATCACAAAGAGAAGACAAAAGTGATAACCATGTTTATTTATAAAGGATAAAAAGTAGACTTTGTGTTCAAAGACTTAACTGGGAAGAGATATATAGCAATAAATGGATTTGAGCATGAGTGGACTCAAGATAGATAAAAAATTTAGTTTATTCATCCTTAGTTTCTTCAACCTTTGTAAAATGTTGTAGGGAAGCAGCAGATTAAGTTAAAAAAAATGAGAACAGTGTCCAGGTTCCCCTAATGCTTGCTAAAACATACAGAAATGCATGCCTTCCGTATGCTGGACCCTTCCAGGGAGGGACTGGTTTAATTTTGTCCTAATTTGGGGCAAATGCCCAAATAAGGCATTAGACCAGCATTTCCCAACCTGCGACCTGTGGTGGCGCATCGGTGGACATCAGCCAATTGAAACCTTTCCACCTCCTATCCCCCCTCACACTCACCACTACAAAAGTTGTGTGTAATTCACAGTGGCAGCATAGCAGGTGCATTGTGCCCGATCCTGGATGACCTCCCTAACCTCCGCTCAGACAATCATGCTCCATTCACCAAGGAAGAAAATTATTGTTGATTACGCTTGATTCATCTAATGCTCTAACACTCAAGTGATCCAATGGGACAACCACCATGCCGCTTTTACAGTCACACCCGGGAGCCAATCGGTCATGGTAAATTCACACGTTCACCTTGTTCCCCAGTGGGTCTGGAACATACTGGGTCGTGGCACCACAAAGGCTTGGAAACACTACATTATAACATGGTTGTAGCTACCCAGGAACTTGTATGGAGATAAAAGGAAAAAGTCAAAATGATGAACAGTGATGTGAAATGCTAATTGTTAAGATTTAGTAAACTTATTTCATTTTTTCAATATTCAGTACATTTTCTTTGAGGTTTTGAACTTGAGAGAATTAAAATATACTTTTGTTTTCTATCAATAGTTTTGTTGAAGCATTATTAATTAAATTGTTGTCATATTTTAAAAAATACCACAATGCTATTTTGCTTTTTATAAGACATTGACATTTTGTTAAGTCATTGCCATGATACAAAAACCCATCATTAAGCGGGTGTGGTATTGGAAGTTGCACATGATTGTAGATGCAAGTTTAAAAACCTCAAACATCCCTTCTTAGTTACTTTTCAACACAGGGTTTTAACTTATTGCTTTCTATTAAGACTTTCATTTTGGATAACATTTAAGATTAGATGATTTTGGTTCTGATCATTTATTTGGCTTCTAATGCTGTACATTTGCTGACTCTGTATTAATCACCTGGTTTGTGAATTATCTGCCTTAGTTGCCTGCCTTATTATTTCCACTCTGTGGCACAATAGGTGATGTGAAATTGTGGCATGGAACAGTCACTTTTTCAACTAAACAGACAGCTTCTGTTTTTTGTTTTTTTTTTCATTTATCTTGTTGTGTCTTTCTTATATTTTTTTCATTTGTAATTTCAAACTGTACATAAAATAAGTTCAATAAAGAATAGATTCGGGAGGATTTGTTCAATAGCTAAATATAATGTCTTCTACAGTGGCTGGACTGGACTGAGATTGTTGGGAAACCCTACAAGACAGAAGCAGAACTGGCAGTATTGACATTCATTGTTGTGCCAGTGCAGATCAAGAAATGCTACTATGGGGTCATGAGGAATGATTACTCCAGAGGAAGAGGTGTGCATAAATAGCAGTGGGAGATAATAAATAAATCTTTTGATATAATTCCACCATGTAATCTTCTGTATTCTAAGTACCTTACACATCAGGTATCTATCTATGTGGACCGACACTGAACAAACAACAAACAATATCAAAATGATATTGCATAATTCATATGTCAGATGCTTGAAAAAAATCCCAAACGCATGTATTTTTGTTAAATAGACTGCTATCGGAAAGTCGTCTCATGAATGGCAGGGGAGATGCCATTCTAATGTGATCAAGCTTTCAAATTGACAAAAAAAACCCACAAAAAGTAAATATTCATTTTAGGGAGAAGTATTCCTTTAAGAACTGAACACAATTAATTACTTAGAGTCACTGTGCTGGAAAATGAAAGAAAGAAAGAAAGAAAGAAAGAAAGAAAGAAAGAAAGAAAGAAAGAAAGAAAGACACACATACATATGGAGTGAAACAGCAATATGAAATAGAACAGTGAGCTCAATTATCCTCTGAGCAAATGTTCCTCTTGTCATCCCTACCTCACCCCATACTCCTGATTAGCACTCTTCTCCATCAATCTTAAACCAAAAGTGGCTTTTTAACATTTGCTTGTCTGTCCCATAATCAATCCCTTAACTTCTTCATTGGCTCTCGAATCTCATTCTCTCATCTAATTTGGCGGACGGCACAAAGGCGCTGATGAGATTTGTGACTCCAAAAACGAAATAAGACTAGCATACCTTGTGGGAAATAAAAAGGAGCTTCTCTCCCAAAATCTGACAACACAATTGAACAAGCAATGATGTGCTTACTTTTGTCCAATATATGCTAGGAATCCTTTGAGTGTCTGATTACACAATTAATCTGCAATGAAAACTATTTGCCTTTCAGAACAAAATAGATTGAAAGTGAGTTTGTTTTGACCAAACTGAGATAAAAATGAAATCCAGCAAAGTATGTTTTAAAGGAAAATTACATTCTCAACAGAAAAATCAATTGCTTTTGCATAAAAAGCATTCAATTCCCAATGTTTGCTTAGATTCAGAATATATTCTCCACATGCATGCCTAGAAGACTTCTGTATGGTGCAAATGGACAAGGCTGAAGAAAACAAGTCAGATGTATTAATTCCTTTCTGGCAGAAAATAGCTACAGACAATCTTGGGTTAAGCAGCCCTGCCATGTATTAATAAGGTAAAAGGAAAATGTTAATTATTTTAATGATTTTCTCCACACTACATTAAAGCAAGTTATGACTATAATATGAAGATGCTTTATCTCGAGGTATAAATTTGCATAATGGGTCACAAAGCAATATACAATAAATAATTGAATACAGGAGAAATATCTCAAAGGAGACACCATTTTAAGAACATACAGAAACCATTTTGGCTTTTTTAGGAAAAATATTTTCTTAATCATCATACAGCTGAAATCCATTTTCTTGGTATAGTGCCTTCCTTTAAAGGCAGCTGGTAATAGATCTATGTTTAGGCTTGGTTTGTTAAATTTTAAATTTTACAGTTAGCTTAAAATGCATTGAAAAAAAATCTACATTCTCTGTTTATCAAAAAGTTTAACCATATATTGAATCCCTTACTTTGAGATATTTTAGGCTTTATAATAAAATGCTGTAGGAAATAAAAAGTAACCAAACTCATGAAAGCTAGCTAATCCAAACATACTGTACAATATAAGCTTTATTAATAAGAATAACCCAATAGACACATGAAATTATATATCAGTCTTTGTTGTAGGCACAAAAAGTTCTGCTGGACCACAACAAGAAACACATCAGGTGGCGGTTAAAAGCTTCAGACTTTAATACTAGCCATGTGAATAGAAGCTTATAAACTCTAAGTAGAGCCCACAAGCGCGTGCTTCACTCCCCTGATGATTAAATATGTACATATGGTACAAAATAATGTTTTAAAGGCTAGTACTCCAGAAATTCTTCACATTAAGCTAAGCTATCGACTTAGATTGGTCCGTGAACTTATTCACATGTTGTTTATACTCATTTTTGAACTCAAAAAATCTGAGTTTCAATGATATTTAAAACACAAAGAGCACTGTTTCTGGAACTTAAGATGGTAGAAGCTAATAATGAGTCAAACTTTTCAAAAGAGTTTAAATTTGTAGCAAGCCTTCAAGTTTCACTTATCATTAGTAAAAGCAATTTTCAGATGACCGAAAGCTAAATGAAGTGAAAGAGCATCACAAAAAAGCAAACTCCTTTAATCCAGTCCTTACATGAGTCACATGAGGTCTCATGACTAGAAACTCACTTAACAGCAAGTCAAGCTAGAGATCAGTATATGACAATATCTACTCAAACACTACAATTTACTAGTCAGATTTGGGGTATTATTTTCACAATGCAACAAATAAAAGTTTAATTAAGAAGGTTTCCATGACTGAGCAAGCAGGTATCTCTTAGACTAAACAGAATGACTTACTAGGATAAGCTAAGAGAATCCAATCACTTCAATCTTAATCAGAAAATACTTTGTATGGACGTTTTCCAGGTTTTCTAAGTTCTTAAATGCATTGACCAACTGAATCTGAGGACATGAAACTGAAGAGAAGGGCAAATCAACCCAGAAGTTTGGAAACACATATTTACAATGAATGAAGTAAAAGTGTAGATAAAGTTCAATAGCCATCCATCATCACGTTATTCATTTATTATTGAAAGCTAAACGAAGAAAATAAACTAGTCTAATCTCGATTACAAACTTTAGTATTTTATTTTTGTGAGAAACCAAACTACAGTTGAATGCAACGCAATGAAACAAAAACATAATTATAGAGGGAGAACAAAAGATCAGGATAATGAAAAGTATGGATCAAGACCCAGAAACACACAAGGCAGGTGACTAAACAAGGGGAGAAAACGGAATCATAATTAGGAAGAGGTCAAACCTGAAAGGTTTAATTTGTGTCGGTAGTCTGCATTTTTTCACTTAGCTGGCGGGCAGAGGGAAAGGAAACAAACTAGACGAGACCAGTCAGCTGAGGATGAGAAAAGGGTGCTGTCATGTGAAAATGGTAGGGGGTAGAAGAACTAAAAACACAGGAACAAAACAAAACAGGACTTGAGGCACTAGTACAAGAAGATTATTGCTGCTTAGATGGCCAATGCCTAAACAATAATGAGACCAGCTATCAAAAACCTCTCTTAGCCATAACTGTGCTACTGCTATTCTTAGCCAAACTGGCAATGACACAAAAGGGAGAAGCACCGCTTTAATGTTTCAATACCCTCTATGTACCAGCTGTTTTGTTTTTGTTTGTTTTTTTTAAGCTGTACATAATTAATGCCGCTTTGTATATAGTAATTGAATACATTGCTGCTTTCTTTATTATTTTTCTTCATTACCTGCTCTTCATTTCTTAAAACCTGTATAACTGTTGTGAACAAAAGAGAGAAAAAAACAATTATGAAGATTTGGGGAGTCCATCCCTTATATTATAAGCACCACCAACAATGTGCAGAGCAGTCATAAATGACTGAGTCACAATAGACTGAATAGGAGAGGGAAGGCTTGGGTTTTATAGGTGGAGGACAGGAAGGGGTGGGATCTCAGGTGGAAGTGAGGTCTGCAGGAAGGTGTGTTGTAGCAATGGAAGTAGGCAGAGTCTTAGGTTGGCTTTAGTTCTGATGCTCGTGGAAGAGGGAGAAAAGGCATTAGTACCATTCATCAACCCCTGGCTCTGCATCTTACTCCCAGTTAAGCCCTTAGACTGCCTCCCATGCACATGTGTGTGACACTGTCTTATTGTCGTGTTTTATTGTAATCCTTTTTCTTTGCTGCACAAGGAAATTTGTCATTAGAATTTTGTTGACAATAAACAATAGTGAAAAGATTGAGAACAGAAAAGTGATAGGCTGGAATTCTTTCCCTGGAGTCCCTGTTGACTATCATTCCTGTGCTAGTAAACAAATCGAAGTGCAAAACATAGCTATGCTCTAAAACAAAAAGAGTGTTTTGGCCCAGAAACTGAAAAAAATATATATATTTTTTTTAATGCCAGAAATGTATGAATTTTTACTCTTTCTTTGATTCTTTCCCAAAATAAATAAATCAGAAGCACCTCACCAAAAAAGTATATGAAAAAGTGGCACTTATGGTGCCCTATTTGTGCAAGTGTATGGCTGGGGCTCCATCAGCTCTTCTTCCATTTGTATATAATTTTCTACTCCTTTTCAACACTTATGTTTGAGGCAGTCATGTGACGCGATTCCAGGCAATCTCCTCCGGACCCATCAGTGGGTGTTGCTACTGCAGTCCCTCCGGTGACGACAAACGCTTGGGAATCCCCTTCTCCTTTGCCTTAGCTGGTATTCCTCAGTCTCCTCGGTTGGAAGACAGCCCTCTGGAGAATCTCCGACGACCACTGGGCGATTCGCGGGACGTCCACGGTGTGTGTGTGGACCGTCTCCCTGCAGGACGTGTGTATGGCTGACTGGGGTACTGGGCAGCTCACAAAAAATTTATTTTTGGGGTCCCCTGCCTTGGAACAGGCAGAAGGTCCCTGTTTGGGCACCATTGTGAGACTTGCCCAAACACCACCAGTCGGATACCACATCTTTATAAAGTTAACACATTTATTTAACATTAAATAAACACAGTCCCAACATGACACACAATGCACTCAGCAATAATCACCAGTATTAGACTTCATCCTGCTCCCTCTCCCGACTCTAGCTCCCCGACTGTTAGGAGGCAGGCCCTTTTATTCCTGCCCGGATGCATTCCAGGTGGCTGGAAACGAACTTCCGGTAGCACTTCCTGGTGTGGCAGAAGTGCTGCCCTTTGCCCTGGAAGCACTCCGGTTGTCCCTGGCAGGTTCCTTCGTCATCTTGTTAAGTGTGGCGGAAGTAAAGTTCTCCCGGGATCTAGGAGGCTTAAAGCGCCCCCTGGCGGTGGCCACGGGTCCCAATGGGTTAGAATGTCTCTCCTCCTCTCCCGTGGTCCTCTCCTGCTCCAGGGCGATTGTGTCCTCCTGACCCGGAAGCTTTTTATGACTCTATCTGGTCCCTCCAGGCATCCCGGCCAGGTAAGAACCCCAGACATCTGTGACATCAGGTTTTATTGTGAATATTTATGCTAAAAGATTGTTTAATAGAAACTAAGTGTATAATTTTTACAGTATATGTGTCGTGATTCATTTTTGTTGTTTTGTTTGTGAACTGGAATGTTAAAGGAATGAACTTTCCGCAGTGCATTCCCAGCATTTACTCTGCTCCTTCTATGGAGCTAACACTCCCTGCTGAACACTGTACTCTTGCCTTTTCGTTGATTGTTGGGCAAAGAAAGGGAAAAAGTTGAGCTTAGATGGAGACAACATAATAATATGTATATTTCAAGTTCAGATTTTTTGTCATATGTGCAGAGTACAATGAAATTCTTACTTCCTTCATATAAACTAGTAATGGTGTAGTAGAAGAGAAAAAGTGCTACAAAGACCAAAGGTGCAGATAATAGTGAAAAAGAATATGCAATGTCACCGTAAAAATCCAAATAAATACCAAGCAGTTTCTTATTCAGAATTATCAAATGCAAGCTGATCTGAAAGGCATAATGGCATAATTCTACCTTTTTTAGCTGTAATATTTTATTTATATAAACAAAACCAATTTAACACAGTGGTGTAAAGGTTATTATCATTGCTGCAGAAGCTATAGGGATTCAGGTTTGGCTCCTGGTCTTGTCAATGTCTAGAAAGAACTTTCACATTCTCTCCATGTCCATGATGGGTTACACACAGAACATCCAGATGACATAAATTTCTGACTTTACATTGGCCTGGTGTAATGGAGTAGAAGAGTATAACAGTAACCAGTGATGAACTGATTTCCTAGCCAGAGTTGATTGCTACCACATGCAAAATTCTGCCCACAACACGGTAATGAAAAAATAAGTTAAAAAAACTGACAGATGGATTAACAAAACTTTAAATTTGAACTGAGGTGCATCTGTCATTTTGATGTTCATTTTTCAATATTTTCTCTGTAGACAGTTAAATGTCTTAGACATTGTATGCCATCTTTCATTAATAAAAGCTATTAACACACACTGACATATAAAATTCTGCTTCGTTGACCTTTATGCCATTAATTGCTAAAGAATTTTAACTTCTCATGTACTGATTGTCTTCTTGCCATTAAACTGCGTTATTTTTGGCTTTTGGAGCAATGCAGTCATGATCTCTTTTTAAAAACTCAAATTGAATATATGTAAATATCATATCATACTGAAAATAATTCTTGTAACAGTAATACCATTTTATATTAAGTATGACCTTAAGGGGTACACTTCCCCAACTCAGAATAAAGCCAGTGTATTTAAAGATTACAAAAATAAGACTTTTTATTATACAAAACTAGCTGTGCTACCCTTCTCTGATGAGTTGAAATCTAAGCAATTGATATGTCTCTGTTATATGCCATTTGGTATGAGATTTGTAAATGAAGTGTTAATGTTTGTGATGCGCCGTCTTTTGGAATGATAGAGACATAGCAATTAGACGGACAAACGGACACTTAACTTTTTATTAAGGTAGCTAAGATGCAGAGCAATGAATCACACAATTAGTAAACAAGGTATCAAATAAACAAGCAACAAAATAAACAATACAGCACTACTGGGCCTAACTAGACTGTTTTTAGCCACCAAGTAGGAAAAGGGGTGCCTAATGCACTCTCCAACTCAAATAAGTCACTAAAACGTCCTCACTCACTTCCAGCTCTGTTGTACCTGCCATACATCCATCCATCAGTCAGACTTTTGCATCTCAGCTACTCAACTTCAAGTGCCCCTGACTGATGTCCAGACTGGCTTTTAAGCCTCAGCCATGAACTACATCCAAGGCATGGCAGAGATCACTTCCAGCATAAATACTGTCCTGTGAAACTGTAGTTCCTTGGCACCCCTGCATGGCTTGCATAATATACTGTAGCTATCATGCTGCATTCACGTGTTCTAAGACTATTGAGCGCTTCAAGTTTCACCATCCCACTTCAGTTAATTTCCAATGGAACTATTTGGAGAAATGCAAGATTGCTTTTGAATTATTACTTGGTCTGCAAAAAAAAGCAATTTAAGATAAACAGAAATGAAGAGCAAAATAAATGTATTAAATGAGATTCACTTATCTCAAAATGCAGTTCAACCAAAAAATGGCATTTCCGGCTGACCAGGTAATATGTTTTATTTCATACAATTAATTAAGGTGAAAGGTTTAGCATTATGTCACATCTCAGATAATTTGGGTAACTTTGTTTTGGCCTAATTGTCTGACTTGTAGCTCAGAGTTTGTAGGGCCTTTACATGGAATTTTCTGTCTCAGAAACTCATATTTACTGTCTCTCCAAGAGCATCTGAACACAACCTCAGCTGGCCACACATACGGAAAGTTAGTGTGCTTCAATATCGTCACTATCAGCTTGGGGATACAAACATTGTATCGGCACCCCCACTGATTTTTCTTTCTTAAACAATACCTGGAAAAGATATTTCTGGGCTTCTTTATCTTGTCTATTATTCTGGATTTCCTGCCATGGCAAGTGAAGGTTGGCCTCCTTTTGATGCTGCTGCAAGTTACATTGAAATTTCTGGCCTTGGTCATCATTAACCTTACATATGGCTCTTTAACATTTTCAGAAATCTCATTAAGATGATTAAGTTTATGTCACTGGAAGATAATATAGATAGCACTATGCTGAAAAAATATCTTCAAAATGCTATTAGGAACTTTCTGTTCCAAGGCCCAAATGTCATGCTTCATACTATACACCTGAATATACCAAAATGGTAAAACATATGCAAAATAGATTTGACAATTAAACATCAATGAAGTCTGCAGATGCCTACATGATGAAGGCACTCATTTTAAATATCCATTAGGATCCAGTTATTAATTCTGTTGTGTTCACTAAACATCTTGTAATGCACTCATTGCAGAATAACTTGGCGTCACTCATTTGAATTTGAATATTGTACTGTAATTTTCTTTGACAAGCACTTTCCGAGAGTGCTCACTATGTTAGACTGTCTGATAGTAATACCTTATACGAAAAGGAAGCATACATCATAAAGATTAGTTAAATGCCTCTTAACACTCTGCTTTTGAATACTTCTAATATATATTTTTTTCTTCTCTATAGCCCTCACAATTTCTGTGACCAGAGCTGAATCCTGACAGTCTCTACTCCATAGACCATTTCTTAGAAACAGTTGTAGGTTTACTGTTTTCTAAGGCGAGCAGATTAAGGATTACACAGAGAAGCATTTCACATTTGTAGTGCAGCTGCAGATTAACCAGCTGGAGTGCAGCCAGTTGTGTATGCCAGCCTTATACTGAGATGGTCTTCAATCAGATGCCACGCTACTTTGCAATTTTAATCAGTATCCTAATTGAGTGAAGTTATGGGTTAATTGCATAAATTAAATAACACAGCATTTTGCAATAAAGCTACAAATGTCAACAGCAAGTACAGCGTTTGAAAAATAACAAGTCTTGCTCATAATAATAAAGGCAAGACACCTTTTGTTGAGTAAAGGCGGATAATGAAAAACTCGCAACGCCCCAGGCTGCCCAGAGTCTATATCAGAATGAGTCATTATGCAGGGCATGCTCCATTATGAGAATCAGTAAAAGAAGAAAATTGGAAAGTTCAAAAAACACTTTCTGCTGTATGCATGGCTGTAATTACTGGCACTCCAAACATAGCTTTCCTATTTTTTGTCTAAACCTTCAATGCTCATGGGGGTGTACACTGCCCTTGCAGTAAGTGATAGTTAATGGAAATGCCGCTAAAACGCCCAAGCATGGAGAATCACTTCCAACATTGTGTTTCTCTTAATGAAGAAATAATTGTACAGTTCTGATTGGGTCTGTCTCAAGGTCTTCTTGGGATCAAGGTCAGCAGAAGACAGCAAAAAGCTCTGAGCAGTAAGCTTCAGGCATTAAATCTATCCTAATTATTCTGTTAATGAGTTCTCAGACCACCAAATTAACTGTAAGTTGGACTTTAGTCGTTTGGACAACAAGCTGGGGGTGACTAAGTGGATCTTAATTGTGTGCAGACTGCTCTGTGGGAATAAATGCCTGACAGAAAGTTGGCCTTTCAAATTGCAGTTCTCTTTGATTTGTGTGCATTTTTCTGTTAAACAAAAGAAAAACTGAAGGAACAATGAATGATGAAAATCCCAGAACTCATAATGACATCTTAATGTTTGCTATGGATCTACGAGTAGACAGCCTGATGTATAGTTAGATCATTATAAACATTAGACAGAAGGGTAATACCCAGGGCACCAAACCAGGATGAATGAAAAGACGGGTGGCGAGCAATTTGATGTACGCATTTATTTTATGAATGTAAAAATGCATCTATCTATTCTAAAAACACCATATTCCAATGAAAGATTTGGTTACATGGCTGTAGTGTGTGGTACAAGTGAAAATCAGCCCAGGTTTTGAAGCCAGTTTTTTAAAGATTAAATCCTGCAAATGTCTTCTGAGATAAAAGAGCACTGGTATCATTGGGTAGAAGGGTCCATTCATCAGATTGGTTGGTCCAGCACAGACACAGCAGTAAAGTGGCCAGCAGAGGGGAGGAGGCTAGTTGGCCGAATTCTCCAGGGCTCTAACTGTGTCTGGCTTCTCTGACTCCTTTTCTACAATCTGGCTGTGATTCTACAATTAACCGATGGAAAGATTTTGTTGTTTTTCATTTATGTTAATTAGGCTTGAGAGTTGTCATGGCATTCTTCACCTGCACTTGGTGTGGAGATCTGTGCAAGAACAAAGTAGTATGTACTATTGAATTGTATTTCTGAGGAGGCAATGATATATTGGCCATATAGCTCTGTGAAAAGGATTACTTGTGTTCTATCTTGTGTATTGCATTTGGCCTATTTTTTGTCACCCATTGCATACCCAGCCTACCCAGAAGGGGGTCTCTCTCTGAATTGCCGTTCCGAATATTTCTTCCATTTTTGTTACCCTTCAAGTTTTTTGGAAGGGAGTTTTTTTCATGTCTTCTTAGAGATTCAAGATTAGTGTGCTGTGTCACACACGTGCGCATGGGAGGTAGCTAAAGGGCTTTAGTAAGGGCAGTTCTGAGACATACCGGGATGTGACAGAGTGCACTGACTCTTTTTCTCCCTTGCCTGCAGATCATTCACAGAAGATTCCACCTGGTCATCTTGATGTCACTTCCGGGACCGAGCCAATGGAAGTAGACCTTGCCGGCTCTGGCACCTGTGATGTCACGTTCAGGCTCTCACCAATGGCAGACGACCTACATGAGCCCAACCCCTTAGACTTCACTTCCTGTCTTCCCCTTTAAAAGCCTACACCTTTTTCCTATTCCCTCAGTTCTGTTTTAGACTCGGTTTTGAGCACATCAGTGCTGTATTCAATTAAAGCTACTTTGCAGCCAGGAAACCAAATTATATGGGTGGCAAAACTTTATATGACTCTGTCTTGAGTTTGTGACAGCTGTCATAAAACAAGGCATATTAAAGCCCATTATGGCATTCCTTGTATGATTTTGGGCTATGAAAGTATTGGTGCACTCACCCAAATTTACTCATAAGCTGGTAATGTTAGGGATGTGGTATGTAATGCATGGAGATAAAAGGAGAATCTCCACCAAATAGAGAATGACGGAGTTGGTCCTGGAGGCAGTAGTACTAAACATTGGGCTACAGACAAAACAATAATGTGCTACTCTTTGGATTCTCTAGTTTGTGAATGGCTGGAATGGAGGTGCAGTGGGTAGGGTTGGTGTCTCACATGTCCAGTTGCCTGTGCCTACTTGTTGTCAGTGTGGAATTTGCACATTCTCCCTGCAGCTACAGTATGTGGATTTAACGGTAGATCCTATGGTTTCCTTCCACATCCCCAAAGATTAACAAAGTGTGATTGATGATTTTAAGTGTGTATAAATGCGTAGCAAGAGGTGGAAAAACTGTTCTCAGTGTAGCTGCCTGATTTCTATTAATGCACATATGATCAATTCACATATTATGCAAATAAATAATTACATTTTAAGAATATACCTTACTAATCAAGTGAATTTAAAGTACAAGTGTTGCTTTATAGTAACTGAAAGAATCAGCACATAATAATGCTTGATGTCTAAGCATTTATTAAACCATAATTTTAATGGACATAAGGTTACTCAAAGTTAATTTACTAGGACATTTACAAATACATGTATATGAAATGTTGATCAAAAGCAAATGTAATCCTAAAGTTAATAAGATAGTGTTAAGACCAGTAATGTAGTAAGGAGCTAAAAGATATAGTTTGTGGTCCCCGGCTGGGGCTGGAGCCCGGCCAGGACGCCCAGGAGGACGAGAGGAGGGCTTGTGCCTCCTCCAGACCGCGAGGGGGCGTCCATCCTGGTTCTGTTGGGAACCACGGGTCGAGGGCATGGAAGCCCTACCCTGTAGGGGCCCGTGGTCACCGCCAGGCGGCGCCCCGGTGCCGGTTTATCCCGTGTGAGTGCCTCCTCCAGACCGAGTGGGGGCGTCCGTCCTGGTTAGGCAGGGGGCCTCGGGTACAGGCAATGGAAGCCCAGCCCTGTAGGGACCCGTGGCCACCGCCAGGCGGCGCCCCAGGGCCTAATTATCCCGGGAGCCCGGCACTTCCGCCACACCAGGAAGTGCCGGGGGGAAGACTTTATGTGGCGCCGGAGAGCTGCCAGGAGGACAGCAGACACTTCCGCCACGCTGGGGCGTGGCCAAGGAGCGGATACTGGGAACACCTGGGGCTCATCCGGGAGCATTATATAAGGGGCAGGCTCCCTCCAGTCATGGGTGGATGTCGGGAGGAAGCGGACAGAGCTGGAGAGAGAGGACGGGAGGCGGCCAGGAAGGCAAAAGGACTGTGTGGCCTGGACTTGGGGAGATTGGTGCGAGAAGGCACTGGGGGTGCACGTGAGCACAAACTTTGTAAATAGTATTGTAAATAAATGGTGTGTGGTAAAACTATGCTGTCCGTCTGTCTGTGCCGGGGCCAGCGTTCACAAGTTATTAAAAGGAGCACATGAGAAATGGTATGTGGTGGAAATGAAAACGTTGAGATAGATGTGTAGAGCTACAAATAAGGACAGAATAAGAAACAAGACAATCACAAGTGCAACAAAAGAAGGAGAGATGTCTAAGAAAGTACAGAAACGTAGGCTGAAATAGTATGGACATGTGGTGAGGAGTAGCAATGAATATGTGGGCAAAACAGTGATGGAAGAGTGGTAATGGATATATGGGGGCAGAGAAAATAGTGAAGGCTGAAATGGATGTGGATGAATAGAGTAAAGGGAGACTTTAACAAAAAGGTCTGAGTGGGGAGGTGTATGGAGCTGTATTGACATCAACCCCTCACAGATGTTGGAGAAGATGAAGATAAAACAGATACTGTAATATGAAAATGAGTTGAAATAATGTAAAGTAATGATCTGCCAAAATTGTTTTCTTATTTGATTGGTTACTTTTGGAAAATAAAGAATGCTTTAAGGGAATAACATAAGTGGAATCGTAACATGGCTCACTTAAAACATCCACTGCTGCCAGCTTCTGATCTACTAATGAAAATTTCTTGGTTTAAGATCTCTGCCACGGCTACTGTAAAGGGATGCACTGGTCAAAGCATTGCAATTCAAAGGTAATAAAATCCTAGAGAGCCTGTGAATGGGCACCGTGAAGGGTTAGCACCCTGTCCAAAGCTGTTTCCTGCCTCTACTCCCAGTGCTGTAAGGACATTCCTGGGAATTCGGGAATCCCGAATGTCATTCATGGGAATCCCGGGCTCCTGGGGATGACACAGTGCACGGGCATCTCACATGTGAATGGTTTTAGAATGACCGACACTTATTTTTAATAAAACTACTGCAATATGTTGACACCAATAAAAGACTAACCTTATCTACAAGCAGTTCATGCTGTCATACAAAAACATGTATCTAGTTCAAGGGTGCCCAATGCGTCGATCATGATGGACCAGTAGATCACAAAGGTGGTGCAGGTAGATCGCGTTGCATTCAAAAAAATATATTTTTTAAACATTAGTCTATCATATATCCTCCCTATGGCATTTGCCACTTGATTGACATACAGGGTGGCCAGTCTGAGATCTCCTTTCTTCTAACACACTGGTAATCCGGCATGCACGATCAAACGCGCGAGCTACTGCAAAACTCCGGCTGGGATCTAGTTAGCCTTCCAATTTATATCGACTAAAGAAGGGGTTTAAAAAAAATTGTTTGGGGAGGGTATGGGCTGAATGTGGAACTGGAAGAGGATTTTTCTCTCACAATGTCACAATCGAAGTGCGTTTGTCTGATCTGTCAATCTATCATTGCTATTCCAAAGAAGGAAAATGTGGAAAGGCACTTTCGAACTGTTCATAAAAACTACGAAACTGACTTCCTTCCGAAAAGTGATCTGAGAAAGAGAAAGGAGATGGAACTAAAATCGCAGTTAATCGGACAGCCGTCATTTTTCACTCAGCTGAATTCAAAAGCTCCCTGACTGCATTATTCGGCTCTACTTATTTATGTGAGTCAGCCTTTTCCCACATGAAGATTATTAAATTCAAATACTGTAGTGACCATAAATGTATTGAAATGTTATTGTGCCATAAACGTTATTCAGTTATGCAAGGTATGACAACATATATTTTAATATATGTAATATATAATTTTAAAGTATACTCAGTATATATATATATATATATATATATATATATATATACATATACAGTATATATACTTTTTAATGTAGGTAGATCATTTCGACCTGGTCAATTTAAAAGTACCTCGCAAGCCGAAAAACTGTGGGCACCCGTGATCTAATTAGTTGCGGTAATAAGAGCGTAGAAAGGATAACTTGTCCAGCGTGCGGTCGTCCAGGCGAGAGCGTACTTCGTGCAGAGTACGCCAGCCGCTGAGAAAGCGCGCTTTGCCTCCACTGAAGTAGGCAGCACAGTCATCAGATACAGATACACTTATTCTAAACAACGCCCGCGCTTGCCGTTGCTGAGAAAACACCGCCATTTCAGCTTTTACTGATGCATCCAGTTTCTTGTCATCACTCTGTGATGGCAAGTTTCTTGGCACAGATAATGCGGATGCAACAGACTGACGCATTGCAATTTCAAGTTGCTGTTCAAAGCTGTTGTCTGACAGACATCAATGAAGTCTTCAGTTTTCAACTATAACTCTGTTATTTCTTGATCGATTTTTACACTTTTACACGCTATATATGCGAGTTTGACCGTTTCCGGTTTTCCAGGAATTGCAGCAGTTTCATTCCCGGGAATGCAGGAATGAAAAATGTCCAGGAATCCCAGGCTTCTGTCCCTAGCTATTACGGTTTAGGCAGGGTTTGATCCCTGGCTCATGTCCATTTTTCTTTGATCTGATGTTTTTTAATTAAACATTACTTTGTAGGTCGTGTTTTGAATAATTTTTGTTTACTTGTTGTTTATTATGCATGTATTGTGTTCATTATTCTATTTAGGCTATGTTACTTGCTTCCGTTCTGTTGAGTTCCAGGTGGAGGACAACCATCCGCTTATATATTCTAGGTAGAGAATATGAGTTCTCCTAAATGGCATTGAGAGTTATTTGTGAAGTCTTTTCATTTGTAAGTACCTTAGGATTTTCTCTTTTTATCAACATTTTTGCCCTGTTTTTGTGAATTTGTATTATTGGATTTTTGGATTTTTGGTGTTGTTTGTTCTGGGTTGGCTTTTTAGGCACATCCTTTTTGTTCATTTTGTCTTTATATTTTTAAAAAGTTAGTACAGTTTCTCTCTCTCTCTCTCTCTCTCCTGTTTCAAGGTAGGGGACATTTTAAGGGGGCACATATCATTTTGGTATTTTGTGTCATTATTCACAACACCAGCCCCTTGTTACCTTGCACTGGGCTAAGTGGATTGGAGAACATTGTAGCTGGTAGATGTATGGTCATTTGCCCTTTGTCAAACTACAAGAAATGTGTTTAGGAAAGTGTACTTTCTAAACAGAAAAAACACCATGCATCTGAACATAAAATATTGCAGGGAAAATCATGGCTGCCTTACAGCTTCAAGACACTTTGTGTAAGTCATGACTTTGTCACTCTGTAAAGTTCACTTGTGTGTGTTAGGCTAATTCAAGGCTGTAAGTTGAATTCTTTTGAGTTACTGTGAGTTTAGTTATAAACATCATAAAAACTAACATTTGGATATGGAAAACAATGCAGAAAATTGTGATGATGTATTGAATCCAAACCAAGGGCAGTTATAGCTAAAACTAAACTTTGACATTCCAGAGTCATGAATTACTATATATTTTAGATTCAGGTTGAAAGACTCTGATTAGTTTCTATGCAAAGTACTAAGTCCAAATCCCCCAACCAGATGCTGCTGGTGTGGACCTTGGACTTTCTCGTCGTTTTAGGGTTTACTTCCCCCATCTCATAGGCAAGCATATTAAGTTGATTAGCATCTCTAAATGTGCACCTTACGTATAAATGTGAGTGTTTTGTATGTGTGTGTCCATTCTAGGGTTCATTACTGCTAAACACTGCTTCTCGGAAATGGATTTAGTAGGGTCAGTAATGGATAGATAGAAGGATGACTCGTACTGTGAAAAGAATTTCAGCATGCATGTTCTGATCATTATTATTACATGATTTGACTGATGTCTTTATCCAAAGTGACTTACATGATCAAACATTTTGCACTTGTGTGTTTGCATTGTGGCAAAGGCAAATTTCTTAGCTAGTTGAGCCAAAAAGGAACTCTTTTAGCTATAGAGAGGAATTTAGTCTATGACTGTGAAGGCGTCTCTTCTTCACAGCATGCTACTTCGATTTAAGTCCTGCTATATCCTGGTCACTATACCATACTACCTGACTGCATATTATAAGCATGACTTACTTAATAGCTACCTATAACAACAAGTAGAATCTGAAGAGATTTTCTTCAGAACCCCATACTGCAGAAGTAGCTGCTGTGTTCCTGGAGTTTCGATGTTAGATCTTTTTGAACCGCAATGCACTTCCATTCAGGGCATTGGGAAGATTTCATTCAACATTCCGGAGATTCATCACTTTATTTATGTCATTCTTCAGTTTGTTTTTTTTTTAATGCTTCCCAGGTGAATTAATCTGTCAAGAATTTTACTTACTCTGAGCTTTTATTTCTCAAAAGGTCACCTGAGGGTACTATTTATAGGAGGCCTGGATTACTGACTTTGGCAGGTAGGCCCCAAGCCCAGAATGAGAAAAAGAAATTAAAGGAAAAGAGAATTGAAAACCATATTTGTTTGCTAAAGTTTTTGCTCTCTGGGGACACTTAGCCCCATCTTTGCTGTCAGCTTAGTGCTCCTACTGTGAGAGCTGCCAGCACTTCCCCTGGGAGAAGCTGTTTATACACTGTTTCACCTGAAACAAGACAAGCATACTCATCACGCCTCCTTTTTGCAGGCCCTGTATTCCATGTTTGTTTTTTATTTATATATTCTATTTATCATTTTCTAATGCCTGATGACTCTATTATGGGACACGGCATTTTCCTTGCATGCTTTTTTTGGCACAGATGACGTTAAAGTGCAAATTACCCTGTATTCAGAATATTTAGGTTTATAGGATGATAGTCTTATATTATTATTTTCACGCAAACAGAATAAACACAGCTTTATTTTTTGGTTCTTGAGCCATTTACCAAGATAAATAATTTTAGCTGTATATTTAGGAATGCAATCAAAATTCTACTCTTATACAATGTTAAGCACATTGGTCCTATATTAAAAAATCCATCGATTCATTTTTTCAGACAAACTTGCTGGAATGCAGGCTTGTGAAAAATAATTATCAATCTTGGGAGCATTACGTGCAAACAGCAAGCAATCCTGACCAGGATGCCAGTCTGTCACAGGGTACTCTCAGACACCCATTCACATGGATTTATTCTTAAGTCGTCACTCATTAGCCCAGGCTCAGTGTGCTTTAAGTTAAAAATTGCTCATTTTGAGTAAGTGTGCCTTGCGATGGATTGACAAAACACAGGTTGACATCTTAGATTCTGGATTACTCTGGTTTAGCTTCTGATCCGCAACATTAAACTGGATTAAGCTTGTATGATAATGACAGGATGTATTTTTTATTCATGTTTATGATCACTCCTTATTCATTAGATCTCATTTGTGAATTCACATTTCAAATTTAAGTACTTAAAGGTGTGCCATTGTGTTTTATTTAGTAAAAAAAACACCAATCAGAGTCAGGTAAGAAGGCCACTAGGATATCCATCCATCCATCCATTATCCAACCCACTATATCCTTACTACAGGGTCACGGAGGTCTGCTGGAGCCAATCCCAGCCAACACAGGGCACAAGGCAGGAAACAAACCCCGGGCAGGGCCCACTAGGATGTTCAAATTATTAAACAAAGCATAGTTTCTCCCTATAGCTGCACTTATCCAATACCCAAATGCAGCATTAGTTTTTAAATAGAAAAGTAATAAATTATCATTTAATTAAAATGAGCTTCATAAATAACAGATAGCTTTGAACATTTTTCTAAGAATCTATTATGCAATAATCTATTTTCCATTAATTAATTAAATGTGGGTGGCTATTGTGCAAATATTAATTTAGATTTTAAACATCTTCCAATAGATATTTGAGAAAGCCAATGAATTAACATTAATCATTTCATCCCCTTCACACATCCCAACCCTTGTTTCTTCCTTCTTGTACCACCACCACCAAAAAACACCTCTGAACTGTGAGGAAACATTTGATTGAGGAGTGAAATGAGAGGCAAGTGAGATATAATGAGTGGAAGGAGGCAAACACATGATAAAATGTGACAGAAAAGGTTAACGATACACACATTTCTATCTGTCACAAACAAGGGTGATGGCTAATAAATAATGTTTAACAAGAACTGTAGGTGATATACAATTTTAAAATGAAATGAACAGTGATTAATGCAAATGAAAAATAAATAAATTGAGCACTGATGCATGACTTATGTTTTCCAGATGGCTGGAAGTGACTGTTTCCCAACATGGACACCAAGCAAAGTGTGTCTATTAAGAGCTGCATAAATGTACACCAATTATTTAAAAACAAACATAGTTGCTGGCTTCATTCCAAACAAAGTTTTAAAGCAAGAATCGTAAAGTCTGGAAAAAAAGGCAGAAACAGTTTAAAATATATGGTTTTGATGGGGTTGAAGATCCTAGGTGGGGAATGATACTACAGGAGAGGGGCCATTAGAGAATGACATGCTGACAGCATGCTAGTGTAGGATGAAGGAAAATCCTGTAAATATAATGGAATTCCCAAAAGGCCCATAGACAGTGAGAGGGAGGAAATAGACAGGGAGATGCAGCCATGGTAGAAGGTTGCAATATTCCACCAGGACAATACAGCAGAAAAAACTTTGCAGACACAAAGGATCTTGAGGCTGCGAATTGCTGAAAAGAAGATAAAACAGTCTGAAAGCCGATTAACTCTTCACACAGGAGGTGAGTTAAGGTAAGGGGTCACTGGTTGGGGAACAAAGTCTAAGAGAAAGAGAAAGAGAGAGAGATGGATTTGGACAGCAAGTTCAGAGAGTGCCTGATACTTAAGGCAGCAGATATGTGTTGATATATGGGGTGTTTACCTGCTCAACAGGAAATGGAATCAGTGTATATAAACCCAAATGAGTGGCAAATTTTGTTGTTTTACTGTTTGTTTGTGCTTTAACTTTCTCCCCTTTTTTATACTTTCTTGTGTTTAATTACTCACTAAAATAAACCATGTCTTGGCCTTGTGGGTCTCATTCTAGGTAAGTTAAGCTGACATCACATTACATGACTTGTGAGCGTGGGTTTACATTAGATTTGCTGACTGCAGTTGCTGAACTTATCACCACACCATGTCAGTTTAAATGGCTGAAAATCACTGGGCATGTTATGCACTTATCTGACAGCCAATAACATGCTGCCTGATGGAGTCCATGCTGTATGAAGGGTTAACAGAGAGTTCAGCAGTAATCACTGATCTTTTTTTTTCCATTCTGTTGTGGTATGTAAAACATAATAAATCAGACAGTTGAACTTCTCTTCTGTTTATGAATTCCCAAACACCCATGTTCTTTATCGCTACATTCTATGCACTATCCTTCCAGGTGAGTATTTATTGGTTGACAGCTGTCATGAACACAGCGCCCACCCCTACAATTAAAGACAAAATTATACCAGTTTGATTTTATCGGAGCGAGTGGCAGACTAGTTGGAGTGACTCATTGGGTATGTCATGTTAGGCGATCAGCTTCACGGGACTGCAATGCCAACTGCCTCCAACTCACTAAAGCTATGTAAATAAACCCTATGACAAAAGATCACTGGAAAAGTCATATACTGTAGTATGACATAGTCTTTAGAAAGCTATGAAAAAGACTGCTGTTTGTTGTGGGGAGTCCAAAAAGTTGACAAAAAAAAGTATAGGAAATCATAATAAAACAGCCAAAAAAGACGATCAGAGTCAACATGGTCAAATTATCAGTGAATATAATCAAAGATTTTAGGTCAAAATGAGATTAATCTAAGGTCCTAACTGTAACTAACTATCATTCTCTAAGTACAGTAAATCATAAGAGTCCATTGAAGTTTTTATATGTTCAACGGCATGAACACAGGACAATGAGTGCTACCATCTTAAACGTTGGGTTACATGCAACACTACATCAGGTTAAATGATTTGGAACGGGAATCATTATTAAAAACAACACGGCTGTGGCACAATTAAAAAGTAACCATAATAATTTAAATCATAGCCAGAACACAGCAATCTATCAAAATTTCAAAATTACATTCTAAAATTGCAATTTCATAACAAATCATATATGTAACCACTTCTGATTCCATTCATGCATGAAATGGGAAATGTGTTTTTGTCTGGCAAGACAACGTCTATTGACATTATGTCTGGATAACTCAACATACTCTAGAGGCTGTTCATTAGCTTCCCTGGCCAACACACTCACTCCAATCAAACATGTATGGGACCAAATTGGTCACAGTGTCTTCAGCGCTCAATCTCTGGTGATGAACATCAACCACTGCATTTCGTGGTGATATCTGTGTGATGTGCATGCCAGAGTGCAGACCAGTATTGCAGCATGGACAGATAACACACAATATTAATGTGGATATGCTGTAACATGTGGCACTTGATGTATTGAAGGATCTCTGTCATGTCACCTTTTGTGTGTGATAATGTTCTGAACACATTCAGTTGACTTTCCTACACAAATCTCAGTTCCACTGTGTGATGCCTACATGATGTTCTTTTTCACTCTCCACTAGTGTATTTTCTTCACGTTCTAGTAACCCTTAACATTTCATACAGTGAGCCATACCAAAAGAGACTGACTAACCAGTAAGATATGCAATACTACTGTTAATAACAAAACGTAATGTGCTATAGATAAAATTACATCAACGCTTGTCATTTTTAAGTTTGCTTTAGATAAAATATAAGAGCTGAAATTGTCTCTTTGAAAAAAAAAAACAATCAAAAGTTCAAATACTGTATCATTCCAGACACATGACTGACAATGATTTTCTTCTTTAATTCTCATTTTTCCTACTATGCAAATTAAGTCTTTCTAATGTTAACAGCATCTGTAGGTTTTAAATGCTACACTGGAACACAGGGTAACACACTTTAACAATTCACAGAGGTCATTGACAGCAATTTGACATATTAATACAATTCATCAATTTATAAGATGAATTTGTACATCACATAAATAATTTGGATAGTAATATATTTTACAAAGGAAAGTTTCTAACTTACAATTTAATATACAAAAAACTTTCCACATACGTATTCAAATATAAACCAACCCTTTAATATCATAATTCCCTGAATGGCATTCTTCTCAGACTAGACTTTCCAATGGTTATTTGGCTCTACATTCTTCCAGTTACCACACGTCGTACAGCTCCACATCCCTATTCCATTGTCTACCCAAGGTGAGTGGAAATTAGCTGGCAGTAAGATAGTGAGCCCCTCAAGAACTGGTACCCCTTAAAATGCTGCTTCCTACTATAAATATTGGCTTAAGCACATTTAATAAATGGATTGATCAAAGGATGACCATCACAGGTTATATGGTAGGAGATCTTATGTAGACTGTAACAGATGATGCTGTCATTCAGTTGTTCTAGAGTGATATTTTGTATGCTAAGAAACTTCTTTTGATATTTTTTTGCTCTCCATTAGCTTGTATGTAGCATCTTGGTGAGAAATATGAAACACAAAATTGCTTAATCTATTGTTTCCAGATAGGCAGCTGTTGCTGGTCCACCGTCCACTGACATATTGGTATCATTACATAATACATCTCACTTTAAATTAGCTTTGTAAACAAAATGCCCTGAGGAATGAAACCGCTATGATTATCTGGATATCCATCTATTACACATAATTGGTTGCTGTAATACCAGTCGGATTTTTAGAGCTGGTCATGTGTATCTGAATGTGTGTGTGTGTGTGTATTTGTGTATGAGATTAAAAACAGTCCCCAGACAAAGAAACATATGCCATATAAGCAATCTGTTTGCTGCTCAAATTAATTGCTTATACTGCTTAAGAATGAATTTGGAGCAGGAATACACATATATAGTGGGCATATATTCTATAATAATCTTCAGGCTGTTTGCATATTTCCTTAACAGTTTATCAAAATATTTTTGCAGTACAATGATGTACCACTTGCAACTAAAGCAAAAAGCGAATACAATTCAGTCTGTTTACTGACTTCATACGCCGGACCATAAACTGTTAAAATTTTCGTATTGCTTTTCAGATGCTAAACAATCTGTAGATATGACAAGCTAACAGTTAAATCTGCCACTTTTCCTCCTAAAACCACTTAATAGCATATACCTGCCAAAAATGGATGCTGAATAACAGAGCAACAAATCAATGCTTCAAAAAGTAATTTGAAGAATAAAGGCAGATATACAGCAAGTACTGCATTACAGATCTTCTACAAGACTGCCAGGTCAATCTTATAGGCCCTGAGCCTATAACTAAAATTGAAAACTTTTATTTACTAAGGAGATGGTGCAGTGATTAATGCTGCTGCTTATGGAGACAGGGTTTATATCCATCTAGGTCACTTTCTTTGAGAAGTCTGCACATTCATTCTTTGCATTCTTCTCCTGTATGTCTGTCAAGTTGACTAGAAACTTGAAAATAGAACAATAATGTACCGTAATGAACTGGCCTCCATCCAAGGTGGATTCCTAACTTGCATAGGCTTTTGCTGGGATAGAGCTCTGAATACAACAAATACCAGAGACTATGAAAACTGACTAGGGGAAAAGTTGAATGACATCTTCATTATTTTCTGCCGGTCAATCAGAACATCTGAATAGGATATACACAGATATTTTAAATTTGTATCACATACTGTAGCATCCTTCAAGCAGCACACTTTCATAAGTTATTTTAGAGAATGAGCAAAACAAATTAAAGATCATCCTTTCATTTTTGAACCATCCATTCAGTCTAGGGTCAGATGAGCAATAACCTATAGCACAGCATTGTGCACAAGGAGAGAACAAGCCCCAGACAGTACATCAATCCTTTGGTGGAAACACACACACACACATGTACACTCGTATGCAGGCAGTTAAAATCACCAATTAAATTAAAATGCATGTTTTTGGGCTGTGGTACGGGTATCTGGAGGAAAACCCATGTAAGCAAAGGGTAAAGGTGCAAAACTCAAAATAGATTCAGAAACTGTAAGGCAACAACACTAATGAGTACAGTCTCATAGAACCATAAAGGATTATTCAATACAGTGGAGAGTTAGTATAAGGGAACATGAACAGAATCCTCAGAAGTAGATTGACAACGTGAGTTGGCAATAGCATATAATCAGAATCACAACAGTAGATGCAGAAGAACCAAGAAATAAACAATTAATGGTGCCAATTTACAGAAAACAGAGAAAAGCTGGGGTTTCCAGTCGGTGTTGTGGGATGGATAACCAAATGAGACTGCTGAGAAGAGCATCTAAAGATTTGGTTCACAGTCAGGAATTAAATGGTAAAGAACTTTAATTACGAAGAGGTAGAGGCCTCATTATATGAGTATTGGAACATATGTTTGTCAGTTGTGATGGGCAAAAAAAGTTTGAAATTGTAAAACTCATTAAAAAGACTTTTGGGAGATTTCAAGGTTTTTTTGGGGTGGAAAAAAGGAGAATTAGTCCCTAAAGTCTTGTTTACACTTCCCTGTTTAACTGTTTTCTTTTTTTACAGGTGCACAATGCATGTAAACTGTCAAACTAACATTTGTCAAATCCATTCTATTTATGCCTCTCATCCACATCACTGTTTTTCTTTAAATGTGTCATGCTGCATATTTTTTACACAAAGACCCACTAAAACAATACTATGCTTTCTACACAGGAAAATGTAACTACATGGGAAAAAAGTCTATGCAGCCCCACCATGCTGTTATCCAGAAATCACCTTTTGCTGTTTCTTCATTTCTGCAGAGGAGGTTGAAGATATGCATGCTCTAAGCGTCATGGAGATTCAAGTTTCTTTTCCACTATTTATGTATCTTTAACATTGCGATGGCCAAGATTGTCATCATAGTTGACAAAGTGGAGCTCATAATACCAGAGAATGTCTAGCAGCACAACACAATATCAACAATGTAGTGCACAAACCCCCTCAATCATGTCTGTCCCTGTGTCTGGGTAGCTTTCACCAATGTTAAAAAGTTATACTTACTATGTAAAGTAACCTACTTGACATTACACACTAGATGGTTAGTTGGCAGATTAAAGGACAGTTTCCATCCAGCCACTCTTTTTAATAATGGAAAAGTCAAGGATGTGGAATTAAGGTATATTCACTTTATGTACTCACAGGCATTAGGCCAATTTCAATACTGGCACACCCAGAATGGAGGTCCCACTAGCCATCTGGGGGAAGCAGCAGATTGAATTTTATGAGAGCATGGCCCTTTAAATGAGCTGGAAGGTATAAACTTTATAAAAGCTGAAGCAACCAGAGAACAACGTATGGTGGCTTAAAGCTGTTTGGAATAAGTCCTAACATGATTCGTAGGTCTCATACATAATTAATAGCTTGCAAAGATGCCATACTACTGATATGAGTTAGAAGATTCACACTCTAGCAGGGAGAGCATGCCTAGCTATTTGAGAAAGCAAAGTAGCTTTACAGCAAAGGTAAGTGCTTAGAAAAACTAAACAGTGGAAACAGCCATTCCTTTGAGTGATACTGGGTGAGTGCCTGGTATAGACAGACAACTAGGTCAAAAAGATTTACCATCTATTATATGGTAGAGATGCAATTTATTTTACTGAACTCTAATGTGTGTATTATAATGATAAATTACAGTGAATAAAATATAAGAAAGATTTAGGAATAGGTTTTGCTGTTCTTTTTTTCTTGTATATTCAGCATACTTGAGTATAATGAATGGAAATCATATTGCCCAAAATCTGGCTTTATTTTGTAAAGTCAGATTTTTAAAATTGGATCATGTATAGTACTGCAGATATGGTTTTAAGTAAACGGGTGATCATAATCTGTGCATTTAGGAGTCTTGGAAAAATCTTAAAAGAGGAATTATGTACATACAGTGCTAAACAGGCAATAGACCAGACTCAAATACTTTAGACACTGCAGGTGGCACACTGATGTTTTAAAGGAGTCTGACGTTTTATATGATCAATAAAGGTGGGTCAGACTTTTGTGAGCCAACAGCCAGCAAGAGATTTTTGAGATTGATGATACTCACATCCAAACAGCCAACATATAACATAACCAATTTACTTATTACTGTATTTGCACAGTGTGGTGGAGTATCAGCATATAAATTTTGCTAATCCAACAATCTAACTAAAAAGCAAATTTGCAAGGATCTTACATCCATAAGAATGATAAGGGGGTGAAGATATTTTTTAAAATATGTATTAAAATGTATATTTTTCAAACTAACTACAGTAGAGTCTCGCTTATCCGACATAAACAGGCCGGCCGAACGTCGGATAAGCGAAAATGTTGGATAATGGCAGGTGTTAGGAAAAAACCTATTAAACGTCAAACTATGTTATAATGTTACACATTACGAACCTAATAATCATGTTTTACAACAAAACAACAGAATAAATTAACTGAAAAAATGAACTTACAGTTACAGAATTGTCTGACATTAAATACAGAATGTACTGTACTTAAAAAGTTTAGTCCTGTGATGATTTAAAGACATTTTTGATTGCAGTCTGCTTTCCTGACAAGTGCCATTTCTTCATTGTGAAGTCTCATCATCTTTGCAGCATCATTATGTTGATTCCTGTAGCTTCTTCTTGTTGCTCAATGTAATTAATTGCAGTTTCTAGCCTTAACTCCGTCACTCATATAGTCAACATCCGTATGAGCGTATACTGTTTACTACAGCATTGTGACTGCGTGTTTGTGCTGTGACGTGCGAGTCCCCGTCTTGCACCCGAAAACTCGAAGCTGAGTCTCAGTACTTTTAGCAACACCAGCTTTATTAAGCTTGAAACAGCAACAGCGAGGTTATTTAATGTAGCGGGATCTTTCATTCTCCTATACACAGACACAGCAGTCAGGCAGGGTTGGGGGGAAAGTTAATACTGAGACCAGTGCATTTATAATGTGCCTTGTTCCTTGTATCACCCATCAATGGCAGGTGCTTATAGCATGTCCGCGATCTTTTCAGATTGGCTTTTACATCGAAATGCTACAGCGCTGGGAGACCGCGATTGCTTTGGGACGCTCTTCTGCGTGTCGTCCCGTTGGGTGGAATCCCACAAGAGTTTACAAACTCACTTACACCAGCCATGATTCTTTTAAAAGGTAAAGTGCAAGTTAATTTGTTTTATGTATTTTTACTTTATATTTTGTATTAATCATTTTTATATGAATAGTTTTGGGTTGTGGAACGAATCATCTGATATTCCATTATTTCTTATGGGGAAATTCGCATTGATATACTGTATGAGTGCTTTGGACTGCAAGCACATTTCCAGAACGAATTATGCTCGCAAACAGAGGTTCCACTGTAATTAGTTTGGGCAGAGTCGGGAGCAACAAAAAATAGACTACGCTCACGCTCACAACTTGCAGTTCTTGTTGCCGATTAATGTGTATTTTTTTTTGTTTGTTTTTTTTGCGGTGGGACATCGGATAATACGGAATGCTGGATAAGCGAATGTAGGATAAGCGAGCCTCTACTGTAATCATTAGGGAGGAGTAAACACAGAGAAAACACAATGCTGCAAATACACAGAACATTAAATAATAAATCCTGCAGGCTACTAAGGCCAAACTGGTTTGTCCACCAAAGTGTTACCCCATGTCTCTCTCTCATTCTCCTTAATTTTCTTTAATCTGAGCTCCCTTCCCCCTGCCAGTAGAGCTCTTGCCCATGACTCAGCTTCAAACTCCTTGTTCATTGAGACTACGTATTTGGGGCACTTTAAAGGCCGTCTTAAGAGCTATTCTAGGCCAGCAAAGCTCATAATTACTAGCACAGTCAAGGGTCACCCTAATTCCTCAAAATGGACACAACATTAAAGGTAAACCCTGGGAGAGGACCATGAAAAGGATCCTTAGCGTGTGTTGTATTGCCGGGCCACTCGATAGATAGATAGATAGATAGATAGATAGATAAGCACTTTATACATGATAAACAGATAGATAGATAGATAGATAGATAGATAGATAGATAGATAGATAGATAGATAGATAGATAGATAGATAGATAGATAAGCACTTTATACATGATAAACAGATAGATAGATAGATAGATAGATAGATAGATAGATAGATAGATAGATAGATAGATAGATAGATAAGCACTTTATACATGATAAACAGATAGACAGATAGATAGATAGATAGATAGATAGATAGATAGATAGATAGATAGATAGATAGATAGATAGATAGATAGATAGATTTTTATTTGGTGGATATTTGGCAAAGCTGCACATTTACTTATTGCTGAGGAGCATTGATCATGTGCTTTTCATGAGACATTGTCTTTGACATTTACTGCTTTCTCAGTTAATCTTTATTAATTAGAGATATGTCGTCAAAAAATAATCCCATAGTTTTGGGGCTTTGTCAATGGTTTATTAAAGACTTCTAAATCCATCCAAACAAACCCCTGCAATACATTAAAACTGACATCAAGCTAATTTTGTGTGTTATTTTTCCTAGAAAAACTATGGCTTAATGTTCTTAAATATATTTTATAAAGTATAGATATTTCTAGGACACACTGTCTTTGGCTGAGAATACAGTCGACAATGCTATACTTGTAAATGGCCAGAGAACAACTGTATTCAAATATCTGATTGCTACAACTCTCCTTGGCCACACTTGCACTGCATAAAAATGAATTTAAAAAATACATTCTTTCTTTAATATTCCTGTCATCAAACCGAATTGACTAAGAAAATTACATTACGCATTTCTAGAGTCCTACCAGGTCATCATGCCATGTATAATTATTAAATGCTAATCACTGAATTCACAATAATTATTTCAGGTTGACTTTTTGTTGACAATATGCAAAAGAACAGATATAAAGATTCTGTTAACACTCTGCCTATTTCTAATATGTGACAGTAAAATCTCCTGTGGTCAGTCTTGCATATGTATTTTACTTTGATTTCACCAGTGATTACTCGAGGCCATTCTATTTACATATCACTACTTCTTCATTTCCCATCCTTGTCTGCATTTATTGGACTTAACAGGATCTCTTTTGTATTCAAACCACAATGCTATGCTTCTTTATTCTCTTACATACTAAATTATGAAGCTGGCTTACTAAATAGCCAATAACTGTTTTGGGTAGATATTTTTTTTTTGTCAACACAAATTTAAAAAATTGAAAGTACGTACAGTATTGATAAACACAAAAGGCAACATATGGATATATATGTATGAGATGCTCTACACATCTACATCTGTTATTTTATGTAATTTTATATTACAAAAGGTTGTTGTGCCGACAAGACAGTATCAGGGACAAAAAGGCAATAAGCATGGACCATACAGGATACAGTATAGGCCTGGAAAAACCCTTTATGGAGAAAACAAAATCAACAATTGTAAAAAGAGACCTATTCAGCGTGCCACAGGTACAAATCAGAAACCAGTGGAGTGCCAGTTCAACCCCATTCTCACTCAAAAAAATTGTTGTAAAGTTGCTGTCTATGTGAAACCTACCTGCATCTTCTTTAAGTTACTACTTAAGCTTAGTCCAAAAGCTCTGGTGTCTTCTTACATCCCAAAGAGTTGCAGGCAACAATGACATGAATCTATACAGTAAATCAGCTTTGGTTGAAGTGTGTAGATGTGCTGGTTTCTGACTTGCACCCTGTGCTGCTGTCATAATTGTGTATTGAAAATGGATAGATGGATACATTTGTGTAAGACAACTCTGGAAGGCAGCACTGTTTCCAGCTAATTCCTTAATCAGTAGATAATGTTAGTCTATCGATGTGCATTATATTGCTTCTTTAGTCTTCTTGCTTCTCAATGTTTGAAGTAATTGATCTGTTCATGTAATTTTTTTTTTATTTTCAAAGATGATTAAAAGAATATTTGTCAGGTTTCCACAGCATTCACAGTAAAGGTTAGTCATTTATTCCTGTTGTCCTAAGTGTGAGTATACCAAAGACGTTATGGTGACCAGTTCTGAGGGAAGGGTTTAAAAATTACACAGCAGTTCACATGTTTATCATTTTCCTCTCTGCAATCATTCTCAATTCTGCACCCATTTTCATGTAGGCCAATACCAGACTACATTTTATGATGCTGCCTAATCTGTACCACAAATGTGTCCTATATTACAAGATCTCCTTACTTTGGGATCAATATGAGATTGACTTGAAAAATGGCAACTTATGACTTTTGCAAGTCAAAGAAAATGTAACTGCTTGCAAGCTACTAAGGGTTAAAAGCTGGCAAAGCAGTTTTGCTATAATGGCAGGTTATTCAAACAGGCATCTGTCATAAGACAGGGTGCAGTAAGCTGACTTAGGACAACTTTCTCTTTAGGAATGTGTCTGTTAGACACAGGAAAGATGATCTTTCCTTCTTTAGGACCCTTCCGACACATACACAAAACAGAAATGGTTGGCCGATTTGCACAATATAAAATGAAATGCTTAGGTAAATGATATTATCCTTTTTTATAAGTAAGGGGCCTGCGGTGGTTTGGCGCCCTGCCCAGGATTGGTTCCTGCCTTGCACCCTGTGTTGTCTGGGATTGGCTCCAGCAGACCCCCGTGACCCTGTGTTCGGATTCAATGGGTTGGAAAATGGATGGATGGATAAGTAAGGGGAAGGGTGAGGGAGAAAATATTAAAAAGTCGACTGAAAAGTGGAACTTCACTATTCTGCCTTGCAATGCATGAATCCATCAATTCACCGGTGCCTGAATAATGACTGATTGATTGAACTACTCCCGTCTTCCTCAGGAGTTACTTCCACACAGGACCTTCAAAGAATTTGCTTCTCAATGACAATTTAAAACCACTTTAACTAACACAAAGTGAATGAACAATGCCCTGTGTCTATCATATTTAATAATAATAATAATATCTTATTTTATTTAAAGGCAGCTTTCATTGCACATATGGTTGGGAGCATGCACTGATACAGCGCGTTGCCACATTACAGTGAAAGAAAAAAGTATAATAAAAACAATTAAAAGAAAATAACATTATGAAAATCTGGTCAGAATGTAAAAAAAAAATACAATCAAACAACAAAATCAGACGAGTAGACAAGTTTGAAAAGACAAGATTTAAGTCTAGATGGGAAGCTGGCAAGTGAATCAATAATACGAGGTGTGGCAGAAAAGTAATGAGACTGATTTTTTATTTACCAAAGTTTTTATTTTTTTCAAACATCAATGTTATCCCCTTCAAAGTAGTTCCCTTGGGCAGCTACACACCGATGGAGAAGTTGTTCCCACTATTGGTAACAGCGCTGGAAGTCTTCAAACGGTATGGTCTTCAGCATGTCCGTTACACTCTTTTGGATGTTTTCTAAAGTCCCGAAATGACGTCCTTTGAGGACATTTTTCAGTTTAGGAAAAGGAAAAAGTCACACGGACTGAGGTCAGGTGAATAAGGGTGCTGGGGAACCACAGGAATGCCCTTTGAGGTCAAAAATTCTGTTATGGAGAGGGTAGTTTTTCGGCACCATTTTGTCACAGACCTTTCGCATGTGCAAATGTTCAGTCAAAATTTGATGAATGGTAAATCTGTTCAAATTTAATTGTTCACTCAACATTCTTAATGTTAAACGACGGTCTGATCTCACAAGAGTGTTCACACGTTCGATGTTTTCATTGGTTTTCGAAGTTGAAGTCCTCCCTGAACGGTGTTCATCTTCAACGTGTTTTCTGCCTTCCAAAAATGATTTGTGCCAGCGAAAAACTTGAGCTCGGGATAAAGAATATTCCCCATAGGCCTGTTTTAACTTTTCAAATGTCACACTTGCCGTTTAATGGCACAACGTTGCTCCAAATTCCACTGTTCCATTTTGCGTGATGCAAACCAAAAACACAACTTCGCTAATAGCAGTCACAAAAATCACGTAGTTAACGGAAGGAGTTGAAACTCGCACTGAGCTATGGGAGGATACTAATACACATGCTCTATCAAGGACAACAGCGCAGCGTTGCCAGATCGCTTGCAGTGTTGCCAGTCTCATTACTTTTCTGTCACACCTCGTATCTTGAGGGAGGGAGATCCAAAGACGAGGAGCAACAAAGCTAAAAGATCTACTGTATACCTCATGGTAGATAAATGAGCAAAAGGCATAACAAGGAGATTTAAATAAGAAGATCTAAGAGTATGAGTGAGCATATAAATATGTAACAGATCCAGATATAGAGGTTCCACATTATGAAGAGCTTTGAATGTTAATAGCAATATCTTGAAACCAATATAAAGAATTTTGAACCAGTTGAACAATCTGCAAAAGCGTGGAGGAAGTCCAATTATAGAATTACAGTAATCACTGTGAGATATTACCAAACCCCATACAAGGATAGCAGTACTAAAAGGTGTAAGAAATGGACGAAGACAGTTTATATTGAGAAGGTGAAAATATGCAGACTGGGTAATATTGTTAAGGTGTGTTTTGAAAGATAAAGTGCTATCAAAGATGGCACTCAAATTCTTAACCTGAGAAGAAAGAGAAACTTCAGAACCATCAACTGTCAAGGAAAAAGCTTGGCAAGAGTAGATTTAGTTCAATATGTCCAGATCTCAGGTATCAGGCAGAGTAAAGATCTGGAAGCACTATAAAATGTTATTTGCATGAAAATGGTAAACATTTGGAGTGCAAATCAGCCAGGAGATGCTGACTAGTGACATCCTCTCCAGCTAAGAAGTTGTTGACCCGGATGAAGAATGGTGACCCTGCTTTTGCATCGCCTAGCAACAGCCTCTTCTGATCTTCAGAACATAAGGTGAGATGATGTTAACATCATGGTCTCTTTTGTTTGACTATCATATAAGGCAAGACTAGTGTCGTCCAGAAGCGTGTTTGTTTTTCGGTTTGAACATTGTCCTCTGTTTCTTCAGTCCTTGAAAAGCAGCAATATCTAACAGAATTAGCATTGTCCTCTGTTTTGTCTAAAATTATGAAACATGATCAGCATGAAACTGACGAGAAGAACAACAAAGCTTTGTCTTCAATATTTATACAATCTATGAGACCACTCCTTTGATGATAATGTTGTGGGGAGTCAGAAATATCCCAGTAAGGTCAGACACAATAACCTAACACAGAGCTTCCATATCCACTCACACAAAATTGACCAAGTACATCTTTGATAAGTCATGGCAGCTCCTGTTTTATACCACTTCAAGTAAGCAATGAGTCATTTCAAGCAAGAAGATTCCTTGCAGGAAAGAAATAAGAAACTGGGCTACACAGCACATCTTCTGCTAAGTAAACTAGCAGATGGTTTTATATTTGTTGATGTTTTTGGCACTCTGAACTATATACTTATATGGGTAGTGCTAAATTCATTTTTATTGTTATATAAATTAAAGAAGGCTTGATGTATGGTGATGTGAAAGAAGCAGACTATACAATTCTTATATTCTTTATTATACAAAATAAAGCCATTGGCTTCTATTGCATTCTAAAGCTACCAGACTGCTTCAAATACCGAAAGCTGATATTTTTAAAACCAGTCAAGCATCAATGTCAAAGAGCCTGAAGCTGGGCATTGATGCTTCAGATAAAAAGGTTAGCGAATGCATAAAATAGCCTATCACACACCACAGAAAACAGAGGACATGGAACTTAGCTTTTATTTATTTATTTATTTAATTAGTTTTTTTCCACATGAGCCGGAATGCCTAATTTATATGTAGCAGTTGACTTGACAAATGTTGTTTGGTGTGGCTATTTATGCATTTGATCTCATGCTCATGGTTGTTAATCCTCGATATAAAGAAAAGTCCAGTCTGAAGTGCATGCAGTTAGTCAAAACGTTTATATATTATGAAAGCAGCAATTCGGATTAGTTTTTTTTTTGCAGCTTGAATGCAAACTTGAAACATGCAGTGAAACCAGAAGTATATAGGAGACATAAAGAATAACTAGCCAACACTGAAACATCATTAAAATGTGAATTTCCATGTCATAGAAGGAAAAACATTTCCCATCTAAAGTAGGGTTGCATTCCCACTGCAGTTCAATTTAGATTTTTTCACCCATACTATATGTAACACAGAGCTGATCTTTTTTGAAAAGTGTGGGCAAAATATTAAAAACACACACATGGTATCAGACACTTTCAGATCGAATTTAGACCACCAATGCAGAAATATGCAACCTGAATGTCACTTACATCCATTCATCGATTATCCAGCCCACTATATCCTAACTACAGGGTCATGGGGGTCTGTTGGAGCCAATCCAAGCCAACACAGGGCGCAAGGCAGGAAACAAACCCTGGGAAGGGCGCCAGATGTCACTTACATTGGAATACTAAATTGTAATTGTCTGGAAATGTATACCGTGGCGGATGGCTGGGGATCCTACCCAGCCGAGACGCCTGGAAGGACCGGCAGAGAGACAATACCTCTTCTGGGTCATGAGAGGGCAGCCACCCTGGTTCACCTGGGGACCATGGGAGCAGAACTTAGAAACTTAGCCCTGTTGGAGTGGTGGCCACCGGAAAATTGCTACAGAGCCTTGAATTGCAGCACTTCCGCCACAACAAGAAGTGCTGCCGGAACAGGAATTAAGTATGCCCGGAGTGCTTCCAGGTGCAAGAGCAGCATTTCCACCACACCAGGAAGTGTTGCCAGAAGATCATCATGGAACACCTGGAGCACATCCAGGACATTATAAAAGGGGACACCTCACTCCATTAGACAAGCTGTAGTCAGGAGGAGGTGGACAGAGCTTGCGAGGAGAAGAGTGAGGGTGAAAGAAAGAGAAGAGAAGGGAAAGAAGGAATTGAGGATTTGTTTTTGGGCATTGTGTGGTAGTGTGTATTACCAGAAGTGCAATAAACGTGTGTGTTTTTGGACATCTGGTGTCTGTCTGTCCGGGGGCTGCTCTTCCACAATATTCTACAATAAATTTTACAAGATTGTACTTCTGCATTGAAAATCAAGACCACAGTACTGACTTAATGGAAAGACAGCAAGGTTCTGGACTTAATAAGCATTTGGGATGACTGTCACCAGTCAGTACACCCAACTGAAATGTGTTGTTTGAAAGAAATGGCCACCCTTAAGTGCATATTTTACTCTAACATAATATTGTGGACAGATGCAGATATATGGTAAGTTACCAAAAAAAAAAACCTTGATGTTCTAAAATTACCAATCTACTTCTCTTTATCCAAACCCTTCACATCTCGCCTCATCAGTCCTGGCTCAATTCTTATGTCTAAAGTTTTCTGCTTAAAAATATGTTAGTGATGACAGAGCTGAACAGAACTTCTATGATGATTTTTCATTTTCTATTTCTCTTCCTTGCCATTGCAAGCTTAAAATTTGCAAACAACAGTATGTAGTGTAGAAGCCAACATGTTTTGGTGTTTGTGGTGCTCCATTAGGTCACAACTGTTTAGCATTATTGGTTTTATTCATTTTGCACATACAGAGAACATTCAGGATAGACATCTACAGTATACACAATTATACTGGATTTGGATCACTAGCAATATTAATCTGAACAGTTATACCAAAAAACTGGATATAAGCCAAAACGCAGAATTGAGTCACTTTTAGTTGCAGTGTGAACATTACCTTTGTCAGAGAGTTAGTCTGTTGCTGTCCAAATGCTGAAATATTTAAAGCAATCGTAATACTGCTAAATGCTTCAAGTCAGCATGGATTCTTTCTTTCTTTAAATTAAGATCTGGACTACCTCAATAATTAATGTTACACTTACTGTCTCATTTAAAATAAAAGAATTAATGCCTTGTTTCGTCTATATCTAAATGTCATGTAATGCAATATATAGGGTTTATAAATAGCACTGTTAGAGTTTATTACACAAATACATGCTTCCATTTTTGTCAAAAAAAAGGTTTGCTGGGATGCTTCTATGTTTGAATTTCATTCATAGGGTGATTAAAGGCAGGCATGACTGAAACTAACCCTCTTAAGCCTAGGAGGCATATTAAAAACACTGGTTGCTGGAAACAGGTCAGAGAATGTACATTCACAGAATTGATCTTGCATAAATAATCCCACACATATTCTGCTAGAACTATTTTGGAAAAAAGCCAAACAAAGCGCTTTGTATCTTTTTTTAACTATTGATATACTTGCACAAAGCTGTTAACTATCTAGAGAACATTCTATCTGTAAAATTAAACAATTTTAGCAAACACAGAGAACTGTTATTTTTAAGGTCCCCTTAAAACCAGAGAAAAAATGTAATCCATATACTTGCCTCTAATTATTGGGACTAAAAAAATCTGATCATCCATCCAATCCCCCCATGTTTTAAACAAAGTTTAGGAATGTGACATAGGGAAGCCTTTCATCATACATGTAGTACCTGGCAAAAAGTATTCAAGAAACCTTGGACAGTACCCCAGTTTATTACAGGGTAAAATCACATAAATATCTATACTGAGCAGCATGAAGAAAACCCAGCATACCTGTTTTTTGGTTTTTGTGAAGGAATCAGAATAACTTAAAAAAAACATGCCAAAAACAATTTAAATTAATAGATTCCACTACATACATGATTTGAACCCCAGAGTTGTGAAGCAGTGGCATTAGCAACTTTATCATGTTTTTTGGAGATTATCAATATACTAACATACTGTATTCAATTTCAAGATCAGGTTCAAGTTTACTGCCATGTGCACATAGTACAATGAAATTCTTGTGCCCTCGGAACACTAACAAATAATACAATGCCAACAAAGACACATACACAAACACAAAAAAAAATACATACATAATATGCAGTATGTATAACCGCCTCGTTATTAGGCACAACTGTTCAACTGTTAATACACATATTTAATCAGCCAACCACATTGCAGCAATTCAATGCATTTAGGAATGTAGGCATTGTCAAAATGATCTGCTGAATTTCAAACTGGGTATCAGAAAAGGGAAGAAAAGTGATTTATGTGACTCTGAACATGGCATGGTTGTTGGTGCCAGATGGGCTTGTCTGAGTATTTTTGAAACTGCTGACCTACTGAGATTTTCATGCACAGCCATCTCTAGGGTTTACAGGGGATGGTCCATAAAAGGGAAAATATCCAGTGAGTGGCAGTACTCTGGGTATAAATGAGATCAGAAGAGAATGGCCAGAATGGTTCAAGCTGATAGAAAGGCAACAGTAACTCAAAGAGCCGCTTGTTACAACCAAGTTATGCAGAAAAGCATCCCTCAAAGTACAACACCTCAAACTTTGAAGCAGATGGGCTACCACAGCAGGAGACCACCAGGTGCCACTCCTGTTAGCTAAGACCAGGCAACTAAGGAAACATTTCACACGGGCTTACCAAAATTGCACAATAGAAGATTGGAAAAATGCTGCCTGGTCTGATGAGTCTCAATATTTGCTGTAACATTCGGATGGTAGGGTTAGAATTAGGCATCAGTACCATGAAAGCATGGATCCATCCTGCTTTATATCAACAGTTCAGGCTAGCGGTGGCTGTGTAATAACACACACTTGGGGCCCCTTAGTACCAACTGAGTATTGTTGCTGACCATGTCCATCCCTTTGTGACCACAGAGTACCCATCTTTTGATGGTTACTTCCAGCAGGATAACACACCATGTCACAAAGCTCAGATCATCTCAAAATGGTTTCTTGAATGTGACAATGAGTTCACTGTACTCAAATGGCCTCCAGAGTCACCAGATCTCAATCCAGTAGAGCACCTTATGGATGTGGTGGAATGGGAGATTCACATCATGGATGTGCAGCCAACTAATCTGCAGCAACTGTGTGATGCTATCATGTCAATATGGACCACAATCCCTGAGGAATTCACCTTGCTGTATCTATGCCACAAACAATTTTAGCATTTCTGAAGACAAAAGGGGGTCCAATCTAACACTAGCAAAGCGTACCTAATAAAATGGCCAGTAAGTGCATATACAATTATATACAATACACACAGTGTTTGTTATTTTACAATATTTTTTATTACGATTGCCTGTTCTAACTGTGGATAGAAACTATTGTTGAATCTACTGGTGACAGTGGCAATGAACATTTGACATTCACCAAAAGAAAGCTGGTATCCTTACAGGATATAATGCAGTTTTAGTTGCTGCTGTGAACCATTAAAAAGGCAGAGATGCTGGTGAACATTTTTGACAAAAGCCATGTATTTTGTCCACTTCAGTACATCAGTGATAGTCACTCCAAGACATCTAAAGCTTATCACCGTCTCAAAAGCATCTATCCTGTTGTTGGTGGTGTGTTCTGCATTTTTCATTGTAAAGTGTATGACCAGCTTGTTTGTTTTGCTGACAGTGTGACATTGTTGTTCTGCTACCAGTGAGTCAACCTTTTCACTGCAAGCTCTCTCAATGTTGCTGGTGGTCAATCCTATGATGGTGGAGTTATCAGCAGATTTACTGATAGAGTTGGTGCTGTTTTTTAGCCACACTGTTATTTATAAGGAAGGAGTAAAGAAAGGGGCTCAGCACACAATCCTGTGGAGTATCTTTGTTAAGGGTCAGCGTAAAGGATGTGATGCCGCCGATCCGCACATGCTGAGGTCTGTTGATTAGGAATTTCAAAATCCTGTTGCAGAGGGTGACATTGAGCCTGGATTTAAGGAGTCTCTCTTAACAGTCTGTGTTGCTCAAATGTGTAAGGATTGGATAAAGTGTAAGGGATATGCCATTCTCTACTGACCAGTTTGTGATAATCTGCAAACTGGAGACAGTTATGACTATCAGGAATATTCTGTTTAATGTGTCCCAGCATGTCTCTCAAAGCTCTTTACCACAACTGTAGTGAGTGCCACTTATTTGAATGCATTTAGACTGTTCCCTTTTGCTTTCCTAGGATGTTGTCCAGTTGAAGCAGGCTGGGACCATAGATTCTCTCAGTACATTAATAAAGATGTCACTAAAGACTTCCACTGAATTGGCTGGTACAGATTTTTAATACATGTCATAAAATTCAAAATGGATGACTTTTCGGCAGTACAGTAACTTCTTTAAAAGCCTTCCTTACGTCATGTGCAGAAACAGAAAAGGATTAATGATGTTGTGCTGCAGGAAATCTAATGGTGTTGATTGATTGATGTTGTCCTTCATTTAGTCTGAAATTACCTTTCTTAGTGTATAGAGCCTGTGCTGTACTAAACACTGCTTTGGTTCCATTTCATCAGTATCCCATGGGTTTTGCCTTCAGTTGAGTTTCCCATGTGCTGTTCTGACAAAGTGAACATCAGGGACAATAGTATACACCTCCAAAATGGAGACAATTTTAAAACACAAGGTGACATTGTCACAATAGATGATGGAGTCCAAATATGAATATGCAGCACTCTATTCAAACTGCCAGACTAAAGTTAAAGTAAAAGCCTTTCAAGCTTTAAAAATATATCCTGATAGGATATTAGGCCAATTTACCTATTTAGAAAACCAAACAAGCTTGACAGAATGAAAGATTGCCTCTCATTTTTAAATTTTACTATGTTGTTAGCATCAGTGACACAAAAATGAAAGATTAGGGACATATGTTTTTAATACAGAAACTTGAGAAGCACAGTACTTTGAGACATGAACATCATTATTAATTTTTTTCATTCAAGTAGGCTAATTTTTAAGTCGTTCTGCACAACAAAAATGAGTTTGGACAAAGCCCCTTATTTTATACCTTTTTCCTCACAACTGCGTAGCTCTTTTCATGACTAACACTGATTTCATAAATACTTCAGCGTCTCGACCCCATTTAATGTAAATGAGAGTAACCTAGCGCAATATTCCTTTGAAGGAAAACCAATGACACTTCTCATCCTAATGATGACAAAAAAGAGGAAAAATGACAAGACATGATGATTTAACTATATTTATGAGTTCAATATTCACCGAATGGCTTGTTGTAGTCAAAACAATCTGGCTATGAGTGAAAAAATCCAAAATTCCTCATTATTTTTTCTTTTTCTGTCTTATGTTTTGTACTAAATGACAGCAATGTCTACACAGTCTTTGGTGTGCTAAGCTATAACCCGTTAGCTTTGAATTTATTTGTGTCATACTTTATGTTAAGAGTCTGCTTCTGGAGAACAGATGTCATGGTTGGCAGTCACTGCTAAGTGTCCACTTTTAGTGTGAGATCAACAAAGATGAAAAGGGGGATGCTTAGGCATCTGACAAGATCAACAAAGATGAAAAGGCAGATGTTCAGGGTACTTATTAGGTAGTTTCAAAATGTCCCAGTAAGACATGCTTTGCATTTGAACAAAAGTTTGGGAACATTGAACCAACTTAAATATATTTGGCTGATACAGCATTTAGTAAACTGGCTCTATTTAAAAACTCGTGAAAAGATCATAATATTAGAGAACAGGGGTAGGAGAAAATTAGATGTCTGTCAGATATTGTTTATTAATTATCTGTCACAGCTGACTTATTCACTGCTTTTTAAACCCAATATTAAACCAGTTTTAAACAAGTAAGCCAAGGAAGTCTCTCCAATGACAATCTATAATAAAAAACAAACAGAGCACTCATATAGTCCAATTCAGGGGCATGGGAAGGCAGAATCTATTTCAGTAACACGATGCACCAGCTCTTGGTAGTGCCCACTTTTGCACATGTCCCCAATCATATTAACATCCAAGACTTTGGAAATATGGGAGAAAATCTGAGTACCAAAGGAAAAGAAAACTACACAAACATGGGGAGAGCTGCGAGGTTGAATCCCATGAAATTAAAAGATCAGAATGAAAATCTGTAAACTTCTAGACTGAGACTGAGCACCATGGATCAGGAAAAGAGGAGAGATGCTGAGTATATTGGGAGAAGCATAGAGTCTGCCAGGTAAGAGAAAAAGAGGAAGGCCTAAGAGAAGGTGTATGGATGTGGTGAGAGAGGACATGCAGGTGATGGGTGTTAAAGAACAAGACGCAGAGGACACAAACATATGGAAGAAGTTGATCCGCTGTGGCAACCCCTAAAAGGGGGCAGCCGAAAGAAGAAGAAGAAGAAGCTTTTATTATTAAATTAAATGACAGTACAGACATGAATAGGAATCCCAAGCAGAGGTGTTGCCAGAAAAATACACGTACTTTAGGGAGGAATGAGAAAGTACATGAATCATAATTCCATTTATGATCAATCAGTTGGACCTGACTTAAACTATACTTGAGCGGGTTCAAAACCAACATTCCCCTCAGCTATGCCTATGATTTCAAATAATCACCACTTAAAGTAATGATTGACCTTCAAATGAGTTTGTTTCAGATGGCCTCACCAAACAACAACAGATTCTGCCAAAGAAAAGGTACACGGCCAAGGGCCACAAAAGATGTGTTCAATTACTTTCATAGTTAAGTTGTGCCCAAGATCTACAATAGGCATGTACTATTAGAAGTGATAAATTGTGCATATTTTTGCTGCCGGAATGGCTATGTGTTCACTTAACACTGGATTAAGTGGAGTTGAAAAATCGATGGATGGACATACTTTTGATACCCATGACAGTCATTACCTTTTATATTAGTTCATATTAAGGAAATAATACAGTGCACCTCTTTGACATACACTGATAAAACATTCATGGGTAAGGACAAAGATTTTGAACTCTGTTATTTGAGATTACATGCACTGCACACAAATAAAAGTTTCATTTAGGTGTAACAATATCATTTTGCCATGATTTAACATGAAATTAAAAAAAAATCCTGATCTTGGCTAGAAAAGAAAAGCCACCACTTCTTGGCCTGATTTCAAATTAATTCCACATAACAAGAGTCTGTCAAGGATTGTAATTAAGTGTACAAAGTAATTTAGAATTCTTGATTGCTTTTTCCCACCTTCGTACTCTGAAAAGCAAATGATACTGCAGAGGATGCTGTTCTCGATGGTAGACTTGGTGTAAACCTAAAAATACAACTATAACAAATTGACAGCTAGGCAGCAACTGCTTGGTTCTGTCCTTCTTGTAGACTTCTGTCTGCTTTGTTGTCACATTGGTCCTCACTAATGCATAAGAAGCATGTAGTTAACTGAGAACAAAAACCATGGCAGCTAAGTAACCCTTTACTAAATCAGAAGTTAAACTATGAAATGTGAAAAACATAGTTGGATAGATACAGTCTCCCCCAGAACCATTAACATTTAAATTAGTTAATCTTTTGAGGAAGTTTATCATTGTTTTATGTCTCAGAATAATTAGTGGGCAAAGCATTTATGCAGGAAATCTAGTTGCTGGCCTGCTTTTCAGTTATTTATGGCACACTGCTTCCCAAATGACCCTTGACAATAAGGTCAAGGAATGCATTATCTTTCAGGTTGCTGTAACATGATCAATATTTCTATTTTATATTCAGCAGCACTCTGGCTGATGCCACCTTCTACATATTCTGTGGCACTGGCTATATTATTAAATGTACTGTATATCAAACAAGAGACTCCACTTTATTGCTTATAATACTGGATTCAGAAAACTTCCATTCATCTTGGCTAGTTTATTAATGGTACTCATTGCAAAAAAAAACTTCACCATTCAGCTAAATAATAACAATACATCAAGTGGTTTACATTCATAATTCTCTTTAGGCAGGAGCAAAGGTTTGTATATAAACTTACTCTTAGTTCATCTTTATTTAGATACACTTATCTAAGTTTACTTCCTTGCGGTTTATTATGTATCAAATGTTTTCTTATTCTACATTGTTGCTATGTACTATATTCCTGTTTGCTTCGAAGAGTGTCTTAAGGGAGAGTGCAGTGTGAAAGGTGCTATAAAATGAATGGATAATCAACTGATTAACTGAAATGTTAAAATATGTTTACCATTTACAAAATGGATCTGCTCTGGAATCAAGTAAAGATGGCTACACAGACAATTTGCAGCAACCTATTAACGAGCCACACAAGTTTAGAGAAATAACTCAATCAAGGTGGGCCCCCGACTTGTAAGGCTTCATCAAAGCTGAAAAGACAATAATTGTTCTATTTGTGTCCTTTTGTGTTCCTTGGGCTAATTCATTTGGCTTAGGAAACGGAAGTCTGCAGAAGCCATTCGCACTGAGTAACACTTTGTAAATCATAAAATGGGCTCCCATTGTAGAAAACTATTTTTAAGCAACTATGCTATAGCTCAGTGAGATTGTGAGAGAATGGTGAGCATCATGAGATAATAGTGATTTTAAAAATTGAGGTGCCTAAGCAAAAGTACACTCCCAGGCACTCAAATAACAATGACAGCTAGCCGTGATATTGTGAAACCGCTGTATCTTTTAAATTATTTCTATTAAGTACTTTTCCACCTTTCATTCACTGTACTACTCGCAGTCACTCTTGGCCACATGCAGATAGAGGGGAGCAATGGGGGCAGATTGAAAAGTTGTAGAGCAAAAAAACAACGCTGACCAAGCAGAGGCTCTGACAACTTTACATTCAGATACGACTTATTGTTAAAGACACCTATATATTTTTACCACAAGTGTCCAAAGCTGCTGGAGGACAGTAAAACAATGTAAACAATTACATGATCATGAGTCTGCACAGGCTGAACAGATATTATTATTTGTACTTCACAGCAAAAAAAAAAATGCAGGTGGTTTCAACAAGAACAGATATGCAGGGTTTAATCAACAAAATAAAAGACCAATTTTGAAGTCCTCCTAAATAACTAAGTTATTAAACCCAATGGTACTTAACTACTGGAGACTGATTATGTATCAAAAAGCAGCAAAAACAGTTATAAAATAAAGTGCTAACGACTGTACTGCCACATGGCTCGCTTAGCACAATACAGAAGTGCAGACTTCCATTTTTACAAGTCCGCTGGACTAACCTCACATGACATTGATTTGATTTTGAAATAATGACTACTAACACCATTGACAAATACATAACTGATCCAAAAAAGTGTTTATTAAAATCTTATTAATAAAATGTTATTAATGTCATAGTAGATAAAAAGGATTATACACAATCATAAGGGTACCAATTTAAGATTTTAAATCTGTTAACACTTCATTACGTTAGATTGGTGCCACATTATGTGACTTTGAGTCGTGATATCCACATTTTTTTCAGATTTGCCAACTGCAACAATCTCTTTGCTAGACCATCTCAGTTTAAATGCTTGCAAATCACTGCCCATGTCACATTTACCAACTGAGTGCTGACATTCTAACATAATCGGGCTCACCCTTTTTCTAACAGCCGCGTGCTGCCCGCCTCTGTTAACAGCTACAGCAAATTCAGCCACAATCATCATGTTATAGCTTGTAAAACACAAGAAATCAGATAAGAAGAAGCTTCTCTTCTGTTTGTGAGGTTCAAAACACCCACATTCCTTATTCTTTGTCATTGCATTAAATGTATTGTACTTTCAGATGAGCATTCATTGGTTGTCAACTCTCAGGAATAGAGAGGCCTCTTCTATGACTAAAGACAAATTCAAACCTGTTTGATTTTGTCATAGCGAATTGCTGAATATGTCAGCCTAGACAACCAGCTACATGGGAGTATGCTGCCCACTGCCTCAGACTCACCAAGAAGTATGTAAATGAAGGCTATGACAGAAAATCACTGAAAAGTTACGTATTATAACATAGCCTTTAGCAGATGCTTTTATCCCAAACAATTTACAAAAGAGGTCCACATAATCAAGTAAACATCAGGGACTGTTTGGGAAAAAGTGTTAGAGGACAAGGTTGTTAAACATCATCACAAACAAAATGTAAGCTGGTTACACTCCCTTTTGTTAAAAGAACCTATCAAAGCCATTATGAATTAGACAGAAATTCACCAAAGAAGAGAGTCTTCAAATACTTCTTAAACAAAATGAGGGAGACTGCCATTTAAATGGAGGTGAGCAGTTCATTTCACCAGCTATGAACTATACATAAAGAGTCTAGATTAAGATTTGATGAAACACAGAGGTGGCATCACCAGATGCCATTTATCTACAGACCTGAGTGGGCGAGAAAGAGCATAGGAACTCAGCAATGTCCACAAATATAGGTGCTAAATTACCGACTACAGTACTCGGTAGGCAAGCGTCAAGGATTTCAACCTAATTCATGTGGCTACGAGGAGCCAATGCAGTGATCTGGAAAGAGGAGTGATATGTCCCCACCTCAGCTGTTGGATCATGACACGTGCTGCTGCATTTTTAATAGTCTGCAGTGGTTTAGTAACACATGCTAGTGCTCTGGCTAACACAGAGTTGCAGTAGTCCAGAAGTGACAAAACAAAAGCCTGGATAAGACATTATGCTGCATACTCTCTCAGATATGATCTGATCTTGCAGATGTTGTGAATCTGCGAGCAGAAGAAACAATTTCAACATGGTCAGTGAAGGAGAGCTGATCACCACCCCAAGGTTGCATACTGACTTGGAAGGTGTTAGCAATGGTTAGCTATGCTGAACAGAGATGGGGCGCCAAATAAATGGACAAGCTATGGTAATAAACTCTGTCTTTGCCAGGATGCACTGGAGATGGTGTTCCTTTGTTTAGGCTGCAATATCAGTGAGACATGTGGAGATTCCAGCTGATATTGTGGGGTCCTCTGAAGACAGTGAAAGGTACAGTTGTGTATCATCAGCAAAGCACTGTGTGAAGGACAGCCGGGTCCCATGCCCGGCAGGGACGCCCCTGCTGCTTATGTTCCGGGGGAGCCGCCATGGGCAGTCCAATACCTCCCGCAGGATGCTTAGTGGCAGCCTCCCTGGCCGACGGTGATTCCCCAACCGCCCGCAGGGCTCCATGGGAGATGGAGTCATCCACAGCTTGGTTGGGGCCCGGGCTGGCCGCTAGGGGGGGCTGTCTGCTTCCCACAGTCCGGCTGGATGAGTCTTCAGCCCCACCCGGAAGTGCAATTAGGACCAGGTGGTTAATCACCTGGAACGCTTCCGGGTGGGCTATAAAAGGGCCCAGCCACCACCACTCGACGAGCCAGGGTTGGGAGGAGGAGGACTACGCTTGTGGAGGAGTGGTGGTAGTGGAAGAAAAGTGTGTTACGGTATTCTGCTTGTGTTTTGGGACTTTGTATTGCCTGTGGGTCATGGGGAAGACGTGCGCCCACGGGTGAAGAAAAATAAAGTCTGTGTTTTTATATGTGCCTCTGTGTCTTTGTGTCAGGTCAGGCGCCTATATAGCGTCTTTGTTACAACTGATATAAGAAGCCTTGGGAATGGAAGAAAGGGCCTAGCGAGGTTGCATAAAGAGAGAAGAGAAGAGGACTCAGCACCAAACCTTGAAGCACCCCTGTGCTTACCTGATGCACCCTTTACATGTATCCTTGCCAAAACATACAATAGGAATAGGAATACCCAGGAAGAAGAATTCAAACCATATTAAGACTGTCCTAGTGATGCCTAAGTCAGAGAATGCAGAAAGAAGAACCTGACACTTGTAAAGACATTATGGCAGACTATAAAGCTGCCAAAGCTGCAATCATAGTAGATTATGACACATATTAAGAAATCATGCTTTTCTTTAATGGCTAATTACATCATTAACAAATAAACAGAAGCTACAGAGAGATACAAGTGTTAAATAATATCTGTGTAGCTGCTAGTAATAAAATATCATGATTAAAATCATAAGAAATTATAAAACTGTTTTTAAGTAGGAGAGCATGATTATGATAATTAAATTATAAAACTGTCATTAAATAAGAAATCATAATAAATTGAAAAAGTATTAAGAGATCAAGGCATACTGTGATTGAAATCTACAGGGAATTAAGAAATAATGATTAGAGTAAGATTGTAGATGTAATAGTTAATAATAAGACAGCTATTAAAAGAACATGCTATATTATAAAGTTGCTGTTAATTAACAGGAAAAGATTTCTACAAAACTGTCATTTATTTTCTGATTTTGCATAAAATGACATCTTGACTATAATAAGAATAGACTGCAAAACTACTATTAACAGATAGGAACTAGAATAAAATCGCAATTATAATCATAATAAATTATAAAATTTCTGATTAAGTAATTTTGGGAAGACAGGTAGCAAAACCTAAGAGCAAATCTCAGTCGTCCAGTTTTGAATGATATAAAATAGTCATGAAACTATGATATAAAAGAAAGCACTTCTATTGGTGTGACACAATATAGCTTTTGAGAGAGGCAGAAAACATATGGCTTTAAAATGGAGCAATGATACACAGGTTTTAATATGAAAACACAGCATTTTTATGAGAAAGCATCACGCTGCCCAAGGATAGAAATACAGCATCACCTAAAATGTGAACCAACAAAAAAGAGGACAATGGCTGTGCCATGAAGGAATTGCATACTTTTAAAGAATGCTTCAGTTGGATTAAGAAGAATAGATCCCTTAAATTACAGACATCTCTGTTATACTGAAGTGATGCTTGAATTGAACTGCTCAGTTTGTATGTATATTATGTTTGGTTTCTCTGCAAATTAGTAAGGATTCAGGATTGACTTTAAAATTCTGCTTATGGTTTATAAAGCCTTAAATAATCTCACTCCATCTTATATATCGGAATGCCTGACACGTTATATCCCAAATCGTAACCTTAGATCCTCAAATGAGTGTCTCCTTAGAATTCCAAAAGCTAAACTTAAAAGAAGTGGTGAGGCGGCCTTCTGCTGTTATGCACCTAAAATCTGGAATAGCCTGCCAATAGGAATTCGCCAGGCTAATACAGTAGAGCACTTTAAAACACTGCTGAAAACACATTACTTTAACATGGCCTTCTCATAACTTCACTTTAACTTAATCCTGATACTCTGTATGTTCAATTCATCATAATAACTATTCATGGTGGCTCTAAAATCCGTACTGACCCCTACTCTCTCTTCTGTTTCTTTTTACAGTTTCTTTGTGGTGGCGGCCTGCGCCACCACCACCTACTCAAAGCATCATGATGCTACAACATTGATGAACTGAAAGCCAGAAGTCTACGTGACCATCATCATCAGGTCCTATCCATGAGAACCCTAAATATAAAGAGGACTGTTTCATTTATGTTAGGTAGATTGCCCAGAGGGGTCTCTTGGTCTGGAATCCCTGCAGATTTTATTTTTTTTCTCCAGCCGTCTGGAGTTTTTTTTTGTTTTTTCTGTCCACCCTGGCCATCGGACCTTACTATGTTAATTTAATGTTGACTTATTTTTATTTTTTATTGTGTCTTCTATTTTTCTATTCTTCATTTATTTTGTAAAGCACTTTGAGCTACATTTTTTGTATGAAAATGTGCTATATAAATAAATGTTGTTGTTGTTGTTGATTAAATTAAAGCTTAAATTTTATCTCACTGCAATTTGCCTTGTTTATTGATATCCTCTGCCCCAGGAATGGATGTAATAGTAAGCTGAGCTGAGGACGTTTTTCTTTACACAAAGAACGATAGACACTTGGAATAAGATACCAAGTAGTTTGGTAGACAGTAAGACTTTAGGGACTTTCAAAACTCGACTTGATGTTTTTTTTTGGAAGAAATAAGTGGACAGGACTGTCAAGCTTTGTAGGGCTGTGTGGCCTATTCTCTTCTAGATTGTTCTAATGTTCTAATGGTCTACAAACTGAAGAGTATACTGTAGGTAACCTGGAAGGAGGACCTCCTGGCCTTGTGGGAGTATGCATTGCCTGTTTGTTTAGGTGTGAGCTGTGCCTGTTCTGTTACAATTGTGCATAACAATAACAATAACAATGAGGGACAGCTGAAGGATATAGAAGTCCCACTGTCCCCTGCTAAAGTATTTAAGTAGAGGTAACCAGATTCAGCCATATTGCTAATGTGTTCAATTTAAGCATCTCTTTCAGAGGTAGTGATCAGGAGATGGAGTGCCACATCAACGAATTCTGGAAGAAGTACATCTCTTGAAGCAGCACTTAGCCTTTGTTAAGGTAGTTTGAAATGTAGCTCATTCAGGGGTACTGATTCAGGTATCCCAATGGCTCATGAGCGTAGTAACTTCTGGCCATTGCTAAGGTATTGGCCCTGCCATCACTGAGATATTGAAGCAGAGGTAGCCAGCCTTGGTCCTTGAGGTTTATGATGAGAATGAATGAGGTCAGTATTGAAGGATGTACGTGTAAATCAAGGTGAATAATTTAGCCATTTCCAGGATTAACTTAATATAAAAAGAACCTTATAGTTTAAAGTACCTTTAGTGAACACTTTTACACAACAAAACAACATATTAGGAAATATGTAACAATTTCAATACTTAGCATTTTATACTTTTTATATTTTTTTATATATTTATAAAATGATATAGTGCCAAGAAATAAATAACAAGAGGGACCAAAAAAAAAAGAACACACACAGCGCCCCTTCACCCTTTCAACAAAACCTTAAACAGAATCAAAACAACATGATAGCATTTTTTAAACTATTTTGTGAATTTTGTTTCATTCATCTCATATTGTAACTCTTCTTTGCAAAAGAGTTTACAATACATAAAAGGTGCAACACAAAACACAGATTCATCGATAGATGTACTTTTTGATCTTTAGTTTCCTCTGTTCAGTTAACACTCGATTATGATACTAATGAATGTATGGGTAGATTGCATGTTCTGTCTTTGCATATGTTGGCTTCCTCTGCAAAGTTTGACCTTCTTCTGCAGCCCAAATCGAATTTGTTAAATTGACTGACTACTCAAAATCACTTTGCTGTGAATGTGTATACAACTGTGTTTAAGCACTTCCATGTATCACTTTTGAAATGGTTCCAGTTCTGTGCCTGCTGCTGCCAGGACAGGCTGTGCCTCCCTGTGACTCTAAATAACTGAGCCAGGAAATGGTTGCTTGGACTGATTGATTATAGGTCAGGCATGCAGCACCCATATACTATTAAGTGTTGACGGCCTAGGACATAAAATTCATGAAACGACAAATGAAAAAAAAAAACCAGTAATTTAATCCATTAAGCCAAATTCATGAAAAGCTTGGTAAACCAAACATGCCAACTGTAAATGATTAAAAACAAAACTTATACAACTGTTGTAGAACTTCCTTTCATAGGGAATGGAGTAACTTAATCCATGTTCTTATCTAGATATCAAGGACTTCAAATTTGAAACCGGAAAAATAAAAAAGGTATATTTACTGTACATATCTGAAAGAACTACATGAGAAGAAGCCTGAACCTCAACTTTCAACTGATGCTTCATTGCCCTGCCCGTGTGAACAGAAAGAGCGTCCGGGTTCAGACAACATAACAAGCCACACTTTAGCTGGCCTGCCAGTCTATTCTTAAACTCACAAAATTAAACAACAGAATTTGCCATCAGTTTTTAAATAGTTATATTGCACCTAGAATGATGTACAATATAAAATAAATAACGAAATCCACATTCAGGCTGTGACTCTGGCAGAAATAAATATAAAACAGGAGGGTAAATGCAGTGAAACAGACAATAAATTTAGTCTTCCATCCTCCCATAAAAACATACATTTACAATTCATCAAAAGCAAAGCAATTTCAGTCAGAGAGGCTGTTATATTTTGTGGCTTAAGATAGAAACAGACACACTTGTTTCTGGATGCACTGATCTTGTGTTCATCACTGGTTAGACATTTGTGTCTGTCCAAAAAATAATTAAATGGGCTAAAATAAATTGCACATGAGAAAAATAGACACCTATAAGATTTACACATGGATGCAGTACATTAGGTGTTTTTCAGATGGTCTGGCTTGATGGCTAAGATGTTGGACTGCAAACCAAAAGACTGCAAACTGAGTTTCCCTCTCTGCCTCACTATGTGATCCTGACGTGAATTGTTATACTATGGTTCGGTACTGGTAAATCATCTTGGCATGATCTTCACTATAGAACAGGACTTCATAAACCTTTTAGTCTGAGGACTCAAATTAGAAAATCAATACAATACAGGGACCCAAGAAGAGGATAGTTATCATAATGATACCAGAGCTATAAATAGAAAACTAACAATGGCCACATAATAAAAAACAGCACATGTTTTGTTTCCTTTGAAGGATATGTAAATACTTGCTGTAAGCTTTAGTACAGCTCAGAGAAAGTCATTTTTGTGGTGTGGTGCAAGGATATGATGATTTTGAAAAAGACTGTATGAATAATCACTTAACTTACTTGATTCATGGCACCAGATAAGCGATGTACTTGATGTACATTTTTTTTCATATTTTCATACAATATAACAGTATTTCAAACAGTTCAACATACCACAGTTTTCTTTAACTGTTCAATAAACTAAGTAAAATAAGTAGCTGAATTTTTCCTGAAAATATATGCACTATTTTCATTGTATATGTTGACAGGAAAAATCCTGATGAACTGTTCAGTCTGAGATATTTAATGCTAGCAACTGACATCGATCGGTCTGAATGTGTACAGTTTGTCTCAAACTTGGCTATTCTCTGATGTTCATACAACTCTCTGTCTCAATGTTACTGTTCTTCACACTGCCATTTGACTGAAATTTATCGGGCCACTTCAAAACAGTGACAAGAAGGAACTCCTCCTCACAGAAGCATGTTAAACTTCACATCAAATTATTTGCACCTCTTTTATAGATTTAGATGTAATATATGCCGTTACAGTGAACATGCAATGAAGCACCGTCCAGTTGATGTAATCAACAACCAACCCAACATCTTTGGGCATCTGGGAGGAAAGCAGAGTACTCAGAGGAAAACCCATGCAGACACAGCAGGAGAAGAGCATGAATACTCTGGCTGATTGCAAGGTCTGGACCCAGGATACAGGATCTCTGGGGTAGCAGAGAAAAAATGTACAAAACAGAAGTAGTAGAAGATGAATAACCCTGACTCTACTATGTTTTAAAAATACTGCATTGCCATTGAAAGGACATCAGGTTTAAAACAATGTAACAATAAATAAATAATTATTTTTGATCTTGGATGTCTGATAAGCTAGAATGGGCCTGGAAACTTGACACCATAACATGTGACTGAAAGCAAACTGATCTTTTTTCAGCAGTTAATATCAGCATCTTGCATTGTGATGGCCATATATAAAGTCCTATGAACTCTCAAAAATGTATATGATCATAATTATTATTTAAAAAGTTCTGAAGTTGGAAAGAATATCAATGGCTAATCTCCTGTTATTAAAAAGAAAGGACCTTGCAAAAGAACAGCATACATATAGAAGTGGGTCACTTTCAAAATGGTATTTTGTCTTGGAGAGATCTTCAGCAAGTGAGCCACTGAGGTTTCCCAACAGTGTATGAGAAGACCTGAGCTTTTCTTGTTTTAAAAATGACAAAAAAATGAAGAAATGTACAGTGTAATATATTACATTTAAGCAGCAGCGATATGATGATGTCAGAGAAAAGTGAACAGTGAATGCAGTCAGTACGAGTAATTCTGGCTGCAGACTCTAAAGAAGATTCTGTTTCTGCAAGAAGACCCTAATTTAAGTGAAAATAAAGATATGGGAAAAGGTGCTGATCATGGGTATAATTTCAGTGACCAATGTTATCAGATATGTGACACAGAAGAATAAAAGGCAATACAAGAATAAACAGGAGAAAAATATTTAATTAATCCCAGTTTTCTACGTCTCTGTCGTGCACCATCTAACTAAATGTATTTATTTAGTTCTGCTTTGTTTGTGTGAAATGTGTTTAAGATCAGTAGAAGGGCTGCTGCACTTGTGATGGTGGCAGACTGGGTTAGGTGGTATTGGATATAGTGGTGACATCGATTACCAAGTCGAGTCGTAGGCATTCATGTCAATGTCATCTGCTGACAAATGAAAATACAGTATTGCATAGGTTTTACTAAGGATCACCCACAGAGACTGGTAAAAACAAAACCAGAAAATGAAATGACACTGAAGAGATTTTTAAATGGCAATTATCAGAAGATGAGAGGAAGTCAAATAATACAGCCAAAGTTGTTACCAAACAGTCAAAACTGTTCTGTAGTTAAGTTCAAAATACTAAGCAAAAATCGAAAGTCTTATACCAAAATGTATTCACATAACCAGCCAAAAACCCACAAAGAATCACATGCTAATACAAAAGTTTTTACTCTTAATTATGAATCATCCAGAAATGCATGCACAACCTTTATACAGCTGCTCTGGTGATGTCAAATGCTCTGCATCCCCAAGTCATTCTTGGTAACTGTGAAGTGATCATTCTAAAATGATGGAGACCATAATCAAACAAAATTACATCATATAATATACTGTAAAATAATTTAACTTTTTAACGTCAACTTCTGGAAACAAACTAAAGTCAAATTTAAAATCCTTATGTTAAAAATCCTCAAGCTACATGCATAAATAGCCACAACACACATCAGGAAATTAAAGAAAAATGCTAATCATAATACAAAAAGTTTATATCCTCTATATAATTATACCTGAGATGAATTATAAAATAAGTAATAATTTTTAAACAAAGATTTGATAGTAAAAAGCTAAATAAAATAAAAAAAATAAATAAACAGGAAATGACATCTAATGAAATAAGAAATTCATAATAAATCCACAAAAATTATGAAAAATAAACAAACCAGTGGAAAGAAAAAGAAAGTGTAATGATTTGGGGATTTTTTCAGAATTTTAGAATTATTCTAAATTTTGTAATGTGGTATACATTACTCACTGTCCAACCATAAAAAGCTGAAATTTAAGCTAAATCAGAAATACTAAGGGATTTAACTTAATTAGTGCATTTTGTATTACTTTTTTCTGTTTTTTGACAGACTAGGCCCTCAGCTCGCTTCGCTCTCCAACCCCAGGGTGGGTGCTACATGCTAGCCACTTTGCAGATCTGCCACTTGCGTATGGGGTAGAGGATGTACAATTTAGACATACTGTATTGTTATTTTCATGGAAATTGTTACATATGCATAATAGAACTTACTAGTTTACAGCGAGTAATTAACCATGGTAAAAAATAGTAAAACTTAATAAATTGAAAGAAAATTATGTTTCATGTTGCGTTAGAGGTATTCGTTGCATTATAGGTTTTCATTCTGCTTTGCTTTGAAATTAACATGGAGATACTTTTTAAATTTACACTTTTACTGTAAAACTTCAGTAAAAACTATTTTTTTAATTAACTTTTTGTCAATATCGCATTGAATTTTGATTCCGTGTTTGGACTTACATCGTGATAACGGAACGTTTAACTGCCCATGAGTGCATATTGTTTCTTTCTCTCTAATAAATAAACCGACTTCTTCGAATGTTTGTCCCTGTGATTTGTTAATTGTCATACCACAAGCTACTGAAAAGGGAAACTGTAAACGTTTTAATACGAATGGTATATCAAGATCTCCTTTGGTGTATAATGTTATCCACGGAAGATGTACTACATTACCTTTCTTGACACCTGTGAAAATTTTACATGTCATTGCCATGTAACCGATCGGCAATTTTCACTTTAATTCGTTTGACTTCATCGTTTCCTGGTGCTAAGATTACTCGTTTACTCATTTCTTCTGTTGACAACCCTTCGGGATGAAGTTCTTCAATAAGATTTGGACATAATAAGTCTTTTTTTATTAGGAACTTAAAGTGAGGAAAACGTAAAAATTTACAAGACCTGAGAGCGCAGGAACTGTGTCTAACAAAAGCCTTCACGTGAATTAGAGGTGAGAGAACCTTGGCCATGGTTGGAAATGGTTGAGAGGAAGGCGGGACTTGAAAAACTCTCTTGGCAATAGTCTCATCTCAAGATTTTCTTTTATAATAGAGAAATATATAATCCACATTAACTTATTTCAGAGATTTTAGCATTCTTTGTTTTTGTTTTTCATTTTATTTCTTTTGTTGTTTATATACTAAAATATTTAATATTTTCAGCACTTTCTTTTTCTTTATAAGGAAAGTGCCAAGTACATATAAAAATGGCAGTGCTCCAGTTCAAATAAATATCCCTTGCATACTGCAAGGATAAAAACATAGAAATTAGTGGATGAACAATGTGAGCAATGTGCCAAAAAACTGTGATCATCCATATTCTTTTAAAAGGATTTTATCTTTCATATAAACATATGACTAATATCCAAGAAGACAAACTAGGACAAAAATTTTGAAAGGCTGACCTTTATGGCGGGCATGTCAGAAGATTTTGAGTTGCAGGAGCAAAGACAAACAAGATAACAGCTTACATTGTAAATACATTGTAATGTTGGTCAGGTCAGCTTGGGGAGCATGCCGCACCCACCACACGACAAAACAGCTCGGGATCCCGGTTGGAAACCCCCCAGTCCCACCCTCCAGAAATGACACTCTTTCTGCCACAGCCAGGTGTTACATGGCCATCCCCTTGGCCTGGTCCAGCCACTTGGGTCCTCAACAATGAGGATCCTGCAAGCCGGATCACCCCCAGGAATCGCGCCACATGGCTGTAGTGCTGTAACTAACGCGCACTCACAATGCAGGTAATGTGCCTTATTCAGGATTTAATTTAATCATTGTAATTAAGCATATGAATGAATACAAATCAAATAAATGATTATTCTTAGTTTATCATACAATCTTGTTTGTATGTGCTTAGCTTACTGCAAAACATGTTCATGATAAACATCTATAAAACTAAAAGAAAGACAAACTACAAAGACCAATTTACTACTATATGTGATAGACAATAGCTTCATAGTGATCACTTCATGATGACTAAAGTCTGTTCCTGACTGCCATATGGGAATAAGAAGTATTCACTTCAAGTGGTATAGAGTAGGGCAGGGGTGAATGGGTTTCAGACTGGAAGGCAGATGCTATCTGCAACAGACGAGCCTCTCATGCGCTGACATTTGCAACTGCAGTTTAAGTGTTCATCATTAAATGGTAGCCTGATATAATCATTTAGAAAAATAAGATAGCCATACCATAACAATCAAGCTGCACTAACACACTCTTGTCCAAATTAAATTTTCTGAATTTCCAGAACAAAGTGTATATTGAAAAAACAAGCTTGATTAAGCACAGAGTGTGTTTAAAATTATGAAATTAAGAAACTAATGGCAACAGTAATTAGTAACTCCCAGGGGACTCGGGAACCAAATTTGAGAGCCGTCATGTATTACACTATTATGCTTTTCCATTATTTTCAGATTCCATGGTATTGGTTAGATTTAACGGATAATAACTGCATAATAACTGTTCTATTCACCACTGAATAATCCTTTACTCAAAATATATACCTTGAATGATTTTCATTTACACCTTATTAGGAATATCAATCTGTCAGTTGAGGGAAGATAATCACCTTATAAATGAATAAAGTTTGGTTAAAGAACATTTCATTCCTGTTGAATCTTCTCTGGTTTCAGTAACAGATCCTGTTGCCTGTGCTCAAATTGCTTCTTCTTCCTCTGTCCTTAACCTTCATGCTTATTTTGAGGTGAAGAATCACTTCATTCTTCCCTCTTCACTCCATGGACTCAGAATCTTGGGTCCTGTGTTGAACTGCTAATTTAAAAGGCATACCTCTCCACTCTTAAGTCTAAATAGGTTTGTCTCAGGTATCTTCTGTTTCCACTTTTCACTTGTACATACCTACTCTGATAACTTCTATATTCGTCCAGACCTTTTGCTTCCCACTTCCTGGCTGCAGGTTTTATCCCAATCTGAAATTTGCACTCAACGATCAGCTCATCAATGAACAAGCAACACTTCAGAAATATTCTTTTTCAGGATCTAATAGCTTGTACTTATAGTATCTCCATGGAGTAAACAATCTAGACAGTCATACCCACTCACCTTCACTTACTGTCATGTGCCTTATTGTGTTACTAGATGATTTGACCTGTTAAACATGTCTATCACTTCCTGAGTCAATTAACTTTTTGCTCATATTCATGTTCTCTTTAAGCCCTACCAGAGATGATTTCTTTATCCATTACCTGTATGCTGCAGTTCATCTAGAGCACTTCCACCTACATGGTTTATTGTTGCTGTCACTCTCTACATGCGCAGTAGTGCTCTGCTTCACTTTCCACTGGCTTCTCTTCATTTCTAGGATCCATTTCACTCCCTTCTTGATTGACATGTCTCTCCTCATGCTCCTCCGTGTAACTTCATTTCTATCTGCTTACGCAGTTCCTCTCACTTTGTCATCCTGAATTAGGCTAACTTCAACTATTATACTTATTTTGCTTAAAACTGTTATTCTAAATTGCATTGTTAAGACAAACACTCATAATCTTAAATCTCAGTTTTGCAACATACCTTAAATGTATCTGCTAAATGCAGAATGCTAACCTTCAGTTCTTCAGCTTTCAATATTAGCAACCAATGTGTAGTAACTGAAAATATCCAAGACTTATACTAGAAAAAATCTGAACTTGCAACTTTTAATAAATATACTTCAAAAGATATACAACAAATTTTTATATCTTTGAGGTAAAGGTTTACATCATCTATTATTGTGTATATCCACAGGAGTCTGCAATTTCATCATGTCTGAATGTCCATTGTACAGTATCTCATTTATTTGTCAACAACACTGACACCAAAATGCACTTGAAGATCACTTTTGCCGTTTTTTTAGACTTTTAATGCTATTTGTCTACATTCATATATTGATGCCCACAGTGGTGGATTTAGGTATGGATTTTGTTAGTGGCAGCATCTTGCTGGGTATGGCATGGAGGTGCCCAAACCAAAAAAAAAATAGGAAAATAAAAGGGCACATGCTCCATGAAGTTGTTGGTATGTACGCTGTTTATGTTGCTGAAGTGGTGCATGCTCTGGACACTGAGAGGCACCATGGGCTTTGACCAGCACTGGGTGCCCAGATCACTGCTACCAACTGAACTTTCACCATACCAGGAACCTCAGTGTCTCCTGATTCATTGTTGTCATTTTTTCTATTTTTTCCAGTAGCTATGCTAACTACAAGCTTTCCATTTAACATTTAAACTTTCACCTTTGCTTTATTTAAGCAATTACTCCTTATGCTACAAGTCAGACAGTTAGTCAGTTTCAAACCCTCTTAATCCAAGGTTGCAAGGGCTTGAAACAACCCTGGCAGCATTGGGCACAAAGCCGGAAATGTAAGAACAACTTACACAATCCACACTCTTAAACATCACAATCTTCTTCATCTGTCTTTTTTTCACATATGTTGCTTACCATTCTACTGAAAGGTCAAAGGTAAATACCCAAGAATGGTCCATACTGGACAATACACAGATGGTAAATCATGGACTGTCAGATTCTAATTTCTTGACACCAACCACATGGAATGACTAATTGCTTTTTAGTAAAGGTTCCATATTTGATCCATGTAATGAGTACAGCATGTTAAATTTTGATTTGTTCTCTCGTTGCCAGTACAACATAAATAGATACAATGACAAATACGTTATGCATAGAATAAAATGGTTGAATTGTGATCTGGTTAACCATACAAAGCTCAACACTAAAAGAAAGTGGGAGATTTAAATATTTCTTCTTCCCTCCCTACCCACAGTAAAATGAAAATAAGATCTGTAATTTTTAGTAATAATGCCTTTGATAATCTGGCTAATTTCGAATACAGCTTACTGTACACTGAACGTTGAAAGAATAATACAGGACTTCCCTAATGTCTCTTTAGCCCTCACTTGCAATATTATACAGTGCACAGCTTTTAATAACTTTTCTGTTTTCCATCCATGTCAGTCAAACAGCAGATCTAGCACAGGAGTTGGAAACAGCAGGCTATGTTTTTTTCCTGAAATAATCTTTTTTCTTTTCAAGCAAACCTGGGCAGGATCATTTTGTTCAGTCATGCTAACAAACAAGCAAAGGTATTATGTTTGACTACTAAAAGGTTTAACACAGATGATAGAAAGTAAACTAAGAGTAAAATGTAAACAAGATTTACTATTGTAGAGGATAACCAAAACATTTCCATTAAATTTATACAAAGAAAGGGAAGGCCAATCTCCAGGTGTTGCTGACCTTGGGCTCACTTGACAACAGCAGCAGGTGATAAGCACACATTACATTAAAAACTGCTCATACAAGAGCTCTGTGTGATCTCAGCCAAAGCAGTAATTGAAATGCATCTCACTGTTACATAGTAAAATGACTGTTTTTTGTATAGGCTATGTTTAGTGTTTAAGAAAAACATCTTTGTCACCATAACCATTTGATCACTTAGCAGATGTCTTCTCTCTTGGACTAAGTCACAGCCAGAAGGGCTACAGATACATGGCCAGATCAAAGCAGTCAGTGTTTTGCTAAATAAGTTCATTGCCAAAGGAGAAAGAAAAATGGGCCACTTGTGACCATATTGAAATAGTGAAGTTTACAAGAAAGCCAAAAATGATGATTCTAACACCCTGTTGCTGTTTTCATATGCACACATAAAGTGATGTCTTTCTGCCATATTTTTGATGATGAGGCCTTCTAGTGTTTCATTTTTCAGAGAAAATGAAATGTTCATGTACTACATACAGCATATCATTTGGTAAATGCAATGGCGGTGTGCACAAAGGACAAAACATTGTGAGACATACAACAGCATAACAATGAGAGAAAAAAAAGACAGAGAACAAGACCAAGACCAGCAGTGAGGACTTATGCACAAGTCATAAGACTGGAACATGTGCTAGATAACCTAGTTTCAAACAGATGGGCATTGATCAAGCAAATAGTGCAAAAAAGAGAGAGTTGTAGCCCTGATGAAGACATATATTATTCCTTTGTAATGCTGAAAGGCAACTTAGAAACTGACTGGAACAACTGACCCTCCTCAGATGGATAGGTTAGGTTAGGTTACGTAGACTTTATTATCTGTATTTAAGCAATTACTCCTCATGCTACAAGTCAGACAGTCAGTTAGTCTCAAAATCCAAGGCGAGGTCGCATGGCTTGAACCAACCCCAGCAGCAATGGTTGCAAAACCGGCAACATAAGGCTCAATTAGACACACGGCCACATGTTCACACTCCTAAACGTCACAACCTTCTTCTTTCCACTTTTTGTCACATATGTTGTCTACCATTCTACTGAAATATCAAAGGTAATTACCCAAGAATGGTCCATACTGGACTATAAACAGATGGTAGATCATGGACTGTCAGATTCTAATTGAATGACTATTTTTCAGTAAAAGTTCTATATTTATTCCATGTAATGAGCATGCTGAAACATTTTTATTTGTTCTCTCGTTAGTAATATAATAAAAAGTTCAATAAATCAAAGTAAATACATAAAATGATAAATATATTAAGGATAGAACATCAGGGCTCTATTGGTATCTGGTTAACTATAAAAAGAAGTGCAAAAAAGAGAGAGAGTTGTAGTCTCAATGGAGACATACACTTTTCCTTTGTAATGCTGGAAGGAAGGCAGGCGACCTAGACGCTAGCTGGAATGACAGACTCTCCTCTGATGGTTAGGTTAGGTAGACTTTATTATCCCAGAGAGACATTTCTTTGTAGCAGGAATGTAAAAAAGAGCCATTGTTACACAGATACAATAAAATAAAGCAAAGGTATAACAATTGACAACCAGTGTTATCATGTTGTGAACAATGGGGACTACTGCAGGACCCCACACCCAAGACACAACTCCACAGACACAAGTTTTGGTTCAACACTAGTATTTTTATTTTACAAAATACTTTTAACAGGATTCCTTTCCATGCTGTCAGCACAGCAATATAATTCTCCTTCTTTTCTCCTCTGCTCCTCCCAGGCAAGCATTGTCCACCTCCTCTCACGACTCCAACTCTTTTAGTGAAGTGGAAGGCTTCCTTTTAAGCCCCAACTCAGAAGTACTTCTTGTGCCAAACACTTATCTCTGGAAACATTTCCAGGTCAAGCAGAGCATGAGCCCTTATTTTCCAACAGCTCTCCCTGGCAGCCTCCATTGAACCTAACAGGGCAGCTTTATGAGACCACCGCTTCCATGTTGCCTTGTGGAAACGGTGTTTGCCATAAGGGATGCTCCCACCTAGGGTACGTGGGATCAACCTGTGTGTGAGAGGCAGTCTCCCATTATCCCATATGTTTGGTCTGCAGATCAGGAAAGGGTCCATTACTTATCCTGGTCAGGATGCTCCATCTATTTTATACTTTCTGCATAGTGGTTATCCAGCAGGGTAATGTGATTCCCATCTACAGCTGCTGGAATACCGGTCCTGTTGCACTTTCCTTCTTTACCATTCATTATGTTGGCATACTGGCCAGGTAAAGGAAAGGAGTCTATGCCGGCTGCGAAGCCAGTTGGTCCATTTCAGTATATAATATTTGGACAAAGAAGAATAGTCATCTTTAACAGTACATAAAATAATCATTTGGAATTATGCATTTAGCAGCATCCCTACAAGAGAATTCAAAATACTTATAGGAATAATTACACTAGGAAATGTAAATCTGTACTCTGATGGCAACAGATGGAATTTAAAGAAAGGCGATGGCTACTGTTTGACATAAATAAGTCGGCCTTCTTTCTAACTTGTTTATAATGCAGTTCAGTGACAGAGGTCAGTGACAAACCAATAATCCATCTATCCATTTTCCAACAGGGTCACGGGGGTCTGCTGGAGCCAATCCCAGCCAACACAGGGCACAAGGCAGGAACCAATCCTGGGCAGGGTGCCAACCCACCACAGCAAACCAATAATTTTACTGTTAATTTTAACAATAATGTTAGGATGCTTTGTTTTCTTAATGCTGAGGTTGCCACACCAACATATAAAAGCAAATGTGACATTAGATTTCATAAAGGACTTATAAAAAAATGTCATTATTGTTTTGCCCACTTTAAAACAGTTGTTTCCTAAGGAAGAAATAGCCAATTCTTATGTGTCCTTTCTGTGTTAAGATCAAAGTTTAGCCGGTTATCAGTGATATGTCTAATGCTCCACCTTGTCCACAGTCTCCCCTTTAATTAATGTTGAGATAGTGAAAGGAGGGGAGCAGCTTAGATCTGCAACCATGGGAACAGAAGAAGGGTGTTATGAATGGCTGGCAGAATGAAGGGCTGAAAACTGAGATAATAATCTTAAGCTACAACCACATTACCATGTTTTCATTTTTGTTTTTAAACAAAAACGATCTATGTTCAAACTGTAGTTTTCACATCATTTACAAATTTATTCCTGGTTATACTGCAAAGCCCAAAAACACATATGACGGTAACTCTCACCTACACTGTGCATGCATGCAAGCTCTAAGAAGAGACTATGTAGTGAAAAATCCAGAGCCCTATTAAAATCAGATCCCTGTGTGTTTTATGTGCTTTCAAAATTATGAGCATAGGCAGGACTCTGATTCACAGCATAGAAATAGAAAGAAAAAAAAAGGCATTCTTTAATGAGCCACAGCAAATTGCTCCTGTGATACATTAATGCACTGATTACAGTTGAAAGTAACAGTCTTCAGAGCTAGCGATGGTCATTTTATTAAATAAAACCAAATAAGTTAAAAAAAAGTATTTAGCTCTGTGTTCAGTCGCAAGATGACTAATTATAAGCAGCCCAGAGCAATTCTTACACAAAGAATATTTGTGAAACTAACTAAATAGAGGAAATAAATAAGTGCATGCATGCGTCTATATATTCGCTTTACTGCATTGTGCTCTCACGTCTTTCTCTCTCTCTCTGCCCTGTAATATTGTGGGCTCAACGGCACTCTACACCCATACACTTTTTTAATCACCTTATTATTAATTTTTTGCTCATCCGTACTGCACAGATTAAGGTTAAGTAATAAATATTGATTAGAGGCTGTCTTGAGTTATTTACAATCTGATTTTCACAGGGCTCTGAATTTTTTACTACAACTGTAATACCACCAGACAGTGTAGGAGCTACAAAGTAATTTTCTTTTTGTGCATGTATGCAGCATTTAAACTTTACAAAGTGCAATTTAGATGAATACAGGTAAGCAGCACAACAAGCACCATGGAAAGCAACTCTTTTATACCCGCCATGTTGGAAAGGTAAAGGGTGACCAGTTAAGCAATAAGCCATTAGACTGAGCAGGATCCAATCAGGTAAGGGCCACAAAATAAGCACAAACCAATAAGAGCACAACTACATTTTTAGAAAAAAAAACGCGTTTGTACCCATTCACATCAAAGCGCTGCCACTATGTTTTCAGAAGTATGTGGCACTGGAAAGCGTTTTTAAAAGTCTTCATTTTCAGAAGTCGAAAACAATGGGGTATAGTAGGTGAACAGCGAAAACAGAGACAAATGTATGTGTTTTTAAATGAAAACACATTAGTCTAGACGGGGTCTTGGGAAGTTATTTAAAATTAACTTATTAACTAAATTACTTATTAGAAGAATAACAAAACACCAGAAGATAACCAACGGAGTGAGGAAGACAAATAGAAAATACTAAGTTTAGAGTAAAAATAAAAATGGAAGAAAACATAAGGAATCGTTTTGAGAAAGTAAAGAAGGTTTACCAAATATTAGACAGAACTGCTCTTGCAATAGAAAATACTTGTTAAAAATATAAAGAACAACATAATGCCAAATAATGATATTTTAAAACAATTATGAAATGAAAGTCAGGAAAGCAAAATGGTCTATTATTTATGTTTTCAGTTTTCAAGAAAATAAATCCAAATCCCCAACATTTAACAGTTATACAAAGGGACAATCCCAATACAACAATAATAAATTGACTAATATTTAGCACAAGAAATTATCCAAACAATAATGAAAAGGCCCAAACAAATCAAATTCCAAACTTTCTTTCTAAAAAATATGACTTAAACCCTACTGATAGATGAAGAGTTCTAAGCATTGTGAGAAACAGTAAAGCGCTTAACCACAAAAGCAAAATATGTCTAAAAAATACAGAGAAAAACCAAAGGTCAGTTATATTTGTATACATGAAAAATAAATACCTTGGAAAAATAATAATAGTTGACTATATTATAAGGCTGTCTCAGATAACCACTGTAATGGCAGCACACTTGAGTAATTGGGAGGCCTGCCTTCCCAAAATTAATAATAATAACTAAAGGAGGAATTCAATTAATTAAAAACAAATGATTATCAAATTAGAATGAAACAAAAGAAAAGCTGCCAATAAATCTAAAACCAGTAATGCGACCCTAGCAAAATCCTGACAAGAGGAAACAGACAGCAGCACATTTTCCTAACTTGAAAATGGAAACATTACAAATTTTTTAATCTAAGGGACAGAGAGGACAGGCTGGAGCCCATTTTTTTCTGTCCAATCATTCCTGAGTGGAGCCATGTGCCCTTCTAAGGGAAGCAGACTGTAACCTGCATAAGAGACCTGTCTTTTTAAGAGAGGTTCAGTGGTGTATTGATCTAAAGGTGGTCCTGTGGTTTAGTCCACTGAGACTTCAAAGCCTAGTTCCACTTGTGGAAGTAGTTACAGGTTACTGTCGCCAGGAAGCTCTCTCATGGCAGAGATCCCTTTGAGTCTACAGTCAAAAGGTGATTTGGGGTTTAGATGGCTGAAGGAAAAGAAGCCAGGACTAAGAGTCCAAAACAGAGAGAAATGGTAGGAGATTGGAGTTATGTTTTGCAAACAGGTCAGTACACGCAGCTCAACTTGATCAACAAAGCTCGATGCCTATAAAGGAAAGCCCAGATAGGCAATGGGGTTTACTACTTTTTTCCCCTGCCTTTTTGTGTAACAGGCATATTTTTGTATTCTTTGGACTTCTAGAAATTATTATGCTATTCCAATGGAGAACATTTGTCAAAAGCAACATTTTCGACATAAAGGTGAAAATTTAGAGTATGTCACATTTTCAGAATTGCATGAGCTATTATTTAATTTTCTTTTTTACAATGCTAAGCAGAGAGATCTGCAAATATGATCCCTTGTTTTTTTTTAATTTAAAAAGACACAGGGATTTTCAGACCACATACAGAGGTAATGAAAAAATCATTCATTTGTTTAGTTTACTGTAATTTAATCATTACTTGTGCAAACATTCTGGCACATTCAAGATGACACTTAGCCATAGATGACATGCTGGGCCAGCTTGTTATGACATCTGCTGTGTGTATTTACTACAGTTCATCCAGTTCAAAAGAGAAATAATTACATTAACCAAGACAGAATTGCTATTAGCACTTGCCATGGATCATCATCCATCCACCTGATATTGAACACATTGGTCCTCATGTAAGCTAAAGAAGTTCTTCTATAGCTCAGGCAGGTAGCATCACTGTTACCATTGTAGGTGGTGCTATCACTGAGCCACCATTTGAATTAGCTGTTTTTGCCAATGGTCATTCTGGAATATCAGACCATTTTAAATTAGATCAGGTTTGCTTCATTGCATCCATTCTTGGACTATGCATTCCCATATTCCCAATAGCCCACACACCATGGGGACCAGCAGTGTAACAAACTGAACTGAGAAATAGTAAAGGTATCTAGTGTTGCTGTTGTCTGTAAGGCCAGGGCCACTGAAATACCCTCAAACATCAAATAAGGTTTACTATCTCCCCTGCTTAAAATAACTACATCTTTAAAATTTTTGCTATCAGGATAGGGTTCACCCTTAGACCCTGTTATGGCCTTTCCTCTAGCTGTAGATGTGCAGCAGACACGAAACAAAGCTCAATCCATGGATTGAACCATGACCTTTGAGGTCTAAGAACCTTAGAAATTTACCTAAAAATGCTTAATTCTTTAGATAGAATCCTTTTCATTATTTGGGAAGATACCTTCACTGCATCTCAACAGACTTGCATTTCATTTCAGTGTCATACTCACTATCTTAAATTCATCATCCCTGGTAAAAGTCATTCATATTCCTGACACTATTATATTTAAAATCAGAATCACCTATAGCATCTTATTCCTAAACGAAGTTTGAAATCTGGCTCTTGCAACCTCAACCCTATTGTAGAACAGAAAAACCAAACCAGTTGCCTTAAAAATGATTTATTAAATATGAGGCATATAGATGCACTTAATCAGTGGGGATAAGGAATTCCCTATAACTCAGTACTCCCACACATAAGCCAACATTAAATTCATGCTAGTTTAAGTTGATTATCCTTGGTGAACTGCATCTCCCAAATTGAAATGAATGTAATTAAGAGCAGGCTTATTCTTCAAGCCTGTCATAGCGTATCCAAAACCTGAGATTGAACCGCGAGGTTGTGGCCTCGACTTTCCCTCAAAGAAGACATCTAAAAAGTTGATACAGTATTTAATAACTTGGGAAGCTAGTATAACTTTTGTTGATAGGGAAGCCACCTTTTAACACTCACCAACTTAAATTCATTATCCTTGGTAATAACCATCCTTGCTTTTGACACCATTGCAACCAAGATCAAGATTTCTCTTAGAGTCTGATCGTTCATACTTAATAAGGTAATGGAACTCCTCTAAAATGCAGGAAGATGCTTTTGTGGCAATACAACAGATATGTCCATTGAACTCTGTTAAAATGTATTTAGTTTACACCATAGTTTCTTGCAATGTAATAATAATTCACAAAGAAAGGAATAAAAAGCATCAGGAAATTTTTGTCATCTGACACTAAACAAAACACAGCAAGATTTTAAGGTGTACTCACATTGTTTCATCATTCTGGAACTCCAGCTTTCCAGCTACCTCTTCATAATCTTCACCGGCTTTGGCTGTACCTTCAATTGTCTTGTATGGTACAATAACAGTCCCTCGAGCTCCAGAGGTCCGCTGGACTTTCACCTGCATAATCCCAATACTTTCGCTCACACGAGTGCTGTTACTTTCAAATGTGAATATTCCTGCATGGTCATCATCAAATATGGTCACTGTGGCTGTGTGGTCAGTGCCAAGGCTAGCTTTTGGAGGGGAATCACTGGATTCCAATCCTCCTTCTGCATAAGTAACCCTGACATTACTCAGGTTGACATAAAAATATTCATCTTCTTCAAATATGTCATCATCTATGATGCCTACTGTTACTTCTTTGTGAGTCTCACCAGCTTTAAAGACAAGCGTGCCCTCTGCAAATTCATAATCAGAGCCAGCATTGGCTGTGCCATCTTCAGTTTTAAAATCAACTTTCACAGTGCAGTTGGGATCTCCACCTCTTCTCACCACTGTAAGCACCAGAGAGCCACAGTTCTCGAAGCATTGGTAGTGAGATGGCTCAAATAAGATTTTGATGGTTTGGTCATCCTCCTCTGAGCGAGCTTCATGGCAGCTGATCACCTTCCGAGCTTGGTCTGCAGCATGCTTCTTCAGGATATTCCCAGCACCAATCATCATTCGGGTAGCTTGAATCCTATAAAAAGCTCGGCTTTTCTGCTGCTGGACAAGAACGTGATAATTGGCCATTTCAATCAGTTGTTCCATGTCTTTGTCTGGATGTTTCTGCTTGAGCTCTTTTAATGTTCTGGCCATATCCCTACGAGCTTCTTCCTCTTGAATCTTATTGTTATCATCTGCCAGGCTTAGCATTCCATCTAGGACTTCCTTATGTGAATTGACTACTTGGCCATCCATTTCAATATCCATTTTGGTAAAAGGACCATCCCCTTCGGTCTCAATTATTATACCCCTGTGCTTATCTGCCCTATACCTTTTGTGGACATATTTATAGAAAAGCAGCCTACGGTCAGCAATCCAAGCTTGGATGACACAAAGTGGAAAAAACATGAAAGTTAGGACTGCCTCCCACACGTCCACAACTCCAGGAGAGAACACAGACAGAATAAGGTAGAGCCAAATATAGGCAAAGATGCTCCAAGCTGCTGTGACGAAAAAGACCCTCAAGTGCTTGATCTTCCTTGTTTCCCCATCCGGGACTACATAGACGCAAAGGGCAATAATCACAAACATGTTGAAAGCCGCGCTACCAACAATGGTGCTAGGGCCCATATCCCCTGCCTGAAACTGATGTCCGCATACCTCAATCACAGAAAGTAAGATCTCTGGAGCAGATGATCCCAGTGCCATGAGAGTCAGATTGGACACAGTCTCATTCCAGATTCTAACTGTTGTTGTTGTAGTTTCACCATTTGGCTTTTTAATAGTGATCTCCTTCTCCTGGGAAGTGATTACCTCTATGGATGACATGAAGCGATCTGCGATGATGGACATTCCCAGAAACATATAAATCAGGGCTACAAAGTATACAATTGCTCTGGCAACTTTGTCTCCAACTGAGGGATCTTGGGGGTTCCAGACAGGAAGAACCACTCCCTCGGCACATCCATTACTTCCTGAGCAGGTACCATTGACAGCAGACTTATCAGGTGGCATTTCAGTTTCACTTGCATTTGATAGCTGGATGTGGAAGATTAATGTAGCAACGAGAACTAGGCACCTGAAACCCAAGGTGGGCCAGACGTGACGAGTAGTTGTTATCATGTTGGTAGAACTGGCAATAGATCTCTCTTTTACACCTGAAAGAGAACAAAACAAACAATTAACCTTGTCTGGAAATATGCAAACTTATTCTGCCACATGAACTGTACACTATTCAAGTAATATTAAGAACACATAAACCACAGTTTCAAAAACAGGATGCATAGAGTAGAATATAAAGCAACTGGAAATCGGAAGGTTAGCAATGCCTAAATGCACACAAAGACAACAACATAAACATCAGTTACATGATCATCCAGGGGCCACATTCTAGCACCTGTCAAAAGTGACAAAATAACGTCAGATTGACCGAGTGCACAAAAAGACAACAAGGTTTTCAATTAGCGGAAAAAAGGCCAACTAAGTGTCAGACAGTTAAATGGCTTCGATACATGACTATTGTTGGCAAGACTGATCCATACAGCAGGCAACAGTAATAGAATATAAATGTTAATGTCTGCCTGACATCTTTTTTCTTCTTGTGATTCAAGGAGTTGAATGAGTAATAAAGCCAAGCTGATTTTCATCTCCCTATTGTGTGGCAGCCGGTATAATAAAAACATACACAAAACAAGATATAATGAATGGGCTTATCAGCAGGTCTCGCATTACTTGGCAAACCTTTAAAAGACAGGAGCAGATACTATTATATTCATCAAGTGCAAAAAATATGTGCTTTTGTTTGTGCTTAATTAGCTTAGGGACACTGAAATAATGCTAGAGTGATATGGAGACACAGAGGCTCATGGCTCCAGGGGAAAGGATTAAATTCCTGGTCCAATCTTCAGCTGCATGGAGTTTTTCCTATAGTTTCCTACTACAGTCCAAAGGCATAAATGTTAGGTCAACTGACAGCTTTAAACCAGCCCAACAGATTGTGTGTAAGCACACCCTGTGATGAACTTGCATTCTAAGCAAACTTAGTTACTGTTTTGTATCCAGTAGTGCTTGAACAGGCTCTGAATCTATGAATGGAATAGGTTGGTTCAGAAAGATGGATGAAAAGCTTTGATTTGAAATAGTAAGAATGCTGTATTGGCGGAGTAACCAGTAAGGGACTTGATAGCCTGCTGACAATTGCAGTTAGAATTTGTTCATGGTGGAAGTTTGTTTTCTCTTCTCCACTACCTGCTCTTTTTATCCTAATATAATCACACTCTATCTATCTTATGTATCCACTTATTCCAATTGAAATTTGTGGGTATTCAATTTATCTTTATATATAATACGCTACTGGGCCATACGTTTGTCTGTCCAGGATTTTAATTCACTTGTAGCTCACAAACCGTTTGACCTATTGACCTGAAATTTTGTACACATATACTATGTGACATCTACTATCCGCTTTGGGGTGATGATTGACCTCCAAGGTTATTCCTCTTTTTATTTTTATTTTATTTTATTGTAGAATCAACTCTCGGCAGCGGGCAGCGGGCAGCAGGGCGGCCATGCGGCACAAGCGTATGGGTGCCGTTCTCATTCCTTCCGTCTTTGTTGTTACTTCCTCTACCTCTTCATATCTTAAATCATTCTTGAGGCAGATTGAAGACTTCAGTGCCAGCTTAAGTGAAAATTAAGGAAAACATACTAAGTAATTGCAACACAAACACTGACTTAATCAGTTTTAACGCAAAAAAGATGCCAATGAAAGAAGAGAAGAAGTGGGCCGCTAGGGTAGAGAAAAGAAGAGCTGCTCAGGAAGCAGCAAGTACATCAACTTCTGAGAAAACGAATGCTAAACGTACATAGAGAGTATAAAAACTATGAATGCTCAAGTCAAGTGTATTCACTGCACGTTATTGTGTAGTGCGCCGTTACTTGTAATTTATATTTGTGGATTTTAAAAGTCTAATTTTTATTTTCAAATGAAGCATCTATGTAAATATACTGTAAATCTTTATATTTTATATGCATGTAGCATGAGATAGTCCTTGTTAGCATTGTGATCTTGACATGGTGGAGGATTCTGTTCCTTAATGATCTATAAAGATACTGTATGTTGCCTGGAAATGTGTGTTCCTGACAAGGTTAACCATGGAAAACTTGTCTAAGAGGCGGAGTCAGAAAAGGAACGTGACCCTCATGGTGGTCTCAAAAATATCAAAGAAAACCTTTCCCAGAACAGGAATACTGGGACCCACTTTTGGAACCAGGCATATGAGTGGAGTATATTGATAAGAGCTAGGTGTCTGGATGACCCATGTACAGTAACTCAGTCAGGCTCAGCCTTGAGAAACTGAGACAAGTTGACTCATCACCCATAAGGCGAAGAATGAGAGTTGGGTGCAATAAAAGTAAGATGACAGGCAACATTTAGGCATGCTGGACTTTGGCAATGGGAGCTAACCTTTAGGATATGGAATGTAGCATGTGTGATGGTGTTGTGTCAAAAGCTGGGGCAGAACATTGAAAAGCACCAGCTGTCTATAGTGTGGCATGCGGCTGAGGGTGGAGCCCAGCTGGGACGCCCGGGAGGACAACATGCAGCATCTTAGAATGCTAAATTCAAAGCTTCACATAGACCAGGAAACAGCACTGCATTTATAATATAGACACACCTTCTAAAGCATGGGAAACTGAAATCAGTAAAAGATGAAGGCTTGTAATTATGACCAGATGAGGTGGCATTTGAGTATCAATCATTATTTGAAATAAAGCGACGCATAATTCATCACAGAGATTGCATTGTCTAAAATATGTATAGCTAATATTCATCTATTTTAGATAATATAGAGAAAAGACTGACTTACAGCAAAACATTTTCATCATTAAAGATCATAAATCATTCCATTTGTGAGGTTATTCATTGCATAATTCATAACCTATCCTGATGGATTTTGAACAGTCAATGTAGTTACGCTGCATTCAGAAAGTATTCTGAGCCTTGCACTTTTTTCACATTTTCTGTCACAGCCTTACGCTAAAATTGGTTAAATTAATTTATTCCCTCATCAATAAATACTCAGTACACTAGAATGACATATGAAAAACAGGATTTTGTTTGTCAAATTTATAAAAAATGTAAAAAATAAATATATATATATTTATATATAAAAATAAATATCCCATTGACAGAAGTGTTCAGACCCTTTGTTATGACACTTGAAATTTGGATCTGGTGCATCCATTTCTATTGATCAATACAATACAATACAATTTATTTTTTGTATAGCCCAAAATCACACAAAGGGGTGCAGCAATGGGCTTTAACTGGCCCTGCCTCTTGACAGCCCCCCAGCCTTGACTCTCTAAAAAGACAAGAAAAAACTCCCAAAAAAAACCCAGTAGGGAAAAAATGGAAGAAACCTTGGGAAAGGCAGTTCAAAGAGAGACCCCTTTCCAGGTAGGTTGGGTGTGCAGTGGGTGTTAAAATGAATGGGGTCAATACTGCAATGTCACACCACTGAGGTGATTCTAGACTTTGTTTGAAGTTCACCTGTGGTCATTTCAATTGATTGTACATGATTAGGAAGGGCACACACCATTCAAGAAAAGGTCCCACAGCTGGTAATGTGTGTCAGAGCCAAAACCATACCATGAGGTCTAGAAAATTGTCTTTGGAGCTTAGAGACAAGATTCTGTCAAAGCACAGATCTGGGGAACGCAACAAAAAAATCATCAGCATTGAAGGGTTCCAAGTTCACAATGGCCTCCATAAGTTTTACACAGAAAAAGTCTGAAATAACCATAACTCTTCCTAGTGCTGGCCGCCCAGACAAACTGGAAAATCACAGGAGAAGGGCCTGAACTATTTGGTGTGAATTGTAAGCATTATGTCTGAAGGAAACCAGGCACTGCTCATCATGTGTGCAATACCATTTCAAAGGTGAAGCGTGGTAGTGGCAGCATCATGCTGTGGGGTTGTTTTTCAGCAGCAGGGACTCGGAGACTAGTCAGGGTTGAGGGAAAGCTTAATGGATCAAAGTAGAGATATCCTTAATGTCAGCCTATTTCAGAACAATCTGGTCTTCAATCTGTGCTTAAAGTTTGCCTTCCAACAGGACAATGGCCTTAAGCACAAAACAAAGAAAATACAGCAGAGGCTTAGTGACAACTCTGAATGTCTATGAATGGCCCAAGTCAGAGCCTCGATTTGAAAAGTTGGTCCAAGTGTTGACGTACTTCCAGGGAAATCTCAGCCACCTCAGTCACTTCTGTTGTCCATACTGCAATTCTAATCTTTGTTTAATGGCAAGAATGTCAGAGAAAAAGTTCAAGTTTCAGCATACATATAACTCTAAAGCTGAACATTGTGGTGTAATTGTATATCGAGCTTCCAGTAAGTAGAACAAGGTACTTTGTTTTCATACATTTCCCTCTGATGAATAAACATTATCTAAATGGATCGTTGATGTCCAGCGAGAGAGCATTACAGTTAGTTCCCATACCTGAATTTGTAGCCGGCATTGTAAAAAATAGGATTTTCGCAAGCCAGGATCTGAGACAGGGTGGCGACTGTTAAAGAAGGGAACGATTCCTGTGTTGCTTGAGAGGAACTTATTTTCCATTCCACTTTCAAGAGCAGGGGGATTGGGTGAGGAGAAAGTGGCTGACAGAGGATGACACAACGGTGAGGAGGAGTAGGATAAAATCCTTGAGGACCAAAACCACACTTTAACTCTAGATCCAGCAGTTGTTGACCTGGCACTTGATGGAAACATGTCTCTCAGAGAGGAGATCCTCTAGTTAAGAAAACAAACTGAGACCCTTACAATGAAGCAGTGGTTTGGCATTGACCGTTTTAATGGCTCAGACAGACACATTCACTTTTTTACAAAGTAAGATGTCCAGCAAACTCATGTTGTTATTTATTGTAGCATCAAGTGCCACAATGGATGGATTCTCATCTCTTTACCTGGCTCTTTGAAGTGGCTCACTATCCTTAAAAGGATTGCTTGCATTTTGATGCACTAGTTGTGTGCAACTGTGCAGAACTGCCATTTTTGTAGGTGCTCCTCCTATTGATGATGTAATGCCAGCTCATTTTTTTGGTGACTCATCCCTGACTGATATAATTTCTCCAGCGCCATTGCAGCTTACATACATATTCACCTGTCCCTGAATAAAGTTTAATAAACAATTATTGAAATTGTTTTTTTAAAGAAGCCTAATGTAATAACATATTTGTCCCTGCTAAGTTAATAGATTTCATGTTTTTAAAATGTCCGGATCTTATCTTGGTAATTGTGGATGTAGCTTGAAACATATACATTAGTTTCAAGCCCTTCTCCTTTTTAGCTCCTGACATTTTACACAATGTTTGAATAATGTGATTTACATCGTTTCCCGTAAATCTGGACATGGCTTGAAGCGATGGGGTGAAAAACGCCATAGTTAGTCCATTTTAATACACTGACACAGAATCCAAAAGAGTGTGTTTATAGAGCCTGCTGAACATCTCTGGAGAAAACTGAAAACAGCTCTCCACTCATGGCCTCATTCCAACCTAACAGAGCTTCAGAGAATCTGCAGAGAAAATTGGCAGAAAATCCCAAATTGCGATGTGTGAAGCCTGACGAGTCACACCCAAGAAGACTCCAGGCTGGAATCGCAGCCAAGTACTGAGAAAAGAGTCTGAATATTTGTGGCAATGTGATATTTCAGTTTTATATTTTCAACTAGCAAAATACCCGCGCTTCGCAGCAGTGAAGAACTGCATTCAAATTTTTATTAAGAAGAAAATTAAACCTTTTTAAATTGTGGGACAATATGCCAATAAATATTTGTTAAGGATCTCTTTGTATACCATGTTGTCAGTTCGGCCCTCCGGTTGTAACATGATCAAGCTGTGCGCTGAGCTTACTCTTGAGCATGTAACTTACAGTTGGCCATGTGAACAGTAATCTTGTCTCAAATCTCACAGCTTGGATTGCTGCTGTCATAATCGGTTACGTTGTTGACCGTTATGACCGTTCGCGTAAATTTCGAAATGAAACCTGCTTAACTTTTGTAAGTAAGCTGTAAGGAATGGGCCTGCCAAATTTCAGCCTTCTACCTACACGGGAAGTTGGAGAATTAGTGACGTGTGGAAAATTCAATATGGCGGCCGACAATGGCGTCATACCACCGAAATAAGTACGTACATCGGTTTTGGTTAGCGCCTGGAAGCCACCTACCAAATTTCATGAAGATGGGGTCAGCCTTCTACCTACACGGGAAGTTTGAAAATTGGTGACGTTGGAAAATTCAATATGGCGGCCGACAATGGCGTCATACCACCGAAATAAGTACGTACATCGGTTTTGGTTAGTGCAGGGAAGCAGCCTAACAAATTTCGTGAAGATGGGGCCATAAATAAGAAAGTTTAACATGGTGGACGTTGTCAACCGTTATCGACCGTTATGACCGTTACGTGTAGAATTTCGAAATCAAACCTGCTTAACTTTTGTAAGTAAGCTGTAAGGAATGAGCCTGCCAAATTTCAGCCTTCTACCTACACGGGAACTTGGAGAATTAGTGATAAGTGAGTCAGTGAGTCAGTGAGTGAGTCAGTCAGTGAGTCAGTGAGGGCTTTGCCTTTTATTAGTATAGACTAGCAAAATACCCGCGCTTCGCAGCGGAGAAGTAGTGTGTTGAAGAAGCAATGAAAAAGAAAAGGAAACATTTTGAAAATAACGTAACATGATTGTCAATGTAATTGTTTTGTCACTGTTGTGAGTGATGAATGTTGCTGTCATATATATATATATATATTTACACACACACACACATAAACATATATATATACATATCTATACATATACACATATATACACATACACATATATACATACATATATACACACATATATAAACATATATATACATATACATACATATCTACATATATACACACACAGCTATTTCAGTATCAGTGCAATACGCTGCTTGTTAAAACGGATAACTCCGCTCTTACGTGCAAGTCTGCGTGGATATTATGAACTATCGTATTTGTTCAAGTTCTATTTAAATTTTAAATAGAAGGAATTTTTATTTAGTCGACAGAAATATCTTTGGTAGGAATGGTAAAAACAGACAGGAATATTATTCGTGAATAAATCAACTCAAACCTTAAATAACTTAAAAGAACAAACATTCAAATTTCTTTACTCTTATGTAAATTTATATAAAAATAAACTTAGATTTTAAATATCCCAAAAGATTTTGCTCTCCATAAAAATATATCCTTTCAAAATTATACAAATTCAAATATGAACATGCTGCATAACAAAACCTGGAAATATAAATAAAATGTGTTCCTTTCAGCAATAACAAATCAAATCATTAAGTTGTCTTTGCTCATATGTCATTTTAGAGCTGGACGCCTGGCATCTATTTTTGGCAAAGGTTCGTTTATGTTTGGTGTGAGGTTCTGTGTTGTGGAGATTCTCAGGATGGATTGCAGGTGCTCATCAGTGAGGCGACTCCTGTGTGCTGTTTTGTTAGTCTTTATCACTGAGAAGAGCTTCTCACACAGATATGTGCTACCAAACATGCACAAGGTTCGAGCCGCATGTAGACGGACTTTTTGTTCTTCAAAGTCACCAAAGCGCCGTGCAAACTCAGTGCGCTCGGTTTATCAGCAAAGTGCGATTTGGGAACACCGTAGTGACGACTTGGTTTAACATTACTTGGCAACAGGGAAAGTTGCACTGGTGCATTTGTGTTCCCATAAAAGCAACTTCACTTGAAATCACTTTGTGATTGTGCACGGGTAAAACGTCCGCTGAAGTGTCAGATTCTTATTTAATTCTTCTGCTTTCTGTATCTTCTGCATTGCATTCAGGTCTTTCAGCCTCACTGATGAGCACCTGCAATCCATCCTGAGAATCTCCACAACACAGAACTCCCTGATGTTTTGTCTCATAGTGCCGTCTTAGATTAAATTCTGTAATTACAGCCACATTAGCTCCACAAATGAGACACACGGGTTCAGTAAACATATACTCAGCCTCCCATCGGTTTTTAAAGGCTCTATTTTCAGAATCAACTTTTCTCTTCAGCATCGTGTGAGCTAGCCGCAATAACTTGCAGCATCATAAGCTAGACTTGATTAACGCGTAAGTGTTCGGCAAGGCAGCTGAAGCGCTGCATTATGGGATCTGTAGTTTATTGTGTTACCAGCGCTTCATATACCCGGGCTTTAATAACAATAATACAGTATATAAAATGATCTCGCGCGGATATAATTACACGCCGGGCGGATGTGGCCCGGCCCTTGAGTTTGACACATATGGACTAAATAGAACTTGAAAAGATATATTTTTCAAATGTGATCGCGCAATTCAGATAGAGTTGATCGCACTACAGCCTGCATGCCTCAATAAGTCATCCTCCCTCGCTCTTACTTTTTACCGTTCATCTAATCAATACACTGAGTATGGCTTTACCAAAACAATCATTGATGACAAATAAAGTATCCATTATTCGAGTATGTAGATCGGGATATATATATACATATATATATACCGCGCGTCGCAGCGGAGAAGTAGTGTGTTAAAAAGCTAGAAAAGAAAAGGAACATTTTAAAAATAACGTAACATGACTGTCAATATACAGTATTTGTTTTGTGAGTGTTACTGAGTGTTGCTGTCATCAATGATTTGATTATCATTATTTCTTTCAATCAGGTTCGTATTTGTAGGATGTGTTGTGTTCAAGTTACATTCTGTGTTTGTCAATCGTTGTAAAGATGACAGGTTTCATTCATCGATTCGTTTCTTACTGCATCAATAAACAGCTCGTCTTCTTCTTTATCTGAGACCTGACACACTGCATGCACGGGTTTTTTTACACTGTCTTCCTTTAGCGGGACATTGACTTTTTCCACCGTGTGCTTTGTTTCCACAGTAGCTGCATTTATGAATATGCTTGTATGTATCAGACGCTTCATATTTTTGCTGCCTTTTCAATTGTGTAATTCGGTTTTGTTCAGCTCTTTGGAACTGTTGCTTTTTATCTGTGCACTGCGTCAGTTCACGTGAGCCGCTCGGTGTACATGCATCGAAGTTCCCCAGTTGTGCTGGTGCCATCTCGTGCTATGTCCATGGCTTTATTTAATGTTACCTTAGTCCTGGCACTTAAAACTTTCTCTCGCAGTTTCGCTGAGTTTGTGCCAAACACCACGCTGACCATCTCATCTTCCTCTGCATAAGCACAGTCCTTAACCCGTGAATATTTAGTGGGAGTTTGCTATTGGATTGCCGCTGACGGACGGCCTTATATGGGCAGGCACTAAATTACAAACGCCAGCGGCAGCCTGTCTATGAACTTAATTTAAAGTGTAGGTTTACATCGTGCTTTGTTTCCAAAGTAGCAGAACTCATGAATATGGTTGTATATGTCACTCGCTCGCTTCTTATTGTTTTGCTGCCTTCTCAATTATATAATGCATGTTTTCTTCAGCGCTTTTTTCAGGTCTTCCTGGTTTTCTATGTACTGCGTGATTACGTGGAAGGCGTGATGATGTCACACGAAACTCCGCCCCCACGGCGTTCAAGCTCATCTCCATTACAGTAAATGGAGAAAAACAGCTTCCAGTTATGACCATTACGCGTAGAATTTCGAAATGAAACCTGCCCAACTTTTGTAAGGAAGCTGTAAGGAATGAACCTGCCAAATTTCAGCCTTCCACCCACACGGGAAGTTGGAGAATTAGTGATGAGTCAGTGAGTGAGTGAGTGAGTGAGTGAGTGAGTGAGGGCTTTGCCTTTTATTAGTATAGATAAATTTGCAAAAATTTCTAAAATCCTGTTTTTGGTTTGTCATTCTGTTGCGAGCGTTGCTTATTGATTTTAAATTATTTTAGGATAAGGCTGCCACATAACAAAATTTGAAAAAATTGAAAGGGTCTGAAAATTGTCTGAAGGCACTGTAAATAGAAGTAAGTGCCAGATTTAGGGTGGGCATTGATGTAGAGGTGGGGTTGTCCTATGGTTTAAACACTTCTCTAACTGGTATTAGATTAATAAGTGGACCACATTAAATGTCCATCACTAATTCTTGTTTTCTGCAATGTGGCTAAAAGTCAAGCATATGGATATGGTTGAAACCTGCATTCTTTAACTGAGCTGATAAAAGTTATAAAAATTAACTGCAAATGAAAATAGATTGATAGATGAAAGATATTTAGTCTGTCTTTAACTTGAACCTTCTTGTCTAAAAAGAGTGCATTTTTAGACTTTTCTTCATTTTGGATGAAAATTTAGATCCTTGGCTGTATTGGTTAAGTGTGAATGAATGTTTGTTTCCTATGGATACTCACTTCATTTACAGTTGGTTTAGACACAGAAAATGGAAAAATGGATAAATGGACTTTAAGTCAGATGTTGATGTTGATCATGCAAGTTTAGAGGCAAGTTTACAAGCAGATATTATAGTCATGGGGGAATATTAACAGGGATACCCTTGCAGATGGAGGAGCACAAGAGCAGGGGTTTTTAGAAGTACTGTTTTTAACACAGCATGTTAAAGCACCAACACGGGGTGAAGCCTGTCTAGAATTAGTATTTTGTAATAATCAAGATAGAATTGAGGGTGTAAAGGTGTTTGAACCACTAGGGTCAAGTGACCATAATGTAATACAATTCTCAGTATTTTCTAAGAGTGCAGAGGCAAAGACTAATATTGTTAAGTTGAACTTTGCTAGGGCTAATTTTGACCAGATGTGACAATGTCTAAGTCTCCACGGTGGATTAATTAAAATTTAAAAAAGAAGTTGCAAAGTAAAAAACTGCTTTATAAGGCATATAAGACTAATGACTGCAAAGTGAATCGTAGAGCACATGAGAACATGAGGGCAACCATTAACAAGGAGAGGGAGGGAGGCTACAAGACAGTTGGAGAGGAATATAGCAGATAAGGTGAAAGAAGACCCTAAGATATTCTTTCAGTATTTTAGTAGTAAGGAGGTACTGAGGGATTTGGATATTGTAGAGGGAGAAGTGCTGCTCAGATTAAATAAGATGAAATAAGCTGGCTAGTGAATACATATATAAACCCTTGACACATATTTTTAGGAAGTCACTGTGCACTGGAGAGATTCCGAAGGACTGAAAAATGGCAAATATCATCCCATTATATAAAAAGGGCCAGTAAGCATAACATGCATCACAGGAAAATTAATGGAAGGAATTATTAAGGATAAGATTGAGCAACACCTGGCAAGCACAGGAGTTATTCTGAACAGTCAGCATGGGTTCAGAAAAGGTAGGTCGTGTTTTACTAACATGCTGAAATTCTATGAGGAGGCAACAAAAGGATACAATCAAAGTAGAGCTTATGATATTATTTATCTGGACTTTCAGAAAGCATTTGATAAGGTGCCACATGAGAGATTGGGCATCAAACTAAAAGAAGTGGGAGTTCAGGGTGATGTTTTTAGATGGGTGCAGAATTGGCTCAGACACAGGAAGCAGAGGGTGATGGTGTGAGGAACCTCATCAGAACTGGCCGATGTTAAGAGTGGTGTTCCTCAGGGATCAGTGCTGGGGCCGCTGCTATTTTTAATATATATAAATGATTTAAGAATATACAGTAAGTAACAAGCTGGTTTAATTTTCAGATGATACCAAGACAGGTGGATTAGCAGATAATTCGGAATCCGTTATATCATTACAGAAGAACTTGGATAGCATACAGGCTTGGGCAGACTTGTGGCAAATGAAGTTTAATGTCAGTAAATGTAAAGTATTACACATAGGAAGTAAAAATGTTAGGTTTGAATACACAATGGGCTGTCGGAAAATCGAGAGTACACCTTATGAGAAGGATTTAGGAGTCATTGTGGACTCTAAGCTATCGGCTTCCCAACACTGTTCAGAAACCATTAAGAAGGCTAACAGAATGTTAGGTTATATAACAGGATGTGTGAAGTACAAGTCCAAGGAGGTTATGGTCAACCTTTATAACACACTGGTGAGGCCTCATCTTGAGTACTGTGTGCAGTTTTGGTCTCCAGGCTACAGAGGTAGGTACAGAGGTTGAATTATGAGGAAAGATTAAAAAGGCTGAGCCTACATAGTTTAGGCAAAAGAAGATTAAGAGGTGACATGATTGAAGTGTTTAAAATTATGAAGGGAATTAGTACAGTGGATCAAGATTTGTATTTTAAAATGAGTTCATCAAGAACACATGGACACAGTTCAAAACTAGTTAAGGGTAAATTTCGCATACACATTAGGAAGTTTTTCTTTACACAAAGAACGATAGTCACTTGGAATAAGCAACCAAATAGTGTGGTAGACAGTAAGACTTTAGGGACTTTCAAAACTTGACTTGATGTTTTTTTGGATGAAATAAGTGGATAGGACTGGCAAGCTTTGTTGGGCTGAAAGGCCTGTTCTCATCAAGAGTGTTCTAATATTCTATTGTTCTAATGCTACAAGTTCATTTCACTTGAATCCTCAATCTGCTAAATCTTGTACTTACCTCATTCCTGAACAAAAAATAAAACTATCAACTTCATGGGCTGTTAATTCTACAATATCCCACACATCATTTCAAATATAATAGCATCACTGTATGCACTGATGGCCACATCACTTAGACTGAAAAACAGCAAGGTGTATGATTAATGATGTTTTGTTTCAGAGGTAATTAATCATGTAATTTGTTTTTTGAATTCCTCATTAGGTTTAATGTCATTTTGTTCTGCCTTTTACACTTTCCAGAAGATACCAGTTTTTTAACCAACCATTGTCAGCAGGCACTCATCTGTCATTAGGGGTCACGAAGCACATGCTTAGGAAACACTGAACCTGGGAGAAAATAGCATTGTCAGAATACCTAAAAGTATGTTTTTGAATTACAGTATATGGAGAAAACAGAGCACCTTAAGGATATGTATCTTTGGAAACATTATATAAGAAGCACCTCTGGTCAGCGCACAACACTACCACAAGAAAAGCCACTTCTTAAGTCATCCTATTACAGTTTTTTTTTAAAGTCTTGGCACTTCTGAATCTGAATCTATTGGTGAATATTCATATACATCCAGCCATTCAGATTTAGCTCAGCTCAAATCAGTTTAGGGATATACTGTATGGTAGCAAAACACATTAAAGAAGCAATACGCACAAAACCAGGAACTGGCCCTGGGAACAATGGCATGAACTAAATGAGGTGCAGAAAAAACAAAAGCAGCAATTGGTAACACATTAGCAGAACTGTGGAACACTCAACAGGATGGAAGGTCTCCTCTGACACTTGTCAAATTGAAGTTCTTAATCTTGTATGTAACATGAAGAAAAGATAAAAAGGAAAAAAAAACAAATGTCTAATCGAGATCTGTAGAATTCCCAGAAAAATATGGATGCCTTACTGCCTGCTTGGATTTATGAAAATGAAAACAAGAAAAAAGTTATAAAATACTTAATACACCTTCAAAAGTGTAAAGTGAAACAGCTAAAGTTTGACATCCCTGTTGTTGTTCTATACAAGAAGAACTATCTTCCATTTTCTTTTCTGCGCCTTGGGATTAGTTCATGCAAAGCTATAAACACCTCGCTGGATATATTTTTAAGTCACATGATATTAGTCTAATTAAACAAAGTACAGACCACCACTGCTAATTTTTAAGAAGTTTAGGAAAAAAAAGACCTGATGTCAGTTAGCATTCACACTTTCAACACCTTGTATTATGCTTGTTTTCATTTTTCATTTGGCACCTTCTGCAATCTTTCATGATGATTTGGGGTTCTGTTTGTGTTTTTAATGTTACAGAACCAAAACTTACCATTTAAATTCAGAGTGTTTTTCTTCACATTGGAAATTATTCACATCTTATCGGAATGCCATTATTGTTTTCTTATGTGTCTTGCAATTTAAGGATACTTTGTGTATGGGTGTCATGTTATTGTTATGCAAGGATAGCCAGAAGTGCACAGCATGTGACACTGGTATCATAACAGTATAAAGGTTAGAGTCCTGTACGTCCTGATTATCCGAGAATGCGGATAAATCCTAAAACGATTTAGTGTGTGTGTGTTAGTTTTTCTCTTTATGTTTCAATCCACAGCTTCGTTACAACTTCAGTATTTGGTTAATGTTTTGGCAATGTGATATTCTGATCATTAGGTTTTAACTCTTTAGTTTTAACCTCTTCTAGCTCCCTAAAATAAAAAACTTAACTGCCACTTCTTTAAAAGAATTCATTTAAGTAATTGTGCATTAAAATGGTGCACAGCATTCTGTTGAAATTGAACACTTATTTTCTGTCATTTTCTACCCCTGTTTTTATTAACACCATTGAGTCATTTAAAGATATATTCACCACATCAACCAGTTAATTTGTGCACTGGTTAGGTTGTGAAAAAAATGTTAGCTAGTAAAATATTATTTTCTCGGTAATTAACACATGTTGCTATTTACCAAATAGACTGGTAATTCTACCAATTTTCTTAACATTATTGGATTACAGTAAAATGGTGAAATCCCCCTCCCCACGAATTAAGTTTTAGGTTGGAGCTGGTGCCTGTTCCAGAAGATATGAATGCAGAGCATGAACATCACATTGTAAGGTAATGAAAATATTTTTTTTTCCAATTTGTTTTGGCAACAGTGTATGTGTTTTAGTAACAAAAAAAAAAAAAACTGCCATACTTTCCATTTTTTGTTTGTGAAACCCTAAATTGGTCCAGCAGAAAAAGTGACTTTAACGTCTGTGAATAGACAGGGTTGCATTAAACTAGATAATTCATCTGCACAATAAAGATAGTACATGAAATATGACTATGTATCTTAATCAGAATTTATATGTTCAAATAAATATATTACTCTGTTTTAGAACTATTTCAATCAATGCACTTTTCCTGCAGTTGTTTAAAAGCATCAATATGACAGAGATGTCATCACAGCACTATTCTGTTGTTTTCTCAGTCGTGGCCATATTGTTGACGGCTACTCACATGATTTGTCACCAGCGTTGCCTGTGTTGTCATTATGTCACTGTTTAAGATTGCTGTACATTATCTTAAATCAAAACTTTGGATTGCAATCCTTGTTTCACAGTTCCCTTAATATGTTAGAAGCTAAACAGTGCCACCATTATGATTCTAGTGCTGGGAATTCCTTTCTCTGTACTTCTGACTCATATTTTGATTTTTTGTTTCTGGTTTTGATGATCTTTCTTCTCAAAGTCTGAAAAGACTACCTGCCAGTCTGCTAATATTCAATCTACTGTTTTGTTAAAAGAACTCCAAATTCCATTCTAACAAGTTCAGTACCCTTGCCAGAACATAACATTATTTCTAAATGTATTGATTTATCTTGATTATGAAATACTGTTTACTATCCTATGTGTTGCAATAATTAAAAGATGATTTCTATTTTGCTCAAAAGCATTCACAAGTTAGAATGTTGCTGTTATTAGTTGCTATTCTCACTACACTACTGAATTATGTAATACATATTATGTATATACAATATATTTTTCCATATATTGTCTTGTTAATAGACTTTAAAGCACTTTTCAGCAATGCTCTCTCTATGAAAATTGTTGCTAAAATAATGAGTGACTGACTAATTGACTGTCTGAGATTGAAATGAATTGACGTAATATTCCCAAATCCACTTAACCCATTTCAATTCTGTGGGAGCAGCAGCCTGCCCACACACACATCCACCTACACGTTCGCTCATACAAAACAAATTTAGAATCACTCATGTTTTTGCAGTATGGGAGAAACACTGGAGTATCCATGCAAACATGGCAAGAATATGTAAACTCCACCAGGACAGCAACACTTGCAGGATTTAAAATTGTGATGTCCACCACTATATGATATGGAAACCCGAGGGCTCTACCATTTAGGCAATCTAGGAATTTTCTTAGGGCAGGAAAATTTACAGAGTAGCATTTTTTTTAATTATATAAGCCCTGACTTACAAATACTCAGATTCAATACAATGATCCTTATGTCATTAATCCTTTTATATTGTTTTATATTATATTTGCATAATAGGGATGTTTGGTTCTGGTGTCTGTTGTTCCACATGAGTCATTTTTGGGTGGTGTTCCAAAGCACAGTAAGCCCCATACTCACCTTCTCAGTAGGCTCTCTTTCTGTTAAACTATGGGTTAGAGTTAATGGGGTGCCCCCTTCTTTAAAGCACAAGTAAAGGTATTTTTTCCCTGAAAATTTATTTTTTTATGGCCACAGGTAATGTTAATATGTCAGTCAGTGAATACGATAATGAAATCCATTCTGCCCTAAGCCACGCTTTCTTGCTTGTCACCTATGCTTATAACAGAGCAGGTCTGTAATTCCTGGCAGACTAAAATGTGACACGCTCAACCTATCAGACCACTTGCCCTGTTCATTAATGATTTTTTTATGCATTAAAAAGTATATGCATACATAATATCATGAATTCACACAGGTATTTTCATATTTATTGAAAAGGAGCAATTCAAGCAACCATGGTCACATTTCTTGCCATACTGGTTATTCGGTAACTCATTGTTACATGAGACAGGAGCTTTTGTGTATGCATAAAGTAATTAATGTAGATTGTTTATTAAATACACACCAGAGAGCATAATGTTTCAAAAATTTAAATTATGGATATTATAAAGCACATAAAATCATTACCAACAACTTTTATTACAGCCATGATTGAAAAGGATTCTGCCTCCCAATCTGTTATTCTAGCAGAATATCCCCACATTAATGGCAATAGGAGACAGAATGCAACTAACAAGTGGTAGGAAGGTGAAGGAAATATGCCCGAAGCAGAGTCAGGCTAGATCACAAGTGCCACATTTATTCAACATCAATGATGTGTGTACAGGAATCCTAAACAAGATACACTGAGCACATACTGAAGGAGCTCCACATGCAGCCTCTCTCTGCTTTGAATGTCAGAGCATCCTAAAGCCACCATGGTGTTTGTACTGTTTATGCTACATGTTTGGACTTCTTTGGTACTGCTTTTAGTGTAATATTTGATATATACAGTATATATTTTTTATACCTACAAAATCTGTCGTGGTGTTCAAAATGTTTAATTCATGTGTATAACATTTGAACTATATTTTGAGCAATTTATTTTTGACATGATTATGTGATGAGAATATGAAGCAATGTTTTTGTGTGCCACATAAATTTCAAATTCTGATCACATGCTGAACCTCCTTGTTTTTGTTTATTTTTTCAGGTGCTGGTTGGTTAGTTTTACTTTTGTTTTAGTACAGTTTCACATTCAGCAACTTTGTTCTTTATCTAATTTTCCATTCCTATGTTGACATACATATTTTGGATACATACATATACTTTCTTTCTGTTTCTACTTTTATTTTTCAAGCACATTTCACTGCCATTATGAGCAGTTTTAGAAGGACTGTTAATGTGCTTCTTATGAATCAATTATCAATATGAGAAACCAAAATACTGCAAGGCTGCAGTTTTATCTAACCACTGAACTGGAAACCTCACGTACAAGCGTTGGCATTTCTTGAATTCCTTATCTAATACCATTCAAATTATACCTGTTTTACATTACTATTAATATTACTGTAAATAATTTTTAAAATTAGTGAAAAACATACAAACAAAAATACAAAAATTCTATCATCCAATGCCTATATAATATAATATAATATAATATAATATAATATAATATAATATAATATAATATAATATAATATAATGCGGTGGCTGGCACCCTGCCGGGTTTGTTTCCTGCATTGCGCCCTGTGTTGGCTGGGATTGGCTCCAGCAGACCCCCGTGACACTGCAGTAAGGGTATAACGTGTTGGATAATGGATGGATGGATAATATAATATAATATAATATAATATAATATAATATAATATAATATAATACTAATATAATAATTGTACTTATTTTACCAAGGGGATCACATCCATCACTCTACTTATTGCACTTGTTTCAACAAGGAGGTGGCTTCCATTGGTTGCTAGTGGGTCATGAATGAATTTAAAAGGGCAAAACTGGGTTGTAGAACCATAAAGGTTAAGAAACAAAGCTTTAGCTGACCATAATATTATGAGTACTGCCACTGCCAAATATATAACAAAAATCCCTGTGTGCAGTACCGCATGGTTAATTTGTATGCAAATTAGCCATGTGCCCAGCTATGAGTTCAAATCCCTCTCCATGCCCATTCTTTATCAGAATGAGACTCTATTGAATAATAATATTAATGAAATATTTATTACTATTTGCAAGGCATTGCTTTCTTCATGATGGAAGAAAAAAGTGCAAAGCCTCTGCACAGACACATGGGAGGCTACGCCTGGAGCCATGAGTTCAAATAATGGAAGGATCCAGTCCCAAGCCGCTACTTTGAGGCACGGCCAATGTGTGCCCCAAAACTGGAACTTTGTTACTGCAGTGATCTATATTTTACTTACTTACAACATATTTGTAGGTATTTGTTGAATTTTCTTTGTGGTATTCATTCTGTCTTTGTCCTTTGTTGTTAGAAGCATGATGGCCCAGTGGTTAGCTCTGTTGCCTCATAGCTCAGATCACATTTTTGGCCACACTAATCTGTAAATACCATTTTACCATTATAATCCACTCCAAACTAGTTAAGTTCCTCCTTATGATTGGCTTCAATGCATTTTGCAGAGTTCAGTGAAGTTCTTGAACATTTCCATAATGTTACCAAACTCACTACAAAGCCATTGGGGTTCAGTCATCACTAATTCTGAGCAACCTTACCAGTGGAGAGTGATCTAGCCCAAACAATAGATTTAAAATAAATTATTTTTAAGTTTGCAAAGATAAAGCCAAGAAAAACACAGTTTTATGCTACAGTGATTTCTACTTTTTAAACTGGAAAGAACTTTCACTGAATTGTATTATTTTTGACTTTTTAAAACTGATGTTTTGTGAAATTGCCATTAAATAGTTAGTTATTACTAAATTACATATTTATAGTTATGTTTTATTATATTCATGTTTACATATTGTAAATAAAATAAAATGCTAAATTTAATCTATATGACCTTACCTAATATGTGCGATAGATAGATAGAACTTTATTTGTCCCCAAGGAGAGAGCTCTTTAAACAAATACAAAACTTCTGTAAAAAGACTTCTGCTTGTACATTGCTCGGAAGTAGTTACAAGCTGCTTTCTTTGCCACTAATTACCAAGAATTTTGAAATTCATTAAAATAAATGTATATCCATTCTCCACATAAAATGCATACATTAATATCAATATATTAATTAGTTTATATTCCATTTATCTATGTCAAGGGGTAAAGTAGCAATAACCCTACATTTATGAAACCCATGTCATAGATAGGATCATAGGATTGGCCTACCATGTACAGCTTCTTCTATGGAAACAAAATTGCAGAGTCAGCCTTTTCATTACCAAAACAGTAAACTTTTTGTGACAAATAACCATAAGATTTCTACAAACACAACATGTGATCAGACTTTAACCAGAGTTTAGTCCAGTAAAGCCTATGCTACATTAGGAGACTTTCAGTTGTTGCCTTCACTTACATAACCTTATCCAGTCAGAGACAGTCACAGTCATTCTTCTGTGAAGCTGATTATCTAATGACCAAGACTGAATAGTCAACTGCTGGCTGGAATAAAATCAAACAGGTTTGATTCTCCTTTTGGTTCAAGGGGAGGACTGTTTGTGTGAGAGATTTCAGAGCCAATAAGCATTCAGCTGAAAGTAAAATCTATAAAATGTAGTGACAAAGAATAAGGAATCTAATACAGAGAAGAGAAGCTCGTCTGACTGATGTCTCAAGACACTAAGACACCACAGCTATTAACCCGACATTCAGCGAGTGCTATTGGCTGTCAGAAAAAGGGGCGAGCACCACTGTGCAGGATGATTGGTTCTGAGTCTATAATTGTGACGTGGGCTGCAATTTTCAGTTGTGTAATTTGACATGGTGCAGCAAAGTGACCAGTGACTGTGACTGGCAAATCTGACATGCCCATCTATAAAAGTCTTTCATATTAGTTGCATGTTGCAACAAAGTCACTAGGAAGCACTAATTCAATTATTTTCTTGGTTCTATTGATGCATTTTGTAATCTCTTAGACAATGGTAAATTTCATTATCCCTTCTTGACATTATATTACTAGTTGTAATCAACTCTGTTAATGTTGTCTAACTAAAGAAGGCAACTTGTAGGTATATGCTAATTGATGCTCTTCTGTTAGGGATTTCAAAAAGACCTCTCAAATCACAAGAGAGCATATGATCACACTGTGTACACTTCGGGTCGTAGAAATGGGTTTACTGAGAGCTAATTCAAGATTGGTGCTGCAATAATTGGAGGACAAGGGTCTCACATTAGAATGCTGATGCACAGTAATGTGCAGATAGACTAAAGGTTTCTTGTGGTATTTTTAAATAATTTTCAGCTTTTATGCATAAGACCCAGCTAGGAGACGTAGAAAGCTGCCTGTTGGTTATACTGGTAGAATTGACATGTCACAAGCACTGTGAAGGAGATCAGAAGTGCAGTACAGGTATTAACCATCAGGAAGCAACATTTCATGATGGCCATATATTTTTCTAGTTTATGTATTGTGGCGAATGGCTGGGGCTGCTGCCTAGCCGAGACGCCCAGGAGGACCAGAGGAGGGCTTGCACCTCCTCCAGACCACGAGAGGGCGGCCGCCCTGGTTGCCTTGGGGAACACGGGTGCAGGACTTGGAGGCTCAACCCTGTAGTGGCCCAGGGGGCACCCTGCTGCCGTTGGAGCCCTGGACCTCAGCACTTCTGCCACACCCGGAAGTGCTTGGGGGAAGAGGACCAGGGACACCCGGAGTGCTTCCGGATGCGTAGCCGGCACTTCCACCACACTGGGGAGTGGCAGTGGAAGATTGCGGAGAAGCACCTGGAGCACATCCAGGTGACTATAAAAGGAGCCGCCTCCCTTCATTCAGGGCTGGAGTCGGGTCAGGAGAGGACGAGAGCTCAAAGAAGAGAGTGGAGGCGGCCTGAAGAAAGGCAGAGAGAGTGTGAGAGGCCTGGACTTTGGGGAAGTCTTGGGGATTCTTGGGTGTGCACGTATTGAACTTGTAAATATTAGTAAACTGTAAATAAACGTGTGGTGGTGCTTACAACATGTTCTCCTGTCTGTGTCCTGGGCTCGTTCCACCGTATATATATACATATATGTATACATATATACATATACAGTATATATATGTAAATATATATATATATAAATATATATATATATATATATATATATATATATATATATATATATATATATATATACATATAGTATGTGTGTGTGTGTGTAGAAGTAACAATCTAGAGAGTTATAAACAACCAGGTAGAATAAAAATAGGAGAAAAAAGAATGACAGCAGGAGGAAGAGAGGAAATGGACTGTAAGAACCGATATGCTCTCTTGATCTGTTTAGACTCACTAAAATAAAACTTTTGGGTGCTTAAACTGTGCAGGAGGGAGTAAATGTAACATTGAACATGAAGGCTGTTTCCATATAAATAGCCATTCCTTCTTTGTCAGAACTGACATATTTAACCTTGTACTTTTTAAGAAGATGTATTTCTGAATGAAAGCAACAGCTGTATACATGTGGCAAACTCTTTTATACATTACAAAGATTATGGTAAAAACCAAAGCATTCTCAAGAGTGAAATGCAAGGTTTAACTTTAATTGGCTGAATTGAGATCTTTAAAAGCCCAGGAAATGCACACAACGGGTAGAATCTGCTTAAAGAGCACAATGATGGTTTACTCTTAATATGCTGGCTGAGGAGAAAGAAGCTCATTTCCACTGCAGCTTTAGCTAAGAGCTGCCTTCTTGTGAGAAGCAGTTGCTGTATTGGTTTTCATTTGACCTCTATTAAATGTTGTTACGGAATGCCTGGTCTCTCTAAACTCATAATTCCCATTTCCGCAATATTATAAAAATTATTGCTGTTGATTGGAAAATATAAGATTTTGTGATTATCCTTCTTAATGCTGACTTAAATAGCATAAAGTCAGTAGACGCTGAAAACTTCATCAGTTATCAAAAATAAATAAATAAAGCAAATTAAATTAACTTTCCCTTCTAGCCATAACTATCAGTTTAAAACCCCCTTACCTTCTCCCTCTGGAATTCTGCGTTTTCTTAACTTGTCAAAAAGTAGCTGAATTTAAAATGAAATATTAAAGATCAGTGCATATATGTGTCATTCATAGCTGCCCATTGATGCATATTATGTTTGAAAGCACTGGTTTAACTGATGGAGCCCCAAAGACGCAACACGGGTAATACTTCCACTGTGTTGTACAAATCCGTGGAGTAAGAAAAAAGACTTGTCGTGTTGGCATCAGGCACCCGCCTGGAAACTCCTAAAAGCATAGCATTCAAGAGCAATGCACAGTGATCAAGAACAGCTGAAAGCAGTGGAGGAAAATTCATGTATGCCAAACTACATTAGACTCCAGAGTATCTTAACATCAGGCTGATCTGAAAGATTGAGACAGCCGTCAAGCACATCTGACCTTTCCAATGAAGAGGTTCCTGAGCTCTCTTTCTACACGTGACAGCATCAACACAACAGATTCAAAGGTTCTAAAAACACTGTTGTTTGATCATAAACAATTCTAAACTTGAATTTGTAGTTTTTTTATCTTCTAGTAATTTCCACATATTAAAATCATATTTTTGCAGTGTACAGTATTGAGTATTACAAAACTAAATGGAAAAAACAGATTGACTCTTATTGAGTATTATGAAATTAAATGGAAAATACAGATTGACTCTTATTCTGCTTCATTGTCATCTCCTGGTTATAGATAATACCAAAACTAAGCACAGTAATATTAATGGAAACTAACCTTAACTAATTTATGTAAGGCACAGTAGTTAGCGCTGGTGCCTTACAGCTTTATGAAGCTTGGTTTAAATCACAGGTTTGGTTGCTGATCATTGCAGGGTTTGCACACTCTTCCTAATATCTGCACTGATTTTTCTCTGAGCATTTTGCTTTTCCACTCACAAGTTTAAAGATGTGCTTGACAGGTTACCTGGTGACACTAGGCTTGTCCTGTCTGAATGTGTACTGAGCGCAAGTGTGCACAAGGATAGAGAGGTACACCATCCTACTGGGACTGACTGAAACAAAGTAAGTAGGACCGAACATGAAGGAGCGGATGGATAATTTGTATCACATTATTGTGGTACTGAAATTACAGGGACAAACTAATTTTTATTTTATTTAATGACCTGCTATGATAAACTCCATCATAACACATTTTATAAATTCATAATACAGTGTAACTATTCACATTCAGTGCATTATTTACAACTGAGGCTACAGTTCTCATCTCTACTGCACTGCATGACCCCAAGAAAATCATTTTTCATTCCAGACTTGTATCTTTGTAAGATACATACTTGGAATAAAAGGCACAATGAAATTAAAGATTAGTTTGATATCTCTGCAACAGCTAAATTTACATAATTGATCAAAATTTATTCTGATCATGTTTTAGTGAGTTGTCATTAAGCTTTTAACTTTCTTTTGCAGTTCTTAGAGAATGGCACAAAGCTTATAAACAAATGTCCGCTCATAATACACAGAGGAACACATACACACATGCAAATCTGGATAATACGAGATGATTTCCATCCATCCAGCAGCTTCTTTCTACTGGGCATATTCAACATGAATGCTTGTGTTGTGTTTTATTATTAGAATGTATTTTGAATGCTTCCTTTTTTCATTCCAGCAGATGGCACATCAGAAACATTAGTGCTGCTGTTGGGAATCCTGTTATAAATGTGGTAACAGACAACCTGACACCATAACTCAAGTAAAATTAAAATGTAGTACTAACAGCATTCAAGTCTATTAACTATTCTGATGATCTGTCCTCACTAATGCAATGTATCAAAATTAAAATAGGTATAGATTGAATACCAAATCCATTTAAGGCTATAAAGAGGGAACAGGTCCCAAGCTTAAGAACCCTGTAGTCATACTTTCAGCTACTTCACCCTTTCAGACAGATAGTGGGCATCAGTGGGCTCCAATAGCATTAGTGCTTCCTCTTTTATTACTTTTTTCTTTCATTTACATTTATTTGCTTAGCAGAAACTTTTATCCAAAGTGACCTACAAAACAGATAAATATTATCAAGCAAACATCAATCTGGTAACTGTTTGGGAACAAGTGTTACAGGTCAAGTTTACAAAATTGATCATCATAAGTGAAGAACTCAGAACAAAATACAAGCAAGTTACAATTCCTAGGTTACAAAACCTAACAGCTAATATCAGTTAGACAGAAATTCATCAAACTATAAATGCATTGAGGGAGTCCAAATTTCAAGTGGAGGTGGGCAGCTCGTTCCACTACACATGAGTTAAGATATGGATTGAGATATGATGCCATGCAGAGATGGCATCACCAGACATCATTCATCACCAGACCTGAGAAGTCGAGAGGCAGCTTAGGACCTCACAAGTGTCATCATATATACAGGTGCTCTGTGGGCAACTTAATACATGCCTTTCCATGAAACCAATGTAGTGATCTGAAAAGAGAAGTGACATGTGCCTGTCTCAGCTGGTTGAACACCAGATGTGCCGATGCATTTTGAATTCATCTGCAGTGGCTTGATGACACATGCTGGTAAGCCTGGACCAGGAATTGTGCTACATACTCTGTCAGATATGATCTGATCTTAAGAAATGTTGTACAAAGAGACCATAGTATAACACATTGAAGGACAGTTGATCATTGAAGGTTGTTGATCACCACCTCAAGGTTACATACAGACTTGACAGGTGTCAGTCTGACTGATAATAAGCCAAGCTGAACAGAGACTGGGTGCTGAATAGATGGATAAGCTGGGATAATAAGTTGCTCTGTCTTTGCCAGGTTGAGCTGGTTATGGTGTACCTTCATCCATGTTGAATTATAAATGAAAAATACAGAGATTCCAGCTGAGTGAATGACAGGTACAGCTACGTTTCATCGCTATAGTGCTTATAAGAGAATCCTTGTGAGGATATTTAAAAAGAGGACAGGACCCAGCACCAATCCTTGGGGCAACCCAATTCAAGAGTGGTGTACCACTGACTTTTCTCCACACCAGGACACAGAATAGGATCTGTCCAAGAAGAAGGATTCTTCTTTAAATAAATATTCTTCTTTAAATATTAAATTATTAATATTTTTTCTAACTAAAATTTATTTTATTAGGTAATAGTTTAGTTGTATACACCAACTGCTGGAATGAAAAATGCAATGTATTTTACAAGTGCACACAACGAATGCTTGGGAATGGGAGTTGTAAGAGTCAGTCCTACCTAGTTAATGTTAATGTAAGATTCACGTGCAGATTTGCTTAACTAGAATAGAATGTTAATTTTACATACTGCATCTTGCCTGAAGAAGGGGCCTGAGTTGCCTCGAAAAGCTTGCATATTGTAGTCTTTTTAGTTAACCTATAAAAGGTGTCATTTTGCTTGGCTTTTCTCTACATTCATAATGGCTAACACGGTACAACACCCTAGTACTACAGACATACTATAGCTATAAAGATAATGGAAGATGTTGTTTTATCTTCTACAAGCTAACATGTTTGTGGAATACTCCTGTCATTATGACTCTGATGTAACAGTGGAAAAGGCTAAGACAGAAAGACAGATTATTTGCAAATGGAACAGTATAGTGGCATACGTTTTTTCTGACCGTGCTACAGAATGTTTAACATAAAGATATATAAGATAACTTAAAGAAAATTAACTAGGATGTGTAAGCCTGACACCAGAAGCTTTGTTATAAGGATATTCTCTTCATTTTGTGTGAACTGTTTTACTTTGACTTTAACTATGATTTAAAAAAAACAAGTATACTTAGACTATGGAATTTTTTGTATATGCTTCATACTCAATGCTCAAACCTTTCTAGTAGCTGCATAATTTTGGAAACTGTAGGAAACTCAGCCACAGGCGCATCAAGAATGACGCTCTTGAGTGATAGCGTTGCGAGTGACGTAATTGGTATTACAGACTGCAGTTACACTCTTTTGAGTTCATGTCAATTAAATCGTGCTTCTGTTCTTTCATTTAAGTGCTACACCAACAGTTTTATCACCTACCAAGACTTTTCCACTACCTGAGATCAAATACCAACCCTAAGTTCAATGTAACCAATGGAGCTAAAGAATTATTTAGAAGATTTTCCTTACCTAGGTGACAAGTATGGCTGTTATCTAAAAGAGAAGTGCAGTCACTGCACTGTAATAGCCTCAGATACTGAATAGTGTTTTAGCGTATATACATATAGACATGAGTGTGCATGCTCTGTAGGTGTGTTTATATGAATAATAATGGCAAAGTCAAATGGGAAAATGTTCTTATGAACTTATCACAGTTGTAAATTAATTTATTTTGTATCACAGCTTTACAGCATGAAAGCTTTTCAGCAAAACAGCTGCTATGTATGAACTAACACATTCAATTATCAGTTATGCAGCTTTATTTTAAAATGTGCTGTCACATAGCAATTTAAAACTCAGACAAAATAATATTACACAAAGCAGAAGATACAGATTATATAGTATACAGAACACTTCAATATAATTAAAATATAAGCAAAATCACAGAGACATACTAACTCACTGGCTAAAGCTACAGTGTGCAGAAAGTTAAGGAATTTAGACTATTGCATAAACAGTCATATCTGGTTTGTAGAAGCCAGATTTCAGACTTTCTACTTTACTGCACTAGTTCTGTAAAAGTATACATGAAATACTGCATTGGCCAGAGGCAAAGTGTTATGTCATCCATTGATGCTTCGAAGCCAAACAATCAAAAAGATCACATGATATGGATTTTTACTGTGAATTGGAAGTCATGTGAAGTTCCCAGAAGAGTTGTTGGTCTATAACCCACTTACAGTTAGAGGTGAACAGAAGACAAAGAGCCTTGGCAGGTGACACAGTATGCTTATAAACTCTCTCAACTCTGAACTAGAAGATCATAAAGGTTCACACACACATTCTCACCTTACCACATAATTTCCACGATACAAATAGAGTAATAAAGATAATAATCTGCAACAGAATGTCTTCCCATAGGGTTGGCTCCTGCCCTTGACCATCCAGGACCTTAAATTGGAATAACTGCTTTTAAATTATTTTGTTATATATAAAGGCATTGATAGGAATGGAAATAATTATTTTACTAGTGTGGTATAGGTATACAGTATACTGTATATACAGTACCAGTGACAAATCTGGACACATCAGACAGTTTAAAGCTTTGGGTAGAACCTGATACCTTTTTAATCATGATACCATAAAACAAATTTGAAAATACAGCCAAGGCATTCCTAATGTTGCTGATGGCTATTATCGCTTGAAATGACTGATTTTTAAATTTATTATTTACAATATATGACTGAAAAATCAAGGTTTTAGCGGCCATTTCTTCATTGTCCTAATGCTTATCCTTAGTTAGTTATAAATACTAATTGGTTATTAAAGAAATCTCTGGAATTGCAATTAAGAAGATAAATACATCAGAGTCTGTAGTCTGAGAAACAAATGCCTTGTAGGTCCCTCAGTTGGCTTCTTCCTTATGTACAAGTGCACAACAAATTAAAGTGTAGTTTGCAACAGAAAAAAGATGATTCCAGGATGCTTCCCACAATACTCTTTTCCAGTCCTCATCTGTCTAATGTCTGTGATCTTTTGCCTATTTTTAACCTTTTCTTTTTATTCTTGTTTTAGACATGGCTTTTTCTTTGAAACTGTTTGCAGATGATACTGGTATTTGGTGTGTATTTAAAGAAGAAACCAACTGAAGACTTGTAAAGTGTTTGTTTCTCACGCTACACACTCTGATATCCATCTCCTCTTATGCAGTTTTGCACCTGGGTCTTCCTATTCACTTTCTGTCCTGGTTAAATTCAGTTTGCTTTGTCCTCTCAATACAGCAACAGACACCCTTCTATGCAGTCTGGTTTCTTGGCAATTTGTCACAAGGAATAGCCTTCCTTCTGAAAAACAACTATAGATAAACATGTTCCTGCGACGAGACATGATCTTTCGAAGAGAGATCTTTTGAAGAGAGTCATAGAGACAGAGACACTTTCACGTCCCGCGACAGTCAAGTCACATCATACTTACAACCTTTGGAAGCAAATCCTGTGATACACATGCAGAGCAGGCTAGAGATAATGGAAGTAGAAAAATTCGAAAGTCTCAAAAAAATGAGAGTAAAGATCGTTTTAGCACAAACAAACGGAAAATATTACTAGGTGAAATAATGGAAAAGCGAACACAGATCGAATAGTGTTTGGGGATATCTGGGGGAGAAGAGAGACAAGGCAGTGAGACAAAAGGACAGCTGCTGTACAGGCTTTTAAACGTTTGAAGCACCACACAAAATGCAGATCACGCAGCATGGCAGCAGCAGTAAGCCAACAGCTGATCGAGCAAAGAAGAGGTAAAAAAAAAAAAACAACTGTTATTTGTTTCCAATTGTATCACCGTTTAAGAGGAGTTTCATAGGGTGCGGTCAGCCCCCTCTTCACAACGGCGCATAGCACTGGTGGGGGTGAAGGGATTGGCGAATGAAGTGAGCAGGGGGTAAAGCCCCTTGGTGTTTCTTGAAAAAGCAGTTTCATTTTAGCCATTTTTGAACCCAGGGCTTTACTTTAGGAATGTCAATACCTTGCATTCCAAGTGAACAGAATAACAGGTTTCTGCAGTGCTGAGGCAATTACAAAGGTTTCTCTAATAACCAATTACCATCTAAACATGAATAATTAAAGCTAATTTCAGGAGCTGACCATTAGGACACTGAACGAATGACTGCTGACAGCAGGGCTCTGCAATCTTCTTATATAATACGCTTACCGTGGCTGTTTGTTTTTCTAAGATTTTAAATCACCTGTGGCTTGTAAACCGTTTGAACTATTGACCAGAAATTTGGTATACATATACTACGTGATGTCTACTATCCACTTTTGGGGTGATGATTTTTATTACTCTTTTGACTTTTATGTTTTTTATTGTAGAATCAACTCTCGGCAGCGCACTGCAGGGCGGCCATGCAGCACATGTGTACAGGCGCCGTTCACATCCCTACCTCCTTTTCCGTCACTTCCCCTACCTCTTCATATCTTAAATCACTCTTGGGGCAGATTGAAGACTTAAGTGCCAGCTTAAGTGAATGGGTTTTAACGTGAAAAGATGCTGAAGGAAGAAGAGAAGAAGCAGGCCGCTAGAGTGGACAAAACAAGAGCTGCCCAGAAAGCAGCAAGCACATCAACCTCTGAGCAAACGAATGCTGAACGTACAGAGAAAGAGGATGGAAGCTATAAGTCAAGTGTATTCACTGCATGTTATCGTGCAGTATGCCATTACTGGTCATATGTGAATAATAAATTAAAAATCATGATTTCAAACAGTTATAGACATTATAAACATTAGTAATGTTTTGGCTGCATTTTTAAATCAATAAATATTTATAGGTAATTATTAACATTTTTTTCAATTTTCAGATATTTGTTTCATGCATAAAGCATGCCCTGTATTTTTATTGCCCTCAATAATGCAGCACTGCAGTTTAACTTCTTCACTGATTTATGCCTTTTGAATTAAATACATTTAAAGTAAATAACCAAAGCAACCTGACTCCCATGTAAAAACTGTCCAATCGGGAAATATTTTATGAAGAAAAACAGTTTTGCATTTATTTTTTTATTGGATTTACTTGGATGAATGCACATCTTGAAGAGGCTCAACTTAAGATTATGTATTGTGAACCAACTGAAGGTAAATTGTATTAAGTTACTTTTATTAAACTTGTAAAGTAATATAGCTTGGGAGAATATTGCATTTAAGCAATTGATTTTTAATCCTCCTTCTAGTCCTTCATGGTGGTTGCCCAATTTACCTTTGTATGAAAGATGAAATAAGAGTTTAGTGACCACGGGAGAACTGTGGCCCATCTGAGCATGATTCTGAAGACAAAACGAGAGTACAGCACACTTTGGCAAATGGTTTACTTTAAAGGACATAGCTGAAACAATAATTTGTCTAGCTCATTCTAGCCTTAGCAATTTCCTTTCTATGAAAATACTAGAGGAGAAATAAATAAAGATTTAAATACATGGTTTTTTTTTTAAGTCAGTTATGCGTATATTCTCATGGCATATGTTATATCCCCTGTGGAACACGTACAAGCAAGCCTCTCATAACTAATAAAAGTGTGTGAAAACAAAAGCAATAATACATTTAAATTTTATGCATCAAGGATTTCCACGTCTCTTTCAATAATGAGTACAACAACAACACAAGTGGCAATTAACAATGGACAAGTCTGAAACCACAGCAATATATTATTAGAGAATAGGAGCTTTTTAATGATAACTGGGTCTCCATTGAGGCCTGTAGCACTTCCATTCTAGCATCCCTAGTTATTAACCTTTGATAATTTGCTAGGCCGTTTTTTCTCTGTCCCTTTGTCCTTGTGACGCCTCATATTTAGATTACTTTTAAGCTATGTCAAATGTTGTCATAAATGATTGTGTACAATCTCTGAGCAAGACCAATTTATTGATTTATATATTTGTACACTTCACAGTTTTTTCATATTGTCCAGCAAAAGCAACCAGACAGATTTCTACTGACCACCACACAAAGACAATCATTCATATAAGGGTTTGTGAAATTGCTGCTACAGCTGCAAAACTGAGCACAAATGCTAAGGGAAATGTTAAAGCCTCCTACACTTTACACAGATGTTGTTCTTATTCTCACTTGTGTTGCATGAACTGAATGTCTAGGCTGTAAACTGAAAGCTCAAATAAGCAGCCTTGATCCAGAGGCCCAAAAGAGTATGGAGAATTTTATCTACGAGGACAAATGGTTGCAACACAAGATCACTTGAGCAGCATAATGGAAATATTGCCAAGCACAAGAAATGCTGACATTATAGGCTTATCTGTATTCTCTTTCTGTCAATCGTCTGCTGTTTACGAGATGTTTAGCTCTGCTATTCAGTGAATATTTCTTTTGTATTGTTCTTTTATTGTGCTGCTTTCAACAATATTGTTATGTTTTCAATGTGATTGAACGATCTGCAGATGTTGAATTTATAAAGTAATAGTATGCCATTTCAGCCTAAACTAAACTAGCATTAAAAACAGTTCATTTTTTGTTATTATATATTTGTCTGATGTACAGATATAAGGAAATGTACAAGATCAGGACAGATTACCAAGCAGATTAAGTGATTTGCTCAGGTTGAACAAATTATTCAAATGTGGGAAATTAAACCAGCAGACTTGGGATTTCAGGTCCAATGCCTTAGTCACTAGTCCACACCAAACTGCCTGTATGGTCACTGAATAGGAAATGATTGTGCTTTGGGCAGACAGTTGACCATCCATGCTCTCCCTTCATGTGGGGAGGGTCTCCTGTTGTGCTCTGGCTGGTCCTCTAGTTATAACTACCAGTGCATTAAGGTTGTTAGCGAAACTAAGGACATTTTCATTATCTAGCATCTGAAAGTATCCATTTCAACACAGAAATTATGACTTGTTTCTTAACACTGATAAACTGATGCTTTGTATGCAATTAATAAAAATGAGATTGTAATCATTTGTTTTGGTGTACTCAGATGTCAGTATTTCTATTTAATTTACATATTATTAGTACATCGCTGTCATCATTTATTTCAAAGCATCATTTGATTTATAGCTTCTACATTATCAATTTACCAATGCAAGCATGTACATTATACACAGAAAGTTTTAAAATTAGGACATACTGCTATCTCACAGCGTCAGGAGAGTAGATTATCTCACGCTAGTCACTGGCCATGTCATTTTGATTATTCTTTAGTGTGTCTACATGGGTTTTTCTTATGGAAGAATATCAGTGCCAAAATTAAATGCAATCCAACACATAAAATACACCAAAGTGCAATGCATATTCAGGCTGTGCATTTAGTTTTGTCACAAAATGAATCAATACATGATTCCAGGATGACTGATCATATCAAGGGATGGGGTCAAGTGGCGCCAATAAAGGAATTCCAGTCATGGCAGCAAGGTCACATTTACCATCAGGAAATGCATGATCTAACATAAGTTGAGGTGGGAGAGACACACAGACGTATCCTGCAGGATGACTGTTTGAGTCCTTGGTCAAATGGGCATTTTTATTGTTTTACTCAGAACAAGCAAAAATTCATCCATCCTCCCGGGGGAAACTATCTTCCACAGGCTCTCCTCCTCCCCTGCTGCCAATATAAAGGCAGCGCCATATGTTATTTAAGTCATCCGTACCACTTGGTCCTCAGCCCCTGAACAATGCTCTTTAGAAAGATATCAGATCAGATAACTGACTCCACCCAGGCAAACAATACTCTTGTCATCTATCTTCTCCATTGTTATCTACTGCCCTGTACTACATTATTTTCAAAAAGAAGAGTCCTTGAAATGCAAAGACTCCTGACTCCACTACTAGATAAGCTAGTACTGGAGTTACTGGTGGTTTCATTTTCTGCTGGAGTGCCTTCATTAGCCCACCTGCAGCTTGCCAAAGCAACTAAATGATGTCAGTCATGTTCATTTTATTCTTTCAACATCTGTCAAATGCTTGGCATAATGCTGATGAACAAGAAAAATATAGGTAACAGTATGCTATCTGCTATGACAAGGGGTGAGAATAAAAAAGTTATAAAAAAAACCTAGCCCGATGTCACACTAGTTCTGATATATGTTTAGTCTATATTTTGTATTTACATAGTTAAAACAGACAGCTATCCACACTTCAAAAATGTAACCGCACTGATAATGAGCAACAAACATCATCAGACTACTTAACATAAGAAGAAATGTTATAAGTGATATAAGAATTACCCCCTTGCCGTTCTCTTTAAAGCAGATGTCAGATTACACTATTTTTTGTCGTGGGGCATGTCAGATTTGCCAATCACAGTCGCTGACCTTGTCACTGCACGATGTCAAATTACACAACTGATATATCACAGCCCATGTCACATTTACCAACTGAGTGCAGATATTCCAGAGCAGCCATGCTTGCCCCTTTTTCTGACAGTCAATAGTGTGTACCTGACATATTGGCATTTTACAAAGGGTTAACAGCTGCACCAAGTTCTGCAGCAATCTCTGCCCTTTAATTATCTTTTGAATTCTGCTGTGGTATGTAAAATACAATGCATTAAGCTTCTCTTCTGTTTGTGAGGTTCAAAACATGCATGTTCCTACTACATTCTATGCATTCATTGGTTCATTTCATTGTCGGCTCTCCTATGCACACAGACTGCCCCTCTGACATGTTTGATTTTATCATAGACAGTCACACACTAGTTGGTTTTAGTCATTAGGTATGTCTCATTAGATGATTGGCTTCACAGGAGCACACCACCAACTACCTCCAACTGGCTAAGATTATGTAAATGAAGGCTACAACTGGAAAAGTCATCTAATGTAACATAGCCTTAAATGTTAGTCATCTGTTAAAGTTTGCAGCAATGACTATGTCAGAAAATAGCTGTAATTCTTGCACCTTTGTTGCTATTCATTCACATATGTATTAAATGGTTGTACAAAATTTCGTTCATTACAGTCCCAGGCGCACAGGCAACACAGCATACATTTAAAATACTCTATAACATTACCAAAACCAGTGCAACAATACAATGTAACAAAACAAAAGACACAGAACTATAAAGCTCAAACATGCTCAATAGTAAAGTGCAGAGTGTAGGAAAATTATAGAGATATGGTACTGAATGCCATGCAGGAGTTCAGATGTCTTGGAGAAAGAAGCTGTTATAAGACTTAGCTGAGCTGGTCCTGATGCTGTGGTATTCTCTGCCAGAAGGCAGGAGGTTTAAACAGTATGTGTGATGAGTGGGAGATGTCTTTCACAATGGCGGAGGCTCTATGCAGATAGCATGTCTGAAAAATGTCCTGCATTGAGGAGAGGGAAACCCCTATGATCCTTTCAACTGCCCTCACTACTCACTGTAGAATCTTGCGCTCATGGACTTTGCAGCAAAACAGACCTGGTTACGCAGCTGGTCCTTCTCGTTTAATATACTAATATTTTTAACTGTAATGCTCATACTTTTCTAGAGACAAATCAAAATTGACTTTTATTGTTTCTGATTAAAATGGCATGATATTGATCAGCTAGGGCAGACTGGTCTTTCTTGCACTGCTTTGGATTTTTTTTTCTTTAATTCAATTTTTTTTAAACACAAAGAAATTATATTCTCACATCAGTCTGTGAATTTAAATAAGCTCACGTTAAAATGGATTAAAATATATCTGCGTCTTCATCTTAAACAATGGATAGAAGACAATCTATCAAAATGACCTTTCTGATTAAACCTAATGTTGACCTGGATCTCATGATTTAGGCTTTGATTTGGATTTGGTTTTGCACCACTGGGTCTTTTGTGATAGTTAATTTCAATTCATTGATCTGTGTACAGAACAGCAGATAAAGAGGTATATTCTCCTAACAGCTAAAAAAACTGTTATCTCTACATTCTTTCCCAAAGTGTATCCACCACATGCATGACCACTGATCTTTTCCAGAAGCACCACCATAATTTTGTCTTTAGAGGTTTCTGCTTGAGACAACAAAACAATAAGACAGACATATGGGAAATCATTTTCACTCATTGATTAAGTTTGTATGGGGTAAAAGTCCCTAATCCATAATGACTAGTTGGGAGGATGACTTAGCAAATGGCTGCAAGTGATGTACAGGAATATTTTTAATTATTCTCTTTTGTCCCTTAGTGTGGACAAAGTAGCAGTGAGAAATACCATTAATGTGTATCAAAACCTTCACAGTTAAAAGTGGGTGAAGTTATTCACAATCAGATTAATGGTATGAGATTTGTGTTTCTGAATGTGGAGATACAGCCTTTAAAAACACTAAATCCATGTTGCCACATCAGAAACCATTTAAACAATGTTTCTATGCATGCCTGTTCTTTATTCAACAGGGGCCTCATGTATAAACGATTTATACGCCCACAAATGTTGCGCATGCCCTTTTCCACACTCACATCACAATGTATAAAAACTAAACTTGGCGTAAAGCCATGCACATTTCCACAGTAGCTCATACCCTGGCGTACGCAAGTTCTCCGCTCGGTTTTGCAAACTGGCGGCACCCAGCATCAAAGCAGTGCTTTTGTTCCAGTGTGGTTTCCCTTTCTTTTTTAGATCCACATCCCTGACACGACTTTATCATATACACTGAAAGTAATCGCATATTGTTTATTAGTTTAAGGCATTTGATTGCAATTAACCTGTAACAATATACTATGGAACCTTGGTTCACGAACATCTCAGTTCACATACAAATCGATTTACGACCAAAAAGTTCGCCAAACTTTGGCCTCTGTTCACGACCACACACTCGGCATACGAACAAGCCAGTTTGTACGTGTTCAGTCTCTCCCTGTGCATTTCCTGTGCAGCGAGACAGCGAGAGAGAGCGCGACACACACACACACACACACACACAGGTGCGAGAGAGACACACACACACACAGGCGTGCGAGAGAGAGACACACACACACACAGGCGCGCGAGAGAGAGACACACATGCGTGCCACAGAGAGACACACACACACAGGCACGCGAGAGAGAGACACATACAGGCGCGAGAGAGACACACGCACACATGAGAGCGAGAGCTGGACGCATAAGGTAGAGAAGGCAATTAAAGAATGCACTGGGCTTGTTTTTGTTTTCATTTCTGTTTACAGCAATCAGTTTGTAGCGTGCATTGTTGCAATGTTACTTTTCTTGGTGGTTTATTAAATTAAAGATTTTTCAAATGTTCATTTTTTTCCCTGTGCTTAAAACTCATTAAAAAAAAGTGTTTTTAGCGAGCGGTTCTTAGCGCTATAGCGCAAACTATTGTAGTGTTAGTTTTCTCTGTTGTTCAAGGTTTTCTCAGTGTTATTCAATGTTTTTACATTTAGTTTACTATTACCCTGTGCATTCTATGGTATAACTAACTATATTTGTGAATTTCCCCTTGGGATTAATAAAGTATCTATCTATCTATCTTAGAAAGTAAAAAAAATATATATATATTTACATAAGGTTTGTACGGTCTGGAACGGATTAATTGTATTTACATACAATCCTATGGGGGAAATTGCTTCGGGTCACGACCAAATCGGTTTACAACCAGAGTTTTGGAACGAATTATTGTTGTGAACCGAGGTTCCACTGTAATGGTCCACAGAATGGCCAAACTATTCCAAATACCATAGCTGCTTTATTGTTGCTACTCTCACTGTACCTTCTTCTTCTTCTTCTTCTTCAGCTGCTCCCGTTAGGGGTTGCCACAGCGGATCATCTTTTCCATGTTACTCACACTGCACCACTCGGAGTATTTATATCACTGTATCTGAGTGTGGAATCACAGCTCTACAGCAGCTGAAAGAGAATTATCGGTATATAGCATCAGCACACGCTGCCATGCTGCCTATTTGAACTGCTCTCATAAGGCAAACACTTCAGAGCCTTTCCTGTACGGACCTCGCGGTTCAGAAACAGTTTTATCCCAAGAACTCTAAACGCACTTAATCAGTCCATCAAGTGCTCCTTGTAGAACTGTTTGTACTTATAATTACAATTACCTCACTGTAAACTTGCGATACAGTTACAATATTGCACAACCTGAGCCATTTTATAAAGTGCATATTTACATATGATAACGATATAATTTTTAAGATGAAATGCAGCAATTATACAGATAAAATTTTAACATCATTTAAATAATCTATATTGTTAATAAGTAAACATGTGAGCACACGGTGGGGAGTGGCGGCAGGCATGTGCATGTGCATTACTTTTCACGCTGACCGGGATTTATGGAGCGGAAGAACGTGGAAGTTGGCGTACGCACAGATTTATGCATCTGGATTTTTTTGTGCATTTCTACTTTTGTCCGTACACCGTGCTTTAGTGTGAATTCTATGCACGCCGTCATGCATGAGGCCCCAGGACTCTGCTCTTCTTATAAATCCTATACTTCTTTACAATTTGGATATCATATGCAAGCACCGTTTCAAGTACGTATATTTCCTTAAAAATAAAGGTGCCAGAGTTGTTCTTCTGAGATATGCCATTGGGAAACTATTTTTGGTTCCCAAAGGACACATCCACGTGAAGGTTCCAGAAAGAACCTTTATTTGTTTAGATCCATATAGTAAATAACCATGAATAGATAACAGATTTGTGAAATACCAATAAGCATGTGTCCAGTAACATGGCTATGTCCAGATTTTCTTAATCTGTGTTCTGCTAGGTAGCCCACCATACAATAAAGACTTCTATTTTTTTCTACCTATTATAAAGTTTTTTAAACACTTTGAAAGTATGAATCCCATTTCATGAATGTAACTGTAGGTTTTTTATGTCTCCACCCTCAATTGCTATAGTCCACGACAGGTCCAGCATGTAGATTCCTTAGGCCACGGGTCCTCACAGTCCTGGAAGGCCGCAGTGGCTGCAGGTTTTTGCTCCAACCCAATTGCTTAATAAGAAGCATTTATTGCTCAAGTAACACTTCTGCTTTACTTTAGTTGTCTTGCTCGTTAAGATTTTGAACCCTTATTGTTTATTTTAGTCTTAAACAGCTGCATTCTTGGTTTTTAATGGCTCCTAATTAGCAATAACATGCAAATGACAAAAGAGACCAGTATTTCCCCATTTGCTTGTTACCATTTACACCTGTGTGTATTTATTATGCACTATTGGGTTTAATTAAATACTTGGAAAGAACGTGAAGAGGAAAAAGTGAAGGACTGAGAGTTACTCATCCATTTTAGTCTTCAGATCATTTGGATGATATCCTTAGAAAGGGAAAGAAAATCTAGGATATGAGAATTACCTGACATAGCAGAGTTAAAGCACTAACAAGCCATGAAATTAAATTATTGGCAACAATTGCTTTCTAATTAAGCAACAGGGTTAGAACAAAAACCTGCTGCCACTGCGGTCCTGCAAGACTGAGAACCTTTGCCTTAGGCAAAACAACTATATTACGCTTTGATCAACTGAATTACAAAAACCATATCAGTAAAAGGTGTGTCTTTGAGAAAGACAGTTAACCTGATCAATAAAAGATGTGCAACATCAAAGCTTGTCCGTACAACTATAACAAAGAGGAAATTCACACAGATTTTTAACCTTTGCATAGATATCTGCATATAATTGCAAAAAGTATGATAATTTCTTGCACAATTAAAAGGTAAAACAGCAAGGAACATAAGTGGAGCTGGGATCAGTACTCAAACATAGCATAAAACTTTAACCATATTACCGGTAATAAGAACAGACAAGATTATTGTCTAAACAAATAAATCAGAAGCCAAATCACACTGAAAAAAACAGCAGAGAATGTAGTCTAAGCTGAACGAAAGCTGAACGAAAGGTATTTGCTTTGAAAACAAGTGCACTTAATTACAGATCACAAGGTTAACCTTTATATCATCTGGCTGTAAAAACCAGGAGACCCCATAAATACACTGAGATGTCACATACTCATAAGGTGCACCGCTAGTGATACGTGGCAATGCAGCAACTGTAATAAGGATTCAACTATGCTCAGAATTGAAGAGAAATGAAATGTATTAAAATAATGTTATTTCCTCATGTTTCACTTGTCACTCTGTTTTTGTAATATCCAGCATTTTCAGATAATTTGTCTGTTAAATGTTTTTAAATGATGAGTTTGAATAGGATGTTTAAAAGGAAGAAACAGCTTTTTGACAGAAAGCATATATATTGCGATGTGTAGGTCACAGACTTGCACAACTGAGAAAGAGGTGAGTCCAGGTTTCCAAAAAAATCAGCTTTATTGTTATGAAGGCCAGAACAATTGAAAGCAGGTGGCACAGTTGTAGCGCTGCTGCCTTGCAGTAAGGAGACCTGGGTTCGCTTCCTGGGTCCTCCCTGCATGGAGTTTGCATGTTTTCTCCGTGTCTGCATGGGTTTCCTCTGGGTGCTCCTGTTTCCTCCCACAGTCCAAAGACATGCAGGCTAGGTACACTGGCGATCCTAAATTGCCCCTAGTGTGTGCCTGGTGTGGGGGTGTGCCCTGCGGTGGGGGTTTGTTCCCGCCTTGCACCCTGTGCTGGCTGGGATTGGCTCCAGAAGACTCCATGACCCTGTGTTAGGATATAGCGGGTTTACAATGACTGACTGACAATTGAAAGCATTTTGAAACAGGAGATGTCAGTTCAGCACTCAAAACGTGCATCAAGCAAGCAGTAACATTGACGTTATCCTGCATTAGCTCCCTTCTCCAGATTAAAAGAACATAGTCTTCTTCGGGGAGAAGACAGAAAAAAACAGTCAAAAACCCGGTATGCCTACGAATTTGCAGTTGTACCAGACAACCAATCCCTGCTTACAGTAACAGAGTTCGGCACACAGTGCAGGTATGGGGTTGTCGGGGTCTTTTAGGAAATCTTTTTCACTGGTAAAAACAGCTATTTTTTATGATATCATAAACTGTTTAACTATAACTTCAGCCAGGGTTTTTATGAATGCCATCACTGATAAAAACTTTCTTACGTGTTGCTCTGGGGTTTGCAATTTATGGCAGAGGGTTCTAGGTGCTGCTTAAGAGTACAAGATAACACAGCCACAATACAAGATCTTCTTGTAACTAGTTACACAAGAGTGTTAATTCCCACCCTCGCTGAGCGTGAAGCTGCCACTTCAGTACTCTATCGGTGACATCAGAAATTGCTATTTATTTATATGAGCTCCTAAAATCGGAGACAAGGGCAGGTAGAATATTTGAGCCTCCAGAAGAAGGACAGGATTCAGAAGCATGAGCATCCCTTCTCCTTCCAGGAAGAAAGCCTGGGGATAAGTGTCAGATTATAGATTAATGACACCAGGGATAAGAAAGGGCCAGTAAGGAAGTAAACTTTATAAAGTCAGATGATGACCTGGGTAGGAAGACAGAAAACCCAAAAGAGAGCAGACCCATTAGAGAGCTCACCAGTGAGGCAGGCCGGCTGAGAGACTACATATCTAGTACTGTCTGGTGGTATACTTTGGATAGCCACCTCTCTATTTGCCTTTGTTTATGGTGCTGGTTATAATATTTAAAGATTAAAACTTATAAACTTGCTTTCTTGCTTATATGTTTTATTCTTTTTTTTCCAGTAGGAGTTTGGAAAATGAGCCTTTATCTTCACTAGATCAATCAAGGATGCAAGAAATAAGCTACAGATGACAGTCATATCTTGGTGAAGTCCGAAACTAGTGGACTATAGTTCTGTGTGTAAATGCATTGCAATTGTGAGATACATATCCCTAAAGTGTAAGAATTGACAAATGGGATTAATGACAGGGGTGTAACATATAACTGTAATCTACAGAAAAATAATATGTGCATTAGATAAAGCAGATTTTGTGTTTTAAGAAAAGGTCTTCCCAAAAGCTATTTTGATGATAAAAAAGCAACCAAATCTTAAAATGAAAATGCTTGATGATGTCACTAGCATGTGACTGAATAATGATTAACAAAATAAATAGAACTTGAAAACAATAGAACAAAATGTTAAAATTTGCTGTGCCATTTCACTGTCATACTATTGCATGAGAGCATTTAAGAAAATTGATATGTTAATTATTTGATCTCAGATGATAAAGGTTTTATCCTAAACTGACAATTTGGTAGCAAGGCAGGACATGAAAATACTAAGGGCAAACCAACAGGATAGTCATAATAGAGGATGTATGCATAACTAGCAAACAAAGCCAAAATCATGATGCAAAAATCACTAGTCAAAAACAGCAGAAAGAGGTCCTAATCATGAGTAAGACCTGCTTTCCCGAACTTTGCAGTTTTTCTCGATCACTTTGATGCAGTTCTCACATGAGGAACATCATTCTCGTTACTCTTAATGCAGTTCTCAAATCAGCAGCTTATCGCCCCACCCACATTAGCATTTCTCATTGTGTTTGACCAAATGGCCATTGTGTCTAAACATATTTCACTACTAAAGACATTTTGTCATTATATTGATGCATTTCTCATTTGACTCTGACAACTCATCAAAACAGTTTGTACATTTGTTAGTCAGAACTCCAGGTCTCTTACTCACTTTAATATTGTCCAGCATTGCATTAGTGTTTTAAATCGAATCACTTTAAACTTTTTTCAAGTATGTGTAAAAGAGCAAAGCCAATTACTCACTGCCAGTGTTAGTAGTAATTTGTCATTCAATTGAAAGCAAATAGAAGTGCATATTCTCAGAAGAGGTGTAGTTGAAACAAATAGAAACACATGCTCTCAATCTTGTATCCCAGGTGTATGTCATGGCACTGCAGTAATTACACATAAGCATATATGATGTTTGCTTTTCAGCCAGTGAGTAGTGCTGAAAATGGAGCAGGAAGAAGGTGTCATGTTGGTGCAAGAGCCAGGCTTTGTGAGAGGATGTGGTATGGCAAGGGGGAGAGGGGCACACAGAGGACATGGAAGAGTCAGGGGCAGGAGTAAAGGAAGAGGGGTGAATTGATACAATAGGGTGTCTAATGAAATAAGGGTAACAATTGTGGACCATGTTATCAACCATGGCCTAACTTTGGCTTAAGCGGGTCGCCAGTTGCAGCCTCAGGTGCCATGATCTGCAGTGACTTCTGTAATATGGACATTCAGGAATGAGAATAGGTATCTGATCCCATATTTACTGTTAATCTGTATCATATGCAACATTACAGTTCTGGAGTTTACTGTAAATAATAGAATCTGTGACCTTTGTATAACAATTGATAAACTGATGACCTTTGTATTGTCAGAATAGTACCAGTGCCTCATTTTGGTAGGAGAGGGCCACTTTTGACACACAAGCAGCAGATGACAATTGTGGACACGGTGAAATAAAACAATGCCATTAGCCTAAAAGAGACCCAGCGAGCTGTTGTGGAGGACAATGGAATTTTTCACAACATTGTCACTGTGAGCCTCTCCACCTTAGACAGGATTCTGAAGAGACATGCTGTTTCTACAAAACAGCTATACAAGGTTCAATTTGAGAGGAACGGCAAGAGTAAAAGAGCTTAGACATCTGTATGTACAGGTAAGGATATAGAGATGTCTTCTCTCTTTTCTAAGCTACACTGTGTCTCTTTGGATTTTGCAGAGAATACATGAGTTGGAAGACAATGAGACACCACACAATTTTGTATATGTGGATGAAGCAGGATTTGACCTGAATAAAGTAAGGACACGTGGCAGGTAAATCACTGGTCAGAAGGCCACAGTAGATGTGCCAGGCCAGCGTGGGGGCAACATCACAACATGAGCTGCATTGGGTAATTCACCAAGCTATAGCCATTGGGCCTTGCATCATAGACTGGCTTCTTCAGTTCTTATATGGGCTGTACAATGCCCTTATTCCCAAAAATGAAAGGGTGATTGTGAGAGCCAACATGCCACTTTATGTAGTAATTTGGGACAATGTAAGTTTTGAACCACTCCAACTGGGCGAGGAAAAGGTTTGAAACCCACCAACAAATGATGATGGTATTCCTGCCATTGTATTCACCTTTCCTCAACCCAGCTGAGGAATTCTTCTGTGCTTGGAGGTGGATGGTGCATGATCAACAGCCTCCTAATCCTATTTCTGTACAGAAGCAGAGGATACTGGCTGAGAGAACGTCACACCTGAGGTTTGTCGAGGCTGGGTGTGGCATGCAAAAAGATTTAATCCTCTGTGTCTCAGAAAGGAAGATATCAGGTATGATGTGGACAGAATGAGATGGCTTATAGAGGGGAGAGACAGGGTGCCCCTTAAGACATTTCATATTTTGCACTTCATAGTAATTTTAGATTTATATATATGTATGTGAGTGTAGTGTGACTTTATCATACTATACAGTAGTTGGTGGTATGTTCTAAGTTTGTATATTTTTCAGTTTTCTGATGCATACAGTTTTGTGTGTATTATTTTGCTTTTCTAAGTTTCAGCATTAAATACTGTGTAACATTTCAAAAATAATCCTTCACATTTCATTTTTGTGTTTGAATGTTTTTTTTTTTTACTCTACATTAGGCCGAAATTTCTTTGCAGTACTCCTTTTCAAAGCCAGTAAGCTTTTGATAAAAGTATAAAAACCTTTGGTGTCCAAGTCTTAAAACAGTAGTGAAAGGTTTTTATTCATTGGTTGCAGTGTTGACACATGTGAAAAAGATTTTGATCATTTTAGTGTATTTTGTACAGGCAAGTCTGTGTTATGAGAAATGCCTGAAGTGTTTGGAGAACTGTATTAAGAGCAGTGAGAATGAAGTTCCTGATGTGAGAATTGCACAAAAGCAATTGAGAAAAACTGCAATAATCAGCAATTATCATCATTACATAAAACACAAAGTGACCCAGAACCAGCATGTTGCTGAACACAACTACATTACTAAATGGCATCCTGGTAAAAAATAAATCAATATTGATAACATTATAATAACAATCATAATACTGAAACATTTGATCATAACAACAATGATTAAGAATTTGAAAAGGATTGAAGGACAGAGCCGCCCCTCAGCCCCAAGTCCTTAAAAACTTCTAGTTATGGTTAAACTTCTAGTCACAGATAAAAATGAGTAAAAACACAAAAAATTAAGTAAGAGTAGGGGGCATTGGGAGGCTACTGAAACATATGCTAAAAAAAATATATTACATTCTACTACTGTGAAGCCTACTCAGTTATTCATTCACATGTAATGATTACGAGCAGAGTTTCCAAAGGCTGTTATTAGTTAGAATGACTTTTTCAACCTACAAGACACATAATAAGTGAGAAACTGTGCCTTTCTGTTTTCAAGCAATGAAGATATAAGTCCACAGGGAGCAGCAGTAAAGATGAAGCAACATTTTTCAAAAGGGTCCTTCCTTTTATAAAGTAGGCCTATCTAGAGCCTCTTCAAATTGTTCATTTGTAAGGCACAGCTACTGTAGCAAACAGACTCCCCAAAATAAAGGCACACTGAAGCAAATCCACCTCAGATTTACAATCCATTCAAGCAGTCTTTCATTGTGCACCAAAGCTCTTAAGTTGAATAGGACAATTTAAATTTATTTGAGTCAATGAGTCATTCAGTGCAGCCATGCTTGTCATTTTCTTTTCAAATAAGCAACACCATTGAAGATTTAAGCTAAGCCTTTAAATTAAAAGATGAAATTAATCTAAATTTAAATCTTTTTTTGAAGCCATGAAATCAGGATGGGTTGCTTTTAATGTTAAATTATAACAAGGCAAATTAACATTTACAGATATCTCAGCAATATATCTAAGAAAGGTAATAATCTGAACTGCATTTTACAATTTCTAAAATTGATTTGAAGATACTACAACTGAAGCAGCACCCACAAGAATCTGGCTATACTTAGAATAATGTCAAGGAAAACCAAAATTATTCGTTCACAAAATATTGCAGGGATGCTGTAGGTGATCACTCATGATGAGCAAACCCCACTGAATTCTCTTTGCCTCACGTTTGGTGAAATTGCACAAATGTTCGGGAATTTCACTGATCTCATCAAAATGCATTGAAGTCAATAGGAATAGGAAGGAGAAACTGAACTACTTTGTGTGGATTATAATGGTGTAATGGTCTTTTAAGTGGCTCTGGGGGCTATGAAATGATCTGACAACATTGCTCAGTACTTACCACTACATCAGCGTGCTGCCCTAAGATAAATTTATGTCGAGCATCAGCCTGTATTGTTGCTTTCTAGAGCTGGCACAGTTACAGAGGAAGCACGCTTTACACACAAGTTTCATATCTCATGGTAACAGAAACCTTTATAAGTGATCGATTAAGTGATGCCAATGGCTTAACTCATCTGAGATGCTTGCCTTCTGCAGCCCTGCCCCTCTACAGTGGGACAATTCTGTACAGGATGTCTTTGAATTCTTTTTAATTTTTAAACAAATAGACCTGCATCCTTTTAAAAATTAACTAAGCTTGTATTTTGTCGTAAAAGGCTTTAAGTCCTTGAATAAAGGTGTATTCTTTGTTTTCTTTCTTCTTCTTTATTTTATTTGTGCAACTCTGGGCAGTTATACTAATTAAGCATTAAAACAGTAAAAAACACAAGCAGAAATCATAAAATTCACAGAGGCTTCGCCTCCACAATCGCAGTGCATATAAGAGTTACAGTATACCAAAGGGAGAGCAATAGAGGAGCACAGACAAGGAACCCATCTAATCCCTGGAATTAGCAGTAGAGGGCTGGAAATCTCTGCTGATCCAGGACTCATTCAATTTTATGAATGTCAGTTTATCCACAGAATCTCAAAGTAATGGCGGTTGGGAATGCACAGCTCATAAGCTAGCGAAAGGGGGCAATGTCCACCAGTTGATATGGCAGGAGTTGCAGTGCAAACAACTTTGCCAGGTTCCCACTTTGGAGGTCCTTCTTATGGTGCTGTACTCTAACAGGCGAGGAAGGGGAGGGTGTGTGGAAGAGGAAGAGCTGCACATCAGCCATCTCTGAGTTTAAGCTTCTACTCTCTGTTCTGTAGCAGAGGACTGGCTTTCACTGGCAGACTCAGAGAATGTGATGTAAGGGAACAACATTAAATTATCAGGGGTCTGTTCTGCTTTCTGATGCCATGCTGGGGCTCGCAAAGTATCTTGGGGCACTAGAAAACAAACTTTGTATTAGTCTGCCACACAGCACATTTCAGGGAATAATTTGGTGAACAAGGTTATCAGTGAATCCAGCAAACATACTGTGAAAATTCTTTGGCAAATTTTAGTGATCAAAACTAGTTGTCACAGGGGGATTACGAAGAATTAGTACTACTGACAACACAAAAAAGCTTTTGCTTCTCTCGGTTTATTAAACAGATTATTCCATGGATACCTGGTTATCTCTTCTACTTGCCCATCTTCAAAGTGCCACAAAGCATTCTGCTTCCTTATGTCCTCTCTCTCACTCCTTCACTATCTGGTCCTGCTTTCTCCTATACGTGAGTCTTTCTACAATAAACCTCCAAATTCCTGTCTCTAGAGTTCCTCTAGCCATGTCAGAACTTAAATCCTTTCCCTCGACCGTTGAGGTGCAGGCCCAGAATCATCTTTGAATTTAATGGCAGCCCCATAAACTCCAATCAACATTTAAAGGGGCAGACCTATGAAATGTTAAACTGTTCCTTTAGATGAGATAACAATAAATAAACACATCCAACTGCAAAAGCAATTACTGAAAAATAATGACTAAAATCATAGTAAGTTTCAAGGGCATCAGTGAAAACATGAACAAATGGATGACATCCGATTAAAACCAATGACATCTTAGCTGCAGTAGAAGTTACAGTGCAGAGAGAGAATTGCAGTGATTGAGGAATAAATATCTCCTGAGAGGATGCTTCAGAAATAATGGTGTTTATTTTGTAGAAAAAAGAGCAGTTTTTCATGAAGTACTGTAGGTTGTTAACTAATGCGTTGCTTGATAGCACTTAGATCCCATTTCACATTTAGCTTGATAATCTGTGTGGATTTGGCATGTTCTCCCCAGACTTATGCTTCTTCTTACACATGCTTGAAACTCAGTCAGAATCTATCAACTTTTCCATTGCCTGTTATTGAATTTGTGGGAATACATTGGTAGGCTGTTGTTGTAACCAGAATAAGCTCCAGTCCCTCATGACTGTGAAATGAATTAAGTGAATGAGAAAATAAATGAAAACATAGATTAAACATTTTTGGGTTGGATAACTAACGGCGGGACAGTGTTTTGATTTTATTCTTACGTTGCCAAAAGACCAGCTATTGTTGTAATCCTTTTATTGCACTCCTTTTTCATTTAGTCAATAAAAATTTGATCACAAAAAATATTTAGAACGAAAAATGCTAACACTAGCACTAACACAGGATAAGAACTAACTCTGGTCAGGTTGCCAAAAGAAAGCACGGGAACTGTAAATTACAAGTCTAAAAGAAGAAAACGTTACTCAGAAGTGAATGCCAGAAACAGAGGCCATGGGGATAGACAGAGAGATACTGTAGATAGATAGATAGATAGATAGATAGATAGATAGATAGATAGATAGATAGATAGATAGATAGATAGATAGATAGATAGAGATCTATCTATCTATCTATATATATATACTCAGCAAAAAAAGAAACGTCCCTTTTTCAGGACTGTGTATTTCAACAATAATGTTTTAAAAATCCAAATAACTTTACAGATCTTCATTGTAAAGGGTTTAAACAATGTTTTCCATGCATGTTAAATTACCATAATCAATTAATTAACATGCACCTATGGAATGGTCGTTAAGACCTTAACAGCTTACAGAAAGTAGGCATTTAAGGTCACAGTTCTAAAAACGCAGGACACTAAAGAGACTTGTCTACCGACTGTGAAAAACACCCAAAGAAAGATGCCCAGGGTCCCTGCTCATCTGCGTGAACGTGCATTAGGCATGCTGCAGGGAGGCATGAGGACTGCTGATGTGGCTAGGGCAATAAATTGCCATGTCCGCACTGTGAGACGCCTAAGACAGCGCTACAGGGAGACAGGAAGGACAGCTGATCATCCTCGCAGTGGAAGAGCCCGGATCTCAATCCCATTGAGCACGTCTGGGACCTGTTGGATCGCAGGGTGAGGGCAAGGGCCATTCCCCCCAGAAATGTCCAGGAACTTGCAGGTGCCTTGGTGGAAGAGTGGGGTAACATCTCACAGCAAGAACTGACAAATCTGGTCCAGTCCATGAGGAGGAGATGCACTGCAGTACTTCAAGCAGCTGGTGGCCACACCAGATACTGTCTGGTACTTTTGATTTTGAGCCTCCCTTCATTCAGGGACACATTGTGAAACATTTTTAGTTTATGTCTTATGGTGTGGACTCTTTTACTGTTCATACAAATATTTACACATTAAGTTTACTGAAAGTAAAAACAGTTGAAAGTCAGAGGACTTTATATATATATATATATATTGTCACACACGTGCAATTAGGGGGCAGCTACAGGGCCTGACGACCTGCGAGAAACCACAAGATGGGTAACTAAGGCAGCGTATTAACACTTCTCTCTTTATTTTGCCAAGAAAGACAAGGAACAAAAAACTACGGCACCTTGAATTCATTCCGAAAACATCATCCCGACATCCAAAGAGGTTCCGCATTGTTCCCAACTCACCCTGATGACTTCACCTCCGGTCTCTCACGGGTGACATCACCTTCGCCGAAAGATCATCCATGTCACCCTTCTCCCAGTCTTACTTCCGTTCCAAATCACATAAATTGCTCCGTGTATCTGCCATTGTTTGTCAACTGTCTATTGCAAACCTGACCATTGTACTGAACAACCAAGTTCTTACTCAGACTTACAGTATACAGGGACGGATTCCCCAACCCTTAAACCAGGAGTCTCCAACTCCAGTCCTGGAGAGCTACTGTGGCTGCAAGTTTTCATTTTAACTCTTTTCTTAATTAGTGACCAGTTTTTGCTGCTAATTAACTACTTCCCCTTATTTTAATTGACTTTTCTTGAGACTCTGACCGCTGAATTGATTCCTTAAACAGCATCTAAACATAAATTTCATGTGATGTGAGCCAACAGATGACCTAACTAAGTTGGGGCCTCAAACTCCAACCAACTTCATCACTTCATTCAGTTTTTTAATTTGAAGCCAATTCTCATTGCTAATTAAACCTGTTATTTAATTCCATGGCACTTATTCTGCCATGGGAGACATTTTCAGAACTGTTGATTTTATTTTTAAGAGTGCCGTCAAAATGTTTTGTGCACCTAAACAGATCAACATTGCTGAGGCCTTCACCTTTCTTTATTTTCAGTTATTGTGTGATGGACGTTGGTTGTTGTTTATGTGTTGGTACATTTTGTGTCTTAATATTGTTTGTTTGCTAATTAAGGAAAAAAGAAATAATTAAGGGGCCTGAGTATTAAGTTGTGCATCAATTAAAATTAATGCAAATAGTTACTTAGCAGCAAAATCTTGTCACTAATTAAGAAAAGGGTTAGAATGAAACCTGCAGCCACAGTAGCTCTCCAGGGGCCTCATGTATAACGCCGTGCGTAGAACTCGCACTATAACATGGCGTAAGCACAAAAGCCAAAATGTGTTTACGCACAGAAAAATCCAGATGCAGGAATCTGTGCGTACTCCAACTTCCACGTTCTTCCGCTATATAAATCCCGATCAGCGTGAAAACGCACATTATGTAACGCCCCAAATCCTCCCAGAATTATGCCTATTTGAATATGCAAATCAATATAAATCGCCCTTAAGCGCAGCCTTCTGTGAAAAGACAATGGGAAAAGCACAGGGGAAAATATAAGAATTTCAGCGAATACCAAGTGGAGGCAAATGAAAAACATACTATTTGTTCAAATAAACCGTAGTATAATCAACAAAAGGAAGTTGATCGAGTGACATAGCGTGTTGGAGAAACTTGAAAGTTCACATTCACAAAATCGCACAATGCTGGAAATAAAAAAGAAGTCACATATCAAAGTTGCCGTGAAAAGAAGAGTTGTAAGCCCACTGTCTGAGTGTCATATGAAAGCTTATTAGGGTACAGAGAAAAAAGGCACACAGTGAGGAAAAAGCACGAAATGTCAACTTCAATCTCGACATTTCCACTTTAATCATGTAGTTTATTTTGTCATTAAAGTAGAACATCATAAACTTCATCTTAAAATCGTTTAATTAACCAGTTTCTCAAATCACATCGTAATTAAAGTAGCACGTTAAATGCTTTGTTTTGTATTTGATCTTCTATGTGTGTGAATCACTACTTGCTTCTTAAGCCGGCTCTCTTCCTCCAACTGGACACAGAATCCATTACATTCGTAATATTACAGTTCTCTGAATAACTAAAATACTGAGATGTATACGTGATATCATTTTCATGATGATAGGAGTTAAAGCATGTTATTAAACATGTGTTTCACTTCGATGAAATAATTTATTGCAGCAGTACTCAGGGGCGGCTCTAGGCTTGTAGTGGCACTGGGCAGAGGAAGAATCGGTGGCTCCTTCGCCCGCCCGTCAGTAAGGTAGCTTATGCACGATGGATGGCTACGTCCATTGCGGACACTGCACAGCCGCCTCGTGCTCATGACACAAGCATTTAACTTTTGCCGAAATTTGTCGCTGTGTTTTTAGCTGTGTTGTTATTTTCTCTTTCTGTTTTGAATTCAATATATATTGGCATAGCTGCCACTGCAGTCAGTGCTTTTCTTTCCCCAAGTAACCGATCGCCATGCAATCAGCTCTGTAATAGACGTTAAGCCATCTGTAAGCTTAGCGCCGATTCTTCAAAACGTTTAAAGAACATTGAAATATCTTCGTAGTACATGTTTAATTATTCTATCCTTAACGACACTCCCAATGAAGAATATAGATTATTTAAATGAAGTTAAAGTTTTATCTGTATAATTTAATAAACATATTTTGCTGAATTTCACCTTATAAATGATATCGTTTCTGTTTCTGAACCGCGAGGTCCATACAGGAAAGGCTTTAAAAGTTTTGCAGTGGCTGAGACAGCGTGTCCTTGAAGCTGTATACCGATAATTTCTTTTCCGATCAGCTGCTGCTGTGATTCACACTCAGATACAGTGATATAAATACTCTGAGTGGTGCAGTGAGAGAAATATTGGAAAAGATGATCCGCTGTGGCAACTCCTAACAAGAGGAGCTGAAAGAAGAAGAAGAAGTGAGAGTAACAACGCTAAAGCAGTTATGGTATTTAGAATACTATGGCTGTTCCCTCTACCATTATATTGTTACAAGTTAATTACAATCAGATGCATTACACTAATAAACAATATGCAGTTAGTTTCGGTGTATTTATAAAGCCGCGTCAGGAAAATAAGGTGTAACCACACAGGAACAGTAGCACTGCATTGACGCTGGGTGCCGCCAGTCTGCAAAACCGAGCGGAGAACTTGCGTACGACAAGGTATGAGTTACCGTGGAAAAGTGCGTGGCTTTACGCCAAGTGTAGGTTTTATACATCGTGATTTGAACGTGGAAAGGTTCTTACAACGTTTCTGTGCGTACGCACCGTTTATACATGAGGCCCCAGGACTGGAGTTGGAGACCCCTGCCTTAAACTGTGTTCCTGTATATATATATATATATATATATATATATATATATATATATATGCAAAGTCTGAGCACACACCAGATTGACTGAAAAGAAACACAATTAAAAAAAAGAAAGAAAACCTTGGTCTTAGCGGAAGCGCTAGTGAGGCACTATGCAGGCATATTTCTGTTGGTATAAAGGAGCCCCAGTAGTGTTTCCTGACACACTTCTGCTGAATGGTTGATTAGCCATAAGTCCTCGGCATTAGTGTGTCAGAGACAGGATGTGCAGCATTGTTCATATTGGCACTCAGTTTTATTTTAATTCTCTCTTTCACTACCATCTCCAGGGGGTCCAGAATGTGTCCCATAACTGAGCCTGCCCTTTTAATCAGCTTGTTAATTTGGTGGAGCTCAATTGAAGTGATGTTACTCACCCAGCAAACCACAGCATGTACAACTGCACTGGCAATCACAGAGTTGTAGAAGATGTAAAGGATGTCACTTTGATGTGAATATGGCTAAAAATGAGGAAAGTACCACTCTGAAGTACATTTAAGCGTGCTGATCTAATTAAAGATAGTAGTCATCCATAAATAAAGTGCATCAATAATTGGTCTTTCATCATCATGTATGCTTCAGATGTAATACTGTAACTAATATTCAGTTTATTGTATTCCTGAAAAAAGATAAACTGCTAATGTATACTGTCTTAAGGCGCTTTTCCACTGCATAGTACGGCACAGCACGGTTCAGTACAGCTCACCTTGGTTCGGCTCAGTTCGGCTCGGTTTGCTTTTCGACTGCAGTTTAGTACCGCTTTAGAGTGGGCGGGATTATTCATGTGTCGTTATAGTTGCGCCGCCTCTACTGCCGTGACACCGTGGAACTTTTACAACAACACGCAGACAACGACAACATCTTTAGCTCGACGACGTGCAAGGGTAAGCATCTAAAAAAAGCACATCACTAGCTAACTTTTATCACTGTTGCAAAGCATAAAATGAACTTAACTGCCAGTGTAACATTAAAATGCTGATTCTGTATATTACAGATCTTCCACATTTTGCAAAAAAGTTGCCGCAACAGACCATCTGTTTGGACATTTAACCGTGCTTCAGAGTGGTGGGATGTGATTGTTCCCGGTTTTACAAACACTCAGTGGCTGGAGAACTTTCGAATGTCTGAAGAAACATTCATCCACTTATGCAACAAACTGCATCCAGCGATGGAGAGACGGGACACAAACTTCCGCGTGTATAAAGAAAAGAATAGCCAGTGACGCAGTAATGATGATTTTCTCTGGCCAATCAGTGACCAACAGTTTACACGTCACGTTTTGGTAACGGTTCGGCGCGCTTGGAACCTCGGCTGAGGTGGTACTAAAAAAAGGACCAGGTACCAGGTACTGTTCCCAGTGGAAAACCCCCCAAAAGTGAGCTGAACTGAACCGTGTTGTGCCGTACTATGCAGTGGAAAAGCGCCATTATATGGCTGATAGCATTTTGATCATTTGTGAAGAAAAGAGAATTGTGGTAAGCTACACTCCAGATTAGAAGTGTGACAGGAAAAAACAATTGTGATATAGGGATAGATGGACTAATCCAAACATAAGTAATCATCCATGATTTCATAGATGAAGTTTAGTGATGATCTTCAAAAAACATGTTACACTTTTCAAAATAAAGGAAAAGAAAATTAGACAAAATGTTGTGGACTCTTATTATGCCTCTTTATCACATACAGTATCACAATAAGCAAGAGCCACCGTAGTCAGCATTTCTAATGATACAAAGTAACCATACCACTCTTGAAGAAACTTCATTAGGTTAAGTATACTCATGCAAAACATTTAGGTTCTTTTGGTCTAACCATTCATATATACAGTATATTCATATATCTTTTGATCTTGTCTCACTTTCACAGTTAAAAAGAACTATTGACACCCTTAAACCCACTCTCAGTCCTCTTGATACAGTACCACCCTGCCTCTTAGTGGAAGCCTTTGATGTTTTGGGCCCATCTTTACTAGCCATTATAAATGATTCTATTAGGGTGGGGGTTGAGCCCTCATTTTTTAAACATGCTGCAGTGTGTCCCTGTCTAAAAAAGGCAGAATTAGATCCTGGAGTTTTAGCCAATTTTCGACCGATTTCCCAATTGCCATTTCTGGCTAAAATATTAGAAAGAATTATTTATAATCAATTGGTTGATCACCTTAACTCGAATAATTTATTTGAGATCTACCAATCTGGCTTTAGGCGTTATCATGGTGTTGAGACGGCACTCCTGAAAGTATTCAATGACATCTCTCTTATTACTGACTCAGGTGACGCTGCACTCCTTCTCCTCCTTGACCTGTCCGCTGGCCTTGGACACTATTGGCCATGAGATATTGCTTTTGTAGCTTGAACATCTTGCTGAACCTAAAGGGGCCGCTCTTAACTGGTTCAGGTCATATCTAATTGGTAGACACTTTTCAGTGACTTTAAATTCCTCTTTTTCATCTACTGTTCCTCTTAAATATGGTGTTCCTCTGAAATCCATTTTAGGTCTTATTTTATTCTCTATATACCTTCACCCTATTGGAGCTATTTTTAGGAAATGTAACATTTCTTTTCACTGCTATGCTGATGATACACAGGTTTATATTCCCGTCTGCAACTCGGCAATGAATCAACTGCACAGCTGTCTTTTTGAACTAAGATCCTGGATGGCTAATAATTTTCTTGATCTGAATCAAAGTAAAATGGAGGTGCTTATAGTGGGTCCATCAGCTAAAGCCCAAATTGGTCTTGGACTTCTCTGCTCTTCCTCTGTCTTTTGCAAACCTCAAGTCCACAATCTTGGTGTTATTTTTGACAGTAACCTCTCTTTTGAGAAACAGATTAATTCTGTAGTTAAGAGTAAGATAAAACCTTTTTTCATCTTCTAGGGATCTTGAGAAAGCTACTCATGCTTTAATCTTTTCTCGCCTTAATTACTGTAACTCGCTGTATTCTGGGATTAGCAAATCCCTGATAACACAGGTTACAGTTGGTCCAGAATGCTGCCGCTTGCTTTCTGGTGGAGGCAAGAAAGTCTGATTCTGTTTCTCCAATATTAGCTTCTTTGCACTGGCTGCCTGTCAGTTTTCAAATTGATTTTAAAATCTTATTGCTATTTTTAAATCTTTACATGAGCTTGTTCCTGCCTATTTATCTGAATTGTGTGCTTTACACAAGCCATCTAGATTTGCTTAGATCTTCTGGTCAGTTGTCTTTTGTTGTCCCTCGTACCAAGTGTAAAACCAAGGGGGACAGGGTTTTTACAGGTGCTGCTCCTTGCCTGTAGAACTCTTTACCTCATCATATAAAGGAGTCGTCTACAATTGAACTGCTCAAAACAAGATTAAAGACTCATTTCTATTCACTTGCTTTCCGTGACCTTCAGTAATACTGATGGTTTCCTCATTGTGATTATGTATTCTTACTTCTATTTATTATTTATTTTATTTATGTTCATTTATTTTATTTCTATTTATGTTATTTATGTTGTGTTTTTTCTTCTTTTATTTTAAAGCACTTTGTTCACAGCATTCCTATATTGTTTTAAATGTGCTATATAAATAAATTGACATAAAATGGAAACCCCGCTCCCCTATAAAATATCAGGGTCTGTGATGTCCTTGTTTTAGGAAGCCACACATGTGGAGTGCCAGTCCTGAATTCGTAAAGTGATTGGGTTTAGAGTGTAATCAGAATCAGACTCACTTTTTTTTACCTAGCACTTAATGTAAAGGAATTTAAGCTTTGGGGCTGCTTATAACATAACACAACATCACATAAGTTAAATAACATACATTATAAACAGTTGAGGAATAGTAAAATTCTAAAAGAGATGTGCAAATGATGATGTGCAAGTCAAGGCATGAGTGTATATTGTGTATGGACATGCACACACATACATATACATATACTGTACAAACATCTAAAGACGGTATATGAGAGAACACATGGGTAAGGCGATACATTGAAGTAAGTGGGAGATAGACTGCAGTGTCCTAAGAAAATCAGATGCAAAACTAGAATCTGTGTGCCCAACTAGGCTGTGGACAGAGCAGTTAGATGTTTTATTTTTATTTCATATTTTAATCATTTGCATTTCCTTTGCAATGTGCATTGCATTGCCATCCATATATTTTAATAAATACCCTTAGTCATTTCACAAAGCAAACAATTCCCATGATGATGATGTTTTATTGATGGTGTCCTACTCTTTATAGAGATCCCTTCTGGATGTCCATCTACTCTTGATGAGCTCTAATACTTATTCTCAAAGATATCAGATCATGGATGCCTGTCAACTTCCTATAGGTAAACATTTCCATCTCAACACAAGAACTTCAATTCCATTTCAGTTAATATCAGATCCTGCCAATTTATTCAAGCCATGGACTCATACTTGACACTGTTTTGAATTTTGAATTTCACATGTTGTATTCAATCACGTACAAAATATTACTGGATTCCAGGTCTTCATCTCCTCCTCTGATGCAGAAATACTCTGCCTCACATTCATTAACCTCACAGCAGGATTATTGCCATTCTCAGTTCAACAAGTCATCCAGCTCACAGTATTAGCACACTGTAATAGTTTTATAAAGCTGCTTTCAGAATCCAATCACTATGAACACAACTGACACAATTACACTGATTTTCTGCTCAAGAATATTGTACCACTTTGGACAATAATAACTAACCAAAAAATAATAAAAATGTTAATTCAAAAAGTTAATAATAAACAAAAATAGTAGAGCAGCACTGGGCACAGTGGCCAGCGTTGCTGCCTCACACCGCCAAAGTCCTAGGATCAGATCCGGGCCTTATTATTCCTGTGTCCACATTGGCTGTCTGTCTCCCAGTAAAACCTGCAGGTTACATGGATCGGCAAGTCATAGAGTGTGAAAGTATCTTAAAATGGATTGGCTTCTTCTCCAGTGTTGGTTCTTTCCTTACACCTGGTGATTCTGGGTTAGATTTTGCAAATAAAGAAGTGGGCTTAAGCAATGAGTATCAAATAATAATACTTACTAGCCAACCCGCGGCGTACCATACGCCGCATAATCAGGCCGATTTTTTAATGATTTTTAAGCACAGGGAGAAAATTAACATTTGAAAAATCGGTAATGTAATAAATCAGCAAGAAAAGCAACATTGTAACAATGCACGGAACGAACCAACACACAATCGTCCATGACTGAAAACTGGCGGACCCTCATCGTGCCAGACGGAGGGATGCGAGTGCACTGCGCTCAGGCGTGGAGTGTGGAACGGCAGGAGAGGAGAAGGACGTCCACTCAGCTCCCTCCGTCATGCTAGTCTGCTGATTTCTTGTTCAGTATGCACTGCCCGCTCATGTGCCCACCTCCAACTCGTCACTGGAGTCGCTGTCGTCTTTACACAGTCCAGATGCACCTGTGACTCACGTAGACATTTCATTGCTCTGTGCGGTTTTGGCTGCTTTTCTATATATAATCCACCAAGACACCCGACCACGGTAGTCGCGAGGTGGGAGAGGGGTGTGTACAAAGGGTAGTGACGTAACCAGTGGGAGCGTATGAGTCGCACTTAGTGGGAATTAGACACACGCTCAATCTCATGCATAATTATTAATTGAATGCTAAACACTTCTGGAAAGACACAGTTGTCTAAAACGGGTTGGTGTGAGAATACAACAGTAAGCGAATGAAAAGATGGAACTCTGGAGAGAGCAAAATACAACACAATAGTGAAGCGGCAGCATAACAAACACCGCATAATTATTTATTGATGGTTGAACACTTCTGGAAAGACACAGTTGTCTAAAAAGGGAGGGTTTGAGGATACAACAGAAAGTGAATGAAAAGATGGAACTCTGGAGAGAGCAACATATAATTGTCCGTGAGTGAAGAAGACGCATGTTTGTCGCGGATGCGAATTGCTGTATGTAGTGTGCAAAACAGTTTGCTATGGTGCATGCGGTCGTGTGACGTAACCGAAAACTCGGTTTTTAAAGACTGTTTACTTCATTGTGTTTTAACCTCAGTGGGAAAGGATTGTTTTAAGGATCCCATTGGATACCCCTCTATGAACAGTCAACGTGGCTTGGAGGTGCCAGGAGTTGGTGGGCGTGGCTCCTTCCTCCGTGCGCCATAAGTGTCTTACTTGTCGGCGGCTCAGTGAATCCACGCCCCTTCCGGCGTGCTTTCCATGGTTGTCTTGCCTTAGTGAATTATATATATAGATTTTATTAAAGCATTCAAGTTGTCCTTCTACGTGGGCTGATTAAAAAGTAATGAGACTGTACCCGTTTCTCTTTCATGGAGGTAGACATGGGAATGTTGTGTAGGTGTTTGTGAAACAGCATACATTGACGTGTGTGAACCTGCAGAAGACATTCCTGGGAGAGTACAGTAGAGGTGTGTGATTGAATTTTGTGCTAAGCTTGGGAAGCGCAATAATGAAACCCTGGAAATGTTACAGCAAGCATACAGCTGTGGTGGAAGCACTTTAAGGTCACTAAAATGTGACTGAATGATGAAGTGCGTTCACGGAATAAGAACTGAGTTTTCAGGGTACACACCTGACATACACAAACCATTTTCAGTTCCTCTATCAAAATTTGTTGAGTTTGTTTGAATGAGATGCCAAATGAAGGTGCATGTTTGCATAAAATGAGGCTCTTGTTTTGTTGCAACAGTTTATTAGCCTTGGCAATCTAGACATCCATGTTCTGCAGTAGAGGGCCTCCCCAATCGTGCTTTGTCATTCACTCATGTGTTGCCAACCTTAAAGCGCTTCCACTACTGAAATACAGCAGTACAGCTAATCGTTTCATCACTGTACGATTGCCATAACATTTCAAGAATTTTATAACACTCTTTCCAAACATTACACAAAATTCAATCACACACCTCTGATGTTCTCTCATAAGGATGTGTTCTTCATCTGCTATCACAACACGTACGAGGTGCTTCCACTCACTGTGACAGAGCGCTGAAGAATATGGCTGTCCAACTGCAGGTTCACACATTTATGTAAGCCATTCAGAAACACCTGCACAGCATTCCCATACCTACCTCCATGTAAGAGAAATAGGGTCAATCACAACACTTTTCAATCAGCCCTTGTACACTCCAAAGAGGTCTGTCCTAAGATGACTCTAAATTGCCCAAGTATAAGTGAGTGTTTCAGGGTGCGGTCTGGTGCCTGATGTTGCTGCTATCTCGAATAATGGGATTAAGCAAGTTTTGAAAATGGATTGTTTCACATAATGATAAAAAAGGTTATGCTGATGTGGAGTGTGGAGGCTCCAGATTTACTCCGACTGAAATTTTGTAAATAAAGAGAAAGATTAAATGATCTTTTTTCACTGAAATATTTCTTTATAAAATCAGTGATTATTGAATACATATTGAAGATTCAGCATTGGAGTTATATTATCAATATGAGTCTCTGTCTGAAATGTCACTTACCAAAATCTACATTAAATGCCTTTCAATCCAAAATGATTTTTCACCAAGACAGTAAGCGGACCCTGCATTCAGGGGAATGTCGGGGGCAGGTGTTATTTGTCTGTGTTAATCTGTGTCGCTGGAAATGCTGACAATTTGTAAATGATGGAGATGCAGTGTCCCTCGGCCAGGCTGCTTTGTAATTCTGCTTGGGGTTGTGCGTTTACTGTGTGTCAATTTCTGCATTGGTCCTGTGAATCCTGCCATCCTTCTACTCCTGCGTACACTGACTTAAAGTTCTGATTCAGCATTGGTCTTGTTTGTAAGTGTTTGGGTTATAAATAGTGTGCATTTCTTGTGCACCATACAAGAGGGGTAGTGTAGCCTATATGCATCTGTCAATGTAAGGGAAAAATGACATAATGGTGCCACAGCTCAGTGCTCTGTACCTCAGCAGATGTTATTCACTGTCTACAACTTCGATTACTCTGTTTAGGTACTGTTGGATTTTTCAAAAAAGTGCTATATTTAAAATTACTGTTTCTATATGTCCGGGGTTTGTTTCCTGCCTTGCGCCCTGTGTTGGCTGGGATTGACCCCAGCAGACTTCCGTGACCCTGTAGTTAGGATATAGTGGGTTGGATAATGAATGGATGGTTTCTATATGTGTGTGCCCATCCAGACATTTTAATGGCTATCATCCTTCCATTTTCTCTCCCACAGTTTTGGCCCATTGTGGGGAACACTCACCCAACTCAAACAGGGCAATTGTTTTTGTGCCTTACTGTAGTTATTTAAATGTTATTTATCGTTATAGTTTGTAATCATTGCACTATTATTTTAGTGTGTGTTTTTTCAACAGCAGGTGTCATTTTCTACATTTTTGATATCTATTACTAACACATGAGCTGAGAGTGATGAGACCAGTAATGTCATCAAACTGACAATATTGAAAGTTGGTGGCACACATTGATCTGTGTTCAAACTTTGGATCATCTACTTCTTAAAAATTAACATTAGTTTAGAATTTTAAGAATCAAATAAGAGCACATCCTTAGATACAAATCTTGGTGTTTGACCACAAGAATGGATTGGGTGTTGGTTTTCCTGGTCATGCTGTGTGCTTTTCACACAAAGGTGTTATTTGACTATTAACTAGTAAACAATTCCTGTTTACTAAAATACTCAAAAGCCCATTTGGATTCATTATCGTAACAAAAGTACTTTCATAACAAAATGAAGTTCACACATTTTCTCTGTGACTACATGGATTTCTCTCACTTTTTCTGCATACACCCCAAAGAATGTGTTTTGGGTTAATCAATTACAGACATAATTGATTTTTAAATAGCATGTCCTCTAAAGCCTACAAGACTTTTCCAGCGATTTACAGTCATAGCTTTCATTTACATAATCTTAGCCACTCAGAGGTGGTCAGCATTTGCTCTCATGAAGTCGAAACCCTTTAATGTGACATACTCAACAATTAAGACCAACTAGTCTGCAACTTGTTCTGATAAAATCAGACAGGTTTCATTTTCTCTTTAGTAAGAGGAGCAGGCTGTGTAGTGTGTACTGTATGTAGGAGTGCTGACAACCAATGAATGCTTATTACCAAGAAGTCCAATCCATAGAATGAAGCGACAAGGAAAAGGAGCACCTGAGTTTTGATCCGTGAAAACAGAAGAGAGTCTTATGTGTCTGATGTCTCATTTTAGATACTAAAACAAGATGGAAATAAGAAAAAGGGGCCAAGATTGCTGCGGATCTTGCTGCAGTTATTAACCCTTCATACAGCTCCAGCTCCATCAGGCAGCACGCTATCTTTTCAGAATAAAGGGATGAGTATGACTGTACTGGGAAGTCATAACCCAGCCAGTACGAAACCATGCACAAAGACTTTTGGCTGTGTAATTTGACATGGTGCACTGACTTCTTCTTCTTCTTCTTCTTCTTCTTCTTCTTCTTCTTCCGGCTGCTCCCGTTAGGGGTTGCCATAGCAGATCATCTTTTTCCATGTCATAAAGCACTGACTGCTGTTGGCAAATCTGACATCACTAAGCAAAAGGGAAATACATTATATAACTTATTTGATTTAATTATTTGTCAATGAAGGATACGTCATATTGCCATTCCAACTATGTCTGTATAAAAAATACCATGAGTGGCCATTCTGATGCACTGATTAGTGCTGGTGCCTCACAGTTGCAGAGTCCCAGGTTCAAATCCAAGTCCTGCCACTGCTTACATGAACTTTCCATGTTCTTGCTGTAACTGTGAAGATCTCCTCCTAAATCTCAAAGACAATCAGGTAAGGTCGAAGGGTGACACTGAGTTGGCCTGGTGTGAATGAAGGTACCATACAACACACAGGCATATCATTTAGAGTTGCCTCCTGCAACAAAAGCCTCTAGCTCAGTGAAACCTTGTATTGGAATGTGCAAATTTAGAAAGCTAATAAATGAATGCTAAAATAAGGTGTTAAAAGCTAACTTTATAATTCAAGATTCCGAAGCAGTTCCTGTTTTAATGACAGCAGTCTGGACTGATAGAATGATTGCATCTGTGCTGTTAAGCTAATTGCTTCCATAAATCCTTCTTACATGTTATTTGCTGTTTTAGTTGGCACTCGGTCTAACCAGCCCATATTTAACAATCTGACAGAGCATATGAAATTTGCTTTCTATTAAAGATAAGGTTAATCTGCAAGGTTCTTACTAGCAAAGCACAAAATGATTATTTAAAAAACACAACAAACAAAGGTCTTTCCATAGCCTGACCTTGCTACTCCAAATGCATTCAAGGCCAAGCCAGAACAAGGCATGGAGTTGAATGTCCAGACTCTGACCTGAAAACCCACTGAAGACATTTAAACAGGCCAAAAAGATTGAGCCATTCCAGTCAGCACTCAATATTACCACATTACAAAAAAAAAATCTGAAAGACCCTTTGGGAACTGAAAAACAAATAAAAATTTCTAATCAACCTATTCTTAACACTCCATTTGATGAATTCTAACTGATCTGAAGTCTGCAACACATAATGCAGAGATGCCCATCAGGGCTAGAAAAAAGTACACAGCATTTTTTTTGGGGGTGTCTCTTTTTCTATTCTAAACATATAGACATGATATTTTCAGATGACCATCACAGCAAAACATCAATCATTCATTAATTGCAACAATCAAATTCATATAAGCATGTACAACCAGGCTGAGCTCTGCCTGGATGACATGGGGCTTGTGCTAAATCTGGCTGATCTAGAACTACATATACTCCAACCTTCCTCTGGAGGACTTCCCAGTTCATTCAGTATTTAGGCATATTAAAATTGTTGCTCGATACAAACACTCAGATGTTCAACTGCAAAACATATAAGCTTAATTAATTTATGAATAATAACATTCAAGGTCCCAGGGCCTTAAACCTTTTTTCTACTGTTTTTCCCTCATGGAAGTATCACTTTGAGCTTCTGCGAAGTCCATAGATACCAGTGCCATCTCTCTATTATAATAAAAAAAACCTGGGACAAGACAAGACTTTTTAGCCTGAGACGAGACTTGACTTTTTCAAAGGGATACTTTCATGTCCCGCGAGACGAGACTTTGTGCCAAGAGATTTAACCTCACCCGGTGCCAGAAATAAATGACAAAGAGTAGATGACAAAGTAGAACGTCGTAAAATATTCAAAAACGATGGCGCGATACACATGAAGAACAGGTTAGAGATAATGAAAGTACTAAAATTCGAAAGTATCAAAAAATTATAGTAAAGTTCGCATTAGCGCAAACAAACGGAAATTATTATTTGGTGAAATAACAGAACAGCGAAAAGAGATTGAATATATTGTTTGGATTTAAACTTTAAGTCAGAGACTTGTAGATTGTCTAATTCGTGTTGCCATCAGGGAAAAGTAATGTTTCCACGTATTTTAATACAAGGGAAAATCAATAATTATTTACACTTATGTGATTGCGTGGCACAGTGTTGCAATGGTAGCACTGCTGCCTTGCAGTATTCTGTGATGGCCTGGTTGGTTCATACCTTACACCCAGTGTTGCTGAGCTAGACTTTTACTCCACATGATGTTAAAATGTAATAAATGGGTTAAGGAAATTAATAAAAGATTGAAATGCATTTTGGCATATAACTGTATAGTACAGTGAATGCCATAGCTCACTAACCTTTAAAGAAATTCATGCAAAATGATGGACCCTTCTGTAATTTGACAAATTTAATTGCTGATTTTTCAATCAAAATGTGTTTCTCTCTCTTTCCTTCTCTCTATCTTAGTAATCACATAAATGGCATCTTTCCTGCTTCTTGCTTTTCCATTTCTGAGTTCATCTTTAAGTGAATCAGACGGTCATCAGCCTATAAATTAGTACAAATTTATTTCTGGTTGCTCTTGCTCTCCATTTAATGTACACTGGTTGCAATCAATAAATCTTCATTTTTGTGGAGCTTTTATGCCTAAAAAATGTGCACTGATTTATATTAGATGAAGTAAAATGCTTTGTAATAAGAATTACCTAGAAATTCTGATTGATTCTGTATATTAAAACGTTCAGGCATTAGCTTCTCAAAAGTACTTTAACTAAAAAGAATCTTTACAAATGTATCTTCTTTGTTATCTGTTTTAACCATCTGGATAATGCTTTAGGGAGACTTAATGGCGAGAGGATCTAGTTCTAAACCAGCCACTGTCTGTGTGGAGTTTGTAAATTTTCCCAGTGAGTGAGTATTCTGCATTTCCCCCCAAACCCCGAACTTGCACATTTAAAGTTAATTGACCAATATAAATCTGTCCAGTACAAGCGCATTCATACACTGCCATGCCCTCTGATGGTAGTTCCTCCCATGTGCACAGTGCTACTGAGATGGATTCCTAATAAGTTGAAAAAGATGTATGGGTACTAACTGAGTGACTCTGCATTCTTTAAAATGATTCTTTAGTAGCAATCTGCAAATAGCTTTTTCACAAAATACTGTTCTCACTAAATCAATGTCATTAGTGCCATATGAAACAGCAACAGGTTAATATTTATCGTGCCTCAGGCTTGTATTTTAACCCGTGACCCTTGACAGGTTACATCCCTTAAACCCCCTAGGTGTGGCTGACTAGCTAGTCAAGAGACAGAATGTGACTGCGCAGGGCAAGAGTGCGTACAGCAGAATGAGGCACATGTCTCTACTGGTGGCTTACCCAGCACATATACAGTTACATGGGCACAGAATCAACAGCCAGATTGGAAATGCAATGATAATGTATTGTTATCACCTTGGGAAGGTGTGTTTAGACATTAAATGATAAGCCAAAAACTCATTTACTGTAGGTTAAAGCAGCATTACATAACTTCTCAAAACCTCTTTAACCAATTCAGGATCACAGGGACAAAGCCGTCAGGTGCAGGACAGGACCCAATACTGGATGGAGCATAGGGGTTTGTCAGCACAGTGCCAGCTCACATACACACATGAGCATTCTCACCTTCAGAGGACAAATGTAGGACCTCTGATTAACCAAGCATGTACATCTTTTGGAATGTGAGTGGAAAACCAGAGAAGGTTTGACTATAATTTTAGCAAACCTTGTATTTAGCACACATTGACTAATTCCCTTTTCATTGTAATATTTGTAGCTGAAATGAAAAACAACAAACAGGATGAATTACTGTTTAATCTAATTTGGTATGGGAATTCAAACAAACAAATAGGGTGAAATAATCTATAATATGAGTTGGCATGGGAATAACAGAAATGTGTCTGTGCAGTGCTACAAGAGAGACATATGATAAAAAGAAACATATGGTGCAGCCATTCTATACCTATGCATTTCCTTTTTTTTTAATAGACTCTTATTGACCCCTTAAATCTAGAGTTTTCCTAGGGGGTAATTCCGATGTCTTGGTATCACTAGATGACATTACTCGCATCCAGTCTTTCCAGAATCTCACTGCATCTGTCCCATTTTCTGCTTGCTTTTCCTTTCTCATTCAGTAAGTAAGCTGAGCGTGCACACTTCACTACTAGTGCCAATGACCAGCACATCATTTCCAGCTAAATAAACAATAAAATATGCTTTTCTGCCTTGAAGTATTTGGACCCCCGACTGTGGTCCCTTCTGACAGTACTTTCCATATTCCCCCATGTTCATATGAATTGGGAAACATTCTTCCCACCACTGTTAAAAGATATTCTGTTAAAGATACTCCCCAGGTGCAGATGTTTGCAGACATTATAATGAAGTAAACATCCATCCATCCATTATCTAACCTGCTATATCCTAAATACAGGGTCACAGGGGTCTGCTGGAGCCAATCCCAGCCAACACAGGGCACAAGGTAGGAAACAAAACCCGGGCAGGGTGCCAGCCCACCACAGAATAAAGTAAACAGGTTTCCATAAATCAATGACTATTGATCAGAAAAGTATTATAGTTTATAGCAAATCAAGGATTGCACATTCAAGTAAAGCACTTCTTTTGGGAAAAAAACAACAGGCTCACTGGGAGGTAGAAAAAATTGTCTCTAAAGAAAAGCATCCACAAATGATTTATGGAAAGAAAGTCAAGACATGGATTCATAAATGGAGCCAAAGCAGGGTTAATAAGGAATTAAATGTGCATCAGGTTACGGTCCTAATGGGGGGAATTGTTCTTTCAGGCAGACCTGGAAAAGCATTTACACAGCTATAAACTAAATTGTTTTTATCATCAATTACTTTAACATTCAAAATAAAAAAGGCTGTGGCAAAGTGCCAGCCAGCAGTGTTGTTCAGATGGAACTGAACTGAAACAGAGAAATGCCTGAGCTTGGTCACAACCAACACAAAATTGGGGCCAAATGACAGATGAGGGAGGCTTTTGAAGTTCTCTTGCACATAGCTTTCTTCCTGTTCATTTGGCATTCAGAGGTATTTCATGGATCATATTTAGAAACTGACAATTATTACCATAAGTCTAGCATCCTAAACTGTAGACTGTTGCAGCTAATTTGTCTACAAAATAAAAAATATGCGTTCAACACTTATTCATGGCTCTCTAAGGAGTGCAGAGGAAGGTCTTTCATGGTAACAACAGCTAGTGCAAAGATGCATATTGAGTGGCAAATCAAATCTGTGTCTGTTGTACATTATATACTGTATACCACTTTTACATCAAGCTTTGTGTCTATTCCAAGAGAATATTTACTGATTTTAAGTCAGTGTTCAAAACCAAAAGCTTAACCTTCTATGAGGGTTAATTCATACATCATGTTAATGATTCAGGATTTCTTCTAAGCAATATCAACTTGGTAAAACTCGAAAGCTTATAAAGGCAGCAACTTCTCTTGTACATGTGAAATAGAACATGACCACTGGTACATTTTCAGGTTAGCAGATGGATTATGATAAAGAAACTCACTACATTCATTATACATAAATGAAATCCGACTTTCAGAGACAGAAATCTATTTGATCACAACGCATTATTTCAGGAAGGAAGGTAGAAATAGATGGCATGGTGGTGCAGTGGTAACGCTGCTGCCTCGCAGTAAGGAGACTTGGGTTCGCTTCCCAGGTCCTTCCTGCGTGGAGTTTGCATGTTCTCTCCGTGTCTGCGTTGGGTTCCTCCGGGTACTGCGGTTTCCTCCCACCATCCAAAGACATGCAGGTTAGGTGCGTTGGCGATCCTAAAATTGTCCCTAGTGTGTGTATGTGCCCTGTCCAGGATTTGTTCTTGCCTTGCATCCTGTGTTGGCCGGGATTGGCTCCAGCAGACCCCAATGACCCTGTGTTAGGATATAACGGATTGGTGTTTGTTCGTTATTTCACCTTTTACAATTTCTTGTATTAGGAATTTGTTAGTTTTTGCATACCCCTTGGGATCAGAGCGCAGAGTCAGCCATTGTACAGCGCCCCTGGAGCAATTGAAGGTTAAGGGTCTTGCTCAAGGGCCCAGCAGAGTAGGATCTCTTTTGGCAGTGACAGGGATTCGAACCGGCAACCTTTCATGATACCAGTGCAGATCCTTAGCCTTGAGAGCCACCACTCCGCTCTAAACTACAAAATGCACTGTAAATAACTAGGAACACATATGGTTAAAATAAATAATTGGAATGTTAACACAAAGAAAATTTCCTGCATATTCATCAATCTCTTATTGTTTCCTCCTAAACTAAGACTGCTGACATACAGTAGATGCGGAGAAGCATGAGAGAGTGTGCCAAAGACCAGTGCTGAACATACTAGAAAAGTATGACAACAACCCACTGCCCGTAGTACTCATGTCCAGTTAATCAGACAGGTTAACCTCTTTAAAGACTTCAAGGCATTCTCGTCTCACAGCCATGTGGTCTTTAAACCAATATATTGTTAGGAGTGTTAAAACATGCTGTACGAGGATGGTCTAGGCATTAAGTAATTTTATGTCAAACATCCGATATGGAGGAATATTAATGTGTTTATTACCTTAAACTGACGAGGGTGCTTCTAAAATGTATTTAAATCTGTTTTTTATTTAGCATTTGCCATGCTTTGTTGCTGAGTTTTGTTTCATTTTATGTTGCTTACTTATTTTGCTATTTGTACATATAGTTTTGGTAATGTTAATTAAACTGTTTTTGCTTAATAACACCTTATTCTATCACATCTATGCATTTCTTTACATTTTCTAAAATATTCTTCTATTGGGTTTGTAATTATGCTGAGCCTAGGGGCACAAGGGGGCCTCCTGGCACTGCAGGTTAGCAACTAATGAAACTGCTAACTGACGCCCTATTCAAGACTTTAGCAGGCTCCACAAGTAACTTTTTCTTGTTGTTGGCTCCTTTCTTCCTCTTTAATTTTTCAAGTCAGTGTTGTGTTTGTGGATTTTTTGCCTTTGGGAGTTTTTGTTTTTTGTGATTTTTGTGTACTTTTGCCTTTATGAGTTTTGCCCTTTTGTATCTGTTGGCTGTTGTCAATTTAGTTTTTTTTTTTTCTTTCTTGCTTATTTCTGGACCTTTGAATTTTGATCTTTTTGTATTTAGGCCTTGTATATTGTAGGTAAGGGATTGTAATTAATAAATTAATGCAGTCTTTCATATTGACTTCTTTCTATTCAGCTAAAAACATAAAATAGACGGCAAATGTTTAAGATACTGATTATTAAAATATCAGTGGTTGTTGACCTGTAGGTTTTATGTATATTTTCACATGTGCACTTGAAATGAAAAAAGTCACATTAAACCAATTAACTAATAAATATTGTGTTATAATCAACACACATGTAAAAATGTAAAATTCAATATTAATATGTGCAAAAATACACAGGCTCACCAAGGAACTTAGCGGCAAACGTAGGACAAATACTCTGATAAGTGCAATTGCAAACCTTTAAAAAGGAACTAATAACATTGACATTATGGACAAACCCACAAGTCATCTCTCCCTAATTAGTAAGATGTATTTGCTTAAGATTAACTTACTCCTGAACAACAGATAAAAAACACCACAGAGCGAAAAAACAGAAGGCAATCAGACCTAAAAACCACAAATGCTCAAAAACTAAAATGTGAATTTCCCCTTGAGATTAATAAAGTTTACCTAATCTAATCTAATCTAATCTAAAAGGTAAAATGATGTGCAAAACGTACAGACATGCTGTATATGGAAAGAGCACTTTAAAAATGTAAGCAAAACAAGGTCAGAAAGACAAAGTATTTCCAAAAGATCAGAGGAGCTTCCATTGTTCCAGGGATGCTTTAATAGTGAGGGGAAAAAAGCTGATCGCTTGTGGCATATCAGTTCATGTGACAAAGTCAATTACAGCATACCATTATTCCTTCTCACATCATGTTGCAGCCACCTTGGACAAGGAACAATTGCACACCAGGTTAAACAACATGAAAAATATGCAAAGCAAACAGTAAAAGGTGTAAAACAATTTAAAGACCTGCTCAACTGGCTCAACACACCTGACACTTCAACTTTGAACCTTTTACAAATGCTGAGTCAACTGTGACAGTACTGCTTTTCTAGTCACCATCTCCCTCTACTGCTTCTACACATGTAATGCCAACTTACCTTGAGTTTTTCTTGGCTACCTTCCAATTTATTTTTTCTTATTTTGCTGCTTATTAGTATCCATTCAACTGCCAGAATTCTCAACTATGTAATAACAATGACCAAGAAATGTAAGAGTTTTATTTTTTCTCATCTGACAGTTTCTGACTCCTGCTGCCTGTTATATTTCATGGTTTGTGACCTTTTCATTTCCAGTTAATTCCTGCTGTTTTCATATTTGCCACTATCATTATCACGTCTCAGGTTAGAATGAACAAACGTCTGCCGATCTAAAGTCTGTTAAATTGATCCAAAACAATAAATAGCAGTAAGGAGCAAAATTTGGTATGATTTTGAAGGAGAAAAAGATAAGCAAATAGCATTTTCCCTGTGACTAAAATGATTTTTTTTTTTAAGTGAGAGATCCTGCTAAAGGGAAAATCCTACATACACGAAACACTAAACAAAAAATCTGGGAAAACCTAATTAAAGCAAGACGTTCAGAAAGAATTACTATACTAATCACCACATTTTTTCTTTTCTGGGAAAAAGACTAAGTACACCTGCTACAAGCTGATAATGAAAAAGTTAATAACCTTCAGAGAAGGCAATTTAACTCTAGCAGTTTACAAATAATAATAAAGGAGCTGACCAAATAAGCATAAATTAATCCAACTAGCAGGGAGTTTCCCAATACAGTAACCAGCCAGGGAATAAAACATTGCTGACATTCAGAGCTGTACTGACAAAAGGCATTTTTAACTCGTCACTGACTCAAACAAAATATTATATCAGTCCACCTGATTAAACAAGCTACAACAAAGATGAAAGCAGGCTGTACAAAAGCGGTCATGTCATAACCAGAGACCACACAACTTACAATAGCTTTCATATTACCTAATATTTAAAACATGGAAAAACAAGATGGTCATCTAAATCAAAAGAAATATCCTTAGCAAAAAAAATACAGAAAGATTGCTATATCCTAATATTGATCATACAAACATTATCTACCTTTTTACCATTTTTAAATGCATGTGATTTATAAGTGATGATTGCATTCAGAAGAATCACATAATAGGTAAAATAGACAAAAATAAGAAAATATAATAAGACATAAAAAAAATAATAATATAAAAATAAGAAGAATAAGAAGTTTTATTCTTTTACCATATTTGGTTTGTTGCCATATATATTTAACATTCATTCTAAATCAAATTTAAAAAAGCCAGGTTGAAACATACAACGCAGAACATCCCAGAAACAGAACTACAATAGAATGGAAAAGTCTGACTATGAAGATGAAAGGAGAAACTGTCAACATTTCCTTGCTGTTCAATATACTGTAAAGAAGATAAAGATCTTACAAACCATATGGGCCAAGTGAAAACTGATAATGAAGTGTCACACACGTGTGAGTAGGAGGCAGCTAAAGGGCCAGAGTAATTGTAATAAAACATCCGACCTGGGGGCGGCGGAGTGCGCTGACTGTCTTTCTCAGTTCCCTACAGACCTTTCCTGGGAAATCCTGCAAGGTTCTGGCGCCTCAGAAGACATCACTTCTGGTGCCAACCCCTTTGTTGACGTCACTTCCAAACCAGAAGACATCACCTCCGGTAATGGGATCTTTTGCTGACGTAACATTCAGTCAAGAAGATATCACTTCCGGTGACAGGTCCTTTGCTGACGTCACATCCGGTCCAGAAGACATCACTTCCGATTCCGGCCCTTTTTTTGACATCATTTCCTTTATGGGCCTTTAAAGCCTCTATCTTTGTCTCTAATAATCAGGTTCTGTTTTGGACTCTGTTCCATGCACATCGTGCTACTAAAATTCAACTTTTGCAACCGGTAAAACAATATACATGTGGCTGCCCCAAATCTTTATGATGTCTTTGCCTAATTATTATCACAGAAGACATAGAGAGGATTGAAGTATTCATCAGTCTATCAATCTTGTGGAAAACACAAAGTATCAAAGCACACAAGATAACAAAAGAGGGGTCCTTTCATCGGAGCAACGTTTCAGCCGTAGCATGGCCAAATGGGGAGGCAGCTAGATGGATGAGGTCTCCAGGACTCTAAAAATATCAAGATCCTAATTATGTCATATCATCTACTGTTAAACCGTAATTCTAAAATTTTTATTATTATGCTGTCTTAAGGAATTGTTCTGTTCTGTATATTGTATTGTATTGACCCCCTACTTTTGACACCCACTGCACGCCCAACCTACCTGGAAAGGGGTCTCTCTTTGAACTGCCTTTCCGAGGTTTCTTCCATTTTCCTACAAGGTTTTATTGGGAGTTTTTCCTTGTCTTCTCAGAGAGTCAAGGCTGGGGGGCTGTCAAAAGGCAGGGCCTGTTAAAGCCCATTGCGGCACTTCCTGTGTGATTTTGGGCTATACAAAAATAAACTGTATTGTATTGTATTGTATTGTAACAAGATGCAAAAGTTTATAATTCCAGTACAACTTTAGTCATAATAAATTATTTAGATATTGTAAATTGCCTGAAAATGTTCTGTCATGATGTTGAGTTTGCAAAGTGCTTTGAGTAGAGAGTTAGCACTATATAAAAGTATTTTATTATTATTATTATTATTAATAATAATAATCATATGACCAAAAAAAGAAATTTGGCACATTTAAGATTGAAACTAAATAGCTACAGAAAGTATGATCAAGTCAAAGTAAAATAAAATATAGTTAAATAAAAGGTCGGCAAATTACTTACATAAAAGAGAAAATTTGGAGCCTGCAGTGAGATTTAAATATTATTACTTTCAGAGCTTCATTCAGAATCCCAGGAACAAAGTACAACAGATACAAAGAGGTCTAGTGGGGACAGTTCCTTCAGAACGTGTTCTTGGAAAATTGCAGAAATATAGAAATGAACAGATTCCCTCCCGCTAATGCCCAGGGCAAAAAGATCTAAAGTAAAATACTAGAGTAATGAGACTGGCATTGTACCACAGTGATTAGCTTATGGATACAGCTTATATATAAGCTCAGCTGTTGTTTGTGCAGAGCTTATACATTCTCGCCGTGTCTGCACGTGTTTCCTTGTTGGTATTCCAGTTTTCCCCCCACATTTGCAAAGACACGTAGGTTAGGACTCTCCAGTAAATTGGCTTCAACATGACTGTGAATGTGGGTGTTTGAGTGAGTGAGCTTTGTGATGGGCTGCCCTCCATCCCACAGCTATTTCCTGCATGCCTTACAAGAAGTGCTTCTGGGATACGGTCTGGCCCTCTACAACCCTGAATTATGTTGTGTAAGTGACTAAAGGAAGTATACATGTTACTTTGTTTTAAAGTGAGTCTTTTCAGTGAAACTGAGTTTATAAATTTGTGCATCCCTTTTGGACAGGTTGTTTTCTTCTAATTTCTCAGCATTGGTCTATTTTTTAATATTGTTATATGACATAATCTAGGCTACATATAGTTAGTATAGTTTATTTGTCCTGGTATTATGAATTGCAGATTTCTCCGAGATAAAACAGATATGAGGCATCCTAAAACAAGCCAGGGGGTAGGCCAGAATCCTACCTGGTCTGCACAGCAAAGACTCACCTGGATTCAGCCAGGCCCCTAAGGCTGCCTGCTGGCTTCATATGAAGAAGGCTCAAAAGTGGGAAGCTGCCAAAATGACTATAATATCCCACAAATATAGCACAAATCCTACAACAGGATAAAAAACAGAAACCCTCAGCTTGCTTTATGTATCAAGGATTTATTTTGAAAAAACAGAAAACTACAAAGAAAAGTGTAAAAGGCAATCTTAAACAAGAGTATCCCAAAATGTTATCAAAAAATCAGAATTCTTGAAACAAAGTACAATAAATCAAGAAAACCAGAAAATCCAACATAGATTACCCACATAAACGCCTAAAAAAAATGATTCCCAACTCCTGAGCCTTCTATGCCAATTTCAACAGCCTAAAAGAGGCCACAAGAGTGGTGATGTCAGCATGGCCCCACCTGAATCATTGTTTCATGGCCACAGCCATGTTATTTAAGGTCACAACTCCCATTACTTATGCTGCCAATACATGATGTCATCAGTCATTCTGTATTTAATATGGCAGCAAGATAGTGATGGTGTCCGTGTTTTGAATAAAAATGTGTTAAAATCAACTCTGTTTCTGTGATTTAATTGGGGAAAGGCTAGTAGAAAGGTTTTGACTCTTTAGTTTTGTTTTTTTACTTTGATTTTTGTTATACATTTTTCTTTCCTTTGGCAGCCAATACTTTAGTCCTTTCCAGTTATTTCAATCCCTGGCTTGACTCCAGACTACTTCTTAGTACTGTTCCCTTCAATTATTCATTCCCTGGTCTATTTCTTACATAATAATTCTGATATTTACTTTCATTAATTTCAGGTCAGGTCAGACCAGGTCAGGTTGTGGAGCATGCACTGATACAGCACGTTGCTGCGCCCACCTCAGGATCCTAGTTGGCAACCCCTCCAGACAGAAACGTAGTCCAGTCCCACCCTCTGGAAATTACCCTCTATCTGCCGCAGCCAGGTATTACATTGGTGTCCCCTTGGTCTGGTCCAGCCACTCAGGTCCTCAACAGTGAGGATCCTACAAGCCAGATAACCCTCGAGGAATCGCGCCACATGGCCGCAGTGTCGTAACTGGCACTCCCTCACAATGCAGGTAATGTGCCTCATTAAGGAATCCGTAAGCAACCGCTCTTTCAATAAAAAGTCAAACCAACGGTACCCAAGGATTCTCCAAAGAGACACAGTACCAAAGGACTCCAGTCTTTGTCTCAGGTCACTGGATAGTGCCCATGTCTGACAACCATATAGCAAGACAAAAAGGACCAGGTCTCTAAAGACTTAGATCTTTAGCCTTTTGCATAGATATTGGGAGCGCCACACACCCCATTTAGCACCTCATGACCCCCCATGCTCTCCCAATCCGTCTACTGACTTCATAGGAAGAGTCATCAGAGACATGAATGTCACTGCTGATGTAAGTAAACCTCTTGACATGGTCGACATTCTATACGCAGACAGACTCACTGCTGATGGCTGTGCCTAAGAGGTCATTAAAGGCCTGGATCTTGGTTTTTATCCAGGACACTCGCAAGCCCAAACACTCAGACTCCTCAGTCTCTCAAGAGCCCCGATCAAAGCCTCCATTGGCTCAGCAAAGATCACAGCATCGTCAGCAAATTCAAGATCAGTGAATCTTTCTTCACCAACAGTTGTCCCACAGCCTCTGGACCCCACAACCTTGCCCAACACCCAGTCCATACAAGCTTTGAACAGAGTAGGAGCAAGAACACACCCCTGACAAACCCCAGAATCAATTGGGAAAAACACAGAGGTCATGCCTCCACTCTGCACAGCACACACAGTACCAGTGTACAGACCAGCCATGATATCTAGCAACCTTGAAGGGATCCCGCAAAGTCTCAGAATGTCCCACGAGGCAGCTCAATTAACTGAGTTTGATGCTTTTTACGAAAATCAACAAAGGCTGCAAAGAAACTCTACCGATATTCACATTTACTCTCCATGAGAACCCTCAGTGCCAGGATGCCATCAATTGTAGAATTCTTAGGTGTAAAACCAGACTGCTCTTGTCGCTGGTATGTGAAGAAGTGATGACGGATCTGAATTGAGGATGACCCTAGCAAGGACCTTACCCGGCACTGAGAGCAGTGTAATCCCCCTGTAGTTGCCGCAATCCTGGTGATCACCCTTCCCTTTCCAGATAGAGATGACAAGTCTGGTTTTCCAGTCAGTAGGGATGACACCAGTCTCCCAAATGGTAGCAAAGAAATTCTAGGAGGACAGACTTACCACCAGCCTGGAGAAGTTCACCCCGGATACCACAGATCCCTGCAGCCAACCCTACCCTCAGCTGGTTCACCAACTGTAAGCAGGACGTGGGTCACTAGACCATAGATGGTGTGTCACTTGCTCACAGATTCCTTTAACAAATGTCTCCTTATCTGCCCTCAGAACCCTCACAGCCATCCTTCTCAGTTCCCAGTGCAGGCCGGAGTTACCATCAAATCTTCTTGATGATATCTAGACTGTCCTGCAAGATGAAACACCTCCTTCTGGGAACATTGGTAACATGAACATATGCCTCAGCAATTTTCAAGGTCTTGTCATGAAAGGTCTCCCAAATCACATTAGAATCGGCAGTCGCACCCAAGTCCAAAAGTTCCTCACACAAACTGCATGAAACCTTATGAGAAACAGCCTGATCCTCAGTTTGCCAGAATTAAACACAGCTTACACATACCTATGTAACAGCATGTTATTATGTGTCCTGTTTCATGGAGTAGGAGGCATTTTTCTAGGGCATGGCCAGAACCATGGCCCATCTTCTCTGGGATAAGTTACAACATTTGTAGGACATGCAAATTGTGCTATTAAAGCAGCTGTTGCAGATGGCCATACTGTGGTGTTATGGGTCCACAGCTCGTTGAGCAGAAGCCATTCGTTTTAAATAAATGATCGCCGCGCTCGCGGCTTAGCGAAGGGACGTTGGGCCATAGTGGGCCGCGGGGCGATCCGTAGGGTGGGCGTTTCTCACCTAGTGCACAGGTGAGGAACTGCCCACATTCGTGATTGTCCCGTGGCTAATGCTGCAGCTGCTGTGGCCCTCGTCATTTTAAAAGAAGCGCGAGTCGGTTATGGAAGAGGAGGAGATTGGAAAGAACGAAAAGAAAGAGGACGGAGGTTACCGGGAGCAGGAGAGGAAGCAGGTCGGTGAGAGAAAGAGAGCGAGCCACGAAGAGCGAGCGAATGAGCGCTCATGGGCAGCTGCGAGGGCCTGGGGTATTGGGCCTACACCCAGGCGTGTGAGTTGGATGTCGCTCCCGCTGAGCAATTATGTAGCAGGAGTGACTAGGTGAAAGCGACGAGCCGCAGAAGGCCGCGGAAAGGCAGCGGTAGTCGGGAGGCTTGGTGGTGGAGTCCCCAACGTGGGCGACCTGGCCGTTGGTGGACATCAAGTCTCGGGGACTGGGATGAGTGCCAGACCGGAGCCAGGGATCGGGAGGTCTCCAGTCTCGTGTGTGTGAGAGAAGAGGGCAGCTGCAGAGAGCGTCTTGCCTGCTGCAAATTCCCAATTGGGAGAAGCAGGTGAGACGCTAACATAGAAGAGCACCGGACTTGTTGGTTTGTTTTAAGAACTGCTTCCTAAAGAAGATTTTACCTCTGGTTTTAAAGGATTGTTTTTTTTTCTAGTGTTTTAACCTCCACGTTTTCATTTTAAGGATTATTTATTTATTTATTTATTTGAACTTGGAAACACTGCATTATTTATTTGTGGACACTTTTGTTTTGATGGACTGTTTTTAATAAAAGCACTGTTTCACTTTTAACCATGCCCTTGCTCAGATGCTCAATTATTGCCTTCACTGACTAGCTCACTCGGTTTCATTATCGACGGTGTTGGGTTCAAGGGTTCCCAAAATCAGATGGGAGTGTGGAGCCAGAACCTACATCGTCACACGCACACAACCAGAATTTTTGGACAGCAACTCTAAGGTGAACAAGCAGGCAGTGGAACATAACCCAGCAAGCCAGAGCAGAAGGGAACAGAAATAGTCAGAAAGAAAAAGATCCAATGGCAGATCTTGAGAGGGAGAAAGAGAAAGGAAGTTTTTGGCTGTGGCTACAAGGGAAAAATAAGGGCTGGAAAATTAGAACTTCCGACTACATAGCCAAGGTTAATTTGGATGCCAAACCAGCTGCAGGGAGTGGCAGGAAGACATCTCTGATGGCTGCTCCACCATCTTGAGATGCTCTGGGTTTAAAAGGGTGAAACATCTGCGAAGGCTGATTCCCAGCTGATGACCCTGCAGCTGGTGTTTTGGCACCAGTGGAGGTGCAACAGGCAGCAATGCTTTTTAGGCTTCAATATCTACCTGTTTATTAATATAGCTCTCTGTTCAACCAGTGACCAGGAGTGTGTGATATGTATTGTCTACAATAATATCTTAATTGCTGTTTTAACGATGTGCAAATCACTTGGCAAAAAACAGTCAAAAACCCGTCTCTTTGTCTGTTATATGTTACATCAGCAGTGTGAACCTCTCCTAGTGTTCATTATGTTAACTGTGAGAGGAGGAATTGTACCAGCCTGTTAATAATAAACATTAACAGATAAAGGACTTCAGTGTGGTTTCATAACCCTCTCGTGGCGGGTCACACAAAGTGGCACATCGTGAATCACAATGCAGAAGCTTCGGAGGTTAACTAGATTCAAAGCCAGAGTGCAGCAGTACAGCAGCACATGCAGTAAACGTTGATTACAATGGGATAATTTAAAATCACATGCAATCACATTCACTTTCTTTCCTCCCTCATGCTGTTTTTGTGTCAAGATCAATTGCGTTTTTTCCTGTAATTTTAAGACAAATGTAAATGATTGTAGCCGAAATCGCTGCAGGTAATAAACTGAGATTAAGATGAAGAGTCACGGCAAACAGAGTTGGCATGGTGAAAACTGTTGTTCCTCTACGAAAAGCAATTTAAGTGAAATTGATCTAGTATGGAGCCCTGATAATTAGATAATAATTATTAATTATTAATCCGTTCAAACAAATAAAACAATTTATGCGAATGGATTATTTTTATTTCCATAAGATGCATTTGCCTATTGGGCGTGTTTTATTTCACAAGCCGTATTGGTTGGAGGTCCTTGATTTCAAAGTACACATTTTTTATTTCATTATTCAAAACATTCACACAAATCCCCACCTCCTCACCCCACTCCATCTTACCCCTATAGCTGCTGAAGTTGGAGCAGGTGATGACACAAAGGAGGGTAATTTGTTTAAATTTTTTTTATATTTTTGTGCAACATATGACTATATAACTACAAAAACTATACATGCTATATTATTTTTTCCAGTGCAGTATTTGACAGAACATTGGATTTTTACACGATAGTAAAATATGTGCACAATACACCTTACATCAGAGCAGTTTATGTCTATCTAGACTGTAATGTTCATGCCCTGTAGTTCAATTATGATTAGTATTTTATCCCCTTTGGGTTCACATCTTGTTTACATTAAGGTAAATGTCAGTTTAAAATGCTCTCATTATAATAGTTTTGTTGGTCTTTTGTGTAAATCCTGTAGGTCTTTTTGAAATGGTTTACTCATGCCTACACTGTTTGATCTCTGTAATACTTTGACTGGTGATTTTAATGTTTCTTGTGTTATTTTACTTCAGTTTTAAGTAAATAAATAACACCTGTTTTCTTTACCTGTTGTTTCCATTAATCTCATTAGTAACATAAAATTAATATCCTATTAACAAGACCAAGCTAGATCAATAAGACTTTGACAAAGACGTTTTTGAAGGATGCAGATTATTGTCTAATTATCATTATCATCACAATTCCAGGAAATATTGTGATATCATTTTTTGCCAATATCACACACCCCTACCAGTGACTACTGAGAATAGAGTAGTTGGAGTCCGGTGAAGACTGACTTAGGGAAAAGCCACAAATGGGACGGGCTGGCTAGTTACTTTTCCCGCAAGCCTTTCCATGACTAACCCAAGCTAAATATGGCCATAAGAAGGAAAGCACAGTTTAATGCTCTTCTGAAAGGTGGGATGACGGAAGAACCAACCAGGATAGAATTGGTAGCAAATAGAACACAACCTACTAGTGAACAGAACATCCAAACGAGATGTACTTGTGGATGAATGAAAATAACAACTCTCAGAGTTTTGTGAGTATACTAAGGAAAGACGAACTAGGGCCAAAAGCAACCTTATACTGCACAAGCAGATGAAGCAAGGAGGACTCAAAGGCAGATTGAGCACCACAGTACTGTGAAGGCCAATGTTGAAGATGGTCACATACCACCAGAACTCTTTGACAGCAACTCAAAGGCGAAAAAGCAGGGAGCAGAACATATCCTAGCAAGCCAGAGCAGAAAGAAGAGGATCAAGTGGCCAAAGAAAGAACTTGTGGAGGAGTAAGAGAAAAGAAGATTCTGGCTGTGGCTACGAGGGAAAGATAAGAGCTGGGGAAGTTCAGGATACTAATTAGACCCTCAGAAGTTCTTTAGGATACCAAACCAGCTGCAGGGAGTGGCAAGTAGATGAACCTGATCTTGCCCTTCCTTCTTAAGATGTTCGGGGATTAAAAGGGTGAAACATCTATAAGGTGAGCTCCTGGCTGATGACCCTACAGCTGGTATTTTGGCAACAGAGGAGGTGTAATAGGTAGTAATGCTTTGCAGGTTCCAATACTTACTGTTTGTCCATCATCCAGACAACAGCACATTTTCTAGAATCTATATGCTGCTAGTTTTGTTATCCTTGAGGTTACTTTGGTGTTCTTTTAGATTTTTTAGCTTTGTTTCACTGTAATTAACTTTCTTTGGATTTTGGCTTTTTCATGGCACATTATTGTATTTAGTAACCTCATTCTACTCTCATGAATCACAGTTGTTTTAGAGGGTGCTTTGTCATTACCTGTTTGCTGAGGTACATGAATCAATTTACAAAATAATGTGTTGTAGTTATTTAATGATGATATGTTTTCATTGCCTCTAGTCTGAAATAGCCCATTGAATCAACATGTTGATTAACAAGGCAGGCTCAGTTATGGGGTGCACTTTCGACCCCCTGGATGTAGTAGCAGAAAAAAAGAAAAAAGACAAAAATGAAAGCCATTAAAACCAAGACTGCGCATCCCCTCCCTGACACACAAGCTATGAGTACTTTAAGCCAACATATTATTTAGCAGAAGTTTGTTGAAAAACGCGATTGTGTCTCAATCCTACTTACAGCAGTATGCCTGTATAATGCCTCTGTGTCACTGCTCTCTCATCATTAGTCAAGTTATATGTTTTTTTCCTTCTTTTTTTGTAATCCTTCTATGTGTTTGAGGGGAGTTGTTGCTATTGTTTGTTATAAAAAATTCTTTATTTCTTGAATTTTGCAAAAGGTAAATTTCCTGATTAGCCAAAAGAAGTACCAAATATATATCTATCTGCTACTGATATATTGGTCATTAATACAAAACTTTATTAATGTTTCCACTTTCTGTATTTTCTAAAAGTCATGGTATTTCCTTGTTCCCTTTTATTTAACCCCAATGAGCCCTTACTCAACATTCAATTTACATTTTTTTTTTACTTTAATAACAAACTAAATATGTATTTATACAAAGGTACAGTGTCTGCATGTATTTCCAGAATATCCATGTATGTATAGCAATAAGGCTCGCAGACTTCTCTGATGTATTGATTACTGATTATTTTTCACCTCTGCCTACAGGATAGCACTCCAAAGTTAATCGAGTATTCAGTGACAGATTCATTATGCCCAAATGGCCAGTTTTAAAGGATCAAAAATATTTCACAGGTTTGTGGACTGCAGCCAAGGTGCATTCTGGTGTGTTGGAATATTCAGTATAGTAAAGCTCTGACCTTGATAAAACTGCACTATATAATTAATTCCCAGATGTTCCATGGACAGAAAAATGCTAAATGGTACGGCTTTAAAAACTTGAATGTACAGAGAGAAGAGTAAAAACGGGTATTTTCTGAAGTATGGTACAGAACAAGATTCCAGGGCACATCACAGAACTCATGATAGAAAAATTGTTCTGTTCTGAATAAACCTAAATACACACTGGAGTTATCTCTGATTAATTTAAAGTTAAAATGCTGGTCTTGTAAGTAAAGACCACTGAGTATAGAATGTATTAGTGTTTAAAAGTATCAAAGGTAAATAGTGAAGTGGGAAGCAGAAAACACATGACTAATTTGGGGGATACTGAAGCTCAATTGCAAGATTTGAAAGACAGCAGATTTGCCAGAGAAAAATGGAAGCCTACATTATAATAAAATTGTATTTGTAATTGTATTTATAAGCCTACATGGCTACATTAACCATGGCATAATTAAATCAAACAAAGGGGAGAGGAGATCTTTTTAAACACAAGTTCATCTTCAGCCAACTAAGAAAAGGAGCATTATAACGCATCTTAAACCAGCAATTGGGACCAATTAATGATGCCTCTCTATTCTATTACATAAAGAATACAACCAAATAGTACCACATTAGGAAAATAGGCAAATTCAGTGTGCTGCATGTGTTGCAGCCTTGCCAAGCTACAGATTTTTAAGTAACTTGGTTAGCAAGTAGCAATTTCTATTCTTCTACCGAGCCGACTCATTTCCTTGACAGATAGCCTGATCATATTCTTAGCTAAAATTTACAGCATGATATACCCACAGCCTTGCAGCTGGCAACTGCTGAGTCACTCACATTTACAGCATTCATAACAGCCCCCCAGGGCATTTCTCTTCATTCTCATTTTAAATCCAGTTTCTTACAGAGCTAAGGCACTTTAGCCATTCTGTTTTGATATTTAAGGCCATTTTGAGGAGAAAGTGACAATATGTTTGAAATTTTTAGAAAAAAATGCAGAATTCATATATTATTAAAAAGTAAAATACTCCTTGCTTTTAACTCCCATAGCCCATGCTCATTAGCATTAAACCCTCTCCTTACATAATTTTAATATGAATGCCTAAATTATAACACTAATCAATTTCATGTTTGCTATCAGTGCTTATGCGAAGGATGAAAGAAGTGACCTTGCTTTATCCACCTCATACAGCACATTTCAATGTTCCAAAGCTGCATCCTACCCCAGTACCAATCTCTGACACTTTCAAAGGTACAGGTACCCTGTAAATATAAATTATATATTTATCACTTCATTCTATTAAAATTCCCTGCTGGTTTAAAGGCCATTTTCATGGTTTATTCAGGCTGGTGAATTGCCCTAAAATTATTAAGGTACTGGAGCAGAAATTACCTTATTCTAAACCTAGTTCACATAGGTGCCTATAATATACTACCAGTGGAGATGTCTTGTAGTGACAGAGCCGTGAAAGAGTCCTGTGAATGTTAAGCCATTGTGGGTTAACAATCAAGCATGGAGCTATCACCAGAAAACTCAGCTAGGGCTGCGGCAATGCAGAGTTTGAACAATGGAATTTAATGTTCAGAAAAAATGCTGTTATTAGATAATACTCTCAGGAGTGTGGACAGCTCTGTTGCTGTGAGTATACAAAGCAAACGTTCTGTTTAAATACCACTATTTCATTTGATATTTTCATTATTGTGAGTATAATGCTTTATAAACTAATAGTTAAACATAAATCTGAAAATCTCAGTGATTAAAAATATACAAAATGAACTGACAATATCTAATAAGGATTCTAAATAAAAAAAAAAGATTCCACCTGCTATCATATTTGAATGCTCCTTTCTTTTTGCAAGATGTACTATCAGTGTTGTTAAAACCAAAAAAATCAAGGCAGTCTTCAGGGCCAATGCTGTCTAATACTATTGATTTATGCCTTTGAGTCGAATAATTCTTGCTCATACTATGAAATTAAATATCCGTACTTGCATCTTCCACATCCCTGCCTTCTCAATTGTTGGCAAGGCTCGCAGTATTTCTCACCGGCAGCAACAGGGAGTCAGTCTTCTTGGTGATCTGTTTGACAGTTCAGACCTTATGACATTCCAGTCTGTCTACTTTCATTTCCATCTTCCTAGTTCATAATTGTTCTTTTACTTGCACCTCCAAATAATTCTCAGGGCATGGGGCATCGCTTCCTCACACAATTATTTGCTCTGTTTGGCTGTTTTGCTTTACTAAACAATCCTGTCTGTCTTCTCCAATCGTTACTCCGTATATCAACCTACAAACTTCAGTTGCTCCAAATTATGTTTAGCCTGGCAAATTTTTCACGTGTAAGATTTTGTTCTTGAAACCCTAACTTCTGACTCATCCAACTTAAAATACTCAATAGATTTTAACCTACCTCACATAATTCTTTACCCATCTGTCTCTCTCTTCACCTTCATTTGTTCTGGTAGTGTTCTCTCATCTTCCCATTTTGGTTACAGATAAGCCAGTTCCTCTCTTTGTTCCTGTCTGTAAAAATTACTCCTATCCTCTAAATTCTCGATCTGTTGGATCTTTCAAAGCATTTGCTCACCTCTTACCAACATGAACAGCTCTGTCATGGCTCTCCAGCTGCTCAATTCTTTTGCCTCTTGATGGAAATCTACAAAGCTTCTTTCTTCTAACAATTATCCATCTTCATGTTTAATCTAATTCCCTTAGTACAGTCCACTTCTCTGATTAATGAAGCATCCTTGGAGTTCATCAAGAATTGTTCGACTTTTTCTCTCTCCACAATAAAAATTTTCTCGCTTAACTGTTTTTCCCCTTCAAGTAAGTACCTTGATGGTCTTGACTCTTTGGGGTAGGGTAAGTATACTAGGCCAGGTGGAACGGCATAACAGGCATCGTAAGGGTCATATACTGTAGTGTTCCCCTTATCAACCGACCTGTTATGTAGTGTTGCTTTTTTAATTCAATAAAAATCAATCACAAAAAATGAAAAGTTAATTATTTTCATTTCTTCATTTAGACCCAGGAGAAACTCATTCTCCTCACTGCAATTCCTGAAAGGAAGTTGATAAGAGATCACATTGCTCCTGTTCTTTTTACTTCTTCGTAGGCCTCACCTTTTCTTCACCAGCTTCCAATTTTCATCTTGAACTCTTATGTAACTAGGTGTACACTCCATGGAGTGGATGGGAGCAAACAGAACAGCACACACAGGTAAGATAATAAAACAAATAAGACAAAATGAAGGGACTTTGCTTCATTTCATGCATTGTTTATACCTCTTTAAATCTCAATTAAAAATACACATGCATGGTTTATTACATATGCCAGTTAGTGTACTGTAGACATTTGTGCCAGGAATTGAGTATGAATTTGTGCAAAATGGCAGGGCCTATAATACTTTTTTAACTTTTAGACATTTTTATGCAATTTTAGAAACTAATATAGAATCTTTTCAAACATCATTCAAAAACTAAAACTATATTTTTGATTTAAAATCTATTTTGAAAAATAAACACCAGAACATTCTTACAGATTCATTGAGATATCTTGCGCAAAGTTAAAGAAGGAAAAAAACAATAAATTAACATGCTGCTAAAGGACAGAAATAAATCAAAAAGCACCATGTGAAGTAAATCTCTCCTAAGCCATCTGCTTCAAAGAAAGGAAACATTTTTGATTGTGTGTGTTTTTAAATGTGTCGCGGTACTAATATTCCTGCTAGGTGATTAGTAACAGTAGCTGCATGGTCCCTTTGTTTGTCTCAGTGGTTCTAAGAGACTCCATCCTGTTTTCATCATTCTAGGACTGTGAAAATTGTATTTATAATAACAGTTCCAACTCCTCTTATGTTCTTTTAAATATCAAAGAATCTGAAGCACTGCTACTGATCTGAAATACACAAGGCAACATTCAAGCTCCTAGAACTATTGATAATAGATAACACTTTAGAAATGACCACAATGTAGTGTAGATTCGTACCTCTGAAAATATACATTTACATTTTTTGATGACTTACTGTATTAAAAAGTCAAAATACATGAACCTGTCTAAAATATCACTATGTGAGCAGCAGCCTTTTCTCTTCCTCTCTCTCTTTTTTTATATATATGTTGGTTAGATTATCAGGTGATAGCACTAACACTTTTGTAAGATAGATGTTGTACATTGTCATGGAATGAAGATGGAATGAATGCCCTGGTTCCTGCTTAACAAGCAGATCCACGCTACAATGACTCACCATTTTCTAAATATGGCTGACCCCTTACTTCAGAGATATGCAGCATAGCCAGCAAAGGCTATTTAACTGAGGAAAGGTGAAAGGTAATGACAAAAACAAAGACGATGTTGACAACTATGTCGAGATTCAAAAATGATATAAGACGAGAGCCAAGGTAAGACATTTACAAAGGTAACCTAGGGTACCTCGGAGTTAACTGCAACTTACATATCTGTCTACTTTACCTCTTCATTTTATTTATACAGCAGCATGTTTCTTTCCTGTCATATCAGTTTGTAGGGTTGTATAATGTGTCACATTCTTGATTGATAAATTTATGGGGTGTTTCTCACCTAGTCTGTTTTTCTGCCGATCTGTGACACTTTTGATATAACAGGATCAGGTACTGAAACAGTCGTCATAATTGTAAAAGTGGCATGCAGGCTTTTCAAACCAGGAGGCTAAATTCTTAACTTATGAAACTTAGAGTTCTGTTCTGTTCGCCCGAGCTTGCAGCACTAAAGTTTTTCTAAAAATAATCAATTTCTTTTTTACTTAAGTATATAGGAGGTAACCAAATGTTAAGTGTTCATTATACTTTAAAGTATCTTAGTACTTCATTAATGTCAATATTGTTTTCCTTTACTAAAAGTCTAAAGTGTTCACTTGATTAGTTGTTAGTCTTGTTTTCACATTTTATACAAGGAAAAGGTGTATTTTTAATGGGGGTCTTAATACTTCTGACTTCGTCTTCTTCTTCTTCTGTTGGCTGCTCCCGTTAGGGGTTGCCACAGCCAGTTATCTCGTTCCATATCACGAATATTCATGGACATAGGAAAGTCTACCAAAGACCAGTTAAGTGGCCCATCTCTTTCCTCAGTCACACTTCGTCCAAATTACACACTAAAAATAACACACACAGATACATTTTAACAGTCTCGTAGTTTTTCAGGGTGTCATGTAAATAAAGTGCTCACAACTGCTATCTCACAACTTCAAGAGCCCGAGTTTAATTTCTGGACAGGTCGTTGTCTGTGGGAAGTTTGCTCATTCTTCCCATGTCTGTGTGAATTTCTCTCCAGGTACTCGAAAATATCTGCAAAAATCTTAAGACAATGTAATTTAGTACTAGAAACTGTATATTGGCATTATAAAATCGAGTATTGCCTGTGATGGACAGATGTCCCAGAAAGAGTCGATTCTTTCATTTTAACAGATGTAGTCAACAACCCAGTTTTGGGATAAACATGTTCAGATGCAGAAAGTGAAAGGCAGCTCAGAGTGGTTTTCTACTTACTGTACACCTGTATTAAAACAGTATTTCTATGCATTTCACCTCAGAATAACTTATGACCAAAAAGCTTTTAGAAGTAGTAGCTCTGCCATATGTAATATATCAGTTTGTTTTCATGTATCAGTTTTGCTGAATCCAAAACCTTGCCACAAATGTAAATTTCATCAGTTTCATCAGTACGTTGAAATCAAATTTCAAACAAAATTAAAATAAATGACCGGCCCTAATTTATATCCCATCTGCTCATTAGCTTTCCAATATTTCTAATTTTTCTTTATTACTTTCTGTACTCTGTCATTCATTCATTGACTATAACTTTACATCATAACTACAGAATGGCAATAAAAATTATTAGCCACCTGGAAAGCTATGCCAGTATACAGAATTCATTGTGTCTGCTAGCAAATTTAATTTGTGTGGTCACATGGAGACATTGGAAATGCATTTTCTGTTTAAGATTGGGAGGGGGCATCATGAAGACAGATATTGAATATGTGTTTGTTGACCACGAAGAAGTACATTACAGTAAAAGTCTAGACTAGAGATGTGACTGGTATATCTACATGCAATGTAACTGAAGTCAGTTTGACTCACGACTCACTTCTGGATTAAACCATTTGGAAGGCCTTAAAGTATATGGAAACATTCGTTCCTATTGCTGATCGAGATCTTTCCATAGAAGTCCTCATGGTTGTTACTTTTGTTATTGAGTAGATGCCAAGCAATCAAATTGAAGACATGTTTTCAATGACAAAACGGGGAAAGTCAAATGTAGGATCAATGCACAGACAAACTGTTGGTCAATACAACAATACCAAAACATTAATCCAAAATCAGACACCAAAACAAAGCAAACATCAAAACCCTAAAAGTTTTCTTTCTTAAATGATCTGCTTTTTAATTATTTAGCAGACTTTCCCTTTATTATTTTTATAAAATCCAGATACCAAATTAAAGCAGCAATGTGATACCATACTGTGCCAGACACCATCACTTTGACATGAGTTGCAATGAGTATGTTTGTTACAAACAATATTGCAGTGAAAGTGGAAAATACATGCAAAACCTTAAGCAAACTCAATTGCAGTGCTATGGGATCATCAGATTGATGATATAATAATTAAAATAAAAAACAATTATCTGTAACCATTAAGTTAAGAAAATGAAACCCTCAATAACTAACATATTTCTAACAATCCATCCATCCATTTTCTAACCCGCTGAATCCGAATACAGGGTCACGGGGGTCTGCTGGAGCCAATCCCAGCCAACACAGGGCACAAGGCAGGAACCAATCCTGGGCAGGGTGCCAACCCACCACAGGACACACACAAACACCAAGCACACACAAGGGCCAATTTAGAATTGCCAATCCACCTAACCTGCATGTCTTTGGATTGTGGGAGGAAACCGGAGCGCCCGGAGGAAACCCACGCAGACACGGGAGAACATGCAAACTCCACGCAGGGAGGACCCGGGAAGCAAACCCGGGTCTCCTAACTGCGAGGCAGCAGCACTACCACTGCACCACCATTTCCAACAATGGTTAATATTTTATTTGTTTTTAAGGGTATATCTGAGGTAATGTCAAATGAAGTAGTGATTGGTACACTATAAACATATATTAGTTAACAAAGTTCAGATTCAGAACTAAGTAGTTTTGCTCAAGTACTAAGTCTCTTGCAAAGTTTTCCCTTTATCTTTATTAATTTCTGGCAACCTATTGTGGTCTTTGGCCGGCTTGTAATCCCGGCCAATACCCCCAGGCCGCCAGATGGAGCCCTCCCTGCAGTATGAAGGTGCCCTGAAGACCAGCAGGGAGTCATGGACAAATTGGTTTTTATACACAGCCCTGCTGGATTCCACAGGGGCCGCAAGAGGGAGCTGCAGGGAGGACCAAAGAGTCATATGTGCCCTATAACCCGGAAGTGCGTCATAGGAGGAGCGACGACAGAAGTGGCGTACTTCCGGGGTGAAGAAAAGGACTTGTACCTAACCCGGAAGTGATAAAGAATCACATGGACTGGTGATTACGAACACTTCCGGGTAAGGGAGAATAAAAGGACTGTGGGAGCTCCCAGATGGCGAGCTGAGCTGGGTGGAAGGGTGGCAACGCGGGCAACGCGTCTGGGATTGTTACTTGTAATTGTGAATTTATATGAGTATAGTGGAGGAGAGGGTGCTTTGTGCACTGTGGAAGATTAATAAAGTCAACATTTGGACTTTTTCCTGGTGTCTGGAGTCGTGGACAGGGGTTCAAGGGAGCGATAGCACCCCCTATCTGTCACACTATATAAACTATGCACCAATCTTATATAATATGGTAGCCATGACATTACATGTAATGCAGTGCCTAGTGACATCTGGTGTGATAGCGACTAGAAAATGTCAGCAATTAAAGCATTACTGTCATAAAGGTAAAAATATAAACTCAAATGGCTTGATCAGAGTAACAGTAAATTAAAAGTGTACAAACATATAAAAAATTGTTTGTTTATGAGTGGTGTCTTGGTTTAAAAAAAGTTATATCTCTTCTTTGTCTGTCAATCCATCAGTTTATTGAGCTATATTATCCAATTTCAAGAATCTGTTCTGGTTTCATTTGGCACAAGTTGGGGACCAATTTGAATGTGGAGACAGTCCTCTACAGGCTTCAGTTGTTCATACACACCCACTCATAAAAGGCCAATGTCTGTTGGGTAAGCAGAAGGGAAAAATCATAGTTTGGCTATTTACTGTAATTCTGTTATTGTCAAAACAATCCGCATAAGGAAATGATAAATGTTGGAAATCCATCCCAACTGAGCAATAAACTTGAAGAGGCCACGACCACTGTGAGTCCTCCAGTTCTTATTTACACTGGTCACTACTATATATATTGACAGCCAATAACACATTAAAAATAACACAACACAATTTACATGAAGACCACACAAAGTCTTAACAAGGGTTGTTTTTCAAGCCATAAAAATGCAAATAATGACTCATATCCAGCACTGTAGTTTAATCTAGAGATGGTAGATTATTTTATAGTACTTGACATGCAATGGATGAATGATGATCAGACTTAGAAATTTTAAGAGGTTAGGTTTTTCCTTTGCAAAAGGAACAGCTAAATATTAAACAAAAGCAGCTGTTGTGGCACTTTTGGCTTCAACTTTCTCAACCTGCTTTGGGCAAGGTAGAGGGCCATGAAACTTTGGCATATTAGGTACAAGAAAGGAATTCAAGTACATATCCACACGTGGGAACTTCAGAACTCAACTTAATGTTATTTTGAAGAAGTTAGGTGGATAGGATTGGTGAGCTTTGTTGGACTGAATAGACTGCTCTTGTCAAGATTTGTCTGGTGTTCTAAATATCACTCGAAGTCACAGTTAAACCTACCTTGCACATCTTTAAGTGGTGGGAGATACAAACAGGGCACATGGATCAATTCTCCTGGAGCTGTGGGGCAGCAGTACTAATCATTGCATCAAAATGCTGATGAAGCTGAAGTTAGTAGCTAATACTGTGTACATGACCTACATGAATAATGGTGTATAGTTAGTAGTAAACAAGTAGTATATTGAATCTATCACAGAGAATTGTATTCTTTGCATATTTTAATTTTCTCCATTCTTCTCTCTGTAAATGTATGCAGTTGTTAGGATAATAATTTGTTCTATATATTGTCACAAGTTATTACAGGTTTATTACACTCACTTTGAATCATTTTAAGACAATCTTTAATTACTGCTTAATTGTGCATTTAATCTTGCGAATTAACAAATGATTGTTGAGCACAGGGAGTCTATAAAATATGACTGACTACATGTTCACAAGATGTGCAGGAGGAAATATGAGCACCACTTATCAATATACTATATTTCCTCACTGTAGTAAATAGTAACAATTCATACTTCAATTATCCTTTTGGATAGACACAAGATTGCTTGAATTGATACAGTTCCATTGCCTTGTGGCCAAGAAGTACTACATTTTAGTCTTCTGCACCACTTCAGTACATTAGGCTTCTGAGGAAAAAGAATATTCTGCTGGCTTGAAAGGAAACCAGTGGTGTCTTTGATGCAGTAGATTTCTTTGCCACTGATAATATTGGTTAAAGTCTAGTATAACACCCATGATACGAGTTGAACATTCTTTTCTCTTCTCCAAAATAGCATGAACAAAAATCTGTAAAGATAGCTTGCCATCTCTGCTCACGACCAGGCATCAATGGTGGCAGTAGATTGTCTTCTAGTTAATATTATCACAGTTTTTTTTTAGTAGGTTAGATGCATACATTAATACAAAGCAATAAGGCTAATACCTGCCAACTAGTTACAAATGTAATATTTAAGATACGTATAAAGACATAGATGGATTTTTGCCTGCATTTTCTCAAACTCATGAACAAAGTCTGAAGCTTTTCTTCATTTCTGCTATAGTTCCTCAGTGACACCACATTCCCCTCAATCTCCTGATTTGCTTGGACTGCTTAGGAGCAGCCAGACTTCCTCCACTTTGACTATACAGAAGTTAGAAGAACTTACCAAAGTATGAATTTCATGAATAAATAATTCATATTCTCTCTTCTGATAGCTTGCTTGTGACACAAAAAAACAGAGAAAACTGGACAATTGACCCTAAAGAGTAGCTTAATACAATGGAAGTCATTAAAGGCCAGTAAAACTCTCATTACAGTCTTTTAAAAATTAGTTAAGTAGGTATAAAATTGCTTTCTACCTTTGTGTGGGACATTTTTCTACCATGCAGTCAGTTTGTGAATAAGCTTAAATAAAAGGATAATTTTGTTAAAATATATTCACTCCTTGGTTCTTTTAATCCCCATGTAATTTCAAGGTGTTTTTATTTAGTGTCATATAACAGGTATACATTTTATTTACATTTTCATTTCAAGGTGACATTTTAACACAAAGGTGGCAAGAAAAACATAAAAAAAAACACATTCGTTTATAACTGATTTTACACTGTATCCAAAGACAACTAGCATATGAAATATGCTGTATATAGACTGGAGGTCCTACCTCATTTAGTCATAAAAGTTTAACCGCAAGTTTAAAGGACAGTGATTTGAACCCTTAGAGATGAAATGGATTATACTTTGTCAGGCGTACACAGACCTGAGAGATGTGACACTGACAACTGTCACAAAAAGTGTCAAAAAGCTCATTCACGGACCACAGAAAACAGTTGAAGCAGGCTTCCGTATTACAGGACACCAGCCTACAGCAGTGTTCAGTAATGCTCTAAAGATGATTAAATCCATACAATGATAGTTTAAAATTACTATGAATCACAACTCTGTATTCACATCAGAGCCTACAAAAAGAACTGACTTGTCGTATTATGGACATGAAAAAAATGCTTATGGGTTAAGACAGTAAAAGCTAGTGGAGCTTCATTCTGTTTGATAGTGACTTACCTCTATCGCATAATTTGCTTCCTTTCATTTCCTCAGTATTTTTTATTGTGTGCACTCACAAGATACACCACAGAAAGTGCACAGCACTGAGTGTTGACTGGTATCACAAACTCAGTAACAACATGCATTTGGCCTATGCTCTTGTCCCAAGACTTTCTATCTATTTTATAAAAACATTTTGGGTTGAGACATGATCTTCTCGGGGAGACACTTTGAAGTCCCGCAAAGCTACTTGCACGTCACGCCCTACTTACAAACAATTTCTCGGAGACACTTTAACGTCCCGGAAGTCAAGGAAGTGAGACAAAAGGACAGGTGCTGTACAGGCTTTTAAGTGATCGTCGCGCAGTGCGACATGCACAGCACGCAGCTTGGTAGCAGCAGCTGATTCGGCCGCATGTCCTTAGTGTGTATTCAATCCCACACCCTTTCCCCATAACGCAAGCAGTGGAGAGACGAAAAGTGGCGAGCCTGAAGCAAGCCCCCGGAGAGAGGGGTTGGGGGATGGGTGAGCAAAGCGAGTAGGGGACAAAGCCACCTAGTTATTATTATTATTATATATTTCAGATCTCAGGATTACAATTTACATTAAATAGCATTGTGTTACAAATAATAAATGATATTTTAACTATACAGCAACAGGTTTACAGCTATAAAAGCTGTTTCAGTCTCTTTTGCACTCTATATTTACATTTATTTATTCTGCCAACACTTTTATGCAAAGCAGCTTACAACAGTTGAGATACAATTAGAGCAAAGGCAGGAGAAGTGACTTGCTCAGGGTCACACAGTGTCAGCAGTGGGATTTGAACCCACAACCTCATGGCTTGAGGTCCAAAGCCTTAACCACTGCACTGCACCAATCACTTGGGGTAGCATTGTAGTGCAGTGGTCAGCACAGCTCCCTCAAGCTCTTTAAAATTGGGTTTAAATCCCAGCCCACTCATTATCAGTTTTTGTCTTTCTGGGTTCTTTCATTTTCTTCCCACACCTCAATGACATGCAGATGACTTAAATTGTGATTATATTTTAACCCCTTATGAGTCAGTATAAATGTCTGTGTGTGTGAGTTTGCACTGTAATGGACTGGCACCCTGCCCAGGGGTGGATCGTGCCTTCTGCCTGGAATTATAATGTCTATGACATATTAAAAATGAGATCCCATCTACAGTATCTCAGATCAAAATATGATCCACTTTGTCTGTCAAAAAACTTTTCTTATACAGTAATCCCTCGCTATATCGCGCTTCGACTTTCGTGGCTTCACTCTGTCGCGGATTTTAAATGTAAGCACATCTAAATATATCTCATGGATTTTTCACTGGTTCGCCGCTTTCTGCGGACAATGGGTCTTTTAATTTAGGTTACATGCTTCCTCAGTTTGATTGCCCAGTTTATTTCATACAAGGGACGCTATTGGCGGATGGCTTAGAAGCTACCCAATCAGAGCATGTATTACATATTAACTAAAACTCCTCAATGATATAAGATATGCTTCCCGCGCGGTGCTTGTTTGCTTCTCTCTATCTTTCTCACTCTCTCTGCCTGACGGAGGGGGTGTGAGCAGAGGGGCTGTTTGCACAGAGGACACGGAGGCTCCTCTACAAAATGCCGCTTTATCGCGGTGCTTCTGTATACTTAAAAGCACGTATTGATTTTTTGATGGTTTGCTTTTCTTAGCGAGCTCTGACATTCTCTGCTCCTGACGGCGCTCTTTTGAAGAATAAGATATGTTTGCATTCTTTTAATTGTGAGAAAGAACTGTCATCTCTGTCTTGTCATGGAGCACAGTTTAAACGTTTGGCTAAAGGGTGTTATTTCATGTCTAGAGGGCTCTAATAATGTTAACAGGGTGGGAGAGTTTATAAGGGCTTAAAATATATAAAAATAACCACACAAACATATGGTTTCTACTTCGCGGATTTTCACCGTTCTGGAACACAACCCCCACGATCGAGGAGGGATTACTGTACTTGCTGAAAACTGTCCAGAACAGCAGACGACTATAATCAGGTCATTAAAGTGAGGGAGAATTGAATTATTACCAAAGAAATAGGATTCTCACATAGAAAAAAACTGATTTGACTTTTTCCTCTCAGTTTCTTAAAATGAACTTCCCTTCCTGAAAACAGTTTATGATAATAGTTTAAGAACTATAGATACTGTACCTGGTCACCTTAAAATTATATAAAATGATTTTTCCACAGCTTTCTTATATATAATTGCTTTATGGTGGACATTATTACAAGGTGGTCACCACTGTGACATTGTCGCTTTCCCAGGTCCAGTATCCATGACTTGAATTCTACACATGAAAGTTGTCCATGTAGAATGTACACATTCTCTCTGCGTTTGTGTGGGTCTTATTTTGGGGACTCTTGTTTTCCACTCTCATCACTTAAAGTGTGATTCCCAAATGGTCCCTGTGTAAGTGTGAACATTGGTCTGTGAATGGTCCTTGCAATGAACTGTTACACTGCTCAGAGCTGTTTCCTGCCTTGCACTCAGAGCCCCAAAAGACTTAGCAGTATAAAATATTAAGATATGATTGGTTTATATATAAAACAGAGGAAAACAGTTTTCAAAAAAGCAATATAACAGAATAGATGGGTCTTGAGCCTCGATTTGCATGTTCAGCCTGAAGGAGCTTCATCAGCACATTAGGGATAGAAGGGAAGAATGTGTGTGCTAAAAATTTAACTGAGTGAATTTACAGAATTTCGATAGCAACAATTTTGGTTAGGAAAACAGGTTGGCATTAAAACATACAAGCTGTCTCAAAGGTTTCTAGGAGATCAGCAGAACAGAAAAGAATGCAGAACCTTGTAGGCAAGCAACTGAGGCTTGAAATAAATAGATATGCTGGTGTGAACAGGTCATACATTTTGGAAACCAGGGAATCCTCTTGGTATCCCCTCCTGCCAGCAGAGACGGGCACACTGCCAGTGATATCATGGTGTATAGAATCCCTAAACAACTTCATTATATGACCAAAGTCATTTACAAACAAGGTGTTTATATCTGGAAATCATTTCAATTTTTAAAAAATAAGCCACAGAAATGGAATCCTTGGGTGAAACAACCATAAACTATGCAATTACCAGCATGTTAATTTGACAAAGAGAGAGTATTGCATGCTATATTATGCTTGATATTCCATAACAAAAAAGGCAACTTATTCTCCTGCCCATCTACTGACCCCTCCATCCATTGAGTTCAAGGTATGAACAAATCCTAAACCAAGCGCCAGTCCATCACGGAGCACATTTATGCAAAAACCGACATTCAATTAGTTAGGCTAATTTACAGTTAGTAATGAACTGAATGTGTGCTCTTTATTATAAATAATAAATACTAATTTAAAATATAATTTAAATGAAAACTTGCAGCAAAAACTGAAAAGTGTCTAATAGATTGAAAGTTTTAAAAATAGGTGTTTTTTTTGCAATTTTCAAAAGGTCCTGTGACTCTGTGATGGAATAAGCAGTGAAATGATGGACAGATGGATATTTAGAATTTGTTGCCAGCGCCTCTAAGACCTCAGAAGTACATAAATAAGTTAATGCTCACTGCCATCCACTACTACGGTCTTAGAATATGCTATGTACATTTTTTATCTTATCACTGACAAAGAATTGACAACATATATATTTTTTTAATCTATTCAGTTTTACTTAGACTCAGGAGCCACTTAATCAGGTACACCCTTCTTGTATTGGATTAAACAAGGCCCTAGAAATACCCTTTAGGGAATTTTGCAGATTCGTAGCATCACGCAGTTCACGTACATTTTTCAGACACACATTCATGCTGAGAACCTCCCATTTCAAAAATTCTCCGTTGGATTGAGATCTGGAGAGTATTTAAGCTGAAGTTATTGTCATGATTGTGGAAGCAGATAGGGATGATGTGTGCTTTATGCCATGCAACATCATCCGCTTGGAAGTATCAATTGTAGACTGTGATCTACTACTCTCATTTCTGCATTTATTGTGCTTCTTCTCATTCTGTTCATGTGAAGGTGATGGTTGGCTCCACGCTACCAGGTCCTTCCAGGGAGCCTCTTGAACTCGCTACCGCCAATAACATACCCGAGAGATGTGCCTAGCAGATGAGGACACACACAAAGCAAGGGGTAGGTACAAAAGTGCTCCAGTGCTTGCATTAAAACAATCAAATCAAGTGTCCAAAAGTGCAGTGCAAAACGGTTAATAAATAAATAATCCATAAAACCAAATGTATTTGTAGAAGTTAAAAAATCAAACAAATAATCCATTAAAATGAGATTAAAATCTCACAGGCTGGAATCTGTCCTTTAAAATCAAGTGCCTGGTGCTTCCCCTTTCAAATGGACATTTCCCCAGCTTACCCAGCTCGGGTCTTGCAGTCCAGAGAGATGTCAAACCAACAGTTACAGCTGACCTTCTTCCACAGATCGGGGTCTCAATCTGAACCCAGGCTCAGGTCCCCACTGTCCACGGCTTAAGTAGGTCTCTCATCTGAGCCTCGCCAACTTCCGCTGCCTTCCCGGACTAATGTGGCAAACCAAACCATCCAGTACCGCATGACTTCAGCTCCCAACAGATCACCCAGAGTGATTCACTTCAACAGCCAGAGAGCATCGGCCACATGCTCCCCTGAGGGCTCTCTTCACGGCTGCCTGCTTCCTCTCTCATACTAACTTGCACCAGCACTCTCCTGTCTTCCTGCCTGCTTTTCTCTCCCTCCTCTCTAACCTCCATTTCTATTTCTATCTTCCCTTCCTTTCCTTTTCTCTGATTCTTCTTTTTCTATTACATGCCTCCATGGGCGCAGCACTTCAATCGTGCCTTGCAGAAAGCTGATGAAGCAAATGAGACAGATTGCAGGACTTCAGGTGCGTCTCACCCCAATTACTCCACCAATCTCCTGCAGCTTCGCAAGCACGCACACCCACGGAGATCAAGCTGGACAGTTAATGATCTATTTATTAAAACAGGCTCCTGATTGTTAAGCTGCAGACCTGCCATTCCACAATTCCTTGCTTTGTTGTTTGTTTTGTTTTTTTTTGATACAGATGCCTACTGTCACACAACAGTCTAGGGACATATGGCTTTTGAGCAGTTCCAGGCCCTGAATTTCAGCAGATGTTCATCTGTCTCCTTATTGACACTCTTATCCCCTGTAAAGTCTGGCAAAAAGTGATGGAAAGTACATCATTTTCCATTTGCTACCTGAGATTCGTAGCTCATTGCTATTCAGTTCTGGACCTGACTGAATTGCTTCATATCCTTTTCTGTTTTTTATTCAATACTATGACACCCACTCTTGGGAAGTGTTGCTCTGTATCTGTTAAAGAAAGGATCCTTCAGCAGCTATTTTTCAAGTCTTAACTGAATATTCACATCTTTTCTACAGGACTACATTTATTAAAATGCCACAATGGGTTTCTGGTTGTTGCTGTGTCATCCTAAACTACATGAGCTAAAATCAATTTTATCGTCTGTGCTTCCACCATTCAGACATCCAATTTCTCAAGTTGCAGGATCACAGGGTGCCAAGTTTCTCTGGGTAACTATAACTGCAAAGCTTTAGCCAGACATAGATGAGATGTTAATCTATTATAAAGTACATTCACACAATCCAGGACAATTCTGGGGCCACAAATTAACCCAATATGCATATCTTTAGGATGTAAGTAGAAATTGTTATACCTGAGAAGGCGTAAATAAACACAGAAGCACAGCATTCAAACTTTCCTTTGGCAATGCCAGGGCCAGGGAGTCAGACAAGGTCCCTAGAGTTATAAAAGGTGCTTCATACATGTAAGTTCATTGATTTACTGGGTTAACAATTTTGGATAATCTACTTGTTGTTGACCATTTTATGGAAGAGTCTAACTCTATTTCAGTGTCACCAGGCTCAAGACTGGAATTTACACTGGATTATATGCTACTCCAGCTGCCAAAATGTCCTTGAACCCAGAACCATCAATAGTCATGACTAGGACAAAACAGTGCAATGAGGGACACATAACAGAGATGATGCAAAGTGCTTTATGCTTTTAGTTTTCCAAATCCAAACAAAGTCCAAATCAGTGCAGTGCAAAGTCTTTATCCATAAAATATAATTAAAACCATAAATAATCCATAATAAAAACAAATGCTGAAATGGAGGTTAATAAGTCCATAATAAATAATCTTTCAATAAAACAGGGTTAAAATCTCTGGCAGGGACTATCCTTTTAAAAACTCAATATGAGCCACGGTACTTCCTTCCCTACCACGTCTCGGCTGCTCACTTGCCAGGGTCCACTCAGTCCACAGAGATGCCTGCTGAGAAGTGCACTCAACCTTTACATGAGCTTGCACCCCAGCCACCTCATTTAGTTAAGTCAGTCAAGCCAAAGCAAATGCAACTTCACGGGGGAGATTATTGCCTCCACCAAGGAGGCGGCTATGAAGAATATGAAATTTGGGGCTGCATTATCACTGATAACTCTTCAAAGTTCAAACTACTAACAGATTTGTAAGATGGCACCAGATATGCTGTTACTATCAGATACTATCCATACTGTCCTGATAAGACATTATAATACAGTAAACAAGTTTCCATAAATCACTGACTATTGATCAGAAAAGTACCAAAGTTTGTGATAATAGCAAAACACGGATTACACATTCATTTAAAGCTCATGCTCACTGGGAGTTAGAAATAGTGGTCTCTAAAGAAAATAATCAACAACAAAAATTTATGAAAAGAAAAGGAGTTTTTCTTCTTCTTTTTCTTTGTTTTCAGGAAGCAATGAGTTCCAGTACGATGTAGGCCCTGGGAAACTTGTGGTTCCTGGCCACTTTTGTATGTTGCGTTCCCGTTGAAAAACAGGAACTGTAACTGTCATGCAAAATACAGTATATGATGTGCAAAGAAGAGTGGTGCGAACTGAAGTGCATTCAGGATTTATTGCTCCAATGTGATGCATGGTGCTGCGAGGAACAAAGAAGTTGGGTATGAAAGAGTAATGCATTGTGAAGTGCAACACACTGCGGGGGGTTGGAACCCTGCCTGGGATTGATTCCTGCCTTGCGCCCTGTGTTGGCTGGGATTGGCTCCAGCAGACCCCCGCGACCCTGTAGTTAGGATTCAGTGGGTTGGAAACTGGATGGATGGATGAAGTGCAGCACTCCATCTTCGCCAATAACACTCCGAAGTTCAAACTAGCTAACATATCTGTAAGATGGCGCCAATGTTTGTGGTCAACAAATCAGTACAATTTATTGCTTCAGTCCCAGCCATGATAGTTCCTGCTTAAAAAAAATGCACAAGCCCTGGAATAGGAGCTAAAAAAAGCATTGTCATGCGAATGCTACAAAAGTTCCTAAAAAATTCCTGGTTCCTGAAAAATGTTCCTGTGGTGTATGTAGAACTCCACGCAAAAACTGGTCAGACCAGGACCTGAAACCAGGATTTAAGAATTGTGAGAAGCAGCATTTAAATAAAGCTGCACATCAGTTTGAGTCATTATGTTATGTTTAGAGCCAGTGAAGTAACAAGTAAATAATAAATTTACCCTTTTAAAATGTTTTCATTTATAACATAACATTTTTAGACTTGTTTAATCAAATTCAGGACTGTGGTAGTGGGGGTGATGGGAGCAGCATTTGGTGCAAGGCAGGAACCGACCCAGGCCTGTCCACTGCAGTGTCAGCATTTCTGCTTGAAATAATATAATCATTGGTTTAGGTAGTTTAAAAAAAGAAACTGTTAGGCAAAGAGCAAAATCTCGAACAGAGTTTAGAATGCTGTGGTTACACTGTTGCCTTTTTGATTTATATATAGCAAACAGGGAGTAAAAAAAAAATTTGTTTTCCTTTCATGGAAATAAGCCCACATTGATGACGCATAAATCACTACTTTTCTCTCAGATACTCGCAGCTTGATCTGAAGCTGAAGCACTGCTGTACGTGATTGCCTCTGACTGCTTAAACGCACAGGAGTAAAATGTATCTGCTCTTGGACACTCATGAATTGCTGGTAAAAAAAAAGAGTATTGCAAATAAGAAATGTACTTGTGAAAGCTACTGTACTGCCACCAACCCCGGAATCAATGGCCAATCTGAATAGGCATATTGAATTTGGCTATTCATGTGTGAAAAAGCTCACAGCAGCTTTTAGTCCCTGCAGCTGATCTCTCAACTGCACATTTGGAAAGTCTGGAAGCAGGCCCACTCAGCATTTTCATTTTAACCTACTGTGAAATGTAAAGTGTGGGGAAGTCTTGTGCAGGTTGCACACAAATGGTAAATTATGGGAAACTGACCTTTCATGGCTTTTTACAAAACAGATAGAGAAGATGCCAGCAGTAAACATAAGAAAGAAACATTCTGCTATTGCCGTGAGTAACATAAAAAGAACTCTCAGTTTAAGGTTACATTGCTGGGGAGCCATTAACATTCCTCCTTAGTGTCTCAAGTTATTAATAAGCTAATCTGATTTAATTGCCAACCATGTTGTCTTTAATTAAAATAATTAGAAGAAGAAAGACAAAAGAACAATTTTGATGAGAATGGACTGTTTAACCCAACACAGCTCGTGAATCCCTATTCACCTAACCTTTGGAAAATATCATCAAGTTGACATTAGAAGGTCCCTAAAGTACTGCAATGTAAGAAACGTATGTATTCCAGACATCTAGTAACTTCCACACCCTGAACTCAATTTAATTTATTTTTGTATAATGCTCTTCACTTAGTACAGGCTCAGATCACCTACAAAAAAGTACAACTTTAATGCAATATAATCGCTTTCGAAAATGGATTGATTTTGTATTTGGTAACAGGCTTTGCTAAAAAGCTGGTCTTCAATAGATATGCTATATGCTCCTTTTTACTCAACCTTGAGCAATATGCAGAAGTAAATGCTGGAACCAAGTTTCCATAAGCTATTATGTAGAAGGATCATTATTCTCCTCCAGGTGGAGATACATATTCTCTCCAAATATCTGAGATGGGAAAGACAGAAGTCAGCAGGGAGCAATAAGTTCTTCCTGTTATAGTCAGGCTCATGTCATCCCCACTTTCCTATCTAAAGATAAACCAAGACTTTTAGCCACAAACAAAATAACTCAAACATTTGGAAAAGTGTCTCAGAGTTGACCTTCAAGACTGCTATTTCACAGTGCCTCTCTCTATGCCTTTGACATTATTTCATGCAGCTCATGCAATAGAAAAGTGCAGTGTACATAAATAATAGTCAATCAGATTCAAACCATATTAAAAATATACAATCCATTTATCTCTGTCATCAAATTCTGCCCTCACTCCTATTATGACATTACTTATGTTGTAATGCCAAGATACCCTGCTGCTTTATAGATTTAAAGGTGGAAATGGAAAAATGGCAAATCTGCAAAAGTATATATTTTTAGTAAGAGAAAAGGAGAAGGAAATAAGGGGCTTTCGCAAATCAGAAAAGTAGTATGAACTCAGACAGGGGACAAAAAAACAAAAAGAAAAATTTGCCAACACTGCATGACACTTCAAAACAAAAGTAAATTTTTAGAGCCAAAATAACAAATCAAAAGTTTCTAACACTGGCAAATATCCTGTTTCACTCTATTATTATGTTTGTTTGTTTGGTTTTTTTTTGTTGCTCAAATCAAATCGTGCTTGCAAGAGTATGTGTACTGCTCTTATATAAGGGCCGCATGAAAACATCACACGTCATGCCCACTCTCATGATTCTTGCTTTTTTCCAGTTAAATACAAAATAATTTTAGTCTTTTTAGTTGATTTTTTTTAGCCTTTTTATGATGACATTAGGGCAGCACGGTGGCGCAGGGGCACAGTGGGTAGCGCTGCTGCCTCGCAGTTAGGAGACTCGGGTTCGCTTCCCAGGTCCTCCCTGCGTGGAGTTTACATGTTCTCCCCGTGTCTGCGTGGGTTTCCTCCAGGTGCTCCGGTTTCCTCCCACAATCCAAAGACATGCAGGTTAGGTGCATTGGCGATCCTAAATTGCCCCTAGTGAGTGTGTGTGTGTGTGTGTGCAAGCCCTACGGTGGGCTGGCGCCCTGCCCGGGGTTTGTTTCCTGCTTTGTGCTTTGTGTTGGCCGGGATTGGCTCCAGCAGACTCCCATGACCCTGTAGTTAGGATGATGGATGGATGGATGATGACATTATTGGAGTGCTGCTTTACAATGAATTTTTATCACAGACACCATTTCCCACTTGCTTTGTATGGTTCTAGCGTGCTGTGTAGAGAAACAATGCCCGTTGTCACTCATGTGATGTCAAACTTGACGTCATCATGTGACTGCTACAAAAGATGGTGACACACTAACACAGGCATCTAAGCCTTTGGATAATTCTAAACAAATCATCTGCCATCTTTGAACTCTCTGGCTAGATTTTTGTTTTCATTGTCAGCCCTTTTGACCTCTGATTTTTGAACTTCATTTTGGTTTTGTCATTTAGGGATTCTCAGCCTTTTCTAATGTCTAAGCCCTTGCCTGATCTCAGACCATGATTTTGCCTGCTCCCTTAAATATGTTCTCTCCTGGTCAATTCTTTGTGCGTACTTTTTTCTCCTTCAATGTGTTAATAATACCAATATTAAGTTACACACCATGACCACTAGACCATCGACAAGCTTATGATGAGTATACTGTATGAGAGAGAAGATGGAGATGAGGACCAGAGAGTGAACAGACTTTTGAATTATTACTACTTACAGACAAAAAAATATCTAAAAATTTGAGAGTACTAAATTAGGGGCTTTTACAATGACAAATGAACACAATGCTACGACGAAGACCACCACTTAGGCTTTCTCTTTGATTTGCCTTGCCTCCTCATTACATGACTGTTCCTGAATAATGGTGCATACAATACAATACAATTTATTTTTGTATAGCCCAAAATCACACAAGGAGTGCCGCAATGGGCTTTAACAAGACAAGGAAAAACACTCAAAAAAACCCCAGTAAGGAAAAAATGGAAGAAACCTCGGGAAAGGCAGTTCAAAGACAGACCCCTTTCCAGGTAGGTTGGGTGTGCAGTGGGTGTCAAAAAGAAGGGGGTCAATACAATACAATACAATACAATACACAGAACAGAACAAATCCTCAACACAGTATAAAAAAAAAAATTTTAGAAGTGGTGCATAACATCAGACATTGACCGGCGCAAAAGTCAGGAAGTCATGTCCACTCCTGCGTTTTATCCCAGGTCATCTCTTCCTTTCGTTCACAAGAAGAAAATAAGATGAAGAAAATAAGCTATCTTAAGCTCAGCTGTTGCAGCTACTGTGTAACATACAGCATGAATGCAACTGTTCTGACTTAAAGCAAAATTGCTTTTCTTCTTTAGAAACTAAGCTCATTCAAATTCTTTGGTAGGAGGTGAAAGCTACCATAGGTATTGATGGAGGGTGGAATAGTGTTGCAGAGCTAGAATTCCATTCTGATTCTAATCTGTGCTGTCGTATGTATGAAGCTGTCCCATGGTTGAGGAGTTTCCTCTGGAGGCCGCTGTATCTTTACACATTCCAAAGTCATCCAGCTAGGTTGAATAAATTGAGCCATTGTGAGAGTGTGGGAGTGTGAGTGGATGTATTCTGTAATGTCTGCTACCAGGATGAACTTCAACAACCTAACACAAGAACAGGAGAAGAAGATATTTTCACACACGTGCGCATGGGAATCAGCTGAAGGGCCTAAACACTAGTAATTCTACGCCAGGCCAAGGGGTGGCGGAGTGTACTGACTTTCTCTCTCAGTCCCTTGCAGACCTTTTCCGGGAAATCTCGCCTGTTGCCAGCCCTAAGGATGACGTCACTTCTGGGCACAAGGACACCACTCCCAGTTCCGGCATAGATGACGTCATTTCCCTTCCAGCCCTTTAAAACTGCCATCTTGCCTCAGTACAGGCAGTTCTGTTCTGGACTCTAAACTAAGCACATCGTGCTATTTAAAACTACTTTTTGCAGCCGGTTCAATTATACGGGTGGCTGCCCCAAATCTTTATGATGTCTCCGACTCATTCTTATTACAATATGTAAAATGGATTTTACTGGAGAATATTGTCTTCTCATTGAAAGAACGTAGTTTGGCAAACAACTACGCTTAGAAAAAAACAAACCTATTTTTCTTCATATAACATAAACGTTGATTCTTTTTACATATAGGTTTATTAAAAACTTTTTTCAATATTCCAAAATATTTTGATACCCATTTCTTATACTTGTACACTACACTCCATCAAATTCATCCTGTCTTTCATGCCCATTCTACTTCCTGCTGTGGCATCCTTGTAACCAAGTGTTAGAACAATTTATTCTTATTTTTATAATTAATACATTCAGTAATGCTATCCATTGTTTTTATTTTGAAACACATCAATGCTTGACTTCTTAGGGAGGAATATTATAATAAAGTGGCAAAGGTACACAACGTTGATTAGTTCCACCTTCTCTAAATATGAAGAAGGAGAGCTAATGAAGGTAAAGTGGGTTTATGCTGGTATAAGGCAGACCCTTTCTAACCATAATGTCAACATGCAATTAACAATTAATTAAAAATTAAGACTTTTACTGCATTTTAGGCCACTTTAAAGATTATAAAAAAGCATACATGAAAATGGTCTGAATATCAATGTCGGTCCTAATTAAGTGTCAAAAAGAGCTCTTATGTCAAAAAGGATGCATATCAACATCCCATTCATTTTACTGTACATCTGTCCTAATTCGTGCGTCTCTTCAGCCAAGACTTTGGGGCAAAAAAACAGCTCAAAGGCCTTTGGCATCTTTACAAAGCCATGTGCGGATGGCAGAAAGAGTGTGGGGGAGGTGGACCTCTCCAATGGCCAAAAAAGGAATGGCTTTGAGGCAAAATGTCATCTTTAGTGCTTGGTCCTGCAGGGCCGTAGTAGCTACAGTTTTATATTCCAGCCCAATGTCTTAATTTGAAGCCAATTATTATAGCTGAAGCAATTATTGATAAAACTAAATTTTTGCATTTTACTTTAAGTTCACTCGTTTATTAAAATTTCTAGACCACAATTGCTTCTTTTAGTCTTGAACAGCTGTTTTCAGTTTTTAATTGCTTCTTGTTTTATTTACCAGCTGCCAATTAACAATGAAATGCAAATGACCAAGCAGCTGGCAGTTCACCTTCGAACATGGTCCAATGTGCACTTGTATGTGCTCATCATGAAGTATCTGTTTTAACAAAATATTGGGACAGAAATGGAAGAGAAGACAAGGGAAGGAATGAGAGTGGCTACTCTGCTCCATTAAATAAATCAACTGGATAATATTCTTGGAAAAGAAAATTCTATAATATAAGAATGAGCTGATGTCGCAGAATTAAAACACTAAAAAGCCATGTCATTAAACAATTTCTCTTTCTGGCTCTGGTGCTGGACTTTAAACCACAAGGCAGACAATTCAATCTCTGGCTCTGCCTAACTGAATACTTCTGTTAACAAATGGAAAGTACCATGCACTCTCTCTGCAGATACTTAAAGTGGTATGTAAAATAAAAAGCTGGTTATCTTTCAGGGAGAGGTGAAATAATATTTAATATGGCTGTGGCTTAACTTTGCATTGTAATCGTGTACAGTCACACTCTGCTCACTGTCCAGCCCAGTAAATCAGTGTCCTTACCCTGTTTTCCTCATCTTATTTCATTCTGCTCAAATGCACATCCAATTTGAGATTTTAGAAGGAATACAAGGCCACCTTTAATTTGCTGGTTGACTTCCCTAAATCTCTAACTTTTTTGTTAAAATATAAGGTAATGGAAACACAATAGACTGCTAGTTCATTGCCTCATGGCTGCAAAATTCCACTTCTGGCTAAGCAAATTGATATTCTTATATTTTAGCTGGGGTGGCACGGTGGCGCAGTGGGTAGCGCTGCTGCCTCGCAATTAGGAGACCCAGGTTTGCTTCCTGGGTCCTCACTGCATTTGCATGTTCTCCCCATGTCTGCATGGGTTTCCTCCGGGTTCTCCGGTTTCCTCCCACAGTAAAAAGACATGCAGGTTAGGTGCATTGGCGATCCTAAATTGTCCCTAGTGTGTGTGTGCCCTGTGGTGGGCTGGCGCCCTGCCCGGGGTTTGTTTCCTGCCTTGCGCCCTGTGTTGGCTGGGATTGGCTCCAGCAGACCCCCGTGACCCTGTAGTTAGGATATAGCGAGTTGGATAATGGATGGATGGATGGATATTTTAGCTGGGGTTGGCTCCAGCTGCATCACGACCCTTCTCTGGACAAGTAGGTTTGGAAGATGAATAGATTGATGGATAATAAAATGAGGTGAGAGATCAGTGTTATATTACAAGGTAAGCAGAAAATGCTCGGAATCCTTCCACTTGCAGCTACTACTTGGAAGGGCATTCACATAAAATTTCCTAATGACAAATTTGTATTTCCCATATATTGTATAGCATATGAAAGCACAAGTGGTTCAGAATCTGGCTCAGAGATCACTTTTATGTACTCTTTTATCTGTAAAGCAATTTGAACAATCTATAATTCTCCTCATTTAAGAAAAAAACATTATAGGCTCAGATTTACATGTGAATTTGTATCAGTTTGAGATGTAATGGAAAAGTGTAATGTAAAATACACAACCCTCATGTCTACAGTTTTAGACCTCTAAACAAAATAAGCCAATAATCCAGGTTATGTCAAAAGTACAAAAAGCATACCAAAGATTATCAGAGTCATATAAGATTTTTTTTTTCATGGAGAATGTTTAAGGCTTTTTTATGACTTATGATTCTTTGTGAATACTTACCTTCTTTCTACCTAAGCATAGCTGACTAGCTATGTCTGGGCTGCAAGAACAGACAGTACACCCGCTTCTTTCAATTGACAGCTTAAGTCAGTGTTTCATATTCAGTGACTTACATATGCTGCATGCCAATTTTACCATTATGAGCTAGTAGCCAGTCATAACTTTATCTGAAATGATCCAATTATTCCTTTATCCGGCATTTTGGATGATCATGCTGCTCAGATTTAGTGTCATCTTTGTTATGGTTTTCAGAATTTTATGCATCCCTACCATGATGAATCGAGACAGGGTGTGATATGGGATTACTGGGGTTTGTGACAATAATGGAGCTGGCCTGTACCTGCTCTCTTTTACTTTTTCAACCATGAAATCATGTTTCCATATGCATGCAGAAACATACAGTATATTGCTACATACATACTGAACAGTTCTATACAGTTATCCATCCTATATACAGTATTAAATTGACCAGTCCGAACCATCTAAGGCTTCCATATTATGAAAAATCGACAATCTGTGAATTAATGTGTTATTTAAAGGTTGATTTTTTTTCTTATGTATCCTCCATGGATTTGACACATAAAAAAGAAGCTGCTAATCTTAAAACCTAAAGGTACTGTATGTGACCAGCACTTGACATATACCATTGATGATTAGAAAATAAAGGGATGGCATAAGAAATGAGGGAACACTTAAACAAAAATTTTAGAAGTAGGAGGACTGTGTACCTGACCATTCAAACACTGATTAAACTTCTAAATAACTTAGTATTATACTTTAAATAAAATTTAGCAAAGAAACTTTATTAATTTCAATTAAGATATTACATTACAGCTGGTGGCTACCTTTTACAGAAGCACTCTCTTTTTTAATAGGATTTTTTAATATAATTATTAATCAATTTATTTAATTATTATTATCATTAAGACTAAGATTTGGCCTCTGGCTTGTTACTATTAATCTTAAACAAATTTTAAAATCAAAGATATGTGACATCAAAGATTGTAAGACACACTAAGAATGTAAAGTGGGATATATTAAATGCCCCCGTACTCAGCTGGTAGCACTGTGACCACCATTGCACCTTACTGCAAGAGCAGATCATTCAAAGATGGAAAGGATACAGAGCAAGGAAAGTGGAAAGTACTCAGAACTTGGCCTGTCTGCACAAATGTGGATTGTTCAATTATTTAATTTTAACATGTCATTGCGAGTCATAAGTTCATGTACTGTGGCATTGCCGAGAACCAACTTACACTTCTTATTTTAGATGCAATTTTAATGCTGGACTGTTTTCCCCTAATACAATCAGACAGAGTGGAAAAGGCAGAGAGGGACTGGAAATGAATGAAAAAGCAATGGTGAAAAAGTGAGCACATTACAATTGGAACTAAAATGTGTTAACCAGTCATTAAAATACTGACTGAGTATGTTTGTGTTACAGCTTAGGGGAATAAGCGAGATCATCCTGATTAATGTTTATTAACTCAGGAACAGAAGTCTATTACCAACACTCTAAAAACATGTTTCATTCTGACCCTAGAATGAAGTTAACCTTAACTAGGGGGACATTAGAACAAACAAACTTCAACTATCATGTTGGATTTGTGGGCACAATAATCTGGACTTTCTCTATTTGATTGTCAGAGTCTTTAAATGTAAATCTGCAGGACAACTGAGAAGGTCTGACCATGTCATGCAGCTCTCTTATTCAAGCCAGATGCTCTTATGTGTGTTTGGGGTTTGTTATTTGTTGTTTTATATTTATTTGTTTAAATATATATATATATATATATATATATATATATATATATATATATATATATATATATATATATATATAGATTTTTTTTCTCGAGCTTCTGTAAAAAGCATTTCACTATACATTGTACTGTATGCATTATTTGTATGTGACAAATAAAATATGATATAATTTTCTGAGATAGATATAATACAGCAATTTTAATAGGCTGCTGTCCCAGGGAGCAAACAGGCTGCCTGTTGAGAAACACTATGTGGATGGTAGTATGGATTGTTACAAACAACGACATTTGTGATATTGCTTACTGTGAAACACGTTTTGAGAAATAACGGATTTTGGAAAGGGATCAAACAAAAGTATGAAAAGAAAAAGGGCTCCAACAGATGTAATGGCCAGATGAATTTAAAATGTGGGAGAACAGATTATATGCAATAGTGCCCCTGTTGCTTATAAGAAAGACAGACTCCTGAGGAGTGTTTTCTGCTTGTGATGCTCCCTGTTGGTCAATTGACCACAAGCGTTGGTGAGGAGGAGGAGGTTAAGAGCATGCGCTGATACAGCGCATTGCCGCACCCACCACATGACAAACCAACTCAGGACCCCAGGTTAGGTGACATTTTATTCTTCCTGGGTGTAAGGGGCAGAGAAAGAGGTAGAACAGAAATTACGCCAATCTTCTTCCAGACAGTGTTCCTCCGCTTTAGATTAGGAAATCGAAATTGTGTGAATAACTGTTTTACCACTCTGCCATTACGCTAGTATTCCCATGAAATGGTCCCTGTAAGAGAATAACCACAGTGTTGTGTTTGACAGGATTTAGAAATGATAGCATTCAGGGTAACACATCTGTCTTTTTTGTTAATTATTCCTTCTTTAGTTTATGATAATATTGTTGATCACTTAGTTTCTATGTGTGTGTGTATCTTCTACTATTTTCCATGTATTCTGTGAGTGGTTCCCAAGTAGGTGTGACCACCTGCTCATCTCGAGCTAGGGAATGTGCTCATCCCTATAAAGACTGAGGAAAGCCCACAGTCCCTTGCGATTCATTTGAGTGTGATTGGTGGTTTTGGCGAATTATGGAGATTCATTGTGAATTTTTGTGAATTCCCAGGTTTGTTAACTTAATGCTCTTGTATTTGACCATTCTTGATGGATTTGTGATTTTAGGACTTGTTGTTCCGTACCCCTTGCACTCCTTGCAGCTTTCTATCAAGAAGAGTATTGTTTTTGCAAAATAAATATATTCTATCTATAAAGAATCGTTGTCTGTCCATTATGTGTACGAGCCAAACGCTGACAGATTCCTTCTCTTCTAGGAGTTTTGTCCTATAGTTTGTAGGGACTTTATGCTAAGGTTCTCCTAATTTCATGACACCCTCAATCTCTCTTCCAATATTCTTTCCTGCATTTGTCCGTACTCCATGAACTTTCCATCCTAACACAAGCAGATCCATATTGGAGCCATTAAAAAATTATTGTGTTAAATGACACAAATTCGCAAGCTTTTTTAAAATTAAAAAAGAGGGAACTTTCTTCAACAGTTGAGCACTCCCACTGCCTAACACAAGTATAGTTCCATTTAAACAAAAGTGATGGCACCTTTAACTATTTTTTTTTTGTCTTTATTCATATTTACTATATCAACATGTCTATTAGACATAATGAGTCTTCTTTTTGGACTGACAAACTAAAACAACAAAAGCCAAATTCATATTGCTCTGTTCAGTACAGAAGGCAGTTAAGAAACACAGATTGGAAATATGCAGTCTGAAAATGCCAGGCCTGCAGCTTCTCAGGAAGCAAACGTTTCCAAAGTCATGTATCACAAAAAAAACTGTTATTACTGAAGCACATTTCAGTCTGCTTAACACAAGCAATTAACAAAACACAATGGATTAGCTGATAATTACTAAGAGGCTTAACACATTTCTAAAAGGAGAAATACAAGAGCAGCAAAAGAACATGTACCTTGAAAATCAAGGATAAAAATAGAGCCTATGTGATGAAGCCCTGGTTTCCAAAGAAAGTTGCAGCAGTACTACATATTTCAAAATGTTCTTTCATTAAATGTATGATTAAAATAGTTAAAAGGATATTATGGCACAGGTTAGATACTGTGGTATCATGTCTATGCTTAAATGAAATTGAAATGTGTACTTAGCTGCTTGCACCTCTCTGTTTAGGGTCTACTCTTTGCAGATAAGGAAAATGTAGAAAAAAATAAAAGTTTCCTTTTGTGTAGTAGAGAAACATTTTTAATGTATAAATCAAAAGATACAATGGTGTTTAGTGTTTTCCTTCTTAGTTGTATGGACTCAGGTCCATTTTTTTTATGCAATCCCTGTCTTTGGAGAGTTCTCATTTCTCCCTGTGGCTGTGTACCCTAAGTTGGTCTGAGGTCACTCTGATCAAGCTAGGATGTGTGAGGAAGTGTGTTTTACAGTTCAGTGACACCCTATTCAGAATCAGTTCTCTTCTTGGCTAAGTATCACCAGGGTCCAGGAATGAAAAATAAAACTGATTTAGAAAAATGTATGTTACTCATATTTACTCAGACATTTCTCTAAAGTCTTGAGTTAATTTTTGAATTGCATTATAATGAAAAGATGTTGCATTCTGACATCTTCAGAATACTTGTCTCGAGCATGGGCTCTGTCTGTGTGGATTTAGTGCATTTTCTTCATGGCCACCATGGAACTCCAAAATATACTGCAGTTTTGATTCTTGGCTAAATATTGACTGATTGAGACAGAATGATCCTCTTAAATTAAAACCATTTAGTGATGAGGTGACAAAGTAGAGGGGAGAAAATAATGTAAAAGACCTTTCAGGGTTCTGTTGGTTCAAAAGTGCCATGTAATGGCTATGCATTCAGCCTGTCTGACAGATCACATTACCACTGTAAAAGCAAGTGCTTTTTTGTTTTACCCTGCTTTGTCTTGAACACTCCATTATATAATCCTTTGTTATGTCTATTTGGAAAAATTAAACATTAATTTTTTTTATTCTGCTCCTATGGTTTCATTATCTTTTGGGGAAGGTTACAACATTGTTCTCTGTCATCTCTGCCTAGGATTGAACGCTGCCTCGATGCTGCTAGGAACCAATGCTGGTAAAAACGAGTTCAAAATCAGGAAGATGGATGGATTATAAAACAGATGCATAATGCTCTGAGGACATGTCATTTATGAAAGGTCAATTAATACATTTATTCTCTGACCCCGTATAGAAGGACCAGTGCGAGCCATAGTCTGGCCAGCATCATCTGCTACAAGGCAGGAACCAAACCTGAATGGTACATTTTATAAGAGGGCACACTCATACACACACTGGGCAAATGTAGAAATTCGTATTTATCTTATTTGAATACAAGAAATTGTCAAAGAAAGGCACTGTATCATATTCCTCTCAACTGACTGACATTTTAATAAGACTAGGTAGAGGAAACAATTCAATGTACAACAAAAGGCAGCTGCGACGTAAGACAAAACAGAAACCTAAAGAAAACAAAGCAGCTTATGCAGGCCAGTCGGAATCACAGGTGGCAAATTAATACCTGCTGAAAGCTTCACGCCATTATTTTTTAGCGCTGTAATTACAGAAAATCATACAAATCGTTTCAGCTGCCTGAGGCCAATGAATTAATAATTCTCCCACAGTGCTCGTGTCAGATGTGTCATTAGGTAAACCAGAGTTGAAGCAGAGCATTATTGGAAAACCGTAGCCTTTCTTCAAATTGGCGACCCTGCTGCCTGAGTATATCAACACCTGACTCCAGCCAGTGACATTTTCTAATTTATCGGAAGTTTAGATGCACAGATTCTTCTATCACTGAGACCCAGAGGTTAAAATGTTTGCATGGTAAAAGTAATCTCCTCAGATCAGCTTTAGCTAATCCCATGCAGAACAAATTCCAGTTGTAAAATCTTTCTTTGAAATGTAACAATTGTTATCTGCCTGCAAGTATTATTCAATGGACCTAATGTTTGGGAACTGCACACAGCAGTTGAGCCCCCTGAGCGGGCCCATTAGAGTTCACAAACAACACTTCAAAATCATCTTAGGTTCCTTCATAGATCTTTGTGGGCCTTTTACCACATACATAACGTATGTGGAGTTTTTGTACGTCAGTTACAATTAGTGAATGACTGTTAAACTGGAAAACACGCAACCTGAGTGTATGAAATGTTACAGTCAATTTTGTTACCCATAAAGCTACACTGCTATTCTGAGAGATATCACATTCCTATATTCTTATAAGCTTATTTTTAACATCTGTTTCTCGACTGCTCCTTTCACTACAGGAACTCTAATCAGGCACTAAGAACAACCATGACCTCCAGCAGGTGAGAGGCTCTATATTGATCTCAAGCATATTTAATGAACTGAAATGTGTGATGGCATTCCTTTCTTTCTCCCAAAAAGTGTCATTTGTTTTTTCTCATTTTGGATGACTGAGACATGCAACATGAGCATCAGCAGCATATCGCAGACCTGGCATCTGTCAAGTCTTTTATTGTGTCAGATGACATGCACACAAGTGGCAGAAAACAAAAATGTCACACACTGGCAGGACCCAGCTGGTTTTAATTAGCACAACAAATGAGGAGATTTCACTTTGAGAAAAGTCTAAAAGTGGCAGAAAACTGGCTTTAGGTGGAGGGGGGGGCCACAGAAGCTTTACGGTAGACTGATTTCTGTTCAGGCAGACTGCCAGCAATGAGACTTTTTTTTAATCACATACTAACAACCTTACTCTAATGAATGGGTCATTTATTTAAAAGGGACACCACAGGGACAATAAAAATTATTCATTTTAACTTGCCTCAGTTTGCAGTTACTCAGAGGCATCATAGAGCAGACATACTTACCAAAACCCACTTCTAGTTACTTTAAGCACCCAGGAGTTGGCCTCCCCTTTCTGTCCCAAAGCCTCAATGTGCAGCTGTCCATGACCACTCATGTCACTTGAAGGATCCACATGTCTCGATGTCATTGTCTAAGTCAGTCTACGAGGCACATTTCAGTAGATTCAGAAAGTAGACCCCTTAATTTTCTAGACACTTTATTGTGTTGTAGGTTTAATTTTAAATGGATACATTTGTCATTTTTGTCTATCCGTCTATACTCAATAACCCACAATGAATTTGAGAAGGGTCTGTTTACTAAAAAATCAAAAACTAAAATCTCTCATTTGTGGAAATGTTCAGTGCTGTGGCACTCCAAGTTGTGGTCAGGTGTAACCTGTTTGCTTTAATTATTCTTGAGATGTGTCTAGAACTTGATTGCAGTCCACTTGTGCCAAACTGAATTGATTGGACATAGCTTAGTAAGACACACACCAATGCATATAAGGTCCAACAATTTACACTGCATGTCAGGACAAAAACCAAGCCAAGGAACTCTCTGTAGAACTCTGCGATCAAAGTGTGGTGAGGCCTAGATCAGGCCAAGACTATAAAACTATTTTAAAAGCTATTGAGGAGCACTCTGGCCTCAATAATTATAAATCAGTAGAAGTCTAGAAGCACCAGCACTCTTCCTAGATTAACCATGAGGCAGAGGACCGCTCTAACAGAGTTTCAGACGTTCTTTGCTGAGGTTAGTGATCATATTGGAATGACGACCATCTTAGCAGTATTCCATCAATCAAGCATTTATGGTAGAGTGGTTGGGCAAAAACCATTCTTGAGTAAAAGACCTATGACTGTTAAATGGAGGAAAAAATACAAAAATTATCTTTTGGCAGAACTGCAGGCACTATGTCTGGTGAAGACCAGGCACTGCTCAACACCTGCTCAATACCATCCCTATGGTGAAGCATGGTGGTGGCAGTATCATGCTCTGGGGTGTTTCTTCGCAGCACGGAACTAGTCAAAATTGAGGGAAGGATGAATGCAGCCAAACTCATAAAGAGGTCCTTAAAGAAAGCCTTCTCTGGGGTACATGTGACCTCAGACTGGGGTGATGGTTCGCCATTCAGCAATGACACAAAGGCATACATCCAAGACAATGATAAAGTGGCTTCAAGAAGGTAGGACTGTCTTTGAGTGGCCCAGCCAAAGTCAGTACTTAAATACCAGAGAGACCTGGAGATGATAGTTTACCGATGCTTCTTATCCATTCAAAAGGAGACTGAAAGGATTTGCCAAATGAGAATGGGATAAACTGCCTAAATCCAGATCAGCAAAGTTTGTAGAGACTTAACCAAGAAGACTCAAAGCTGCCAAAGGAGCTTCTTTAAAATACAGAAAAAAAGATCTGAATACATACATGAAAGAGAAATTTCAATTTATTTTTACAAATGTGAAGACCTTTCTGAAAACATGTTCATTCACTTTGTTATGATGCGTTATTGAGTGGGAAAAATGGCAAATTTATCAGTTTAAAATGTAATCTACAGCACAATAAAGTGTGCAAAAGTGAAGGGGTCTGAATACTTTCTGAATTTGCTGCATGTCACAAAGTATTAATATTCACTCACAGAGTATTTAAATCCACATCTTCATAATTGCATTTTACATCAGGTCTTCATATGCAACACTTTATTCTGAACTTTTTATTCTTGCTCCATTTGTACATGCCTGAAATGAATCACCTAACAAATCTTGAAAAGCAATCAATCTTTTGGGAGCAAATTACATATTGACTTAAATGGTAACCAGTACTTCACGACCCATCCATTCTTCAGTTTCCTACCTCAAACTCATTGTCCCCGGGTACATTACACTATGTTATACTGTGACAGCTTCCTTCATTAACTAACCAGCTCCAGCCACACCCCTTATTCATTGCAATTTCAATTTTAAATCAGTTTTTTGAAATTTAAAATTGAGTTTTTCAATGTTTAATATCTAGCTGTTTAGATTCTAGCAAGTTTGCATGGTGGACATTTGTGTCAACCAATTATTTTAATGCAGGGGTTCCCACATTTTTACAGCTTGCGAGCTACTTTTAAAATGACCAGGTCAAAATGATCTACCTTCATTAAAAATGATATATATATATATATATATATAAACTGCTCAAAAAAATTAAAGGAACACTTTGAAAACACATCAGATCTCAATGGGAAAAAGAAATCCTCCTGGATATCTATACTGATATAGACTGGGTAATGTGTTAGGAACGAAAGGATGCCACATCGTTTGATGGAAATGAAAATGATCAACCTACAGAGCCCTGAATTCAAAGACGCCCCAAAAATCAGAGTGAAAAATTATGTGGCAGGCTAGTCCATTTTGCCAAAATTTAATTGCAGCAACTCAAAATTGTACGCAGCACTTTGTATGGCCCCTGTGTTCTTGTATACATGCCTGACAACATCGGTGCATGCTTCTAATGAGATGACAGATGGTGTTGTGGGGGATCTCCTCCCAGATCTGGACCAGGGCATCACTGAGCTCCTGGACAGTCTGAGGTGCAACCTGGTGGCATTGGATGGACCAAAACATAATGTCCCAGAGGTGTTCTATTGGATTTAGGTCAGGAAAGTGTGGTGGCCAGTCAATGGTATCAATTCCTTCATCCTCCAGGAACTGCCTGCATACTCTCACCACATGAGGCCAGGAATTGTCGTGCACCAGGAGCCACTGTACCAGCATAGGGTCTGACAATGGGTCCAAGGATTTCATCCTGATACCCAATGGCAGCCAAGGTGCCTTTGTCAAGCCTGTAGCAGTCTGTGTGACCCTCCATGGATATGCCTCCCCAGACAATCATTAACCCACCACCAAACTGCTTATGCTGAATGATGCTACAGGCAGTATGATGTTCTCCATGGCTTCTCCAGACCCTTTCACTTCTGTCACGTGCTCAGGGTGAACCTGCTCTCATCTGTAAAAAGCACAGGGCACCAGTGGTGCATCTGCCAATTCTGGTATTCTATGGCGAATGCCAATCGAGCTGCATGCTGCTGGGCAGTGAACTCAGGGCCCATTAGAGGACATGGGGCCCTTGGGTCACCCTCATGAAGTCTTTCTGGTTGTTTGGTCAGAGACATTCACACCAGTGTCCTGCTGGAGGTCATTTTGTAGGGCTCTGGCAGTGCTCATCCTGTTCCTCCTTTCCCAAAGGAGCAGATACTGGTCCTGCTGATGGGTTATGGACCTTCTATGGCCCTCTCCAGCTCTCCTAGAGTAACTGCTTGTCTTCTAGAATCTCCTCCATGCCCTTGAGACTGTGCAGGGAGACACAGCAAACCTTCTGGCAATGACACGTATTGATGTGCCATCCTGGAGAAGTTGGACTACCTGTGCAACCTCTGTAGGGTCCAGGTATCGCCTCATGCTACCAGTAGTGACACTGACTGTAGCCAAATGCAAAACTAGTGAAGAAACAGTCAGAAAAGATGAGGAGGGAAAAATGTCAGTGGCCTCCACCTGTTAAACCATTCCTGTTTTGGGGGTCATCTCATTGTTGCCCCTCTAGTGCATCTGTTGTTAATTTCATTAACACCACAGCAGCTGAAACTCATTAACAACCCCCTCTGCTACTTAACTGACCAGATTAATATCCCATAAGTTTCATTGACTTGATGCTATACTCTGATTCAAAAGTGTTCCTTTAATTCTTTTGAGCAGTATATATATACTGAGTATTAGAGGTGGGTAGTAATGAGTTACATTTACTCCATTACATTACTTGAGTAACATTTTTAAAAAATTGTACTTCTAAGAGTAGTTTTACTGCACCATACTTTTTACTTTTACTAGAATACATTTGTGAAGAAGAAACGGTGCTCTTACTCCGCTACATTGGGCAACACTTGAATCGTTACTTTTTTTCCATTAGATAAAGTCTGACAAACAATTTTCAATCTGCTCTGCAGCGTATGCTGTCAAGTTGCACACATGCCTTCCATTGCGTCTCCAGCTCTGACGGTAGGTTTTGGATGTTCCTGAAATAAAGGCACTGCAGCTTTGAGGACAGATGTTGCATTTTTCATTTGAAAGCATTAACTGAGCTAATCATATTGACCATGGTTTTCTCTTTTCCTTGCAGCTGTAAATTAAGCTCATTCAACATTATGGTCAGATCGGAAAAAAAATGCCAAGTCTAGCGGCCATTGATCGTTATTCAGTTGCTTGTATTCTGCATGTTTAATGACAAGGAGAAACTCCTTTTCCTCTGGCCAGGGGTCTTGAAATCTCAGCAGGAATTTCTCCCTAGCCATCTGTCTCAATGAAGGCCTCTTTCATCATGTCTCCATCTTGGAAGAACTTCTTATGCTTAATGATCGAGTGACTCACCTGGAACGATGCTTCGGTGTGTCTGCCTTTGCTTTTGAATTCAGCCGAGTGAAAAATGATGGCTGTCCAATTAACTGCAATTTTAGTTCCCTCTCTTTTCTCTTTCTCAGATCGCTTTTCGGAAGGAATACAACATACATATACAACATTAACTCTCTGCCCAGATAAATTGTTAATACTTTAAGAATATAATTAAGCAGTTTATGATGTTAAACTTGAAGTAAAATGTGTGAATAAGGGTATCTTGCTACATTTATTACATAAAATGCGACATCAGATCAAAAGAAGCTGCAGGGTTGAGATCTCTCAAGCATCTCTACTGAGTTTATGTCTGTCCGCGTTTCATGAGAGAAGTACTTAACGGATTTAGATCGGGTTTTTTTCTATAATTTGCTTAAACATTCTGGATGATTTTGAGACTTCTCTCATTGCGCTAAGTATCATAGTTTGCTTGCAGGTGTGATTTATTCATGTGAATTCGAGATAGAGGCTACAGACTGAGGGGAGGGCGAAGCATGACGTCAGAAGTGGGGAGCCGGGCAGTGCCCTCCTCACTCACACACCAGCCTCTGTTCGAGTCGCTTTACCTCTGGCCACGTGTTGGAGCATACCTTGTATCCGCTTAGCTAGTAATATTTATTTTGTTTATTGATTTTTTTATACTTTGTCCTGTTTCACTACTATGCAGGTAGAGCGGTGGGGGATGGCTAGTTGTTAATAAAAATAGTTTTTCTATCTAATCTATTAATTTACAGATGATTTAACCCAGTTTTGGGGTAATGGGGAGCTGGAGCCCATTGGCAGAATAGGATTCAAGTGATATGCAAATCTGTTACAGAACTTCTATGCATATTTGGCACCCAGCACACTATTTTTTTTTTACAAATTACAAAAACTACAATCTTAGTATTTCATGAGCTGACACAACAGCTATCATCTCAATCACGAGTTAATGTTCAAAATGTCAGAACCATGCAGTTTACACAATAAAACACAGCCATTACAATAAAATGGTACTTTATTTATAAAGACTAATAGCTCAAAGAAAAAAGTGTAATCTTTCTTCAAGTAAACATTAAGTACATCTGCTCACTAGCCCAATATGAAGTAAAGCTGCACCTTTAACTAAAACACAACAGAAAAAAAGCATACTTCCCTACAACTGGTCATAGCACGTGTCCATTAAGCACACTTCAAAGATTCTGTTTCACATGAAGTTTGATCCTGATAGCAAATATTAATTTAAAAATGATGACATCAAAATTCAAATTGTCACATTACATTTCACAAGTAATATCAAATTTAGAAAATGTACAATATCAGCAATTTTACTTTTGATACCAAGATAATGGAATAAAAGCTAAAATGGCTTGCTATAATGTGGTGGGTTCATGGTTCCACTCTGAAATACAGAGTTACCTTTTAGCGGTTACTGCGCCCTTCATGCCTCAGAGTCAACCGAATTTAAGGCTGAACTCCACAAGTGACTAGCACTTTATGTACTAACCTGAAAGCAGGAATGAAGGCTACCTTTATATCTTGCATTTTAATGCACTTTGAACTATAAACCACTGTGTGATGATGCTCTCTATAAAATGTGCTATATAAAATAAAGTGCTAATATATGTTAAATTACTAAATGTATTACTATAGTCCTGCGGTGGGCTGGCACCTTGCTCGGGGTTTGTTTCCTGCCTTGCGCCCTGTGTTGGCTGGGATTGGCTCCAGCAGACCCCCCGTGACCCTGTAGTTAGGATATAGCGGGATAGATAATGGATGGATGGATGGATGGATTACTATAGTCCATCATATATTTGTACTGTTGTAGAATTGTGTCCCTGTGGTTTATGGTGTGTATGGCTTATGTTCGCTTAGATGTTGTTATCATGTTGTTTGGATTGTAGTGTCTTTGTGAGAGTGTGTGTTGTAAAAAGCACTTTTAAAGGTGGTGCAATAAGTATGTACTGTGGCTGCACAAAGGTGCATTTTAATTATTATTTCAATCATTTTTCTTACTTTGCTGACTTGTGTGCTATCAAATGCTTTTCACATGATGGTTAGACCTTATTGGACTTTGCGATATGTTCTGATGACAAAAATGGATTCAAACCTTCAGACTAAGAAGGCACCACCTTATTGGCAGGCTTAGACAATGCAGTCAGTGTCACAAACCGAGAGAATCCAGCAGGACTACAAATGAGGTGGCTGAACAGACCCAACCTGCTCACTAAGGTACCATCATTAGAAACTAAGACTGATTAACTCTAGCCCGGGCCTTAAATGCATCATTGAGTAAAAACCTGCTCTACTTTTATATTTAAATAAGCCCACGTTGACAAAAGTAGCAATCCATCTAAATTTTAAGCACGACACGAATCTGTAACTGTAAGAAAACAACTACATATTATTCACTGTAGTTCAAAATGGAATGGTGCTGTTTACCAGGTGTGAAGTCTCAATAATAACAACCTTCTTTTCTGATTTTTAGCCTATAGTCTATCTGAGTTCGGTAAAGTAATTTATAGCCATTCACTGCATTTGTAAGTCTGAATCAAACAAATTATTACATGCTGCTCTAAGGAAAGCCATTTGTCTTTGTAATGTTAGACTCTAGAGAACATGCAACATGTTGCCTCTCTCCAGCTCCATAATAAACACTAACTGTAACAGCAAAGAAAGCTACAATATTAGACAGGCGCATAGCGCTCATGGCTGTAAGCACAAAAGGAGGATGAGAAAATTGATCAATAACCTGAACACTTACATGCCTCTGAGTATACAGTAAATGTAACTTGTAAGTTTATATGCTTGTTGTATATATATTTGTATGCCTACATAACTCTTTTTTAAATTAAATAACATATTTAAGCAGAAAATACCTCTTTATACACAATATTTGGGGTAAAAACTGTCTTCATTGGAATTAGTCTTACTTGCTTTACTGTATCAGAAACTTGTACTTTAACATTTGCTCTCAAGGTTGCTCAAGACCAAACCACAAATGCTTAGCCATGTGTTAAACTGCCGATGATAAATAAATACCAAAAATATCTAAAGTTTGCTGACTGATGGACTTGGTGGGAATGCTACAGTATATGTGCTTACTCGCCGAAATGTAGAGTGTAAATTAAAGCAGTATTATGGTTAGAAACACACATCTGCATCAGCATTAAAATCTGTATTCTGTGCATGGGGTTGACGAAATTCAAGTTTTTGGTGTGTGTTTATTGCTATCTACATATTTACTACTTTCATTTCCAGATGTTGCATAGCTTTATGCTTTATGCTGCTTGGGAATATTTGTGCAAGATTCAAATCTGTGAAATCTAAAGTGTCACCCGTGAGCCCATAAGGAAGGAATAAAACAATAGCTGGCCTGATTCATGGCAAATCATGGAATATTTTAGTAGTGCTTAAATCTAAATGCTCAAGTGTCATCTATTTGAAATTAATTAAACAGAGTTTTAAGAAGAGTAAATAACTTCTTAATATCATCTGCTAAAAATATGTTATTAGATGAAACAATCTATAATAATAAAAGGCAAAGCCCTCATTGACTGACTCACTGACTGACTGACTCACTACTAATTCTCCAACTTACTATGTAGGTAGAAAGCTGAAATTTGGCAGGCTTATTCCTTACAGCTTACTTACAAAAGTTAAGCAGGTTTCATTTCGAAATTCTACGCGTAACGGTCATAACGGTCGACAACGGTCAACAACGTCCGCCATGTTGAACTTTCTTATTTATGGCCCCATCTTCACGAAATTTGGTAGGCGGCTTCCCTGCGCTAACCAAAACCGATGTACTTACTTATTTCGATGGTATGACGCCACTGTCGGCCGCCATATTGAACTTTCCAACGTCACCAATTTTCAAACTTCCTGTGTAGGTAGAAGGCTGAAATTTGGTACTTATTTCGGTGGTATGATGCCACTGTCTGACGCCATATTGAACTTTTAACGGAAACCGATGTCCGTACTTATTTCGTTGGTATGACACCACTGTCGGCCGCCATATTGAACTTTCCAACGTCACTAATTTTCCAACTTCCCGTATAGGTAAAAGGCTAAAATTTGGCAGGCTCATTCCTTACAGCTTACTTACAAAAGTTAAGCAGGTTTCATTTCGAAATTCTACGCGTAATGGTCATAACGGTCAACAACGTCCGCCATGTTGAACTTTCTTATTTATGGCCCCATCTTCTCGAAATTTGGTAGGCGGCTTAACTGCACTAACCGAAACCAATATACGTACTTATTTCGGTGGTATGATGCCACTGTCGCCCGCCATATTGAACTTTTCACAGTCTTTGTTACTTATGGGCCCATCTTCAAGAAATTTGGTACACGGGTTCCCAACGCTAACTGAATCCTACTTACGTACATATATACGTCCATAGCCTGCAGCTCGGTCACCATGTGAGGCGGCGTTGGGTCCCCCATCCCAACGCCTACCACGTTGTTGGCTGCCTGCCTATATAAGGCCGTCCATCACTCCAGTCTCTACATTCCCTTCCTTGCTTCGCCACGGGATTCACGTCTCCCTACTGATAACTGCAGCCTTTTTGTTTAATCCACAGCTTCTCCGCTGTTTTATTGTTTGTTTGTTTATTACAATTATAGTTATTGTATAGGTATTTTACACTTACTTTACATTGCTCAGGTACCCATTTCCTTTATCATTCCAACCCCCATTACCATGTCTATCGAGATGATCACTATCGATCAAAGAACTATCACTTACCGAGTGGTTTCCATGCCCGGAGATACCACATACCTTTTCCATTCTCTTTGTTACATATTGCATGGCCATTTCAGGCTCACTCTTGATATCCGGAGGAACATTGTGTCTTATGTATTGAATGACTGGGACAGGTTCAAGGTGTGGACTGATGCTTATACTACACAGGAGCACTATAAGAGTGAAATGCTTAAGCCCTTCACCTATGGTTCTGCATGTGAGTTGATGGCTGCCGCTGAATTGTTCGGTTGTCGCTTTCAAGTGTACCAAAATGGCCAAATATTTTACACCTTTCGACAACTGCCAATGCCTCTTAAACATCTTAGACTCACAGGTGACGATTTCAGTAGTGGACACTTTGATGTTTATGAATGTTTAAACTCTCAAAAGCTGGATGTGATTTTATCGCTGAAACCGGTTGTGTGCTTACAACGCTTGACAGATGCCGAATGTCACTTCAATACAACAAATCCTGCAAATACTGTCGTAATTGAAACAAACCATGAAACTCAAACTGATTATGACAGCAGCAATCCAAGCTGTGAGATTTGAAACAAGATTACTGTTCACATGCCCAACTGTAAGTTGCATGCTCAAGAGTAAGCTCAGCGCACAGCTTGGTCATGTTACAACCGGAGGGCCGAACTGACAACATGGTATACAAAGAGATCCTTAACAAATAATTATTGGCATATTTTCCCTCAGTTTAAAAAGGTTAAATTTTCTTCTTAATAAAAATTTTAATGCAGTACTTTGCCGCTGCGAAGCGCGGGTATTTTGCTATATCAATATATGTTGCATTCAGAATTGAACCTTTCGGCAAAGATTTATTCACTTGGCATTTCTCTACATTCATAATGGCTAACATGGTACAACACCCTACTACTACATTTCACTGGCAAATTAAGGCTATTTTTCCACCCTAAGATGTTTCTTTCAGTACAATGCACCGTTACATTAAATGATTTAATCAATAAACACATAGCAATAAACTTATGACACTTCATTTCATTAATGGCAGCGTGGTGGATGGCTGGGCCCTTACCCGGCTGGGATGCCCCGATAATGGAAGGACTGGGTAGAGGGCATATTCAGGGCAATACCTTCCCCGGAACATGAGACGGCAACTCTCCTGGCTCGTAGCGAGGCCACAGATTTAGAGCTTAGAAGATCAACCCTGCTGGGGTGCCTGGACAGTTTCTGAGCCCTGGGTTGCCCTCTCGTGGTCCGGTGGAGTTATTACCCTGTATATGCCCTCTCGCTTGGTCCTTCCATCACAGGGGTGTCCCAGCCTGGCAAGGGCCCTAGCCGTCCTCCAGAACAGTTAATGATGCAGTTTTCTTTCCAAGAGAAGACAGATTTGGAAATGTGGGAATGGATGGTTCTTAACTTACCTTCTGCAACTGGATATTAAGATCAAAAGTATGGCTTATCCAGTGTTTTATATATAAAGGACATAGAAAGAGCATGTTATACTGAGCTTTGGGTAGGATGAGCCAACTCAAATCTTCACTCAGTCATTTCAAGGCATTCAAAATTTTATTTTGTCATATTCATTATTTTTTCACCTCTCTCCAGCTTGTCTTGGCTTATCTTTCTTCCTTTATATTAATAATAGTTGTTTTTCTGTCATATTTTTGAGAGGCTAGAAAGCTACCTCTTTAAGCCCTCAGAAACCCTCTTACTGTACAAATCATACTCAGTACCAAAACACAAATACCATCTCCTTAGGTGTTCCCAACAGTAGAATCTTTTTATACTGGAAATTATTAATAAGGTGTTCATACTTCTCAGTTATGTGACTCTGTGTTAATTTCACACTAGTCAGTCTGTAGTGTAACTCCTGGGAGTTGGAGTTCTCAAAGCAAAAATGGATATTATTACAATCTTCAAGGTACCTAGCCTAGTATGCATTTTGGGAAAGGCCACCTTCAACCTATTGTAATTGTCCAAAACTGCTTATTTCAATACTGAAATATTTGAACAGCATCAGGCACAAGTCAGGAACCCTCCCTGGATAAGGCTACAACCATTTAAACACTCGTTTAAATCACTTGTTTAATGAATGCAACAAAGATTACACTCATTTAGACCGAAGTAATAACCAACTTCTACAGGTCTTCGAAGGAGGAAACTGATGTGCCCAAAGAAACTATATGAGGACACAGGAAGAATGTGCCAATGTCACAAATACTGGGATTTAAGCCTAGGGCTTGGTGGCTGTGATGCAGCTAACTACTTTGACATCTTTGCTCCTTCCCTTCATCTTTCTTCTTTTGACGTGGAAAAACCCAAAAGAGCATGCAAAAAACCTCTGATACCTAAAAATGTGAAATTATTTTCTCAGGAGACAAACAACAACAGCTAAAGAATAACACAGCCAGTGAGGAACCAAAAATGCCTAGGAAATGGAACCACCTAATAGGGCCCAAAATGAGTACACATGCCCTGCTTGTTCCAGGCATATGTGGCTAAAGAGTCTAATACAAGAAGAAGAGGCGGCAGTTCATTTCCTGAATTCACTAATGATGAAACTCCACCTAGTAGTAGGTGCATTTATTATAAAAGGGATCCCAACCCTAACGCCTGGAACTATAACCGATCAAACAAAGGACACTTTAGTCATTATTTAAAGAGACTAGACTCTGACCATTTACTGTAGAATAGATTTAACAGTTGCTTAACTTCTAGGTGAACTGTGCTTGTTTTTATCTATAGGTTTTATTCTGCACATTACAAATGGAAAAACTCTTTAGTGAGATGCACTTTGGTTAGCTAAGTGTTCATAGGTTCAATCTACAGCCCAGGTGTTGTCTAAGTAGAGTTTGCACATCCTTCCCATGTCTGTTTAGATTTTTTTCCAGACACTCCAGTTTGTCTCCAACATCCTTAAATACATTTTTAATTTGAAATTCCAAATATGTGATTGTGCGTGTGTTTTTGGTTGGGCTTCACCTCCTGTGACCCTGAATCATATTAAATATATTAAATGGGTTGGTGAATGTTAGCATATATAGGGTGGTCCAGATCTAATTATGCAATTTTCACTATGCTATAACTTATTAAGTTTATTATATAGAAAACTAGGGGGCTTCATCCCCTGCTTGCTTCGCTCGCCAACCCATGTGTTTGGTTAATCAGATATACAATTTTAATTTTTTTTTCTTTGGAATTGTTTCAATTTCATTATTTGCACTTTTACTTTAAAGCTTCATTAAAAGTAATATTTTTTGGAGACACATTGTGACAACGCAACGTATAACTGCCCGTGAGTGAATATTGTTTCTGTTTCTCTGTGATTTATTGATTGTCATAGCAAAAGCTATTCTCACAGTAAACTGTAAACATTTTAATATGAATGGCATATCATGATCTCCTTTGGTGTGTAATATTATTCACGGCATATATACATTACCTTTCTTTTTACCTGTTAAAATTTGCATCGCTTCTCTGTGATCATAAATATACATCTGACGAACTATGTATTCTTTGAAATTCAACTTGTCGTTGCTTTTAACTGTTCCGGGACCACAAATTCTCATAGCGTATGGTCTATTATTGTGTAAATCCACGTTTTGTGTATTGAATGATGCGAATGCGAAATGACTTTGTTGTCAACTCTTTGCCTTTTATTTCTGACCTTGATTTGTCGTGCTCTTTTTTCAATTACACCTGGTTCTGATGATTAATCACCGTTTGTTTTGCGGTAATGCGATCTTTTCTATCTTTTCTTTGATGCTGTAGCGACTGACATGATAAAGTGTCACAAAAGTTTTACTTGAACAATCGCTGACTTCATAACCCCAAACACAACTTTCTAGAACCTTCTCCTACCCCTCATCCCCCACTTACTGCATCAATCAATACCCGCTATCAGTCTTCCATGCTGTACTCCACCCTCCCTCAATCAGACCGAACAGACACTTAAAATCAAAAAGGCCGCAACCTGGCAGGGATGCTGCAATACTTTCGAATTTTACTGGTTTCATAATCTCTTATCCGCCTTTTTTTCTCTCCACACCTTTGGGTCGCTATTCTCCGTATTGTTCTTATACGTTTTATATGTGTTGAGAGCACAGGATCTGTGTGAACTACGTGTTTTTGCACGATTGACTGTTTTTTGATAGATGTGCTCTTATATGATATCATTTGTAAGTAGGGCGTGTTTTGCAAGAATCTCATGTTCCACGTCCCCGCAAGACAGCCCTGGCACAGTCTCTTGGCACCAAGTCTCATGTTTACGGTCCCCACGAGACACTCCATGGCAAGTCTCTTTTGTCTCGCGGGTCTTTTAAATGTCTTTCGAGAACTTCCGAGAAGATCATGTATCGTCGCCTTGCTTTTGCTTTCCAGGATTTCTTTTTATAATAGAGAGATCACCCGAAAAATCCCGGACCATCAAGAAGTGTGCGAACTGACAACATAAAGAATTATCTTCGAGGCGAACTGGAATCGTCCCCGCATAAATCAAAGTCATCCAGACGATCTAGATCTGCATAATTAGATCAGGACCACCCTGTATATGCGGTTATGGCTGAAGTGTGGGTCAGTGTCTAGTTTGCACATGCTCTCTGTGTTTTCATGTCAGCTTTATCAAAATACTGCAGTCTCTTTCCGTGAAAGAAAATGCTGATTGCCAAATTCACACAGAGAAAAAAGTAAAAAGGTTACTTCCACACTGAAAAGATCGTAGATGGCACAACGTTTTGACTGCATATCCTTAATCAGATCTTTTATTACCTTGTTTTCTTTTCTGCATGAAAAATAACCTTTACATATTTTCCTTTACAAATGCAGAATAACATTAATGTTTTATCTGACCAGTGTTCAGCTAGCATCTCACCAACAGCCGATTCCTGACTTAGCCCAGTGTTACATGGATTGGCACTGATAACCATGGACCCGGTAAAAAATAGTTCCACAATTAGATGGAAGGATGAATTGCTATCGTGAAAAGGGTGCTTCTACAGAAGGCTCCCATCCATCCATCCATCCATCCTCTTCGGGTCGTGGGGGCAGCAGCTTGAGCAGAGAGGCCCAGACTTCCCTCTCCCCGGCCACTTCTTCTAGCTCTTCCGGGAGAATCTCAAGGCGTTCCCAGGCCAGCCAGGAGACATAGTTCCTCCAGCGTGTCTTGGGTCTTCCCCGGGGCCTCTTCCCGGTTGGACGTGCCTGGAACACCTGACCAGGAAGGTGTCCAGGAGGCATCCTGATCAGATGCCTGAGCCACCTCATCTGACTCCTCTCGATGCAGAAGAGCAGCAGCTCTACTCTGAGCCCCTCCCGGATGACTGAGCTTCTCACCTTATCTTTAAGGGAAAGCCCAGACACCCTGCGGAGGAAACTCATTTCAGCCGCTTGTTACAGAAGGCTCCCTTAATTTCTAATAAAGTTGCAGATACAAAATTACAAACAAATATACATTAAAGGATGATGATAAAAGGAATCATCAATTAAAGCACAAAAATAACATGATATTAGGACAGTTTTCCCCAGTGGGCCTATCTTTCAAGCAGTTTACCATTTTCTATCACATTCATTTCAGAAGTTGGGGTTTCCTTTACTGTCAGATAGCCCCTCATTCCCTTCTAAGCCTGAGCACAGTCTTTTAATGGAGACCATGAAACGAGGAGTGCTCCAGGATTTCTTTTCCTGTATTCTCTGGTGCCATTTACTGGTGTGAAGAAATGTTGGTGCTGAAATACCCAATACCATATACAGACTAGTAATCTGTTGAAAACAATTATTTTATAATTTAAGGACTTCAGCATGGAATTGTTGAGAATCTCTTTTTTTAATTATCTCTTCTCTATTATTTGTTATCTATGTTTTAATATTGTTTTAGAATATGAACTGAAGTGCTGGTATTAATATGATAAAAACTTTTTCCATCTATCTAGAAAACTCGTGAAATTTTTCCATTGGCAGTTAGCAGTGTGTGTTAAGAGCTGCTGCATTGTCTTTCAGTTAACATTACCCTTCTCTAGGTAGCTGTGATAACAAAAATAAATTATTATAGATATTCTCCTCCTTATCAAACCTGCTGAATCCAGATGCAGAATTCAAATATACATGGGAACAGTAAGACAGCAAACTGCTGTCCCTTTGATTTATTTATGTTATTATATATTTTTTAAACATGTAAGATTGAAACAAAATTTCTTCAGGATGTTTCTATTATCTTACATCTGACCATAGCCTTACTCCTTTACCAGGTAGCTAGTCTCTGCTAAGGCATATATATATATATATATATATATATATATATATATATATATATATATATATATATCCAAGTCAGGAATACAGTAGTCCTCTTTAATTTCAAGTTCTCTTTTAGGAGTTTCCAATCTATCAGTTTCAATTGAAGTGCCACAGATCTCACTTTCTAAGGCTTCACAGATAGCATACGTTTCACGTTCTTTAATTGGTTTTTGTAGAAAACAGAAGGTGAGTGGGAAACACTGTACAGAATAGTGTAATTCCACATACAAGTCAGCTGACAATTTATTTTAGCATTTGTACATGATAAAGCTCTGTGAAAAAAAAGCTTATTTTAACAGGTAATGCAGTTATTTATACAAATGAAAAGACTTTCTTAAATATCCTTGAGATGGAATAAAGCAAGCATCAGTTAAGAATCTATTGAACTGGCTTTCACTCTGTGGCTCTTAAAAGAAGAATCGTCTCAGTTTTGATGGATTACTGGTACTTATGGAATTCATCACAAATGAGTATAAAATGCTTCCATTGATTTGCCCATTTCGCATTTAGAAGTATTTACTTTTTAATTAATTTGCAATTACATTGTAATTAAGAAGAATTGAAGCATTGTTTTGGTTTCCAGGAATGGAAATAAATAAACAGCAGCATGGCACAACTAGTGCATGACAAAAAATAACTGCATGTACTTTTAATATTTTCCACTCCATGTACTGAACTTGCCTAATCCAGTTTAGGGTCATTGGGTGACAGGACTGATCATGGGTAGCACTGGGTGCATGACAGGAACCTCTGAAGAGAGTGGTATTGTACCTCACACACTCACAAGTACACATGCACTCATTCCCCAACAATTCATTGTCACTAGTTAACTTAAGATGTACAACTCTTTGATGTGATTTAAAGAAACCCACAAAATCAAGGAAAGAATATGTATATTCCAGACAGACATTAAGAAGGCTCGGATCCAAATGCAGTGTTTTAGATCATGTTAGGAAGTAGCACTAACCAATAGCCCACCATGCCATCCTTATGCTATGAATGGCATATATACATACAATGTACTCTGTAATACACAGTATAGTCTCCTTCCATGAAATTAGATACAGTATAGTTCACTTCTTCCAACTCTTTGCTTCAAGTTTCACTTTTCCATTTTTAACCTCTCCACTATAGGTGGAGAACATATATTGAGTTTTTGATCTTCTCATCGTCATCTAATGAATCTTCAGAGCATCTCTCCATTTCTCTTATTCTATTTCCAGGTCTCCTTGTGTCTTCACATTAAAATATAGATTAAGAAATGTATGGAACTATAAAGTACTCGTTTTTGCTCTTCAGTTATTGAAGATACATTGTATTAAAAGACAAACTGCAACAAATGTTTTCACCAAAAAATAATACAATAGTATTTAGTTCTATCGATGTGCTATTTGAAATTGGAAGTAATCAAAAAATTGAAGGTATGTGTTTGAAAATAATATCTAACATAAAGGTGGGACAAAAATAATAAATGATTGTACAGTAGCACAGAAAACATTTTTGGATGTGTCCAGTGTAGATTATCCAAGCATTACTAAATGATTCGCTACGATGCAAGTACAGAAAGCGTACAGATATCAAATGACCTGACACCAAGTCTTTAAACCAGATTAATGAGCCCTGCACGAGATGACTTACAACACCAACAAGCTTTAATTCTAACTAAGCTTTTAATGACTAAACCATCTTTTAAAATTAAGTTTAATTAACTAGTACTTAAAAATAATGGACCTGACTGCAACAATAGCCAGTCTTGCCCAGTGAAGCATATTTTCAACTTGATGATAATATATATGACAGTTCAAAGAAAATTCCATGTATCATTTTTTTTTAACTGGCTTTTCCTGATCAAGATCAGCGAAACTCACAGCTTATGTCAGCAACTCCTAACAGACACCTATTTGATTCTAGGCTGAGCACGTTTTACATGAAGATTATATCCCTTGTCATCTGGCTTTCTTCTTTCCAATCCAGATATACTCCAACAGTCATGGTGTGAGATAGACTTGTGGCCATCCGCTAAAGGTATCAACCTTGTACCTGTGCTCTGTCTTTAAGTGTCTCCAATGCTGCATTAGAAAAGCAGGTCAGAAATATTCATGAAAAAATGGATTTTCAAGATCCCCAGTGGAGCTAAAAATAATTATAATCAATCAGCAGTGTGTATTAAATCCCATTTGCTTCTTTAGTATCTCTCCTTGTAAACACTGTAATCCCTAATATAACCCAGTTAACTAGAGACTTGTGGTTTATAATGAGGTTTCACATGAATTTAACATTTCAGCCACAATAGGAAATGATATACACTTTATTTTTAATTAGCATCATTTTACGTAGCTCTCTGTACTGTATGCATGTATTATCTCTTTGTCCATCACTTTTATCACAAGCGATCTATGAAATCAGTGAAAATAAAATAGTTTTCTTTACCATTAACATTTGACTCATAAAATTTTCAGGACTTTTGCATTCCTAATACAATTTGAAAACCTGTTACTAATTTAACTGGTGCCTCTAAATGTCAAAACCTTCTGTGTGTGAGTGTATGTTTGTTAAATGAGTTTCCCCTAAAATATGTCAGAATCACATTCAGAACGAGTTACCTTCACCAAGAATGAAATATGTGAATCTGAAAATTGATGTATAGTACATTAATTCACATAAAGACATTCAAGTATGTCTTGTTGATATTTTAAGTCCTGCACAATTCTCTAATAATATTCAAATGTAAACTACAAAATTAAATGAATAATTGCTATGAAATATCTGTTATAATTTAATGGTACCACCAGTCAATGTCTTCTAATCTGATTTCTAACAAAAAAGAAAAAAACATTCTTTTATTTTTAAGCTAAATATATTTGGCATAAATACCCAATGCATTTTACAAAGCCAAACAAATATTATACAATACATCATCAAAGGAAATGTGGTGCTATTTCAGTCTTCTTCTGTCTTTCAGTTAAATATTTTAAAAAGAGTATTATCTCCAAATACTGAAATATTTTAAGTAGCAGTGTGAGCAGTATGTCATTCAGGCCCCCCATGGCTTCAGCTTTTTGTTCCAACCAGTTTCTCAATCAGCAAGCCACTTTTACCTTTAACTGATCTTACTATTTAAGTAGCTGACCGTTTTAGTTTTTCTCATTTTCCATTCATAAAAGTGTAGTATTGTTCAATTTATCCATCCATCCATTATCCAACCCCCTATATCCTAACTGCAGGGTCACAGGGGTCTGCTGGAGCCAATCCCAGCCAACATAGGGGGCAAGGTAGGAAACAAACCTGGGCAGGGCGCCAGCCCACCGCAGGGCACACACACACTAGGGACAATTTAGGATCTCCAATACAACTAACCTGCACGTCTTTGGACTGTGGGAGGAAACCAGAGCACCCGGAGGAAAGCCATGCAGACACGGGGAGAACATGCACGGGAAGCGAGCCCGTGTCTCCTAACTGCGAGGCAGCAGCGCTACCCACTGCGCCACCGTGCTGCCCATTGTTCAATTTATATTTATAAGAAATGAAAAAACATTTGCATTTTTGCTGTATTTCAAAGTGCTTAGCTCTGCAGTGTCATTTTCTTTTTAATTAACTTTTTCCTGTGGCTTTTACTCTCTTAATTGTATCTGAATCCTCACTATTAATGGCAAATGAGGCAGACAAAACTGCAAATAACGCTGAATGTTAAAGGGCAACTACTTCAGTGCTACCCACTTGTGTGCTTATTAGTAAATAATGGATTAAATAGCCAAAGAATTCATCACCATCTAACACAAATAAGTGACTGTTTCATTCTATGACAATTAAGCAGAGCCAGTGTGTAATTTCTCAACTGAGAGAAGAAAACACAGAAACTAGGAAATAAGGAAATCTTCCTTGATTAAGGTATGAATCCACAGTGGATTAATAAAGATTTAAAAAATAAACTGTAAAGGAAAAAACTGCTTTATAAAGCATATAAAACTAATGACTGCAAAGTTAATCATAGAATATGAGAACATGAGGGCAACCATTAAGAAGAATATCAGGAAGGTTAAAAGAGAGTTAGAGAGGAATACAGATAAGGCGAAAGAAGACCCTAAGACTTTCAGTGTTTCAGTAGTAAAAGAACAGTAATGGAGGAGGTCAAGTGCATCACAAATAGTAACAGGCAATTAAAAGATACAGACAGAAAAATAGTGGATGCCCTAAACTTGCATTTTTCTGATGTCTTCGTAAGTGAGGAACTAGATAACCTCTTAGAGGTAAACGTGACTACTAAGGAGGTACTGAGGGATTTGGAAATTGTATAGGGAGAAGTACTGCTAACATTAAATAGGCTGAAATCAAACAAATCACCAGGACAGGATAATATTTACCCTCAAGTTCTTAAGGAGGCTAGTGAGTACATATACTGTATAAACCCTTGACACAAATTTTTAGAAAGTCGCTGTGCACTGGAGAGATTCTGAAGGATTGGAAAATGGCATAAATTATCCCATTATATAAAAAGGGTGGCCAGGCAGATCCAAGGAACTATAGGCCAGTAAGCTTAACTTGTATCATATCAAAATTAAAATTAAATTTAAAATTAATAGAAGGAATTATTAAGGATAAGATTGAGCAACACCTGGCAAGGATAGGAGTTATTCTGAACAGTCAGCATGAGTTCAGAAGAGGGAGGTCGTGTTTTACTAACATGCTGGAATTCTATGAGGAGGCAACAAAAGGATACAATCAAAGTGGTGCTTATGATATTACTTATCTGGACTTTCAGAAAGCATTTGATAAGGTGCCACATGACAGGTTGGGCATCAGACTAAAAGAAGTGGGAGTTCAGGGTGATGTTTTTAGATGGGAGCAGAATTGACACAGACACAGGAAGCAGAGGGTGATGGTGTGAGGAACCTCATCAGAATTGGCCAATGTTAAGAGTGGTGTTCCTCAGGGACCAATGCTAGGGATGCTGCTATTTTTAATATATATATATAAACGATTTAGATACGAATATATGTAACAAGCTGGTTAAGTTTCCAGATGATGACAAGATATGTGGATTAGCAGATAATTTGGAATACGTTATATCATTACAGAAGGACTTGGATAGCATACAGGCTTGGGCATTTTTGTGCCAGATGAAATTTAATTTCAGCAAATGTAAAGTATTACACATAGGAAATAAAAATGTTAGGTTTGAATACCCAATAGGCGGTCGGAAAATCGAGAGTACACCTTATGAGAAGGATTTAGGAGTCATAGTGGACTCTGAGCTATCAACTTCCTGACAGTCTTCAGAAGCCATTAAGAAGCCAAACAAAATGTTAGATTATATGGCACAATGTGTGGAGTACAAGTCCAAGGAGGTTCTGCTCAAGCTTTATAACACACTGATGAGGGCTGTTTAAATTTATGAAGGGAATTAGTACAGTGGATAGAGACTGTTATTTTAAAATTAGTTCATCAGGAACACGTGGACACTGCTGGAAACTTGTTTAGAGTAAATTTCGCACAAACTTTAGGAAGTTTTTCTTTACACAAAGAAGGATAGACACTTAGAATAATCTACCAAGTAGTGTGGTAGACAGCAAGACTTTTGGGGCTTTCAAAACTCGACTTGATGTTTTTTTGGAAGAAATAAGTGGATAGGACTGGTGAGATTTTAAACCCCTGCTCTCTCTTCTTTTTACTTTTCCGGTATCCTTTTGGTGGTGGCGCAATCTACTCAAAGCACCATGATGTTCCAACAATGATGGATAGATTAAAAGCCAGAAGTCTGTATGACCATCAACATCAAGTGACTCTGTGAGAACCCTAACTACAAAGAGGACTATTTCATTTATATTAGGTAGAATGCCCAGAGGGGACTGGGCGGTCTCGTGGCCTGGAACCCCTGCAGTTTTAATTTTTTTTCTCCAGCCGTCTAGAGTTTTTTTTTTTCTGTTTTTTCTGTCCACCCTGGCCATCGGACCTTACTCCTTTTCTATGTTAACTAATGTTGTCTTATTTTAATTTCTTATTTTGTCTTTTATTTTTCTTTTCTTTATTATGTAAAGCACTTTGAGCTACTTTTGGTATGAAAATGTGCTATATAAATAAATGTTGTTGTTGAGATTTGTTGGGCTGAATGGCCTGTTCTCGTTTAGAATGTTCTAATGAATCCACTTAAACAGAGAAATGGTTTGGGACAAAAAACAGTAGCCACCAAGGGTCCTAGGAGTTAATTTAAAAAAAACAACACCCATACAAATTTGAAAAAACTGCTAACTAATGAACAAAAAACAATAACAAAAGAAAATATCTGTTATAAATATAGTTTATTTTTTGCATTGTATAATTGAAAATAAGTGTCCCCCCTGTAACTTGCCTGTGTGGGTGGAACTCAAGCATTTGTGAAAATTGGCATAGTCAGCAGGATCCCATTATAACCAGCTGCACAAGCATGAGCACGTACTGAAAGGGTGTTTTTTTCATTTCTATTTGTTGCAATTCAGAAATTCAACTCTGTTGTCAAAGGCTATGTCACTGATTGTGTGAAGTATGAATATATACATACATTCTTAAAGTCACTTATTACATTTGCACAGAATCAGAGCCTATCCCAGCAGGATTAGGCGCAAAGGCAGGACAAGAGACTATCACACTCAAATTTAATGTCACTAACTGGAGTGACCAAAGAGAGACCCATGGAAAAATAGGTAGAACATTTTAATATCACATGTACTTGTGAGACTCAGAACAATGGAGTACATATTATAAGTGTATTTAAATGAGTCTTATTTGCTATAGTAAATATGCACGGAGAGGTTGGAAAACAGGAATAAGATAAGAAATAAAGTGCAATACTTTATTGTCCACAAAACATAATGTAGGGTCAATAAAATGGCAGTTGGTCCTTTAACATAATTTGTCATGAAAAACAAGTAAATGTATGCAAAATAGTAGAGGCAAAACTAAAATATCCAAAAACACCAGCAAAATGTCAAAATACTAAGCTCAACTAAACCTTGAAAGGAACAAAGATCAAAAAGCAATACTCCAAAGTCTTGTGGGGTGGCACAATGTTGGAGTAACCACAAAGGGTGTACTCTTTTTTTATTCCCCAATTCCTTTATCTTGTGACTAATGCAGAATTACTGTTACTGAGAAACATGGCAAAAGGTAAAGAATCTGGAGAAGGTAGCATTTTAAAGGCAAAGCTAAAGACAGGGTCGAAAGCCACACCTCGTAATATTTAGGTACAGTTTAAATTATCCATTCTCTGTCTTGTGGTTTCTAGCAGAGCACATTTTAATTAGATGTGGTAGGATGTGGTTAAATGCAGACTGGCCTTAAATGAGATATCAAGCCCGTTAACCTTTAGCACAGTAGAAAAAATATAACTACCCAATAATCAACATGTAAAGCAGTAATCTTTAAATGAATTCTGACTTCATAAAACTCCATTGGAAAATACTGAAGCTCAAGTTTGTTATTATTTCAACATGTTATTAATTGTATAAGCTCCGCTTTTGATGTTGTTCCTGTCCTGTGTCCATGGAGGCGGAAATACGAGACAAAATCAGGACTGGTTGTGAATAGAATTAAGGTGTAACACAGAGAGAGAAGAAGTGGAAGTTTAAAGGGCTCACGTGTTTTGGCTAGAAGCCTCCTCTTCCCGTGTCCATAAAGGAATGCCCATATTCTACTGTCCTTCTGTAACAACCTCACATAACCAGATCAAAACAGCTTGTTTAATAGTGAAAGGATAAAACCCTGAGGTAGTGCAGGTCACAGAAATGTCAGAAATTTATTATGCTGGCCTTTATATTCAGCCTAAGTATTTTGTAAGACAGGTAGAATGCATTGGATGTGTGTGCTGTATAGTGTTTCAGTGACACTCTAACATTTATCAAAAAAAAAACTTAAATAAATAAATAAAACATTATGATTTAATCAGCGGGGCTTTTATTTGACAGCAAGAAAATACATTTTCCATGTAGCACACTCGCTACTTTAATTAACAAAGCTCAACATGATTTTTTAGCATAATTCACATTAGGAAAAGAAAACACTGAAAACTTGAACATACAGAAAAGAAACGCACTTGTTCCTGAAAGACACCAGGACCCACATATTTCACATTGTTTAATTTGTGTCAATAAAACCTGCTTAAAATAGCAGTGGAAGTTGAAAAAGTTGGAATGAAATCGCAATGATCCATTCTAATGGAACAATTAATTTCTTGCCCATCTGACAAATACTTAATTTAATTACTGGAAATTCATTCTAATGCCATAATACTTAGTTACCAAGTTTTGAAAGTGTATGTCTGAAGAAAATTATTTATTTTATCTGCATGACTTTTCTTCTAGTGCAGTGTTCCACTATTATTGGCAAATGTTGATGTAGCATAATAAGACTCAGCCTCTGGAAATGTTTCCAGCTCTGAAGGAGCTGTGAAGCTTTTCCAATCTCAACATTCACATCTACAGTATGTTGTTGAATCTCACCTTGCTTTTTGCTTATTAAACAGACAAGATAAATTATTTTCCTTATAATATCTTAAGCCTGCTAATGTAATGCTGTGTCCATGTCACTAATGTTCTTGTTTATTTTTCACTTACAGAGTACCAAGGTACACTCAAGGCTTGGAGAGTATCCACTTTTAAAACTTAAAGGAGCAATTGTGCTGTTTGCAGATTATATTGTCCTCTTGGCCTCAACAGACTACAATCCCTGACAGCCTCTGTTGAAGTGTACAGTTGATAGGAGAGTTATTACCCTGGAGTCATGGCACACATTCAGATGACTGGTTGTCCTCAGTGGAAGAGCTCTGGAAGTACCTCTGGATCTTATTCATGAGTGAAGATAAATATGATTGTAAGACTGACGAGTGAATTGGTGCAGCAGCAGCAGTGGACAGATGCAGCTGTTAATTTTAATTTCAGTTAACATTCCCAATATCAGCTATGGTCCCTGTGGATCATTACTGAAAGAATGTGATTGTGAGTGCAAGTAGTCAAAATGAGGTTCCTGTCTGTAATAAGGGGTGTAACCACTGCTTCTCTGGATTCACAGAAGCTAGATAAAGAGGTTTGGGCATGTAGTTACAGTGCCTCTGGGTGACTCCAATGGAGGAGAACCAGGCACAACAATATGATAGAGAACACGGGGTAGTTCCAGGACACACCAGATTAATTATATCTTTCAAATGGCCTGGGTACATCAATGACGTCTCCTGTAGGAAAACATTTTATGTATAATAATGTAATAATGTACCCAATGGATGATCTAGCCTTGCAGGTAACTCCTTTGAGAAGCACTTACTATAGTTTAGCCAAAAATATGTCATAATATAAAACTATGCAGCATTTGGTATCTAGATATTATCACTCCCAAAAGAATTGTCCAGTATGTGCCTATTCAGGCTAGTTGTGCTTAAGCAGGTTAGTAGTAGCAGTTGTGAATGTTAGCCATCTGTTGCACAGTATGTGCCATTGTGTTTTCATTCCACAGCTTTATGTCACTGCTTATACAAAAGTGTACTTGGGCTTATTGTTCCCACTCATGAAATCACAAATAATAACCTGAAGAGCACAAAACAATCTAAATAGGTATCTACTCTTTTGGGGATGATAAGAACTGATAATGTGCTGTGTATCATTGATTAGATCCAAATCAATACAATTCATCACATTCAGTAGATCCATAGTTAAATGCCTGTAGCTGGACAGTATCGATTTTTACTGTTGTCCTCAATGGAAAATTATGCTTTGATAATTGTCATTTTCCTACTCGGTGAGCCTTCCAAAAGCTAATTACTACCAGTTATCAAATGTACACAGTAAAACTAATGGAAATGATTCACATTTCATGTCATTTTTGTCAGTAACCTTGTTAGGTTGAATAATCATTTTGTCATAACTGATTTGATACCTAAGAATTTAACTGTGCTAGTTACAATTACCACAGTACAGTAGCACATTACCCATGGGCCTAAATATATCATTATCTGCTCTAACAGCTGCATAAACTCTGCTGGCATTACTTACAAGACATACTTGTACATGTCCATTGCAGTGAGAGATGAAACAGCTTCTTGTACACAGATTGAAAATCTATGGTGAATTCCAATCCTAAATAGCAGGGTGCCAGTCTCTTGCAACTCATATTTATGAATGCAGTTATAACAGGTTAGGATGAGTCATGTTGTGTGCTTATTGTGTGTTAATTAGTGAAATCTTTTCTTCCCCATTATCACATAGTGCAGGCTCAACAATATTACTACCAGCAGCTGTCCGCACCTTTCAAGCATTCTGTCTCCTCAAGACCCCAGTACAATTTGACCTCAACTATGCAGATCGTTTGTGCAGCTGTCGTTTGTATTAATACTTGCACTGAGAATGACGGTCTTGCCCCCAATCATTTTAGAGTCAAGAGAATTCACCAAACCTGACTTTAAACAGCATCTGACAACATCACTCAACATGGCATGTTCACCTGACAATGCTCTCATCTCATTCCTTCTTTAGAAAAGGCAGAGTTGAAATTTTCTAATCGGAAGCAAGTTTTGTTTTTTACTTTATGCATACTGTATATTCCATCACTTATAAATCTTTATCATTTTATGTGTAAAAATGTTTCAAAATAGCTAAGTCCACAATAATAATAATAATAATTATTATTATTATTATTTACATAGCACCTTTAACATGCTGAAATATATATGTCTGTAAATAAATAATAAAATGAAAAGTCGATAAATAAATACTATAATAAAGAAAACTAATCAACACTGGATATGTTGGATCAAAATGATGGAAAGATGAATGAATATCAATACCAACAAGAAGCTTCCACAGGCTACATCCACACTATAATGTTTTCACTTTAAAATGGCATTTTTATACGGAAACGATTGTGACTACTCGATTTGGACCAGAAACTTGATATGGACAACACATGTGCGAAAATACGTCATTTCTTCTACTCTGTTTATTTGGACAATGTATGCGCAAGATTGTTTTTAAGTTAGTGTAAAATGAATGATTTTAACAATGGAATTCTGTTCATATACTATTTTGTACATGACATAAAATTTGGAAATTGTTTTGTGGCAATAAAGAAGTAGTTTGATTTGTTCATCTCCCTAACTGAACAAGACTATTTCTTCTCTCAGCCGATGATGAGAATGTACTGTAGTAACAGAAATGGCACTCTGCATCTTTTAATTTGCGCATTGACTGTTCAGTTTGTGTCTTTAATGATGTGTTTGCTTTTTAAATAGCAAAAATATTTGTTTAGTTCTTGATTCACTCTTTCAATAAACAACAAAGAAGAAGGTGAAGTCGTAAAACATGTCATAACAAAATATCGAAAAACGATTAACGAAAATTATGTACCATTGCTCTCCATGCGTGGTCCAAATCAAGTTTCTGGTTCAAATTGGGTAGTGACAACGATCTCTGTCGACACTAACATTTCATATCAATTATAACATTGGCATTCACCTATAATGGGCATGCGCAGAAAGACGTTTCCTCCTGAAGAGATGGTTACACTGCCAACCGCAAGATTTAGTGCAAAACTACGGTGGTATATTCTATTTTTCATGTATTACAACATTCAAAGTGTACAAAATGCAATTTACTGCAAACACAAAATCACCATTGAAAGCAACTAATTTCTGTCCACTATGTTGGAATATGGCTTTCTTCCATGAACAGTAACCAATCAGTGAAAGATTTGTTTTTATAATCAGGGCCAAATCAGCGAAAGGCCATGTATTAAATCTGAACCAACTAGAGTGCAACTGGAATCTGCATTTCAAGTCTATATATTTTGGTCCATCCTCACTGGAACGCTGAGCCCGCATTTTCAGAAATACACAGTTCTGTGGAGCGTTCTCAAACCTCTCATTTTTGGGGTTAAAAAACACTGGGGTAGTGTAGACAAAAGTCAAAACTGAATGTTAATGTCAGTGTTTTTAAACAAAAAAATAGTAGTGTGGACATAGCGTCAGAGCAACTACTACTGCAGTGTGATTTGTACTTGTTTATGTATGCAAATGTATAATATTAGAGATGGGCATGATGAACTTAATACAGTATTTGAGTAAATTTGTAAATCAGTACTCTAAGGAAAATATTACAAGATCTGTATCTGGTTTTGTATTATGTTGTACATGTAACACTGCACACTTGCATTACATCAGGAAAGTGAATTGTGTTGACTGTCACCATTTTTATACATGCTAAAAACACTGCCACAGATGTTTCACTTTATGTCACATTTCTCACAAAACAGCAAAAATGCAGCAATGGCACTGAAAGAGATTCAGCAGCAGTCTTTGTGGTAATATGAACAGAGTGGCATGCCAAGGAAGCCTGACATTTGCAAAGCAGCTTACATCCATGTGCATCAAAGAGTGTGTTTTAAACGGCATTACAAAAAGTCCTGTCCCTCTCATACATATATACACATATTGTCACAAAAGGAGGAAAAGCCTGTAGCTTCCAGGTCTGACAAAAGGGTTTCTGGAATGAAGACGTTCACACTAGCCATAATGACATTAGGCTCCTACCTATCAGCTCACCTCTACTGATCCTACCACAACAATGGCAAGCATCATTCGCATTTCCATTCATGGGAATATCAAGGGCACGGTGGTGCAGTGGTAGTGCTGCTGCCTTGCAGTTAGGAGACCTGGGTTCACTTCCCGGGTCCTCCCCGTGTGGAGTTTGCATGTTCTCCCCGTGTCTGCGTGGGTTTCCTCCAGGTACTCTGGTTTCCTCCCAAAGACATGCAGGTTAGGTGGATTGGTGATTCTAAATTTTCCCTAATGTGTGTGTCCTGCGGGTGGGTTGGCACCCTTCCCGGGATTGGGTCCTGTTTTGGCTGGGATTGGCTCCAGCAGACCCCCGTGACCCTGTGTTTGGATTCAACAGGTTGGAAAATGGATGGATGGAATATCAAGGGCAACCAGACACACGCACATCAGCATGGGTGTGAGGATTCTTAAAGAAACATGCTAACATTAATGTAAACCAAAGCAATGAAACAACTTTGGCTTCATATTTGTTATGAAGCTACATCAAATAACAGTAGAACTGTCACATAAATAGACACAGATCCACCCATCTCAGCATGCATATGTGTTAGATGAAGCTGCAACTCCAATACAGTACATATGAAAATATTAAAAAATACTAGTAAAATCAAACAGGAAAGTTAATTTAATTTCAAAAACTATATTCAGTTTACCAAAAATAATGTTTGCTTTTGACTAAATGTTCTGCTTGCTACCGTGGAACCACTCTATTTGCCTTGGTTTAAACTATTCAATAATGTTTAATACTCAAATCCAAATTTAAAATGTTAACTTTCATAATGTATTTTTGAAATTTGGATGAACTGAATTAATAATTATTTTCTTAGCAGACACTTTTATTCAAAATGATTGACAAAAGAGGTCAACATAATCAAGTAAACATAAGTCAGGGCAACTGTTTCGAAACACATGTTAGAGAACAAGGGTACAAAATTGATCATTACAAACGCAGAGCTTAGAACAAAATACAAGCTAGTAACAATTCCATGTTTACAAGAAGCTAACATCTAATGTCATTCAGACAGAAAATCACCAAACAAAAGAGTCTTCAAATGCCTCTTCTACACATTTAGGGAATCAGAATTTTGGATGAAGGCGGGAAAGTCATTCAACCATACATGAAGAGTGTCTGGATTGAAACGCCTTTCATCAGTAGATCTGAGTGGTCGAGAAGAAGCAATGGACCTCAGGAGTGTCTCCATATATATATACCTGTACATGCTGACCCATTCACTGCTCTGTAGGCAAGCATCAAGAGTTTGAACTTAATATGTGCTTGGCTGGTTGAAAACAAGATGTGCTACTTTATTTGAAATCATCTGCAGTGGCTTGGTGCCAGCTGACAGTTGCAGTAGGCCACATATGACAAGACCAAAGTTTAGACTAGCAGTTGTGCAGCATACTCAGATATGGTCTGATCTTGTGGTTAGTGTATAGAGTTAATAGGCAAGATATGCAGGCCGTTGCAACATGAGATTGAAGAACAACTTGTCTTCAATCACAACTCCAAATTTGTAAACAGAGTCAATTTGAACTGAGGGATGAGCTTTAATAACAAGAAATGCTTTCTTTGACAGGTGGAGCTGAAGATAGTGCTCCTTTCTTCAGGTTGTAATATCAGTGAGACATGCAGTGATTCTAGCTGAATCTGTGTGGTCCTCTGGAGGAAATGAAAATACAACCTAGAACTGTTTGGAGAAACCATGGGACAGATGATAGGGCTTAGTGAGGAGATGTATACAGAGAAGATGGCTCAGCACTGATCTTTGGGGCACTGCTTGCTTGGTGCACAGTTGACATCTTCACTTGCCATGACACACGGCAGGATCTACCCAAGAAGTAGGACTCAGATCACCAGAGGTAAGTCCTAGTGATTCCAAAGTCAGTGAGGATGGCAAAGAGTATCTGGTGGTTGACACAATCCAAGTCAAAGGAGATATCTAGCAATAGCAGAAATGACAGCAGGGTTCAAATTATGGTCCAGTTTCTGTCTTTACGAAGTTGGCACATTCCCCCTATGTCTATGTGGTTTTGTCTTCAGGTGCGCTCGGAATGGGGCATCACGACCTGCTCCACCAAAGAGAGCAACATATGAATGAACAAAACATCATCTGTAGAGTTGCTGCGTTTTGTGGTTGAGTTTTGTTTTCTCTTTCTTACAACTGCTTTGGGTTTAGTTCAATTTATATTAATTTACTTAAACTTGCATCAAGAGCCTTAAAACCTAAAATACTACAAACACTTGGGAAAGTTAAGGTTTATTTATGTCCAACACAAGGGTGTGTTCATTTGAATGCAAATATAGTGAATGTGTGTTTTATTTTTATTGCATTATATTTTTAAATGTGTGCCTGTCTAGTATGTTGAATAAAAATAAAACTGCTCACTGTACTAATGGTACTTATGCTAAACAAAGGTTAACATTAGGAAATTCATACACTGTGCACAAGTACACACTGGCATCACTGTACACCACCATAAAGTATTGGTAGACACAGCTGCTGTTTGTCATGGTTCTTTATGTAGGCCTACAACATGCATTTTGCTATTTTCTGTAAAGTGCAGCATAACAGTAAAGTGCATTTTAAGCCATGTGTACATTTTGTGCTTGCCTCCTTTATACAGTCTGGTTTAATAGCTAAGAAAATATCAGTTGAGCAACTGCTTCTAACCTGATAACACTTAATCCGCCTAAAACACATTTGTACACATTCCCCCTATGTCTGTGTGGTTTTGTCTCCAGGTTAGTTTTTATAGATAAGAAAGAAATATATTTTGAGGTAAAGCTGTAATGCTCACTGATCATGGTGCCTGAGAGTGGTAACACAATTGCATGCTGATTAACATGTGCAAGTAAGACTTTCACTTCACTCTGCATCAACCCCATGAAACTTATGTCACTCCACTTTTTCTTTGAAACGACAAAGCCTATCAACTCTCAATTGGTATCATATGAAGAAATACAGATGTGTCCGCCAGTGTATTTCTGTGTCAAGTCCAATGCCATAACCCAGAAGTGGATTTAGTAGTTTCATAATAAAGGGAAGATTTATTCTTATTTAAGAGAAGAACTGATTAAATGAAAGGCCCAAGTTTTATACAAATTTTAGTATTCATCTCCAGCATTCACATTCACATCTACCCTTTAATTCTTCTAAATGCTGTACTTAAATAATTGTATTGTGCATTGGAGTAAAACCTTTGTTATTCAGCTAATATACAGCAGATGTAAATTGATTTAAGATTAAAATAATGATTAACTAGTGGATTATTTTATATTGTACAAATTTAATATGTGACTTGCTGCCAAGGGGATATTTCATCTTGCTTAACAAAGCTTTAATTCGTAAAGACAACCAGCAAAGACGAACATTATCAATCACTTATTTACATGAAACGTCGTGGAATGAAATGCAGCATATTTAAGAAACAGTAATAATGACGATAAACCCTTAACAGTTGGGCTTGAGAACTATCCATGTATTCCGTTCACGGGGCTGTTTAAAGATCGTCAGTCTAGCCTACGGTATGCAGTTTCTTGTCGTTAACTGCTTCTGCATTCAAGATTTACCCGTCTCAAAGCTGAAAGGGAGGGAAACCCTCCATCCATGGCTCTTTCCCGAGCTGCATACAAATGCGGAGTTGAAGCACGGCACTCGGCTATAAACTGTGTGTCCGCTTAGCACTCCCTCCGGAGCTCCCGACAGGGATACCGTCTGAAAGTAACGCTTATTAATCACCAGCGAGAGCCTGCACCAGCAAAGACAGCCTGACACGATCTCCTGCATACATGTCGGATGAGAGCATCTTGCACGTGAGACGAGGAAAAAACCGCTCACAGCACGCGATTTAAATGCAGGTAGGGACAAACAATGATGTTCTGCACGAAAACTGACCCTCGATCAAGCAGCGCCAGCGCTACCCAACATACATACGTGCGAAGAAAAAGAAAAAGCGACGTTATGTGCGCGTGTAAGGGCGCTCATTACCATAATGTCACAACGCCGGATTACAGGGCACTTCAGTATGCCCTGCTCTCCCAGCCGACCAGGACTCCGCAGAATAAATATATGGAAGCGGAATAACTCGTTGAAAAAAGAAATCGATTTCCACATTCCTCTGCCCTATATACGGATGTGACGCCTACGGATTAAAAACCTGAGTTTGATTTGCGCGTGGAGCCGCACGCGCCAGTGTTTATGCCGTTCGATTTATGAAGTTGTTCAATATGCACAATAGCGCGATTACTTCACCTATGCCTTTATCCGTTAATATAACACATTTTATTATAATGAGCAGTGCATGTTCAGCAAGCCACACACTCGTAGGAAACCACTTCATCCATATATACATATATATACACATACATATACTTACACATGTATACACATATATGTGAACAGTAAAACATATTTTCATTCTCTAAACTGTATACAGTACCACACTTTTATATATATACACATAAATATACAACTATATGCTTGTACAAATATAAAACTTATTATTTCAACATGTACACAGCTATACTATTTATACTAAATGCCAACAAAGGCAATGGTTACAAAAAATGTACTAAGTCATTTAAATTCCAGTCACTTGTGATTTGTGAGCTCTGTTTCTGTAGTAAGCAAAAAAAAAAAAGACTACCATAAAGTGTGCACGTTTGTCATGGAAACAGGTGTCAGATTCAAATATGACTCAAGCACGCTGTCAATAAAGAACATCAAAGGAAACTAAGCACATGAGAAAAATAATGAAAGTTGCTTACCAGCCCAGCCCTTTGCAGCAGAGCAGCGGAGTGCCGCCGATGGGATCTTAACTCGCAGCAAGCGGATCAGGAAGGCAGGAAGGAGTACATAGCGGGATTTGGAGTGATCGAGTCGTCGTGGGAGGGGCCGTTCGGTGCGAGCCTATATCCAAGCTGCAATTTGGCAGCTATTTTTGACGGTGTTACAGCTGGAGATGCTATTAGCGCAATTGCCTATAAATAAAGCAGATTAAAGCTCAATGAATACAAGAGTGCCTCTCAGTAACTCCACCGGACAAAAGGCAGGTAACATTCGCGTAGCAGGTGCCTTTACAATAAACGAACAACAGCTAACTGCATGAACGCAGGGCTCTGAGAGATATGAAATCAAGACTTTCGAATGTAGTATTACAAAACAGTGGTGGCAGTAGTAGTAGTACTAGTGCTGCCAATAACTGCAATAGTATCGTCGAACTACGACATCATCATCATCAGAATCATCACATTGGCATAATGCCACTGACGGCCGGTAAACACCTTTACTTATAAATCGACAAAAATACGAGAGTTCGTAGCAACCAATGAAACCAGATACATCCACATGGTTTTATGTATTTTAGCTATTTTACCTAAATTTTAGCTATTTCAGACACAATGAAATTTAGTTTCAGGTAAAAAAACAACAATTTATACCAAAGCAGAAGCACAAATCATTTCATGCGATATGATATTTCAAGACTGTGAGCGCTGGTAATCAATATGTTTGCCGTAACCTTAAAAGATCAATTTCAACAAACTTCAATCTTCCTTTTTCCATCTCTACGAAGGCCCGCTTATCGGTAATCAATACGGTTACTGTAAAATTAAATAAATTCGCACAAAGATCGATTAAAAGGCGACATTTAAAATGATAAGAAAATGGGCAAGTTATTGGGTGGATGGTTGATTTGCATGCGAGTCTTTCAAAATACGCGTGTTATTTAAACGTATACGAGATCAGTTTAAACAAATCTAAAATATATTACTGTACTTGTTCCTGCTCGGAGGCGATCTTCCCAGGGCATCCACAGCGGTTAGCAGACCATTACTCTTGGAAGTACATTCTCTCATCTATACCTTCTGTTTTCTACCTCTGTCACTCTCCACTATATTTCCTCGTTTCGTCTTTCTCCTCGTGCAGCGTCTCAACCAATAAAGGGGTGGATGAAAATCCGAATGTGATCAGAAGCTTAATTCAGAGTCAGCATCGGCAAATGTGAGAAAGCAGGCTACTTGACTGTCAAGCAGAGAGCTGTCTTCACCGAAGTTGAGATTGGTCCAACACTAGCCCCAAACGTGGGCGACCATAGGCGGGAGATAAACATTAAAGGAAGAAAGGCGAGGGACGCGTAGATTCTCTTCACATCGGTCCGTCTCTCTGCGCGCTCATAGCAGGGGGCTAGATGAACGAGAAAAAGAAGAACATCGCCAAGGGAAGGAAGGCTGAGACTGAAAGACGGTTGCGCTTCACTCGCATCAGCATCACGCAGACACGCACGCACAGTGGCACATGCGGGGCAGCGAGCCAGCGAGAGAGGGGGAGAGAAGAGAGCAGGCGAGAGGGAGAGAAAGAGAGGGAGATAGTGTGCAGAGAACACAGAGAGGCGACAATAACACAGTGTAGCGAACAAATAACAGGCGCGATCAGCAGATATACACACAGAGGGAGTCACAGTGCCGGGATTAGATCACTGGAGTAGTGGAGGACTGCGCTCGGAATGGGGCATCACGACCTGCTCCATCAAAGAGAGTAACATATGAATGAACAAAATATCATTTGTGTGGTTGAGTTTTGTTTTCTCTTTCTTACAACTGCTTTGGGTTTAGTTCAATTTATATTAATTTACTTAAACTTGCCCTCAAGAGCCTTAAAACCTAAAATACTACAAAAACTTGGGAAAGTTAAGGTTTATTTATGTCCAACACAAGGGTGTGTTCATTTAAATGCAAATATAGTGAATGTGTGTTTTATTTTTATTGCATTATGTTTTTAAATGTGTGCCTGTCTAGTATGTTGAATAAAAATAAAACTGCTCACTGTGCTAATGGTGCTTATACTAAACAAAGTTAAACATTGGGAAATTCATACACTGTGCACAAGTACACACTGGCATCACTGTAAACCACCATAAAGTATTGGTAGACACAGCTGCTGTTTGTCATGGTTCTTTATGTAGGCCTACAAAAGCATTTTGCTATTTTCTGTGAAGTGCAGCATAACAGTAAAGTTAAGCCATGTGTACATTTTGTGCTTGCCTCCTTTATACAGTCTGGTTTAATAGCTAAGAAAATATCAGTTGCTTCTAACCTGATAACACTTAATCCGCCTAAAACACATTTGTAAAATTGCATGAAAACAGTTATTGTATTTGGAAGATCTCCAGATCTCCTTACACTATAAAATAAAAGTTACTTGTTTATTATTAAGCAGACATTTTAAAATAAGGATTCAATAATTTTGGTAGCAGTATAGTGCAGTAATTAGCCCCATTGCTTCTGAACTTCCAGGTTAAAAGAATGAATTTGAGTCCCACTACCTGTCTACGTACAGTTTGGATGTTCTTCCTAGTTATAAATGGCCTCTTTACGTGCTGATTTTCTTTTAACTTCCTAAAGATGTGCACAGAAAATTAGTCGTGTTAAATCAACACTATGGGTGTAAAATTTTACACTTTTCCAGTGTACATTTGTCGCCACACTGAAAAGTGTAAAATTAACACTTCAGAAATAGTAGCATGTTCCACACCATTAAAGTGTAACTTTTTGAACACTGTGCAGTGGAGAAATAGCAATCTTTTATAGTAAATGTATTTACTTACCGAGTTAAGAAATTACACTACTTAGTTTGGCATTAATACTTGTAGGTGCTACATATTTCAGTCTCTAGTGTAGAAAAAACATTTAATAATTGCCTTAAATATCTGTAGTACTAGGAAAAATTATGATAGAGATGACACTGTTTTATATATAAATAATGATCTATTTCCAAACCCACATATTCCAGGAGAACTGATGAGTGATATACTGTATTTGTATATGTAAGCAAGAAAAGTTCTTAATCTTAAGACATTTCACCACACTAGAGACATATTTTTACTTCATACCTTTTATTTAACAAAATATTATATGACCACCATCCTATTTACAATACTTACATATGTACAAGATAAAATACAATAACAATGTATTTAACAAAACAAGCTATTTCCATCAATAATGTCAACACTGGACTAGGAATTATCCAACAAAATCTATAACAAGTTTGTACAGTTTTGTGGGGAGTTTTTTCTTTTTTAAGTTTTTACTTGTATCAAAACAGTTATGCTTTTACTAGCTTTGTCTAATTTGCTGGTGCATAGAATAATGGTTTTCACAGTAACTACTGAAAGAGTAAAAAAAAAAAAAGGCCTACACCATAACAGTTTTTATTCACACCATCACTCTTCTTATTTGAAACATTAACTAAAGGCTAAGTTAACATGAACAACCATCAATATGCCGTATTATTTCCTCAAAAAAATTAACCATCCCAATTATTATGTACAGTAATATTAAACCAAACAATGTATTTTTAGCATGCAGAAATTAACTCTGAAATGTCAGATCATGAACAAACTAACAATTTCTATATAGAACATAGACCAACGATTGGCGATAATTTAGACATTGTACAAGGTGATTTCTAAATTATATCAGGTATTCCAAAATTGCATCAAGCTTGTCGGGAGAATTAAATACATTTGTAATTTCTGGGCAAATACATTGGTTTTCATCAGAAGAATTAAATGTGTGTGTAATTTCAGGGTAAACATATTGTCTTGTATCATTTACATGGGCGACATTGAGATGTTTTCTAAATCCAGCATATGAGTAAAATATCCGAGAGCATCCTTCTTGAGCACAAGTAAGTCTTTACTTTTTACCAGGGTAATATCCATGAGCTATTTTCAAATGCCTAATTAATGCATTGCTATCTGCATATGACAACAAGCATGCAAAACAGTTTAACATATTTGTCATTATGATGACTGAGCAGCAATCAATAAGTTTAATTATTCAATATTTTTGCTCTTAATTCTTTAACCCTTGGTGATTCCCTCACATGTCCAATATCAATGTTGTAAACAGTTGTTTGCAAGAATGTATATACAGTCAACCCTCGTTTATCGAGGTTAATCCGTTCCAGACACTGCCGCGATAAATGAATTTCTGCAAAGTAAGATTCTTTATTTATAAATTGAATATTTTCGCAGTTAGGGTATAGAAAACCTGTTTACAACCTTCTAAATACATTTTCTAACATTATTAGAGCCCTCTAGACATGAAATAACACCCTTTAGTCAAATGTTTGAACTGTGGTCCATGACAAGACAGAGATGACAGTTCCGCCTCACAATTAAAAGAATGCAAACATAGCTTCCTCTTCAAAGAAATATGCATCAGGAGCGGAGAATGTCAGAGAGAGACAGAGAGAGAGAGAGCGAGCTAGAAAAGCAAACAATCAAAAATCAATAGGGCTGTTTGGGCTTTTAAGTATGCCAGGCACCGCCGGACAAAGCAGCTACAAGGAAGGCAGCAATGTGAAGGTAGTCTTTCAGCATTTTTTAGAGGAGCGTCCGTATCCTCTAGGCCAGTGTGCGAACACCCACTCTGCTCACACCCCATCCGTCAGGAGCAGAGAATGTCAGAGAGAGAGAGAGAGACAAGCAAATAATCAAAAATCAATACGTGCTGTTTGGGCTTTCAAGTATGCGAAGCACTGCACGGGAAGCATATCATATATCATTGAGGAGTTTTAATTAATATGTAATACGTGCTCGGATTGGGTAGCTTCTCAGCCATCTTGCAATAGCGTCCCTTGTATGAAATCAACTGAGCAAACAAACTGAGGAAGCATGTACCATAAATTAAAAGACCCATTATCCGCAGAAATCCGTGAACCAGCAAAAAATCCGTGATATATATTTAGATATGCTTACATTTAAAATCCGCGATAGAGTGAAGCCGTGAAAGAGGGATCACTGTACATTAATTAAGGCCTTATCATAGGAAATACTGAATACAAAATGAGCCTTAAAAAGCTCATTGAATGCTCCCAAAGAACTTCTTGCCTGACATGGTATAAGCTGTTTGTCCAGGACAATATAAAAGTCATGGATCTTAGCCTTCGTTGTTCCTACTGCCAGAAGGTAAGGCTGGCGACCTTCATCTTGGCTGAGGTGTTCATCAATACTGCAGCATGACTGACAGAAAAAAATACAAGCAATTTTTAAGTGTTTAACTTAATAGACATAATGCATTGCAATTCATTAATATTAAAAATTGAAAATACCTTATGAAACTGCCCCACTAGAGGTGATTTTTGGCACTTTTTTTCCTCCAGCCGGTGGTGTCAAAAGATAGACTAACAATAAAATTGAGGCCATGTCTGCATCCCAACCTATGGAGTTTTAAAATTCACACTATTAGTTTCTTAAAAATACCACAGTAAAAACATGAATGCTCAAGTATATCAAACTGGGTGTTAAACATGTTTAAAGTGAATACTTTACTACTACTACTACTGGTTAATTTCCAGATGTTGGGGTGAAGTTTGCTACAGTACCCCAGCATTTCACTAATCATTATTCATTCATCTACTCACCAATAAACCCTGATGATTTGTGATCTTCAAAACCAAAGGTAGATTCTGCACAATATTCAAATAAGCCATCTGACCTGTCAGAGATCTTGCTTCTTTAATAATCTTAGACTTAAAGCAGGTATCCCACTTCTCAAGCAATTTGGAAGATGTGTCAGAGCCAAATAAAAGACTGAAATCTTGATTTACCTTTAACACATTAAAACAGAATACATATAACTTCACAATTATTTCACACCATATGCTTTCAAGATGACACTGACTAAAATAAAAGGCTACACAGAAAAAAAAATCAACTGACTACAGAGTATATGTATAAAACTGATAGATAAGTAAAATTTTAAAAGGTTACTCTATGGCTCATAGTTTTCATTTGTATCGCTTATAACTTACCAAGCCTTTTGTATCCAAAAATCTCTGAAAGACGGAAAGTACAGATGTCATTTTCTCTGGGTTATGCACCAGTTGCTGACGGTATTGAAATGTTTTTCTCATTTTCTCATAAATGAGTACTTTATCTGAACAATGAGTCAGGAAAGATACTGCTTCTCTGCAACTGTCTCCAGTTAACTGTTCTTCTGGATGAAGAATTTCTCACACTGAACTTGGACCTCCATTTTTATTTTATTCCCTTGCTTTGAAACAAAGTCTTTTGCTGCACCGTTTTTAGGCACCAAGCAAGGTAACCAGTACCACTCTCTGTATCATAAAAATGTTCCTTAAAAAATAAAATAAAAAGCAAACAAATTATTATATATGCCATCTCTTAAACTTTTACAGCATAATAAACTGTATGTAAAAAAAAAGATTTTGGTCACTTACATATCCTTTTGTAGAAAATGGATCCTTAAGAGAAGGAAAAAGTGTAACAATCCCTAAAGCATATTTTTCTCTTATTTCTTTTGCTGGAATTCGTCTTAAAAAAAAGTATATTTTATAGTTGATCACAAATTACTGCATTAATCTATCCATCCATTATCAAACCCACTAAATCCAATTTGGGAATGCAAGGGATCAGTCTATCCTGGTTTACTGGATACATGGCAGACATTTGCCAAGTACCACATGGCATGCTCAAACATGTCAATATAGACTAATTTAGAATTGGAAATGAATCTAACATGCACATCATGTGGAAAGAAAACTTGAGCACCCACAGAAGTGGAGAACTTTCAGAATTTTTAAATTTATATTCTAACAGAAATATTGTAAAACTAAACCCAAATAAAATATACAATATGCTACCTTTAAATGGAACTGTTTAATCTACTGACATTATTTTACATCCACTCATTCATGCACCCGTCCATCCATTTTCTTGACCCACTTATCCTGGGCATTATATTTAAGTATGTATTTATGTAACTTAAGATATAGTTGAACCCCTGGTCTTCTGTCATGTATGCAACCAACATGTTGATGAGCTGTCTCCTTGTGCAGTCACTGAGCATTCTTTTTTCCCAGTACTCCTGCATTATTTTTTTCTCTGCCAGGTTTCTTCATTAGAATGTTTTTAACAAGCTAAAAAAAAGTCAGGGGTATCGACAAAACGTAAAGGTCTTAAAGATACTTCTCTACAATGAGAAACCACATAATGAACATCTATATATATCCTTCTATATAAAATCGGTCGGGATTGTCCTTCCGTCCCGTGAGTGCTACGCAGGCACTTCACACACGCCCGTCCATTTTGCAATGCACAATGGGATTTGTAGTTTCGTTTTTCCAGATAAAAGATGATTTTCTACTCCAGACTGTGCGATATCTTCTTCTTCTTTCTTACTATATAAAAGCGGTCAGGATTGTCCTACCGTCCCGTGAGTGGAAAGCATAGCGGTATTCCGCTTATCACAGACTTACTACTTGCAGCTTGCGGTACGAAGCGACATGATGTGAGCAGAGTTCTGGTGTTCCCTTGTTCCATCCTCGCCAACTTTAACATATTTTTTTGTATCCCGTACTGAACTTTAATGAGCATCTCCACAATTTTTAATCTGTTGCTTACTAAATGTCCAGTTACAGTCTCTCAGAAATCAGTCACATTCGTCTTCACAGAAGTATAATTATCTATGACCAAGACAAAAAGTGCGTTTTGCCACAATATGGCGTCTTCGTTTGTAAAACTAATTAAGAAAATTTACAATTATGTGCACTTTGAAAAATAATAATGTTGATTATTACTGATACAATTTCAACTTTGTATCTGAAAATTACATTATGGTTAAACAATTACTAAAAACATCATCTTCGTTCAAGAATATCTTTTAAAATAACATCCAATGCGACATTTGTACGAAAACATCTTAACTCAGTATTAACAAATATACATAGTTTTGACTAAAATATTAACTACAATAAATTTACTTTAAATTAAAACATCAAAACACAAATCAGTACACTAACAACATACTACCTCTTCTATACACGTGGCAGAAGCCGCCATTTCAGTGAGCAGAGCAGACTAAACGTAGTACTATTTCCTGGAATTGTACATTGTGAAAGTGTATTTTAATCACACTGCAAAATAACACTTTATTCGTAAATGAATCAACAATGTCTAGTGTAAGATATGAAAAAACAACTCTCAGAAGTCAACTCTAAACACTTAACACTAGAAATTTAACACGAGGTGATTTGCTGTGTGTAGCTTAGGTCCAGTACTGGTATCTCTAAACTGGTCCAGTGCTAGCGTGTCCTAAAATGGACTGGTGCTTCCAGGCTGGTTGCTGGTTTGAGCCTGATGCAGCCAGACTTTGTCCCCTACTACCACCTTTAAATGAACAATGGGCATGGAAAATGGATGGATGGATAGTTTTATCCTAAACTAAGTAATTCTTATGGAATTGTACTGCATGTGTAATTTGTGATTTGCACACAAACAAATGTGGGAAAATAAGATTTTTATGCTGAAAACTACAAAGAAAGTTATAAAGCCTTCCTCAGGTGTATGCTGAAAAAATACAGGTATGAATATGGATGGGGAGAGGAGAACAACACCAGGGAGGATGAAAAGAATATGAGTGAATATGAGAGGTAGCCATTAGAGATTTTAAAATGATAGATAGATAGATAGATAGATAGATAGATAGATAGATAGATAGATAGATAGATAGATAGATAGATAGATAGATGAATTTAACATGAATTCATTTTAAGTAAATTAACAAATTGCATATATTTACTAAATGTAAATTGATTAGAACTGTTCGTATTTAAAAAAAAGTTACAATTTACTCTATAGCATTTCAGTCACTGGCACAGTATATTGGGCATAACATCATTTTTGTTAAGATATCTGCTTAGTACATTTTATCAGAAAGGGGGCAGACGATACCCACTCACCCAAGGGGTGACTCAATATAGAGTCTGATGGCTGAGGGTTGAAAAGATCTCAGATAGAGCTTCTTGGATGGTGTTGTCTCAGTTTGTTACTGAAAGTGTTCTTCTGTTTAGCCTGGAATAGTATGGAGATTACTGAGTGACCTCTATTCTACCACTATCTCCAGTGATGCCAGTCTGTCTCCCAGGATTGAACTAGCCATTTTATATAATTTATTTAGTCTTTTGGCATCTCATGCACTAATGCTATATGCCCAGCACACTACCACATAGAAAAATACACTGGCCATCTACAGGCTAGTAGACAACATAATGAGTGGTTTGCATATACCAAGTGATCTCAGCCCCCTCAGGAAAAAGAAGTAGCTCTGACCTTTTTGTATACAGTCTCTATTTTTGGTACTCCAGTCAAACCTGAAACATACTGTAAGATGGCGGTTCTCAACCTGAGGGGTGCACCCCGAAGTAACATAAAAGGGGGTGTGAAGATGTGAAGAAAAGAAAACAAGAATCGAAAATATGAAAAATACATCTATTGAAACCAAAACAAATTAACTTAAACTACATTCTGATTCTAGAAAAATAAATGTAGAGTTAGATAAATGTCGATAATAGTTAAATAGGTATAATAAAACTTGTAGCGGTGTATCGACAGCAAAAAATATAGGAATACATTTTATTAGGGTTTAAAAAAAACTTTTGATTAAAACTGTTTGGAAAACTCGGGTCACAAATACTTAAAGTTTGAAAAACGCTGCTGTAAGAAGTTTGATAAAAGAGGGACCATTTATCCACATTCTGAACCAGCATATCCAGGGCAGGGTCATAGTGTAACTGGAACTTATACCAGCAAGCATCAGGCACAAGACAGGAACAATCCTGTGACTATTAAGCTTCATTTGGTGAGCTGATATCTAAACGTTATTTTTCTCATATCTCATTTGGATAGTTATTAAAATTTGTCATACTTCCTGCAGGTAAAAGGGCAGTAGATGAGTCAAGCAGAGGAGTACAAGTATCTCAAAGTCTTGGTAATGAATAAGGATAGGGATGATTATGAGACTAAGCAAGAAATCAGTTTTGTTTTATGAACATTGTCATGGTAAAGTAAATGTTAACTCCACATCTTTGAACACATAGCTATTTCTAGGAAGTAGCCATCATGTGTGGCTGAGCAATGTAATGCTATAAATGTGCACCTGTCAGAGATAAATGGCTATTGTAAGTGACTGTGAAACCATACTATGACACCCATTAGACAAACAACAAAAGACCAATTAGCTACTAGTTACGTTTTAACAAAATTTCATACAGATATGTTTCGATGCATCTGCGGAGAATGAGATCAGTATTATAGATGTCCTGAAAAAAGTTCCATCTTTGTCCATCATCTGTCTACCACTGGAAATATTATCCAGTGGTCCATGGAAAACAGTACATCTTCATAGATGCTAGTGCTAGGATGATACCCTTCTACCATGTAGGTCTTCCAGGCTTCTCAAATATTTCTCAGGCGAGGTAAGAGTCATTCAATAGCCAGCATTGTCACCACTGGTCATTTATATGACAAATATTTGCCACCATACATCAGGCCGGCTAGCTGGCTTCATGATTACAATCAATTTGATCACTTTTAAATTTGCTCAGATAGGACTGACACATGTATTATAAAGGCATTGTTGGTATGATTTAGCAGCACGTTAAGTGTCGTGAGGTCACTATGACCCAGCTTATTTGGCTCTGGCAGATGTGAGCACAGAAAGCTTAAATGTTAAAAATTTTAGTATGATGAACTTTGGTGTCCATTTTCAATCAAATTAAACCACTAGTTCTGAGACAATTTTTTTGAACTGTGTACCTTAATAATAAGAACTAAACAACCCTGAATGTATAAGTACAATTGTGACACTATCAACTCCCTTCTAAGTTTCCATTGTTTATTAACATCAATATTATTTTCATTTTTTTATTTGGCAATCTTTTTCTCTAGATTAACTAAATGAATTTAAACATAATTAAGTACATTATTGCAGTTAACAGGTAAAATAAACAATAGAGGGAGGGGAACTTTATTTGTCCCTGGAATACGAACATATTACCATAAATGACTATATTCCCCTTCATTTACAGAAGTCTTTAAAGGGTGTGACTTTTGTAATTTTCAAATTCATAAAGTGTACTCAGATATCAAAATTAACATAAACAAAACTATTATTTTTATGCCACATAATGATTTTAGTGCTACAGAAGGGTTTTATATTCCTTGTTGCTACAATGATTCTATTGATTTTTTAGATTGTTAAAAGATTAAAAATCAGAATATGAATATAAAATTTCATTTAGTGCTGCTCAGGTAAGATGTTGTTCCCAGGCCTCTAGGAAATTTTAATTGATGCACAACTTAAGACTCAGGCCCCTTAATTATTTATTTTTTCCTTAATTAGCAACCAAACAATATTAAGACACAAAATATACCAACACATAAACAACAACCTACGTCCATCACACAATAACTGAAAATAAAGAAAGGTGAAGGCCTCAGTAATGTTGATCTGCTGAGGTCCACAAAACATTTTGACAGCACTCTGAAAAAAGAAAATCAACAGTTTTGAAAATGTCTGCCATGGCAGAATCAGCGCCATGATATTAAATAACGGTTTTAATTAGCAACGAGAATTGGCTTCAGATTAAGAAACTGAATGAAGTGAAGTTGGTTGGAGTTTGAGGCCCTAACTTAGTTGGTCACCTGTTGGCTCATTTCACATCAAATTAGATCCCAAGTATTTAAACTCATCCACCTTTGCCAACTCTACTCCCTGCATCCTCACCATTCCACTGACCTCCCTCTCATTTACACACATATATTTTTTCTTGTTCCTACTGACCTTCAGTACAGCATATCCCCACCTCTCCAGGGTCTCCTCAACCTGCTCCCTACTATCACTACAGATCACAATGTCATCAGCAAACATCATAGTCCACGGGGACTCCTGTCTAATCTCAGCTGTCAACCTGTCCATCACTATTGCAAGTAAGAAAGGGCTAAGAGCTGATCCCTGATATAATTCCACCTCCACATTGAATGCATCCGTCACTCCTACCGCAAACCTCACCACTGTCACACTTCCCTCGTACATATCCTGTACAACTCTTTCATACTTCTCTGCCACTCCCGACTTCCACATACAATACTACAGCTCCTCTTGAGGCACACTGTCATATGCTTTCTCCAGGTCCACAAAGACGCAATGCAACTTTTTCTGGTCTTCTCTAATTTTCTCCATCAACATCCTCAGAGCAAACATTGCATCTGTGGTTCTCTTTCTTGGCATGAACCCATACTGGTGCTCACTAATCATCACCTCACTTCTTAACCTAGCTTCCACTACTCTTTTCCATAACTTCATGCTGTGGCTCATCAAATTTATTCCCCTGTAGTAACTGCAGTCCTGCAAATCCACCTTATTCTTAAATATCGGCTCCGGTACACTTCTTCTCCACTCTTCTCAGGCATCCTCTCACTTTCCAAGATTACATTAAACAATCTGGTTAAAAACTCCACTGTCATCTCTCCTAAACACCTCCATGCTTCCATAGCAATGTCATCTGGACCAACAGCCTTTCTATTACTCATCCTATTCGTAGCTGTCCTTACTTCCTCCTTGCTAATCCATTGCATGTCCTGATTCACTATTTCCACATCATCCAACCTCTTTTCTCTCTCTCGTTCTCTTCATTCATTAGCCTCTCAAAGTACTCTTTCCATCTGCTCAACACACTCTCCTCGCTTGTGAGTACATTTCCATCTTTATCCTTTATCACCCTAACCTGCTGCACATCTTTCCCAGCTCGGTTCCTCTGTCTAGCCAATCAGTACAGGTCCTTTTCTCTCTCCTTAGTGTCCAGCCTCTCATACAACTCATAATACGCCTTTTCTTTAGCCTTTGCCACCTCTCTCTTCACCTTGCGCCTTATCTCCTTGTACTCTTGTCTACTTTCTGCATCTCTCTGACTATCCCACTTCTTCTTTGCCATCCTCTTCCTCTTTATACTCTCCTGTATTTCCTCATTCCACCACCAGGTTTCCTTTTCTTCCTTCCTCTTTCCAGATGTCACGCCAAGCACCGTTCTTGCTGTCACCCTTACTACATCTGCTGTAGTTTCCCAGCTGTCTGGTAACTCTTCACTGCCACCCAGTGCCTGTCTCACCTCCTCCCTAAACTCAACCTTGCAGTCTTCCTTTTTCAACTTCCACCATTTGATCCTTGGCTCTGCCCTCACTCTCTTCCTCTTCTTGATCTCCAACGTCATCCTACATACCACCATCCTATGCTGCTTAAACTACACTTTCCCCTGCCACCACTTTGCAATCTTCAATCTCCTTCAGCATAGGATGTAATCTACCTGTGTGCATCTTCCTCCGCTCTTGTACGTAACCCTATGTTCCTCCCTGTTTTTAAAATATGTATTCACCACAGCCATGTCCATTCTTTTGGCAAAATCCACTATCCTCTGACCTTCTTCATTCCTCTCCTTGACACCATACCTACCCATCACCTCCTCCTCGTCTCCACTGTTCCCTTCACCAACATGCCCATTGAAATCCGCTCCAATCACCACTTTCTGTCCCTTGGGTACACTGTTTATCACTTCATCCAACTCACTCCAAAAATCTTCTTTCTCACCCATTGCACACCCAACTTGCGGTGCATATGCACTAACAACATTCATCATCACACCTACAATTTCCATCTTCATAATCATTACTCTGCCTGACACTCTATTCACCTCCAAAACACTCTTGACATACTGTTCCTTCAGAAAAACTCCTACCCCATTTCTTCTCCCATCCACGCCATGATATAACAATTTGAATCTACCTCCAATCCACCTGGCCTTACTACCCTTCCATTTAGTCTCTTGCACGCACAATATATCAACCTTCCTTCTCTCCATTATATCTGCTAACTCTCTTCCCTTACTAGTCATACTGCCAACATTCAAAGTTCCTACCCTCAGTTCCACTCTCTTTACTTTCCTCCTCTCCTCCTGCCTCTAGACACATCTCCCCCCTCTTTTTCTCCTTCTTCTTCTTCTTTTGGCCAACAGTAGCCCAATTTCTGCCAGCACCCTGTTGGCTAACAGTACTGGTGGTGGTCATTGTTAACCCGGGGCTCAACTGATCCGGTATGGAAATTTGTACTGTTGTCCGCACATTGATTTGGCAAAATTTTACACCGGATGCCCTTCCTGACGTAACTCTCCCTATTTATCCAGACTTGGGACTGGCACGAAGAAACACACTCGTTTGTGGCTTGGTTGTAAAGTTTTGTTACCAAATTTCCATAAATTAACCTGTTTTTCTTTTCCATAATATTAGTAAAGTTTGTTTTGAATTTAATCCAATGCTCAAGTATATGCTGCTGCTGCACAGCATGGTGACACATGACAGACTCATAATGTCCACAACAGCATGGCTGTAGCTGTCTGAAATCCACTCAAAATGGCACTGAGATGATATAACTATAAAATAGATAAAATAAACAATGAGAAAAAATATAAAAAATTCCAAACATTACCTGAATTAATTTCAGACATGTCAAAACAAAGATTCATCAGAGATATTAAAAACTCATCCAAGTGACACCAATTTTGCACATGCATTTTAGAAAAAATGTAGAATATTAGCACATTAATATCCCTGTGTTCTTGTTAAAGTCGTTTTGAAATAACAGCCTTGATTCACTGGACTAATACCTTTCATAATTTTTAACACTTCAATCATTTCACCTCTTAATGTCCGTTTTCTTAAATTGAAAAGGTTCTATGCTTTTAATCTTTTCTCATAACTCATTCCTCGCAGTTCTGGAATCAGCCTAGTCACTCTTCTCTGGATTTTCTTGTATTTCTGTCTTTTCTGTAACCTGAACACCAAAGTTTCACACAGTATTCCAGATGAGGTGGATTGTGACAAGTCAACTACATCTCTTAAATCCTTCACATTATGATACTTTCAGTTTTCATACATCCCCTTGTGTATTCAAATCTAACACTTTTACTTCCTGTGTAATCTATACTAATAAAAGGCAAAGCCCTCACTCACTCACTCACTCACTGACTCATCACTAATTCTCCAACTTCCCGTGTAGGTAGAAGGCTGAAATTTGGCAGACTTATTCCTTACAGCTTACTTACAAAAGGTTTCATTGCGAAATTCTACGCGTAAGGGTCATAACTGGAACCTATTTTTCTACATATAATGTAATGGAGTTGAGTTAGAGATGGCCGTGGGGGGCGGAGTTTCGTGTGACATCATCACGCCTCCTACGTAAGTACGTAGAGAACAAGGAAGAACTCCAAACAGCAATGAGCACAAAACGCCATTTCACAATTGAGAAGGCAGAAAAACATTATGAAGCAAATGATGCATACAAGTATATTCATAAGTACAGCTACTGCGGAAACAAAGCACGGCGTGAACCGTAAGTTTATATTAAATTAAGTTCATAGACAGGCTGCCACTAGCGTTTGTAATTTAGTGCCTGCCCATATAAGGCCGTCCATCAGCGGCAATCCAATACAAACACTGCGGTAAATATTCACGTGTGAAGGACTGTGCTTATGCAGAGGAAGATGAGATGGTCAGGGTGGTGTTTGGCACAAACTCAGCGAAACTGCGAGAGAAACTTTTAAGTGCGGGTCTTAGCTGACAATACACGACATGGCACCAGCACAGCTGGGAACCTTCGATGCAAGAACACCAAGCGGCTCACGTGAACTGACGCAGTGCACAGACAAAAGCAACAGTTCCAAAGAGTGCTGAACAAAACCGAATTACACAATTGAGAAGGCAGCAAAAAAATATGAAGCGTCTGATACATAGAATCATATTCATAAGTGCAGCTACTGCGGAAACAAAGCACACGGTGGAAAAAGTGAATGTCCCGCTAAAGGAAGACAGTGTAAAAAACCCGTGCATGCAGTTTGTCACATCTCAGATAAAGAGGAAGACAAGCTGTTTATTGATGCAGTAAGAAACTAATCGATGAATGAAACCTCTTATCTTTACAACGATTGACAAACACGGAATGTAACTTGAACACAACACATCGTACAAATCGACCCTGATTGAACAAATAATGATAATCAAATCCTTGATGACAGCAACATTCAATAACACTCACAAAACAATTACTGTATATTGACAATCATGTTACGTTATTTTTAAAATGTTCCCTTTTCATAACTTCTACTTCTCCACTGCGATACGCGGTATATATATAAATGTATATATATACCCGATCTACAGTACATACTCGCATAGACAAGCCACACGCTGTGGCTAATTGTAGAGTCTTAAGCCTCTAATGCCGACATTGAGGTTCGATTCGAGAGGGATGCACTGAGTATGTGCGCGTGCTACCCGATTCATTTTACCTTCGCATCTCCTTGGTTTGGGACGTATGAAAAAATATTAGGTTAACGCAGAATCATGTTACGTTATTTTTAAAATGTTTCCCTTTATTAGCACAAGCACAGCTGAGAAGCTTGATGCATGTACTCCATAGCGCGTTAAAAATAGCGCATTTAATCACACTTTCAATTCCAAGCAAACGGGAACTTTTGTCAATGCATGATTTCCTGGTACATCCATTACACTGATGCACACATCACAGCTACAAAAATGTTAGAGTCGGAATAAAGCGAAGCCTTGATAAAAGCATAGTTTTGTGCACACTGAAAAGCAAGCAAAATTAGATGCATTACAGAAAGCGGACTTTGTGGCTCTTACTGGGGATCATTGGATTTCCGTGACCGTTAGTAATTCTGATTACATCTAATTACAAAATGTTCAATGATCACACTGTTTTAGCCTAATGTACAAAATAATTTTGGCTAAAGTTACTCAGAGTTTAAAGATTAAGTTGGTCAAATTACCTTTTATGTTTCTGACTTATTTTTTTAAGAAGAAAAACTGCACTTTATGTTGAAATTTTGGTTATTATTATTTAAAGACAATACTATTCTGAAAATCTACTTAAAGTACTTAAACTACCACTTTATTTTTAAGTCTGCCCAATTTTAACCAGGGATGATATTTTTGTTTCTGTTTTGAATTCAAATGCAGTTTAAAGGCTTTTTTTCAGAAATTAAAACAGCTTCAGTTTACAATATTCATGTACATGTCTATTATTTGATTCTGTCGCCCACTAAAATGCTTTTAAATTTAAAAAAAAAACATTTGCGATTTGGGGCAAATTTACGTGTGCGATTACATACGATTAATCAAGATTAATTCTTACACAGCCTCTAATTAATTGGATTAATTTTTTTAATCGAGTCCCACCCCTAATATATATATATGTGGATATATATATACAATACAATACAATACAGTTTATTTTTGTATAGCCCAAAATCACACAGGAAGTGCCGCAATGGGCTTTAACAGGCCCTGCCTTTTGACAGCCCCCCAGCCTTGACTCTCTGAGAAGACAAGGAAAACTCCCAATAAAAACCTTGTAGGGAAAAATGGAAGAAACCTCGGGAAAGGCAGTTCAAAGAGAGACCCCTTTCCAGGTAGGTTGGGCGTGCAGTAGGTGTCAAAAGTAGGGGGTCAATACAATACAATATACACAACAGAACAATTCCTTAAGACAGCATAATAAAAATTTTAGAATTACGGTTTAACAGTAGATGATATGACATAATTAGGTTTCGATATTTTTAGAGTCCTGGAGACCTCATCCATCTAGCTGCATCTCCATTTGGCCATGCCACGGCTGAAACATTGCTCCGATGAAAGGACCCCTCTTTCCCATGATTCCTGTGATCCTCCATCAGGGATGACTTTACCATAGGCAGGCAAACAACTTGGCAGGTGGGCCGTGGCACCAATGGCCAAATTTGGGTACCGAGAACCCAATATATGTATATGTATATATGTAGATTTGTATATATATGTGTATATACAGTATATATGTAGATATGTATATGTGTATATACAGTATGTATATATATGTGTGTGTGTATATACAGTATGTGTATATATGTATATGCATATATATGTATATGTGTATATGTATATATATATATATACATACATACATATACATACATATATATATATATATATATATATATATATATATATATATATATGCCAGGCAACAGTCATGACAATGACAAAACAATTACATTGTCAATCATGTTACATTATTATTAAAATGTTTCCTTTTCTTTTTACTTCTCCGCTGCCAATCACAGGTGTTTTGCTATATATATATATATATAAATAGATAGATATGACAACAACACTCATATCAATAACAAAACAATTACATTAACAATCATCTTACGTTATTTTTAAAATGTTTGCTTTTCTTTTTCATAACTTCTTTAACACACTACTTCTCCACTGCGAAGCGCGGGTATTCTGCTAGTACTTTTATATTTACTGACATTAAACTTTATCTGCCATAAATCTGCCCAAGCCTGTACTGTACGCTGTCCATGTCCCTCTCTAATAATTCAGTGGATTCTAGATTATCTAGTTTGTTATCATCTGCAGACTCAACCAGTTTGCTTTTTATATTCCTATTCAAATTAATTATATGTATTAAAAATAGCAGTAGCCTTAGCACTGTAACCAAAGGAACCTTAACCCAATCCTGATAAGGTTCTTCACACAATAACCCTCGGCATTTTGTGTTTTAGCCAATTTTTACACTCATTTACTCACTGCACCTTGAGCTCCCCCCTCTTTTAGTTTGATGCCAAACCTGTCATGTTGTACATTATCGACTGCTTTCTGAAAAATCAGATAAATAATATCATATGCAACACTCTCATGGTTCTCTGTGTGAAGCAATACTACTAAATGTTTGTGTAAAATTTACTCTGAACAAGTTTCTACTGTACTAATTCCCTTCATAATGTTAAACATTTCAGTCATGTCACCTCTTAATCTCCTTTTTCTTAAAAGGAAAAGGCTTACTTCCTTTAATTTCTCCTTATAACTCATTCCCTGAAGTCTTGGAATCAACCTAGTCACTCTCCTCTGGGTGTTTTCTAGCTCTTCTATGTCTTTTTTGTAGCCTGGAGACCAAAACTGCACACACTACTCCAGATGAAGCCTTACCAGTGAAGGAGTGCATTATAAAGCTTCAGCATAGCCTTCTTTGACTTGTACTCCAAATATCGTGCTATATATCTTAACACTCTGTTAGCCTTCTTAATGGCTTCTGAACACTGTCTCGCAGTTGGTAGTGACAAGTCCACTATGACTCCTAAATTTTTGTCATGAAGGCATACTTTCAATTTTCAGAACTCCATTGTGTATTCAGACCTAACATTTTTTATTTCATACATATAATATGTTATATTTCCTTATATTAAATTTCAACTGCCATAAATCTGCCCAAGACTGTATGGTGTCCAAGTCTCTCTGTAAAAATTCAACAGATTCTAAATTATCTGTCAATCTACTGTGCTTGGTATTATTTGCAAACTTAACCAGCTTGCTATTTATATTCCTATCATTTATATACTGTGTATATCATTTATATATATATATATATATATATATATATATATATATATATATATATATATTTTAAATAGTAGTGGCCCTAGCACTGACCTCTGAGGGACACCAGTGTTACATTTACATTTACATTTATTTTCTTGGCAGAGGCTGTTATCTAAAGCGATTTCCAAAGAGCTAACATAATTGAGTAACATTAGGTTAGGGCCTGTTAGTTCAGCAATTGTACTAAGATAGGTTGCCATAAATGAAAATATGTAATAACTAATAGTTTTACAATCATGGACTACAATTGATAAAGCAATTAGACTTAATCTAACAAATTAACCAACAGTATAAAATAGCACAGAGCAAAGTTTTTTTTTTCAAGCAACTAGACAGATATTCAGAGAACGATGGGTTTTCAGTTGTTTGTTGAATACATTGAGGGAGTCAGAAGTTTGGATGGAGGTGGGTAGCTTGTTCTATCAACTAGGAACTACACAGGAAAAGAGTCTGGATTGAGGCTTGATACTACACAGAGGCAATATCACCAGAGGCTCTTCCCTGGTAGACCTGAGTGGGCAAGAAGGAGTATAGCACATCACCAGTGTCTCCATATACATAGTTGCTGACCCACTGACTGCTCTTTAAGGCGAGGATTTGAGCTTCATGTATGCTACTACATGGAGTCAATCTAGAGACCTGAAGAGAGGAGTGATATGTGCCCACCACTGCAGGTTAAATACCTGGACCATCTGTTGCAGCTTAATAGCACATGTGGTTACTCCTGTCTTAACATCACCAATTTCAGATAAGGTTCTTCGCACCCATCTAAATACCACACTCTGAACTCCCACTTCTTTTAGTTTGATGCACAACTTTTCAAGTGGCACCTTATCAAATGCTTTCAGAAGTGCAAGATAAATAATATGCCCTGCGGTGGGCTGGCGCCCTGCCCAAGGTTTGTTTCCTGCCTTGCACCATGTGTTGGATGGGATTGGCTCTAGCAGACCCCAGTGACCCTGTAGTTAGGATATAATGGGTTGGAAAATGGATGGATGGAAGATACTGTGGTCTTTGGCCGGCTTGTTTTTCCGACTAATACCCCCATGCCGCCAGATGGAGCCCTTCCTGCAGTATGGAGGTGCCCCGAAGACCAGCAGGGAGTCATGGACTATGTAGTTTTTATACACGACACTGCTGGATACCACAGGGGCCACAAGAGGGAGCTGCAGGGAGGACCGAAGACTCATTTGTGCCTTATAACCCGGAAGTGCGTCACAGGAAAAGCGACGTGCTTCAGGGGTGAGGAGAAGGACTCGTACCTGACGCGGAAGTGATAGAGAATCACATGGACTGGGGATTGGGAACACTTCCGGGTCAGGAAGGATAAAAGGACTGTGGGAGCTCCCAGACGGCGAGCTGAGCTGGGTGGAAGGGTGGCAACGCGTCTGGGAGTCGGAGGATTGATTTATTTTTGTGATTGTGAGTTTATATGAGTATAGTGGAGGAGAGGGTGCTTTGTGCACTGTGGCATTTAAATAAAGTCAACATTTGGACTTTTTCCTGGTGTCTGGAGTCTTGGACAAGGGTTCAAGGGAGCGATACGGCCCTAATCAGTCACAATATATAATATCATATGCACCACTATGATCGTCTTTTTTGTTGTTTCCTCATACAGTTCTAACATGTTAGTAAAAGATGACCCTCCTTGGCTAAATCCATGCTGACAGTTCAGTAAAACTCCAGTTCTTGACATGTGTTGCTCTATATTTTAGTTAATGATTCCTTTTATTAATATACCTTTGGTGCACGTTAAGCTCACTGGCCTATAGTTGCCTGGATCTAACCCTTTTTATACAATGGTATAATATTTGCCATTTTTCAGTCCTTAGGAATTCCCCCAGTGCACAGTGACATCCCAAACATATTTGTCAAGGGTTTATATATGTACTCACTAACTTCCTTAAGTGCTTGACAGTAAATATTATCTGGTCCGTGTGATTTGTTTCATTCCAACCAATTTAATCTGAGTAGTACTTTTCCCCCTACAATTTCCAAATCACTCAGTACCTACTTAGTAGTCCCTGTTACCATGTTGAACATTTCAAAAATGCAAATTTAGAGCATCTGTTATTTCACTGTCTGTATAATTTAATTCCTCTTTACTATTTCTGATACAGTTCACACGATCTTTGAATTTTTTGCTACTAAAATACAGAAAGAATCTCTTTGGGTCATCTTTCACCTTAATTGCTATATTCCTCTTTAATTGCCTTTTAGCTTTCCTAATATCTTTTTTGATGGTTGCTGTCAAGGTTTCATACATGAGTCTAATTGGAGTTATTAGTTTTATACGCCTTATACAGTATTGTTTCTTTGAGGCTTCTTTTTCAACTCTTTATTAACATACTGCAGAGTTTTTTTTTTGCATATACCGTCCTGCATTATACTGTACATGATGCTGCTTCTCGACTATCCTTACAATAAAAGTTTATCTTAGTCCACCTAACTTTGCTGCATCTGTTCAGAATTTTCCTTACCAAAATTAAACTTAATAGTTTTGGACTTGCCATTTGTGCTCTACCAAAACACTGAGAATTGTATTATACTTATCACTTGACCCTAGCATTCAATCTCATCTACACCCATAATTCTATAAAATTAGCCCAGTTAATATTTGGGTAGTTACAATCCCCCATGACTATAATTTTCCCCTGCCTTTTTAATATTACTAAAAATATGTGCATTGAAATTACTGCCTGCATTTGGAGATTTATAGCACACTCTTAAAATATCTTAATGATTTCCAAACTTATCCAGATGTCCTCCCTAAAGTGTGGCTCATCATCCAACTAAAGAAGAGATGCATTTAAATTCTGTTTCATATAAATGGCAACCCCACCTCCTTTTTTGTTCTCTCTAACCTTCCTACAAAAGTGTGCCCATTTATGTTATGCTCATTGCCATCTTTGTTATTTAGCCAGGTTTCTGTTTTTGTTATAAGTAGGCAGGTATGGAGGAGTAGGCAGGTCTTAGCTAAAAAGAGTGAGCATGTTCAATTATCAGCAGCGGAGGTGAGCTAATGGTAACCACCTTTTAAGAAAGTCGAGTGACCAGTTTCTTGTTTCAGTCTATTAATTTCTCAGGTCATCATGTCTGAGCATCACTTGCTTAAGGTCCATCAGATTTATCAGATAAAGTCCTTGATATACTCCAACACCCAAACACTTTTCAGTATTCATTTTTTTTCCTCACTTAGTTTTCTTGTTAACTACCCATTGGCATGATCCTTGGGTATTGCTAAATCTCTCTTATCAGCCCTGCATAGTCTTTCTTGGTCTGAGGTTTTACCAAACTAAAAGCTGAAAAGCAACACATCAGCACAGTATACATCACTACACACATCAGTCACTCCATTTTATTGGCAGCATGTTTTGGACTGATGCCTTAATGCTCAAAATGAGGTGGTAGTCAATTACCCTGAAGGCATTTTCTTATGTGTATGTAGCAAAGATGTTTCAGTAAAACTTCCAGAGTCATTCTGTAAATAGCAATTCATGATGCTAATAATTTCCACAATATCTGCAGTATATTTTATTATTTTATTTTAATGTGGCTAAATAACCAGTTAACAAAATCTGGCATTTTTCTTTTTTTTTTCATTTAATATGAAAAAGATCCTGTGATGATGCAAGTCAATGAATGAACTGGCACATCTAAACATACACTAGGTCTTCATGAGGACTCATGTGCCTTTTAAAAGCACCTTAATCACTGTAGCAATATCTAAGATCTTACTTTATTTGCAAACATTCACCCTTTAGCTACACAACCATTTTGTGATTTTTAAAAACATCAATCTCTCCCCTTAATCTTTTCAGCAGAGCTTCATACTTTATTGACTTATTAATAATTAAAGAGAACACATAATGCTGCCAGTGATCAGCTGCACAGAAGCAGCCTGAACAAAGGATAATGTACTATATTGCTCTAGAAAGCCTATTTATGCACTTATTTTAAAAGCAGACTTATTGTAAGTAAAACATTTTATTGTTAGATAAAAAAAGTAATGCACTTGGTGAAACACTCAAGCCGTTTGTTAATTTACATGTACATTTACTCCAAAGCGACTTACAAAAGGTCAAAATAATTGAGTAAAATTCAGTCTAGGGACTGTTTTGAAAAAAGTGTTACAGGACAAGGTTAGTAAATTGACCATTATAAAATTTTATTCAATGTTTGCAATAAATATATGATATAATTTTACAATTTAATACAAGTACAGTATATACTTATATGAAGTTATAACAATGAATTATTCAATATAAGGATAAGAGCTGAATGTAACTAAAGGTATAACTAAATGCTGTTTTAAGCCGTGGTACATAAGGATTTTATTTCATCCTAGAGGAGCCTCCAAGATAGTTTCTAAGGTTAAAATGAAGTAGATGAGTAACAAACTCCCCTCTAGAAAGCGGGAATAAACTAATAGGTAAGCCCAATCACCCAACCCTATGAAGCACTGCTAAATTCAATAGGAGAGTCTGCAGATTATTACAAAGTAATGTTCAGATTAACGGGAGAGTCAAAAGGTGTCAAAAAATACTGGTGGCATTCATTGATTGAATGAATCTCTCTATATTATGTATATTACGATTCAAATGATGTATTAGATAAGGTAATGTAACAGAAAAGCATACAAGCAGATGAATTGTTTTATTGATTGGTCACTCTATGGATTAAGACATTTGTGCATACCTGTGTACAAATAAAGAATTGTTTTGTATTTTCATCTCGTCTCTAAGAGGGACTTCTTCGAAAATAGAGGAATGTTTTTTCCACAATACCATTTCAAATGTAAAGCACCAAACCAAACAGGAAAATACAAGACTAGTTATTGTTTTCTTAGCGACAATGAACCCAGCACCAACAACATTATCAATTACACGTACTGTATATACACAGAACAAGAGATTCTTCCTAAACACAGTGAGGAAGTTAGCACTGCAGATGGAGCTGGGCAGCTCAGTCCTCCAGCTTGGAGCTACACTTGAAAAAGTTGGGATTGAGATTTGACGCCATGTATGGGTGGCATCACCAGATTAACTAAAAATAGTTTAAGGAGGAGTGCGCAATGTGATCTCCAGTATTAAGCAGCACACAATATTATGACTGTGACAAATCTGTTAAAGGTCTGTAAAGTGTAGTTAATCTTGTAGCTGCACATGAAAACAGCTGTGCAATATCATTTTAGATTTTCATATTATAAAAATTCAATAGCTATTAATCACAGAGTTAAGGGTGTTCTGCCAGCCTTTTGTTCATCCCATGCATATCTTAAATCCAATTGTGGATGCCTAAATTACAATGAATTGCCTGCAGACGCTCTATGCCATTTATATCACTGTATTTCCAACTAATAGGTAAGGATGAGGTATACAACGGAATACCAGAGACAGAGAATAACTTTCTTTCACTTCATTTAACTCCATTTTTTATTCAGTGTTTAACGTAGCATATTTTATGGAGTTTAAAAATACCCTCACCTGGCTCAGGCATAGTAAAAAATACTATTAAAAACAAAAAACATACACATTTTGAAAATGTTGCTATGATTTGCAGGGTTGCAGCACACTGATAAATCTGAAAGGATCTTTGACTTGACAAGTCAAAGTGTTAGAAATGTAGATGCTTATATATACCTTTTAAAAGAATTAGAAATTTTCATTTAGACAGGCTAGCTGACATTGACTCATCAGAGGTTACAAAGCTTGGGCCCTAGTTCAATTCGTGGCTGGGGTGCCTTCTGCATTGAGCATGGGAAAGGTGCTGTATAAATAAAATGTTTTATTTATTTATTTACTTACTTGTTTTTATTATGAGGTCTGTGTGTTCTTATTGTGCTCTGTTCCTCCTCCTGGACCTTAGCTGCTTTTGCTAGGGTCAATCATAGAATCCAAGTTGTCAACAGCATGTGTGATTGTGCCCTGTAATGGACTGGTACTCTGTCCAGTGTTGTTTCTCACTTTGCGCCTCATGCTGCTAGAATTGTGGCCATCTATGAACTGCAACTGGAGTAAGAATGTATGAATCTGTCCAGATGGGGTGGGAGCCATCTTGAGAAGCCATGCAGAGTAAGGGTGTGTGTACATGTGTGAGTATGTAAGGGTGAGTGAGTGAGAGAGAGACAGAGAGGTATCATGGACTTAAAGAGTAGACTTTATAACACCTGCTCCTCTGCTTAAATCCATTGGCCTGGGTATGTGGCCAACAGAAATTTGGTTTAATTGGGTCAAAGAGTTTGGGACAAATGAGCACAAATGATGCTGGCGTTGATAGCAAGTGAGCATTGTGAGTCAAAGCTGGCAACGTAAATGAACAGGCAGTGAAAACTGAGGAGGAACAAAAATCATTGGAGCTGCTTGGAAGGAACCATGAAAGACCAAAATGATGGCAGTGGTATTGGAAGGTGTCCAAGAAGATGGCTTCCAGTAAACCTCATATGAGGGAGCAATTTAATAAAGTATTAGGCTACAAGCAACAGTGATGATTAAATATAAGCTGACTAGTATCATTAAAAAAATGACACTAAATTAGGAGCTATCAAATTTTATTACATATCTACAGGACAAATATCATCATAAAACACAATTAAAAGGTATCTCAACATCAACATCAAATACACCACACTTAAAGAAGAAATGCAAATGAATACTAATATATTTCCAATTTTTGTTTAATAGAAAAGTGCTAAATTATATGGCACATAAATAAGAAACGCGATTCATGATCATAATGAGGACTCCAAATCTGCAAGATGTGTAAGTTCATGCAACTTATAAATTACCTCATTAAAAATCAACTAATGAGTCACTTTAAAGGGTTCCATCCTTCAAGGGAAAACAGAAATGTTCAGGCTACACATGTGCACACCTGAGCCAGAATATGCCTAGAACACTTCAGGATTTAGAGGCTTGCCCAAGCAAAATGGAAAATGGCTTGCAACACCAGACACAATGAAATTTCTCCTACTCCATGAAGAAATATTCTTCTAGATAAGCAGCAAAATTCATTATAACACTAGGTTGAGTTCGCTATAAACATTTTAACAACAAAATATTGGAGCAAGTCTGGTACTTTTTCAATTCTTGAACAACAGAGGATGGAGGGCATTGCTCCTTTGGCCTTTAATACGTGATACTACTTGAAAAGAAGTGCACAATAGTGTGGTGGGTAGTGTTGCTGTTTCATGGATCCAACGTCCTAGGTTCAGTGCTGCTAGGGTGTTTAAGCAGGTATGACTGTACCTTGAACCCAAATTAGTCAGATATAATATTTTATGTTCTATTCATATAAAAAAATGATTACAGTCTTTCATTTGTTAATGGCATACTGACTCTACTGGTTGAAATATAGCTTAAATATATTTGATGTAGAGTCTTTAACTTACTTTATCATTGTAAATCACCAAGATATGGAAAATTAAACTCAACAACATCCTCAACATATCCTCCTGACAGCAAATATCTAAGCACCTATCATGCATCAGTACCATTACAGTGATTTCACGTAAGCAAAGTGTAAAATAAGAATACAGGATTAAAATGTATTGTACATAAAGTACAAAGCTGAAAGCGAGATCTCCATATGATACAAGATGGCTAGTTCTTGTAGGACATGGGTACTACACTCTTAAATTACATAGAAAGGTACATTTTTATAAGATTTTTCATGCAGCTTGCCTGAATGGTTCTTCAGGCTGCAGAGACTAATATCTGTCAATGCAAGTGCAAGACAGGGAAGTCACAGTGTAGCTGACACATACTGTACAGTAAGTGGGATTGCTCACAGTGTATATAAAAAAGCACAAGGCTACAGAAGTCCTGGTGGATGACTGCCTGACAGGATAAACAAAGGAAACAAGGCTTGCATAATAAATTTGTGAGTATGAGGACAACACAAAGAAGAAGGAGTATGACAGATTTTCAGAAAAGAGAGACCAAGCAACTACTGGTAGATTTGTCCAAATCATGTGTTGATACTTTTGGAAAATAATTTGTGGCAAGTTCCATTCATTAATTTGTTTATTTATTATGATGCAGCGGTTAAAGCTGTTTAACCTCAACATTCCACAGTTGGGTTGAAATCCCAGTCTATTCAGTGTGTACACAGGTTAAGCCGATTGGTACCACTTATGTTTCACTATTAAATGATAGTAAAATGTGAATATTAGCCTTTAGCATTGCTGAATGCTATTGATTTTTGAGTTTGTGGTAAGTGGTTTGGGTCCTCTGAGATGGTACACATTTTTTGTCGTGGTTTGTGTGATGTGTGTAAAATGTCTTCAATGCACTTAAAATGTAGCCTTTATACTCTGAGTGGTTGTGTAATGGAGTTATTGTATGTGTGAGTAGTGTTAATGCAGTTGAAAGACCAGAGGCGTGTGTTCTGATACCTGCAGCACAGCAGCGAGTACAAAAAAACATAAGCAGGAATCACCCTAAACACCCAAATAAGTTCTAGCCCTCTTCACTACCCTGCTAGCACTAGAGTCTGGTAATGATTCTGGAAAAATAATGTTACCCAAATTATACACTAATTATACTCTTCCCATATAGTTATAAATGTTCATTTGACTCCAGAAGAAAAAAAAATTATCAATTTGTTCATTTTCTAGAACCCCTTATTGAAAAACTGGGTTGCCGATCCTGTAGTATCAGGAGGAGAACAAACCCTGGAAACAAACACAGTAGTGGCAACCAACTCCGTTGCCATCATGTGACATGTGCAATGCATTGGGGCCCAATGCTAATCTATGTATGTTGTGACTTGCTGAGTGGTAGTGTAGGTAGGGGCCCCAGTGCACTGCTTTGCCCAGGGGCCTATAATGCTAATAAGATGGCCCTGCATACCAAACCGGTTTACAAGATCATCTAACACAGCAACCAAAAGATCAAAAAATCTAACCAGAAACCATATTAAATAAGGTGTGTGCATATTATTAAGTAATTCATGAGGAATGAGCTGTATCACAGTAAACAGACAAACATACATTTCTGATGCTAATAACTTTAATGGTAGACAGTATTTTATAAGAGTATCTGTGAGGTAACATTGTTCATGCACCTAGCTAAATCAATTCTGCCCTGGTCTTAGCACAGATGCAGCTTCATCTGCCCTTTAGTCATTTAACATGGGTAGTAAGTATTATAGCCATCAGGTCATACATTTCTAGTCGAAAACAATTCAAGTTTATTTTAGAAAGGATTTGAAAGCACAGGCTGACACTCAATTGTAAAAGAATGGATGTTTGTTTTACCTTTCACTAGTTATTGCATCATGTTATGCTAGACATGCTATGCAATTCTGAAGTATTATGCACATCTGTTTTTGCATATCACTTTCACAATCAGCCTTTTTGTAATTCTGAATACTTTATTACTATCTTCAATAAAACGTACTTCACAGCTAAGTGTATCCCGCCGACCCTCTTTTTGATATACAAGTGAATACTGAGCATTTTTTCAAAACACTTCTTTGGTACCCTAAAAGTATAATTCTGCATTTGATCCTGTACTGATTCACTCCTAAACCAGTTATTCTTGACTATCTTATACAAAGATATTCTTTTATTAGAACATTAGAACAGTCATAGATGAGAACAGGCCATTCAGCCAAACAAAGCTCGCCAGTCCTATCCACTTATTTCTTCCAAAAAAACATCAAGTCCTTAAAAGTCTTACTGTCTACCACACTACTTGGTAGCTTATTTCAAGTGTCTATTGTTCTTTGTGTAATGAAAAACTTCCTAATGTTTGTGTGAAATTTACCCTTAACAATTTTCCAACTGTGCCGATGTGGTCTCGATCCACTGTACTAATTCCCTTTATAATTTTAAACACTTCAGTCATGTCACCTCTTAATCTTCTTTTCGTTAAACTGAAAAGGCTCAGCTCTTTTAATCTTTCCTTATAATTCAACCCCTGTAGCCCTAGAATCAGCCTAGTTGCTCTTCTCTGGATCTTTTCTAGCGCTGCTATGTCCTTTTTGTAGCCTGGAGACCAAAACTGCACACAGTACTCAAGATGAGGCCTCACCAGTGCATTATAAAGGTAGAGCATAACCTCCTTGGACTTGTACTCCACACATCATGCTATATAACCTAACATTCAGTTAGCCTTCTTAATGGCTTCTGAAGACTGTCGGGAAGTCGATAGCTTAGAGTCCACTATGACTCCTAAATCAACAACAACAACAACATTTATTTATATAGCACATTTTCATACAAAAAGTAGCTCAAAGTGCTTTACATAATGAAGAATAGAAAAATAAAAGACACAGTAAGAAAATAAAATTAATTAATTAACATAGAAATCCTTCTCATAAGGTGTACTCTCGTTTTTCTGACCAGCCATTGTGTATTCAAACCTAACATTTTTACTTCCTATGTGTAATACTTTACATTAACTGACATTAAATTCCATCTGCTACAAATCTGCCCAAGCCTGTATGCTATCCAAATCCTTCTGTAATGATATAACGGATTCCAAATTATCTGCTAATCCACCTATCTTGGTATCATCTGAAAATTAAACCAGCTTGTTACTTATATTCCTATCTAAATCATTTATATATATTAAAAATAGCAGCGGCCCCAGCACTGATCCCTGAGGAACACCACTCTTAACATCAGCCAGGTCTGATGAGGTTCCTCACACCATCACCCTCTGCTTCCTGTGTCTGAGCCAATTCTGCACCCATCTAAAAACATCACCCTGAACTCCCACTTCTTTTAATTTGATGCCCAACCTCTCATGTGGCACTTTATCAAATGCTTTCTGAAAGTCCAGATAAATAATATCATAAGCTCTACTTTGATTGTATCCTTTTGTTGCCTCCTCATAGAATTCCAACATGTTAGTAAAACACGACCTCCCTCTTCTGAACCCATGCTGACTGTTCAGAATAACTTTTATCCTTGCCAGGTTTTGCTCAATCTTATCCTTAATAATTCCTTCCATTAATTTTCCTGTGATGCCTGTTAAGCTTACTGGCCTATAGTTGCTTGGATCTTCCCTGTCACTCTTTTTATATAATGAGATGATATTTAACATTTTCTAGTCCTTCAGAATCTCTCCAGTGTGCAGTGACTTCCTAAAAATATGTGTCAAGGGTTTATATATGTACTCACCAGCCTCCTTAAGAACACGAGGATAAATATTATCTGGTCCTGGTGATTTGCACCTTTTCTTTTTGTTTGTGTCTTCACTGTCCTAGTCCATCCTTAGTACATGACTATCGAAGATGCTAAGTTTGTAGCTGTTTAGGCATCCCAGGCTAAAACAATAAGGCAAAATTAAAAATATTCAGGCTGCCTTTCTTACTGTTTTGCTGCATCTGTAAAGGTTTGGTTTAATCCCAGCCTTTCTTCACTGACTACTCGCTCCACTTGCTGCATTCAACATGTGTTAGGAGATACAAATAGTCGGACAGCTACTATTTTAAGCAAAGCACATCCTATACTTTGAGATTTTCTTCAAAATTTTGTTTATTTGTTCACTTATACTTTCAAGGTAAGCAGCCTCAATTTTATAGAATTTAAGTTACATCTCCTAAGTAAAATATATAATGAGAACTAAACATTTACAGATTATTACAATGCAACATTTAGAATATTCACTTACTTTATTTGTTAAACGTAAGCACAGACATAATCGTATTTAAATGAGTCACAGTGCCTCAACTTATATGAACAAGATCATCTTCTGGCCTCAAGGAGCAAAAGGATACTTACAGAGGGGAAAATAAGTATTGAACACATCAATGTTTTTCTCAGTACAGTAAATATATTTCTAATGGGGCTATTGACATGAAAGTTTTAACAGATGTTGAAAACAAACAAAGTAATCCAAACAAACAAAGAAATAAAAACAAATAAGTCCATAAATTATGTGTAATAAAGTGGAATCACACAGGGAAAAAGTATTGAACACATGAAGAAAAAGAGGTGCAAAAAGGCATGGAAAGCCAAGAAACCAGCTGAAATCTGTCAGTATTTAGAAAGCAATCCTGCCCCCTATCAGTGCAAATGAATATCAGCTGGTTTAGTCCTAACTGATGACCTATAAAAAGGTTTCTCATTACCAAGGTGTCACACAAGAACCATCTCATGATGGATAAAAGCAAACAGCTCTCTCAAGACGTTCTCAACCTTATGTTGGCAAAACATACTGACAGCATTGGTTACAGATGTATTTCTAAACATCTGAATGTTCCAGTGAGCACCATTAAGGCCATAATCCAGAAGTAGAAAGAACATCTTTTCAATATAAAATGGCCACGACAAGGTGGTCCTTGCAAGATTTCTGACAGAGGATTCAAAAAATAATCAAAAGAGTTGTCCAAGAGCCAAATACCACTTGCAGAGAGCTTCAGAAATGCCAGGTCCAGTTGTTTCAAAGAAAACAATAAATAATGCACTCAACCGCCATGGCCTCTATGCACGCTCACTGTGCAAGGCTCCACTACTGAAGAAAAAGCATATTGAAGCTTGTTTAAAGTTTGCAGCACAACATTTGATCAAGCCAATGAAATAGTGGGAGAATATAGTCTGGTCAGAGGAGACCAAAATTGAACACCTTGGATGCCATTGCACACACCATGTTTGGAGGAAAAATGGAACTGCATGTCACCCAAAAACACCCCAAAATACTGGCAGACTTCATATAATTGAAGGAAGGATGAATGGAGAAATGTACCAGGACATTCTTGATAAAAATCTGCTGCCATCTACAAGGATGCTGAAGATAAATCAAGGGTGGACATTTCCGCAAGACAAGGATCCCAAACACACAGCCAAGGAAACTCTCGGTTGGTTTCAGAGAAAGAAACTAAAGCTGTTAGAATGGCCCAGTCAATCACCCAACCTGAATCCAATTGAAAATCTATGGAAAGAACTGAAGTCAGAGTTCATAGAAGAGGCACCCAGAACCTTTCAAGATTTAAAGACAGCTTGTGTGGAACAATGGGTGAAAATCACACCTGAGCAATGCATGCGACTAGTTTCTCCATACAGTAGGAGTCTTGAAGCTGTTATTACCAACAAAGGCTTTTCTACTATTTATTAAATAAATTTCAGTAAGCGTGTTTAATACTTATTCCCTGTGTCATTCCACTTTATTACACATACTGTAACTTCATTTATGAAGTGCTTTGCTTTGATGTATTTGTATGTGTGGATTACTTGGGTTGTTACCAACATCTGGTGTAAATTTCATGTCAATAGCCCAATTAGAAATATATTTACTGTGAAAAATGTTGACGCGTTCAATACTTATTTTCCCCGCTGTAGCTGGGGAAAAATAATAATAACTGCATTTAACTTGTTTACGCATTCCTGTGTCATTTCATCAGGGCTTAAAATGTGTATTACAAGGCAGTATTGTACATGCGCACATATTACTTTGTGATCACATCACTTAGTATGCATAGTGAAAGATGTGTTCACAGTCTCTTATATGTGAAGGCTGCAGCATCCACACATTATGCAGAGTTATTAGCATTCATGCTTTGACATATTGCAAGTAAAAAAATAAAAATACTATATTAATAATAATGTAGTGGAGTGTGGCTCATTTTATGGTTCACTATCCAAACAGATTTTTGTTTCCCCAGCCATAAGTTCTAGACTGATGACAAGACTGTACAGATTCTTCTGTTTTATAGACTGCACAGAATTTTGATGACTGATGATATTTAAATATAACAATTGCTCAAGTATCGCTTTTATTTTTTCCTGTTGGATTTTGTTCTTGATGTTGCCATTGGCAGCATGATAATAACATACTGTCAAGCTTGGGTCACAGAGCTGCACGAAAGTAAGGAAGATGAGAACTGGTTTCGAAGGAAAAATCACTTTGTTGTTGAACAGACAGGAACAGTTTCAAGGCTTTCAAAATAGCAGCTTTTACTTCAGCACACAAGATAAGACCAGCGACAAGGGCAATCATCCTGCTTTAGCTCCCTTCTTCAGATTAACAGAACACAAAGCTTTCTTCCTCAAGTGGATTAAACAGCTGAGGAACACTGGCTGGGGCAGACACAATCTAGAGAAGAGAGGAAGGGAGAGAGAGCAAAAGAGCAGGTGAGAATTAAGTTTTAAATGCTCCAAAGATTGTGCGACAAGCACATTATGTAGTAACCATAAAGCTGAGCTGTAGAGTGTGTTTGTTTCCCATTGAAATACTGTCTAAGAGAGAGTTCTGGAAGAGCAATTGTGTTAGTTTGCCATTGGTTTACTGCTTACCAGCTGTTGGCAGTGGCCGGAAGGAATGTACACCAGACCACCTACCAAGCTGAGACTACAAATAGGCGGCAACAGAGGTGACATTTTATTTAAAAATAATGCACACAAACAAATAATGCCTAGAATCATTAACCTAAGATCAAATATATTTGAATATTTACTTATTTTTGCTTTGACTATTCCATCCTTATTTTTGGCTAATTTGTCAGCACTAGTATGTATATTCAACCAGGGAAATACCATCCTGAATAGGTGAAGTTATTAAAATCTTTGAATTTTTTGTTGGGGGTGATGGTGACAGGGAATGGGTTTACAGGGTTTGTTTGGTGTTTGTGAGATGCCCAATATGATATCCTTTCATGGAGCCCAAAATCTCTAACAGCACCCCTGCCACCAAGACAGGCTAGATCTCCCAGAGGTAGAGTATGGCGATACATATCTTTAATATTTTGAGTATTATAATGATTCATCAAAAAGAAAATAATGAATGAGAAGGGCAATTTCACATAACATAAGATCATACTAGTCCATCTACAAAAGCAATGAATGACTGACAAACAACAATAAGCAAACAGAGGAGATCCCTTCCATTCTAAAAAAAAAACAAACAACAACAAACAGATTCAGGATGTGACAGTGCATAAACAAGCACGGTACAGTCCATGTCACTTGGCCAATGGATACTAGTTCATCAATTCATCTGCTTGATGTATTTCCTTTCATGTAAGATCAAACTGCATTTCTGGTTGACTTTTCCAAGACATGAAACACTTTTGTATTAAATTATACAGTGAAGTATTATCAGTTTGAAATCTTTACACTGTTAGGCAAAAGATCAGTTAGGCTTCTTGGTGCACATTTCAGAATTATTCAGTAGCTCTCTAGTTCGGAACAGAGGGCAACAATTTAAAACCTCCTCTGGTGTTTTCTGGAATACACTTGAAGATCTCATCTAGGTTTCACACAATCAGAAAAAACAAATTGTTCTAATAAATAATATCTCAACTAGACAAATGAATTAGAATATTGTGTCTTGTTTTACAAGCATTACAGGATGTTTGGGCATCTCTCTTGAACAAATTGGCATGAATCCTTTATGAATACACCCACTCGTCATAAGCAGCGGTGCATCCATTTAAATATGAACCAACTGGTGCATCCTCAAGGAACTAGCCCTTTTAAATAGTTTATTTAGTCTTTTGGCATCACACGCACTAATGCCATTTCATCAGCACAATACCACATAAAAAATGCACTGGCCACTACAGACTAGTAGAAAACATGTAAGAGTGGCCTGCACATACCATGGATGTCCTCAGCCTCCTCATGAAAAAGAAATGGCTCTGGCCTTCTTGTATACAGCCTCTATAGAGTGGTCCAGATCTAATTATGCAATGTTCATTACGCTATAACTTATTCAGCTTATTACATAGAAGATCACCCGAAAAATCCCAGACCATCGAGAAGTGTGCGAACTGACGACATGAATAATCGTATTTGCGCCGAACTGGAATCGTCTCTGCATAAATCAAAGTCATCCAGGCAATCTGGATCTGCATAATTAGATCTGGACCACCCTGTATTTGTATACTGCAGACAAAAACAGCACATATATACATTGTAGCAGTAGGGGGGTGCTACCACTCCCTTGAACTCCAAGGTACCATGCCAAACACCAGGTAAAAGTCCAATAATTCTTCTTTATTATAATAACTATGTGCACTAAGCACCCTCCACTCCACAATACTTATTAATAAACAATTCCCAATAATCAAATAAACCAATCCTCCAACTCCCACACACTTAGCCACCCTTCCTCCCAGCTCAGCGTCTGGGACTTCCCATGGTCACTTCTCCTGACCCAGAAGAGAATCCACCCTACAGTCCATGAGATTACTTATCACTTTCGGGTCAGATATTTTTCTTCACCCCGGAAGTATGTTGTTCGTACTGTTCACATGATCAGAACGTGCTTCCGGGTTATGGGGCACGTACTACTCCCCAAGCCTCCCTATAGTGGCTCCTGGTGGCCCCCATGGTATACAGCAGGACTGTTAATAAAAACTACAACGTCCATGAGGCTCTGCTGGAATTCGGGGAACTTCCATGCCTGCTGGGAGGGCTCCATCTGGCAGCTTGGAGGTGTGGTCTGGAATATATAGCCGGCTATCCTTCACAACATATAACAAGAATTATATAATCTTAAGTGTACTGACAAGTTAGAAATACACATATATAAAAAAGGATCTATTGTCATATATGTGTGCTTGGGAGACAGTTTAAGGGCTCTGGCAATGGTAGTAACCCACTAAACCAGGGGCTGGCGTTGTGTGCCTTCCTTCTTCCTCCCTCTGCAGAATGGAAAATTGACAGCCATTCCACCGTTGATGTCACTTCTGTCGTCTTCTTACCTGGACCTTCCCCTTCCTGCCTGGAACCCATATGACCAGACATTTGGCCATGTTTGAGTTAGTTCTGCATTGGACTTCCATCTGAAAAAATGTCATTGTTATCTTTGTAAAAAGATCCTTTATATTTTGGTTTATTTTCATTTCACTGGGTCATGGGCATTTCCCAAACCTTTTTCATGGCTTTTTCTTGCCTTACACTATATATAAATTAATGAAGTACAGCTATATAGTATGTGTAAAGTAATTGAAATTGCACATACTTGTAAGTTACAATTTCTCAGTACAGGATTTGAGTTATTGACACAGTATGTTGGCACACTATATTACACATTGTGTCATTGTTAAGATATCTGCTAATCCAGCTAAGATTTTACTTTTTGGTTTTTTTTTTACATTTTGATACATTTACAGTTCACATTAATGGATTTAACTATCAGTTCCTCTATTGACTTCCAGGTTTATTGATCCATGAGCTGTTCTTACATTTTTTTTCTTTGCATGCCCCCATAACTCATTTTAACTCCTGGTCAAGTCCTTTAGATTTCTTACTCAGAGATCATTTTATTAGAGAGCAGTGTTAACTACAGTGCCATCTTGCCACCACACTGTTTCAAGTATTCTATCATGTTATTAAAGGGATTACAGTTTAAAAAATGTTTTTAATGTCCTGTCTTAAATGCACTACCATTCTTGGATTACCTTATCTTGTTTCTTTCATGATTTATTTCTTTCAGAAACCCTTAGCTGGGCTCATCCATAGATATATTCTATTGCCTTTTTATGCTACAGCAGCTTTGTCACCACTATTGCATTTACTGCTTGAAATGCAGTCTCACCATTACAGGGAACGCTTTACAGAACCTCTTATTTATATTCCACGTCTTGGGATATATTTTAACATTTTATTAGCTTTCTAGCTGCTTCTGCAATAGTACAGGTTGAAAAGCTAGTATCACTCCTATTGGTATTATGCAGGTTGATTATTGGGAGAACAAACAAGCTCAATAAACTAACTCAATGTGCAGTGTTGTTTATGCAAAACAATATCCTTAGCAAACAAAGATGCAAGTGCCTCTTTGGGCTTTAGAATGAATATAGGAATTGTCCCTTGACATATGTAAATTGCTAACTGCACACCTATAAGTTAATACAACAAAATGTTCACTAGTCTGAAGCCTAGCAAATTAACTGTTTATATGTGCTTTTTCATCTCTGTTTTATTTTCCAAAATGACCACTTCTTGTCCCATATTGATAATAAACAGAACTAATGCACAATAAAGACCTAAACCATCAGATTTTGTCCATGACATTAACATTCTTACAAATCCCAAACTGGGACTGTAAATCTGTTTTCTGATATTCCTTTGAGAATAATCACTTCATATTTGATTTTAGAGTCAAGAGGCTAAGGCTTGCTTTACAGCCTATCAAATAAATGAAGTGTCATACAGTTTTGAGAGCCATGAACAATTTCTACTAACTGTGAGTGCTTGGTAGATGATGTTTTGTATACTGAAATTAAAAGTACAACATTCATAGAAATATGACAAAGTTAATCATTTAGAGAATGAATTGATTTTTTTGATTACATTTTTGACATTTGAATAAAAATGCGTCATAATACAATAACGCACACATTCACCACTTCAGTAAGCCTCAAGCCATACACCTGCTTTTCAAAACCATCTGCACAAATCTATGCTATCTTAAAGCTAGCTAACATTACATTGTGTGAAACAAAGATGTATTTCCTCCTGTTTGTGCTCATGGAATATACATACTCCTAATTAGCAATGATAGTGCAATTTGAAAACTAATAGTCACTAATGTATATCAAGGAGCTAGAAAAAGTATGCAAGGCATAAGAGCAGCATGGTAGGGCAGCACAGTGGTGCAGTGGTAGTGCTGCTGCTTGGCAAAAAGGAGGCTTGGTATTGCATTCCAAGTGTTCCCTGTGTGAAGTTTGTTCTCCTGAAGTCTGTGTGTGTTTTCTCCAGGTGCTCTGGTTACAGTCTAAAGACATGCCGGTTAGGTGAATTGTCATTGCTAAACTGGCCTTTGTATGTGTTTCGGTGTGAGTGTATTCACCCTGCAATGGACTTGCACCCACTGCTTGCTGGAATAGGCTCCAGCTTCCCCAAGACCCTGCTCATGATAAACAGGTTTGGAAAATGGATGGAAGGAAGGATGCATTGCATAATATTCAAGTGCATTCTGAGATATAGCTACCTGTTTTGAAAGATGGGACATGTCTATTTTTTTTTTTACTTGCATCACCAAAGAGACAGTTACCACATTTCTTCTTATTAAATATTTTCTTACAATGAGTAATGTTCAAAAATAAAAATGAATAGCTGTGCTACCCATCTAAGACATGTTGAAATCTAAAAAAATAAATGTTTATGATGAGGATGAAGGATAAACATAATTTTTCAAAGGTATTAGCATTACTATTTTTCTCAGACTTCAGAAAGGAACATTTATAATTCAGAACTGGTCTAACACATTTTAAGAAATCTATCCATTTTGTAACCTGCTTATCTAGTTCAGGATTGCAGAGATCAAGCATCTGTTCTGATCACACTAAGCGTAAAGCAAACACACTCACTTACTTTGTGCCAATTTATAGTTAATAATTAACCTAAGACTATGGACACTCTGAGGATACTAGGAACAATTCTGGAGTGTAACAGCCTGTCAGTTAATTTAAGGTGAGTTTTGCAATTATGGCTGTCAATCATTTAATTGGAGGAAGGTCTAATAAGCTGAGTTTTGCTTCCATTTCAGAAATGGAATATAGAATTTGCTGTTTTTGTCATTAATATAAAATTTCTAAGTAAGTGTTTCAAACTAGCTATGTCAATCACTACTTCAAAATATATAAAGTGTTTGCGATAATCTAGAAAGTATTGCCATGCACAAATAAATGGATTGATGGATAGTAGGGAAATTCCTGCTATCCAATTTTGCACTTTTACTTCTACTGTATATACTGTAGCTTTAGGTACTTGCACAAAGTACCATTTATTCAACAAGTTTATGTGTCTACTTACTTTGTACATACACTATGCTTTTTTTAAGTCAGTAGAAAACTGCAAACACAAGCTTAAAATATGAATTATTTTAGCATCAATATTTTTCAGCTTTTCTATAATGTAGTGTTTTAATGATGCAGTAAAGTGGGCAAATATAATTTTTATTCACAGTGACATGGAAAACATTAACTGCTTAGTCTTTTGAAATATTTATTCTCTCCAGGCAGTGTTTTCAGACATGTTTTTGTTTTGTATTAATGACTTTTCTCCTTGAGTAAGTGACTTGGTTCATGCCTTTAAGCTATTGCAGCCTATACTTTCTGCACTAAACAGTTTACCTATTTATGTATTATAATGCTAAAAATAAATATGAAACTGACAATGTATTTCATTGTAGCTGCAACATTAAAATGCTGAGAAGAATAAAACAGGCATTAAAAATGTGGCATATTTCATATTTGTGAAGTGTGGCACATTATGAAGAACCTAGATCCTTATCTAAAATGATGTGTACAGTATCTTAAAGAGGGTAATGTACGTTCTCACTTGTGTTATAGAAGGTTGTTCTCCTAGTCACCAGACATGACCCCCTTTAATATCATGTTGTTACTCAGAGCCTCTAGCAACTGTGCAACTGTCAGTGGTGCCTCTGATCTCCAGAACAAAAAAGGGATGTGTGTAGCCTGAATTCAAAAGCATAAATCCTACACAGCAAGTTTTATGTTTACTTTTACTCTCAACGCACATAAATATGGTAGTGTGGATGTACCCTAACATTATAATACAGTATAATACAATTATTAAAGACTCACATAATTCACTTGTGGATGGTAAGCTCTTCACATGTGGTGAAAATAAGAAAAAAGCAATAGGGGCTTTTGATGTTATATAGAACTGGGAGTGGTCCCACAGCTGCAGAAGCAAGAAAATAACATACAAAACTAAAAAATACATAATTAAAATAATACATTATTGAAATAATAAGAAAGAAAGAAAGAAAGAAATATTAATTGAAATAAGAAATATTTGTTGAAATATAAGAAATATTTGTTGAAATATAATAAATATTAATTGAAATAAGAAAGAAAGAAAGAACATAAGTACAATTTCCATAATAATATTTCAATACTGTACATAGAACGGAAAGACACTTGAACCTGGGATGAATCTCTGCCTATTTCATAATAATCTGCCCTTTAGTTTTTTTAGATCTTTTGTAATAATGCTGGTATTAGAGCACACAGCCATAACTTTTACCCATGTTGACACTGCTCACAAATATGACAGTTCCATAAAGTTAGAATCAAGTTGCTCAGAACATTCATTCTACATTACTGTCAACAACAGATTTTGCACATCAATGCAACAATAAATGAAGGAGATCAACATGTACGACACAAACTACTAACAATAAACTGTAAATGGCACCACTGATATCTGCACTGTGCTGGACTGAATGTTAACTGTCTGAAGGTTGTTATTTTTTTAAATCAGTCTTTCAGAGGATACCTACTGGGCAAATGCAAACTATCTAATCACAACACACATTGACATAGGACTAATGCTGTTCCCAGCAATTGAGTATTATAATTATACAATTAGTGTCTGCTTTAACAGATGTTTCATGGTTGGTGGTTAAACATAATCCACTGAGAGATGTATCTAGCAAAGCACTATATAGGACAAATACAAACTTTCTTAAGACTAAGTCAAACACATAAATGAAGGCTAATAAACAAATCGTCCTGGGAAATACTGAATGATTGGTCACAAGACCTCCAGGCTAACAGGCTTTCCAGTCATGGGAAGGTCAAGGAGATCTGGCAAGTACTCTTCCACCTAACCAGTAGGTGACAGCACAAAGTTGCTAAGTTGGAGAATAAGGGCTATACTCTTCCTCCTCTGGGGGACAACAGGTGAGAGACAGCATGGAGAACTCACTTGACTTTATGGGCAAGCTAAGGCTCAAGGCTATATAAAAATCAGGAGCTTCTAGATGGAGTTCATCCTGGTGTTCCCCTAGCAAAAACAAGGCCATACCAAACAAGAAGTTGTTCCAAGGCAAGGATGAAATTGACCCTGTATTTAAAGCTGAATAATAAAAGAGATACCTTCGAGTCTAGAGTCAGAAAGAGTCTCAATAACAAGAGAGGAAGAAGCCAAGGCCAAGAGAGCGATACAAGAGATGAGAAAAGTAATCACTTGTAGTACTTTAAAGATTAACAAGTGGGGTAACAACTATATAGGTGAATCCATCAAGGCTGTAATATTGTTTTTTCATATATGTATCCTTTGCTCTGTGCTTTAGTTGTTGTCAGTGCAGTTATGTCTTAATATGTTTGGCTTCCTATGCATTATCTTCAGCAGAAAGGATTGTCACAAGGGTTTGTAGACACTATACGATAGATAGATAGTGTGGTATGTGGCTAGGGGTGGTAACCAGCCGGGACACACAGAAGGACCGGAGGAGGGCTCAACCCTATAGGGGCCCGTGGTCACTGCCAGGGGGCGCCCAGATGCCTGAGTAGCCCTGGCCCTCAGCACTTCCACCACACCCGCAAGTGCTGGGGGGAAGAAGACCAGGGACACCCAGAGTGCTTCCGGGTGCACAGCCGGCACTTCCGCCACACCAGGGAGTGCCGGCAGTCGCTCATTGGGAGGCACCTGGAGCACATCCGGGTGGATATAAAAGGGGCTGCCTCCCTCCATTCGATGGCTGGAGTTGGGTGAGGAGAAGGACAGAGCTCGGAGGAGAGGAGTGGAGGTGGACCTGAAAAGGCATCGAGGAAGAAGGCCTGGAGTTAGCAGTGAAAGCAAACAGGGCTGTGTGCTGAGCCCCCTGCTCTATACCCTCTACACTCATGATTGCATTCCTGCCCACTACAGTAACAAAATTGTTAAGTTCGCTGATGATACCTAGTAGTAGGGCTCATCTCTGGGGGGGATGAGTCCACCTACAGAAATAAAGTGGAGTGGCTGACAACATGGTGTAGGAATAACAACTTGCTCTTAAATACAGCCAAGACCAAGGAGCTCATTGTGGACTTCAGGAAGAAGGCAGACAGCATCCAGCTGTACTCATAATCAATGGGGACTGTGTGGAGATGGTCTCAGACTTCCGCTTCTTGAGAGTCACCATTAGGGAGGACTTAACCTGGGGAACACACATTGTTCAGGTAGTGAAGAAGGCCCAAAAGAGACTACTTCCTGAGGGTGTTCAGAAAGAACAACATCCCTGAGAAACTGCTGCTGTCCTTTTACCGCTGCACAGTAGAGAGCATCCTGGCCTACTGTCTCTGTGCGTGGTTCTCCAGATGCACAGTAGCACAGAAAAAAGAGCTCCACAGAGTCATTAAGGTCACTCAGCGTATAGTCGGCTGTCCTCTCCCCTCAATAGAAGAACTACATAGTTCCTGTTGCCTCAGAAAAGTCAAGAAAATTCTTCAGGACCCATCACACCCAGGACATGCATTGTTTGAACACCTGCCTTCAGGCAGATGTTTCAGATCCATAAAGTCTAAGACAAATATACTGAGAAACAGTTTCTATCCTTCAGCCATCACCATGCTGAATGCTGCTAAGTGGTCAATCTGACCGAGTGCACCTTCATTCTAAATTAGATAAGGGACAAGTGCGATATAATATATGTATGTTGTGGAGGCTGGCCCAGACACAGACAGGAGGACACGCTCACGTCACCTACAACATGTTTATTATATATTATTTACAGTGCACACAAGCCCCAAAGTCCTGGCCACAACTCAAAGCCTTTTTCTTCAGGCCGCCTTTTTCTCTCCTCCAGAGCTCCATCCTACTCCACTCCCGACTCTTGCCATTGTCTGAAGGGAGGCGGTCCCTTTTATAAGTACATGGATGTGCTCCAGGTGTATTCCGGCAACCTCCCACCAACATGCCCCAGTGTGGCGGAAGTGCCAGCTGCATCCCCGGAAGCACTCTGGGTGTCCCTGCTCTTCTTCCCCCCAGCACTTCCGGGTGTGGCGGAAGTGCTGAGGTCCAGGGTCTCTAAGGCATTGGGGCACACCCTAGCAGTGAGCATGGGCCCCTACAGGGTGGAGCTTTAAAGCTCTGTACCCGTGGCCCCCCAAAGGTACCAGGGTGGTTGCCCCCACATGGTCAGGGGAAGGCGCAAGCCCTCCTCCGGTCCTCCTGGGTGTCCCGGCCGGGTTGCCACCCCAGCCATCCCTGACAATGTCTGTATGAGTGGAAAACATTGTTCTGCTGTTATGGACAATTTTGGATACTTATTTTATTCCCTTATTTTAGTTGTAACTTGAGTAATTGTGTTTTGTTTTTATTTATTTCTTTTTTTTCTGCACTGGAAAATTGCACCTAAACATTCCATTATACAATGTCTTATTGCTACAATGACAATAAAGATATTTTGATTTTTGATTTGATTTGAAAGTGGGTTGTGTGTCTTCACTTTGTAAATAATAGTTATGAATAAACATGTGTGGTGCTTTGCAACAATGTCTACCTGTCTGTGTCCGGGCTGTTCCCCTCAATAGATAGATAGATAGATAGATAGATAGATAGATAGATAGATAGATAGATAGATAGATAGATAGATAGATAGATAGAATTCTTCATTTTGAGAACATAAATTTTACTTCAGATAAGAGACATTGAGCTATAATTTCCTCAGACATATAATTCAGTCTGTGTATTTTCCAAAATTAGTCTTACCCAAGGATTAACTTACTTTACTTACTTAAGAATTCCAACTAAATCACCAATAATACCTTCATTAAGCAACTAAATCATTTATAAAATGAACTGAGCACAGCTGCAGCTGGAAAAAAATTTTCTTTCATTAAACATAAAAGAAATCGCTTATTTCTAAATTCAATTGAGTGTAACAATATAGAGCTAAAATAAACAAGAAGGTCTTCGGTAAGCTCAGTATTGTAATTAAATAACAAATGGGCCCCCCTTGTAACATCTAGTCAGGCATGTAACATACACTGTGTCCTTCCTTTTTACTACAAAGTCATTTTTGATTAAAGTAGACTCAAAGTTCAAAATTTACCCCACTTTTTCCCCTTTAGCTGTATTTTATTTGGCTCCCTCCATTTTATACTTCATCTTCATTTATTCTGGTTAGTTAGTTCTCCATCTGAGGAATCACTGTGTTTGTACATAAAGGGTAATAAGACTCTTTCTCCAGTCCCACAAGATTCCACCATTGGTGTCCCAGTGTAGTCAAATTCTGAGGTATGTGTCACCTCCATCCATGATTCTGTCTATCCCTATTGCAAGAAGAAACTTTTTCCAAATACTTGATGTTTATTTTATATGTTAAGCTTTATTACAATTAGGCCCAAAAAGAAAATGATGTTCTAAAATAAGTCAAACATTCCTTAAATCATGCATCATAGAAAAAAATAATGGCAACAGACTGACAATATGCTTAAAATGAGAGCTCACAAAGAAGGAAAGCATAATACATTTAGATTAAATTAGCTGTAACCAAGTGAATATTGTTTCAGAGTACATACTGCAATAGAACAGCTCCTAGATCCTGCATTTGTATCGTGTGCCTGGTCATTGTCTGTGTAGAATTTATATGTTCTCCTGTGTCTGCTTCTTGTTTTTTTCCTCCATTTGTCCAAAGACTTGTGCCTCAAGCTAACTGATAACTCCAAATTGGCACAGTGTGACTTTGAGTGTGGGTGTTTGCATGAGTAGGTCCTACAATGATCTGGCTCCCCATCCAGGGTTGTCTCCCATCTTGTACTCAAAGCCCTAGGGATATGCTACAGCCCCATGAAACATTAAATTGGATTAAGAGGCTTTGAGAATGTTACTTTTATATACTGTAATAGAAAATATGTGTTTTTTCAGCCTAACTTTAATGTAATAACAGTAGCAAATATACCAAGAGACATGGAAATGAATCAGTTATTAAAATAGTAAATGTCCATTGAAGAAGATTAAACAATTCGTAACAGAGTATAATCACTTGTTATGGTCATCACTGAAAAAATTCAAACAGGTGGGCATTCCATTTTTAAATGAGAGGGTCAATCTGAGACACACTAATTTACAGATGATGGTTAATTAAACAATACCCCAATTTAGGAGTCAAAATAAAATGTAGTTCAGGAAATACAACAGTAAGGTGAGACTGGGAAATATTCTTTAAAACAGACACAATATCAGCTTAGTACACCAGTAACCACAAGCAAAGCATGTCACATATTTCGTCAATAACACTCTATGCCGCTATGACACAGCCTGCCACATTGAGAGCTCACACCACTCTCTCATCAGAACCTCTTAATGCCAACCACATAGGAAGTAGTGCATGAATAAACACTAATCATTTTAATAATCATCAGCAGTGCTCAAAAAAGGCAGTAGTAAGCAGGGTTAACTCTCCATTAGAAAAGTTGAAGATGAAGCGTGTCAGAATTATATGATCCTAAGTCATTGCCCTTCCACTCAGCTTTGCATTTATAGGTGATGTCGCTCTCTTGAAGACAAGTTACATAAACTGGTACTTTCATACATGATACAATGTGTGCCTGTGGTCCATAAAACCACTATTCAAGACTGAAAATTAATGTGTACACATAGCTGTGGAAGCGCTAGATGTTAATGCATGTTTGACGGCTATTACAATATTTGGCATGGTTTTCAATGCCTTTCATGTATTCAGAGGAATAATTTTTGTTTTCCACATATACTCTTTCTTATGTCTATGTGTTTAACAACAGTTGTATAAAGAAATATATCACTCTGTGATCTGGAGAAAGTTGTCAATTATACTCAAGAAATCACTGATTAAATTCTCCAAACAGGGTGTCAGTTGCACTGTAGAACAGCCTCTATGGCTCTATTTCATCACTTTCCCTGTGTCCAGTGGTGTGTTCAGTCACATGCTGGCCGATATTCTTAGTGACAGAGTGTTGCACTTTTGTAAATGAATAAGCACTAGATCAGTATGCCGTAGATGAATAGAAGCAGAACGAAGCAACCATCCAAAACTAGAATGCAAAATATCATAGCATTGAATGAAATAAATAACAAGAAATACACATATAAAAATTCCAAACATTTAATAAAAAGACTCCAGGGAAGCCACAACACAGATGTATGCAAGTTGAGCACCCTAGCGACATCCCCCTCTTTTGCTCTCTTTTCTTTTTCCATATATCTTGACACCCCTTTGGTGCAAACTGAAGATGATCCTTTGAGCCATTTTCTTATGTGCATTATTTAGACATTGGTTAGCCAAACTTTCTGATTAATGAAAGGAGATTGAATAATTTCTGGCTATAATACCCCCTAAATATGTTGCAGTATAAATCCTACTTAAAATACAGGGCCTAGCTTTGAATTTTCATTTGCCGTAACAGAAAAAGAAATATTTGACTTGAATATTAGATTAATGTTACAGAATATTGTCAATGATTCTAAAAAAAAGAAAAAATAAAAGAAAGCTACTTTCCATTTTATTAGAAATTTATTTTTGGGGAGAACATTAGGCCACATAAGGCTAACAGTGACAATTGTGATAATCACTCATAATGGGCAATTTTGAGTGACTACTTATCCAGAAATGCTTTTTAGATGAGAGAGGAAACTAAAGTACCTAGAAAAAAAACTGAATATAAGGAGAATGTGCAACATTGATACAGAATTTTTTCAGCCAGGAGATGTTAAAACATAGGAAACAAAATGGGTCAGTGGAGCTTCTTTATCTTGAAGGGAATAATATAATTTATATTTTCATTCCACCAACCCCACAACTCTTCCTCCCTACACATTTCCTGATACTACATGATTTAAAATCTAATTGCTTATAAAGCTTTTTGATGAATAATTGAAGCTGATATGAAGATTTTCTGCCATCATCTGTGTGCCTTGAGACCTTATTCACCGAAAAGCTTTGTGTTACCAGAGCGTAAAATCACATCTTCCAATGGTTAGAGCAGATTCAATTGTACTAAAGCCCTTGGCATGCAACAGCCTTCCTCCTGTAAGAGATTTCATTTATTTATTTATTAATTTCTTCATTTATTTATTTAAATTAATTATTTCTGAGAGATATTTATAGAGCGAGGCAATGCATAAATGTGTGTAACTTAAAAGTTAAGTCAATTGGGTTGAAACACAAATGTGAGCTGTACTGTTGCGGTGGAGATTTCCATTAAACAAGAAACATTTTTTTTAATAAATACCCAAAAGGAAGGCAGATTGCACTCTCTGAAATAGACACAGTTTATGGAGGAAATATTTTGCTGTTCTTTTTGTAATTTGTTCAAATGTTTGGGTATTGCATATTTACCAGATTATTTGTGAAAGAACAATTACCTTACATAGGAATAAGATATTGATTAAACTGTGGGGCTGGCATAACCATAAAATAAGAGTACTGCATGTTCACAGTCTGTCTGAAACAAAATACAGAGCAGAGCAGACAATACGAATTTGAAATGTTCTACCATTACTCACCTTAAAATGCATGCAAACACTGCTGGAGAGGAGTGCTGAAAGGTTGGCAGTGATGGGGCAAACAACCTGGAGAATAAACGATATATGCAACTTAGTCAGTTTCATTTAAATAGGAGTAGTAGGGCGTGATGACCTCATACTGGACAAATTCTTAGAATGAAGACAGTGACCTCGCCGACAAATGAGGAACCATTGTTCATCTGTGAGCTTGAAAAAGTACTTGCCTGATATAGTCAGTCTATGAACAGCATTAACCCCATATTTAGGCACTTGATCTATACCCCACTATGGTGTTTCTTACATTAAAGTAACCAGGGATACGGATACAGCTGAACTTTATGTGAATGTCACCAATTTTAAGTTGAAGATAGAAAATGTTGCTTACCTGGATACGCCTAAAAGCTATTTCAAGTATGCAGACTAGTTAGAGACAGTGAGTTCTGTACATGATATGATACCAACTATCGACTTTCTAAAACTACTGAGAGATTTCAATACGAGTGGCAATTGGTAGTTAAACGAGCAAGGCATCACCAGGAGAAATAACCTATCTAATCAAAATACCAGAAGAACTGTTACGGAATTTTTAAACAAGCCTTGGAACTTCAATTAAAAAAACACCACGTGTAAATACAAGGTTACTCATAAGGGTAACTGAAAATAGACCACCATGATTGAAAGGTTGACATTGTTGTTGTGTCATCTGACACAAGGGCAAGTGTTTTAATAAGCAGAGGTACTGAGTTGTCAGCTGATCACTACTCAGATAAGAACTGACTGGGGCAAGCTGAGCATTAACTGTCTATATCAGGATATCCAAATGAGTATTAAATACGAGGGGGCCCAAGAATTCCCAGAGCACATTAGTAGAGTGTAGTTATTGAATATGCCACTAGGTATTGGATGCCTAAAGTATGGTTAATCAGTCAACCAAGTGGCATCGTGCTGAGTTGATGAAGTGCATATTTCTGACATTTATTTTACAATCATCCAAGTGACTTTGGTGATTTTTTTCTCAAAGCCAAAAACAACATCAGGTCATATCAAACATCAAGGCAATGATGATTGCATTTATCAACACTGATGGACTCATTCATAAAGACTTTATTTCCATGGACACACCATTAATCGATGACATTACATTGAACCGCTCAGGTATCTATGAGAAAGCATCAGGAAACAAATGCCTGGAAAAGTAGCACATCTAAAACTTTATTATCAATTTTGGTTTTGGATCAAAAACCATGTGGGTGTTGATTTGCACCCCCATAATCATGAGGGGCTTCATGCATAACGCTGTGCGCTGCACACTAAAACATGGCGTACGACCAAAAGCAGAAATGTTCGTATGCACAGAAAAATCCAGATGCATAAATCTGTGCGAACACCAACTTCCACATTCTTCTGCTCCATAAATCCCGGTCAGCATGAAAAGCAACGCATGTGCACGCGCCTGCTGCCCCACCCCAACTCCTCCCAGAATTATGCCTCTTTGAATATGCAAATCAATATAAATAGCGCTTAAGCTCAGCGTTCTGTGAAAAGGCAATGGCAAAAGCACGGGAGGAAATAGAAGAATTTCAGCGAATAACAAATGGAGGCAAGGAAAAATGTACTATTTGTTGGTTTAAACAGTGGTATAAACAACAAAAGGAAGTTGATCGAGTGGAGAAACTCGAAAGATCAAGTTCACAAAGTCGCACAGTACCCGAAATAAAAAAAGAAGTTGTCAGATATCAAAGTCGCCGTGAAAAGGTAAGTCGTAGCCCACCATCTGAGTGTCATATGAAAGCTTATTAGGGTACAGAAAAAAGAAAAAAAAAATAGGGAAACAGTGGTAAAAAAAGCTTGAAATGTCAACTTTAATCTTGAAATTTCCACTTTAATCACATAGTTTATTTTGTCATTAAAGTAGAACATCAGAAAACTTCATAAAATCATTTAATTTACTAGTTTCTCAAATACCATCGTAACTAAAGTAGCACCTTAAATGCTTTGTTTTGTATGTGTTATTCTATGTGCTCTATGTGTGTGAATCACTATGTGGTTCTTAAACGTACTTTCTCCTTCTCTGAACCCATTACATTCATGATATTACAGCTCTCTGAATATTTTAAATACTGAAATGTATACTTGATATAATTTTCATGATAATAGGAGTTAAAGCATGTTATTAAACATGGGAACACGGTGGCGTAGTGATAGTGACGAGCTGATGCCCCGCCCAGAGATTGTTCCTGCCTCTCGCAAGATGCTTGCTGCGCTGTGCGTGACCTTCGATGAAATAATTTATTGCAGCAGTACTGTTTCTTTCAAACGTACTAACAACCAATTCCTTTCCTTCCCTTTCTTTCTCCAAATACCCAATCACCACACAATCAGCTCTGTAATAGATGTCAAGCCATCTGTAAGCTGAGAACACAGATTCTTCAAAACTTTTAAGGAACATTGAAATATCTTTGTAGTACATGTTTAATTATTCTATCCATCTATCCTTCCAGTGTCTTGCCAGCCCCAGCAAGAATACAATGCAAAGCAAGAACAATCCGTGAACTACATTAGATAGCATTGAGACACAGTGTCCTCACATGTTTAATTATTAACAATATATATTATTTATAATTAAATTAAATTTAATTAAATTAAAAGAGCTTGAGTTTACAATATTCATGTCCATGTCTATTATTTGATTCTGTCGCCCACTAAAACCCTTTTAAATTAAAAAAAACATTTGTGATTTGGGGCAAATTTTCATGTGTGATTACATAAGATTAATCAAGATTAATTATTACACAGCATCTAATTAATTAGATTATTTTTTTTAATTGAGCCCCACCCCTAATATATATATGTAGATATATATGTGGATTTGTATATATATGTGTGTATATACAGTATATATGTAGATATGTATATGTATATATATGTATATATATATGTGTGTGTGTGTATATATATGTATATATATATGTACTGTATATGTATATATATATCTCCGCTGCGAAGCGTGGGTTTTTTGCTAGCCTGTATAATATAATAAACATATTTTGCTGCATTTCATCTTAAAAATGATATCATCTTCATATGTAAATACATGCTAAAGTGGCTCAGGTTGTGCAATATTATAACTGTATCGCACGTTTACAGTGTGGTAATTGTACTTATAAGTACAAACAGTTCTATAAGGAGCACTTGATGGACTGATTGATTGCACTTATAGTTCTTGGGATGACACTGTTTCTGAACCACGAGATCCATACAGGAAAGGCTCTGAAGTGTTTGTCGTATAAGAGCAGTTCAAATAGATAGCATAGCTGAAGCAGCGTGTGCTTGATGCTGTATACCGATAATTTTCTTTCCGATCAGCTGCTGTAGAGCTGTGATTCCACACTCAGATACAGTGATATAAATACACAGAGTGGTACAGTGAGAGTAATATGGAAAAAGATGTGGCAACGCTTAATGGGAGCAGCTGAAAGAAGAAGATGCAGTGAAAGTAACAATGCTAAAGCAGTTATGGTATTTGGAATAGTTTGGCTATTCTGAGGACCATTACAGTATATTGTTACAGGTTAATTACAATCAGATCTTAAACAATCTTAAACTAATAAACCACACTGGAACAAAAGCAATACTTTGACGCTGGGTGCTGCCAGTTTGCAAAACTGAGCAGAGGACTTGCGTACGTCAGGGTTTGAGCTACCGTGAAAATGTGTGTGGCTTTACGCCAAGTTTAGGTTTTATACATCGTGATTTGAGTGTGGAAATGGGAGTATGCAATATTTTTGTGCGTATGTACCGTTTATACATGAGGCCCCAGATCTTGCACCCAGTGACATCTTTTTGTTCCCAAAATTAAAGCTGAATGAAGGGAAGAAGATATGCTATTGTGGAAGAAATCCAGGAAAAATGCAAGAGGCTCGGCATCTGGTAACAAAAGATGAGTACATGAAATGTTTTCACAAATGGAAGAAGTGCTGGGACAAGTGTATTGCATCTCAAGGAGAATGTTTTCAAGATAACTAAAGGCAATTTGGCATTTTTTGCCCTCCGCCCCCCCTTCTACACCCCTATTCAGGATGACCTGAACTCTCACCTACAGAAGATTTTATTGCAGATCTCTAACTAGGTCATAAATGTGGTATCTGAACTGATCATTATGAAGACTTCAGCAATGGATGGGTCCAACTTATGGTCATCCCCATTATTATGGAATTATGTTGGTCAAATCTGGAAACAGGCATGATCTGCGTTGTGGTAAAATCTCTTTCCTTAAGTGCCAACTCTCGAATCTCATGAAGCTTTTGAACCAAAACTGTCTCACATGTGAAAAACATTAATTCTAGGAAGCAGGTTGGTGACTACATTAGAATGTTTTGTGTACACCCTCTAATATACTAAATTGACCCCTTATTAAAATGGTCCTTCTCTTATTTGGTAAAAGACACTTAAAATTAATAGTGTTTTAAAATTATTGTTAGTTGTAGGCATTGATCAAAAGAAGCAGTCAGACCTTATATTCTCATGAGTACATTGGGGAGTAACTGTAAGAGAGATAAAAAAAGACTCACATTTGGCACTGCAGACAACTTGACTTTGATTACCTGTGTGCCTGGATGCAGGAAGTGCAAAGTATCATGTCTGCTCAATTTATTGTAATGACAAACAGCTACACTTAAACAGGAAAAGTAGCAGACATTTCTGGGTTGATAATTCTTTGTCAAAGGAAAGGCACTTTGAGATCTGGCATACTGTAAGTTGCAGGTAGAGCACACATAAGATGACAGTACATGTCCATAACAAATAACAAGGATGGAAAATGTATCTCTTACTGGCTGAGGTAGCCCTGAAATGGATGAATAACCCTTAAAGAGAAATATGCACTGGAAATTAGTTTTCAGTAGACTCATTGAGTATGGTAGACTGGGAGTATGATAATATGCTAAAGGGCTTGAGTGAAGGCAGTTCTGAGGCATGCCGGGATGGGGCAGAGTGCACTGACTCTTTTTCTCCCTTTCCTGTAGACCATTCCCGGGAGATTCCACCTGGTTCTCTTGATGTCACTTCCAGGACTGAGCTAATGGAAGTAGACCTTACCGGCTCCGGCCACTGTGATATCACATCCGGGCTCGATCCAATGATTGAAGAACATGGGCCCGCTCCTTATGACCTCTCTTCCTGTCTTCCCCATTAAAAGCCTGCCCTTTTTACTCAGTCTTGTCTTGGACTCATTTGTATGCAAATCAGTGCTGTTTATTGTGATAAAAAACGACTTTGCAGCCAGGATACCAGAATATACGGGTGACTGCCCCAAACCTTTATCAGAGTATGTCTCATTATTGTGACATTGTTTACATGGACAGCATATTAAGACATTAGAGGCTAAGGGCAAAATCACAGCTTTATATAGACAAAGTTTTACTTTTTACCTCTTGTGACTGTGGCCATCAGTATACACTAGAGTGTGTTGTGTAGAGCAGCTGAGATGAAGACCAGTAGGTGAAGTTGGAACAGCTGCATTTACCAGAGGAGTTTAAGTGTCTTGGGACCTTGTTAATGAGTGATGGAAAATGAAGCATGAGATCAACAAGCAGATTGGAGTGGCAGCACCTTTTTTATGGATGCTGTACTGGTCCATGGTGGTGAAGCAAGAGCTGAGTCTAAAGGCAAATCTCTGGGTTTACTGGTAGATCTACAGTACATCCTGTCCTTACTTATGGTCATGAGCAGTGGCTATCGTGAGTACAAGTGGCATAAATTAGTTTTCTATGAAAAGTTAAGAAGCTTAACCATTCAGGAGAGATTTACAGTAGAGTCACTGCTGCTCTGGATCGAAAGGAGTCAACTGAGGATGCCCATGGGTGACTCTCCGTAGAGTTGCTCCAGGTATCTCCCAATGGGTGAAGACCCTGCAGCAGATCCACAAAATACTGAAGAATTACATCTCTCATCTGGTTTGGAAAGGCCTGGGAATTCCAAAGAAACAGCGGGAAACTTTAGGTCTGCTATCTCTGTGACCCTCACCAGAGGTTTTAGAAAATGAGATGAGATAGACACAGGCAAATAGTAGGTCCTCTTTGGCATTTAGCTGAGATCTCTCCGAATGCTTTTATAAGAAGTACAGAGGTAACACGGTGGGTTGGTGCTGCTACCTCAAAGCTCTGCAAATTTAGTAATGGCCTTGTAGAGATAACAAGGTTCCCGTGTTCAGATTGGTTTTCCTCTGAACGTATAGGTACATGTTAATTATTAACCTAAATGTGTGTTGCATGAGACAGTGCCTGTGAATTTAAGCTGAGATGGACAGTCAGCCAGTCAATGGATGTTTCTTTCTTCTGCTCTGTGTGACCCTGAACTGGACTAAGGCAGTTTAATAATAGATTAGTAGCTGACTGATATCTGGATCTACCTGTCCCTGCTGATATGGCCTATCAATGTGCCCCAGGTAGAATGATAGCCTCTATAATCTATAAACTGGATCTCTTTTACTATTTTAATCTAAAATTGTTTATTTGCATTTTAATAAAGGAGTTCATTCTAATTCTAATTTTGTAAATCAAGCATACTGTATTTCACACCACAGGCAAATTTCCCAGACAGACAGACATATCTGTGCCATTAAATTTTGTGTGGATGCATGCCAGAGGAACTGGCAGTGTTTGATCGAGGGAGGTTTCTGTCTTTTGCATCTTATTTGCTCAGCCTAATCAAAACAGACCTAGTGCATCCAATTTTGCAACATGCCAACATGATGTCCACCTACTTGAAACACCTTCAAAAAGAGACATTTATGCTATAATCAGGCAAATAAAGGCACCACCCTGTCGTTTCCCTAAATAGTTTCACCACACCAAAAGGCTACCAACCACATGCGATGGGGGATCTAAAATGCACAATCCTAAATTACAGGGTGGCGTCTGAGTTACTGGGCTGTACTTCAATACCCATATGTGTATTTTGCATAATGTAGCTCATTTTAAAACTGCACTGTAAATTTGCAGAAGTTTTTGAAACTAAAGGCAAGACATCCCAGTGCTTTATTTAGCAAAAGGATGGAGTATTTTTGGCTAAGTCAAACTGAAGAGGACCACAGTGGATTGAAAGGAGTTACAGAGAATATGAGCAAGTTTAGATTTCCTGTTTCATGAAAATTTGAAGCCATTATGCCCTGTAACAGTGTAAGAGGAAGTCAAAAATAATGATATTATATATCCCCAAGGTAAAAAGTTTATAATAAATAAACTGCAGTCATAACTTATGTCAGACATGCATGATTGACTAATATGATTTAGGCTGAAATCAAACAAAGCATATCAACAGGACCAGATAATACTGTATGTACCCTCGAGTTCTTAAGGAGGCTAGCAACTACATATATAAACCCTTGACACATATTAGAAGCAGTCAGCATGGATTCAGAAGAGGGACGTCGTGTTTTACTAATATACTGGAATTCTATGAAGAGGCAACAAAAACATATGATCAAGGTGGAGCATATGATATTATTCATCTGGACTTTCAGAAAGCATTTGACAAGGTAATACATGAGGGTGATATTTTTAGATGGGTGTGCAATTGGCACAGACACAGGAAGTATAGGATGATAGTGCGAGGAACTTCATCAGAATTGGCCAATGTTAAAAGTGGTGTTCCACAGGAGTCACTGCTGGGGCCGCTGCTATTTTTAATATATATAAATGATTTAAATATAATATAAGTAACAAGCTGATTAAATTTGCAGATGATACCAAGATAGGTGGATTAGCAGATAATTTGGAATCCATTAAATCATTACAGAAGGATTTGGATAGCATACAGGCTTGGGCAGATATATGGCAGATGAAATTTAATGTCAGTTAACGTAAAGTATTATACATAGTAAGTAAAAATGTGAGGTTTGAATACACAGTGGGCGGTCGGAAAATCGAAAGTACAACTTATGAGAAGGACTTAGGAGTTATAGTTGACTCTAAGCTATTGACTTCCCAACAGTGTTCAGAAGCCATTGAGAAGGCAAACAGAATGTTATATTAACATTTATTATGCACTGGTGAGGCCTCATCTGGAGTACTGTGTGCAGTTTTGGTCTCCAGGCTACAGAAAGGACATAGCAGCGCTAGAAAAGGTCCAGAGAAGAGTGACTAGGCTGATTCCAGGGCTATAGGAGTTGAGTTATAAGTAAAGATTAAAAGAGCTGAGCCTATACAGTTTAAGCTTAAGACCTCTTTAAGATTAAGAGGTGACATCATTGAAGTGTTTAAAATTAGAAGGGAATTAGTACAGTGGAGACTGTTACTTTAAAATGAGTTCATCAAGAACACGTGGACACAGTTGGAAAATTGGTAAGGGTAAATTTCGCAAAAACATTAGGAAGTTTTTCTTTACACAAAGAATGATAGACTCCTGGATAGACACCTGGAATAAGCTACCAAGTAGTGTGGTAGACAGTAAGACTTTAGGAACTTTCAAAACTCGACTTGACGTTTTTTGGAAAGAAATAAGTTTATAGGAATGGCAAGCTTCGTTGGGCTGAATGGCCTATTCTTGTCTAGAGTGTTCTAATGTTCTAATAATGTGTGTTCTTTTCAATTCTTTATTAATTTTTCTATTTCCATTTGTTATTATCTTCCAGCATTACTATGATGAAGCTGTTGTTAGGAATGCAATAATAATCACTTTTAAAAACATAGGAACAGAAGAAATTTAACAAATGAGAAGACCATTCAGTCCATGGAGCTTGTTTGTTTAGTCAGTAGCTAAATTTGTCCCAATAGCTCATCCAGATACCTCTTAAAGGTAGTCAAGGTTTAGGTCTTTTATTTTTATTCTTTGCATCTTTTAAATTGCACCTGCTTTTTCAGTTTCTAGTTACATTTTCAGTTAAGGAGTGATCTGTCCACTCTTCCATTTACATGTTTTCTGCACCAAATTAGTGTAAACTGGATTTATTAAAGTGCACTGCACTAGAAGAAATGAGCACCTAGATGTGATTCTTCCTTTCTCTTCATATTGATCAGCGGAAGTGATGCTCAAGGAAGCCAAAGATAACACACATCCACTCATCCATTTGTTAAAACTGTCACTTTTATTTTAAAAGGTTGAAACTTAATGCCGGATCCTCACAGGGCATATACATACTATCTCATGTACATTCATCTGTTGCAGAGAATTAGTACAAGTACTTTTCCAAAAGAAGGTGAAAAAATGGTTAATGTAAAGACAAACTCTGTAATAACTGAACTAACTAACTGAAGCAGAAAAACGAAGGGAATTACATAATCTTCAAAGTCATGTCTACAATGAGAGCACTATTTGCTAATGAACTTTAAGTGAGACATTAGGTCACTGTCACTTTTATACATCAAAGACCAGATCAGTGGAGGGCCTACATTTTTGGGGTCCTGAAGCTTGAATTCTTATGGGGGTCCCTTCGCACCCAGCAATGAGGTCAGGATAACCATTGCTATCTACTTGAATGGAGTTGTCCCATGAGAGATCACCAAATTTTTTTTTTTATTTAAATTAACCACTATGTTGATTAAACTTGCTGTACTGGATTATCTCACATGTCAAAGGCAGTGGAGTGATTAAAAATATACCTTATAGTTATGGGGAGATTAAAATTAGGGAAATGTTATATGCATGTATAGTGCATCATAGAATAATACAATAAAACATAGAAAAGTACAGAAATGAGAAATAAATAAAAAGTTACTGATACATCCTTTTTTTCCACCCCCGTGTTTGGTTTACCGGATATACAATATAATATAATTTCTTTTTTGTATAGCCCCAAATCACACATGAAGTGCTGCAATTGGCTTTAACAGACCCTGCCCCCTGACAGCCCCCCAGCCTTGACCATCTAAGAAGACCAGAAAAAACTCCCAAAAAAAACCATTGTAGGAAAAAAATCGAAGAACCCTTGGGAAAGGCAGTTCAAAGGGAGACCCCTTTCCAGGTGGGTTGGGCATGCAGTGGGTGTCAAGAAGGGGGTCAATACAACACAGTACAATACATAGAACAGAATAAACCCTCAATACAGTATAAAAATAAAAATTCTAGAAGTACGGAGTAGAATTTCACATGAGATGATATCACAAATTATGATTTGGATTTGTTTTAAGTCCTGGAGACCTCATTCATCAAGCTGCCTCCCCCATTTTGCCATTCCACATCTGAAATAGCGCTTATCCAATGAAAGTACCCCTCTTTTTTGTCTCGCAGGTCTTTTAAATGTCTTCCGAGAACTTCCAAAAAGATCACGTCTCATCGCCCTGCTTTTCCTTTCCAGGATTTTTTTTATAATAGAGAGATTATTTTGTACTGAATTACACTATATTAATAATATTACTATTAAAAAAATAACATTTTCAAACAGTAGACATTCAAAATTTTTAATCAACGTGGACCAAACTTGCTTTTGGGGTCGCTCCATATTACGGGCCTTGAAGCTTAAGCTTCATTAGTTTCATAGCGGATCTAATCCAGACCAGACAAAAGAGGTAGGAGACCTTCAGATTCTTGGCCACCACTCTTTCCATCTCTCTAAAGTCAAAGATTAACACATCTGTTATGATCAAAGGAGTCTCACCAGAGGCTGTTACTTCTGAGACAGTTAAAGAATTTTGGAGTGTCCCTGGAAGAATCGACTATTTTCTACTGAAACATTATTGAAATAGTTTGTCAACCTCCATCACAGTTTGGTTTGTCATGTGATGGAGAAGCAGCTAAAGTGAGTGGTGTGCGCAACTTCTAAAATCTTTGGTTGCTACCTTCTTATTGAAAGTTCACTCTACTTTTGCAGATGGAAACATAAAGCAACTAAGTTCTTATTCAGCTATATAGCCTCCCTTTCCACTTGGTACATGTCAGGTCTACCAAATTTTACAACCGTACTTTCCCATGCAGTTTTTAGATGCATGAATATAATATACTGACCTTAAGTGTGGTCTACAATCATTTGATGAATATATCTAAGTTTGTTTGTGTTAAATTAGTCCTGTGAGATTTGTTTTTGATTGTGTTTGCTGTTGTTTTTAACTTTTATGTCTCTATCAATGTCTATTTTTCCTTCACCAAATCACATTTCCTGCATATGATGCTGATATGACAGTAAAATATTTACACAAATAAAGGAGCAGTGGTTTGAGTGGACAGGTGTAGCATTAAAATCTAGAAACTTGGACTTTAACATAACATTCACAAAACTGCTAAATTATTGAAGGGCTGTACCAATGCTAAAAGGGGTGTCAGTCCAGTGCAGATTTGAAATTTAGATAAACATTAAATCTAATCAGTAAATATTTTCAGAAAAGTCCCTTTTGTTGGAAATATGCATGAAAACTCCATATTGTAATTATCATTTATAAACGAGCATTCAAGAAGTAAAAACTCCATTTGTTACTTAAAACAATGGCTAGGAGAATTGTTGTATACTTATCATGTCAACAAAAATAACAAAAAGACACCAGGGCTCAAGTATTGAATCAGCTGTTGAAACAGATAAGCCAATGAAAGGTTATGCAAATTGGCACTCATCTGTGAACAAAAGAGCATTCTTTTTATCTTAAGAAGCACACCAGTGCCCATATGCCTGCCTTAATAAATGTGAACAGATATTTCACATCTGCTTTACTCATTTTCACTCCAATTTCTCAGTGTACTGAAGACAGTGCATAGTATAGTGTAGCATGTTTAAACTATCCTGTTTTTATCAGAGATTGGGAAAATGGTTATAAAGTTATTAAACATTGTTAACACAAAGTACAAGTGGCCCGACAAATTAGCAATTACAATGAAAACATTTGGTGTGTGCCAAACTTAACCACTAGAGGGCAGTGATTCATTTGCATTCTGAGAACCGAAATAATAAGTTGCAAGTACATGCCTGCTATGAAAGCAGTCCTAACGTATATTCCCTTTGGATACAACAGACACTTCTGGAGTAGGCGTATCTAACCCCTGACATGTATATATCCACTAGATGGATAAGTAGTCCTTTGAGAATATCGGGTACTCCTCAGGTCTTTGAGGACTACCAGGGTAAACAGAGGGCAGCTTACTGAAACAGAAACCAAAATCTCCAGGGGAGGAAGAGGAGGAGAATTGAGGTGAGAAGGCAAAATACTGTGAGAGGTCTTTTAGGTGGCAACCTAAGGAAGCCACCTCAGCAGACACATGTGAATTTTAAACTAGACAGAATTCTATACTTTATTTGTTCTTGTCATTCTCCGTTTCTGTTGAGCTTACCCTTTATGTATGCTTTTTCCCACAATAAACCAAACGCAGGTTCATTGTAATAAAAAAAGTATCATTTTCCAGTATTTTACACAGGGCAAATTTTTTAATGAAGTAAATTATGCAGAGTTTGTATTGTGCACACTTACGGATACATTATATCACCACTCACTTTCTGTTATTGCAAAAGTCATACATTGTGGCATTGATCAAATAGCTTGCTTTCGCTATGTATGCGGCATGCAAAAGATTGGTTGAAGTAGAAATTAAAGTCCTAAACCAGGGTGTATGGGAGGCCACAGGCAGCGTGGGGAAGGGTTTGGTAGATGAGGAATAGAAATCGAGAAATGCCGTGTGGGCTGTGTGTGGGGGGGACCGGTTTTGAAGAGGAAGCAGGATGAACCAGAAAAGAAATATATATAAGAGACTGTAGTGCCACTGGCTCTGGACCTAAAATGGACATATCAGAAGGAGCAGGGCTGCCTAGTGAAGCTGGCCATTAAATCGGTCTCTGAGAGCATAGACATGGGGCATGCAAAAACAGTGCTTAAAGATCACTTGATTGAATGTATTTGCTGGTAAAGCCCATCGGCCTGGGTGCACAGTAGGGAATCCATTCCCGGACGTGTTTATCCATTCCCGGGAATTCGGGAATCCCGCATGTCATACTAATTTTTAATAAAACTACTGCAATATGTTGACACCAATAAAAGACTAACCTTATCTACAAGTAGTTCATGCTGTCATATAAGTACATGTATCTAGTTAGTCACGGTAATAACAGCATAGAAAGCACAATGTGTCCAGCGTGCGGTCGTCCAGGCGAGAGCACTTCGTGCAGAGTACGCCAGCCACTGAGAAAGCATGCTCTGCCTCCACTGAAGTAGGTGGAACAGTCATCAGATACTGATACACTTGTTCTAAACAACGCCCGCACTTGCCGTTGCTCTGAAACACTGCCATTTCAGTTTTTACTGAGGCATCCAGTTTCTTGTCATCATTCTGTGATGGCAAGTTTCTTGGCACAGATAATGTGAATGCAACAGACTGATGCATTGCAATTTCAAGTTGCTGTTGTCTGACAGATGTCAATGAAGTCTGCCCCGTCCTGGCATTCGTGAGCTGCAGAGTGCAGGCTCCTCCCAGTCCACTGTGCTCTGTCTTAACTGCTGGTCTGTTGTTGACTGAATTAATCAGCAACACACTACACTGTGGGTCAAATAACCGTGCCACTTAATTATTTTCAGCTAAAACTCTGTTATTTCTTGATCAATTTTTACACTTTTACACGCTATATATGCAAGCTTGGCCATTCCCGGTTTCCCGGGAATTACAGCAGTTTTATTCAGATATCGACTATATATACATACACACAAACACATACAGTGGTGTGAAAAACTATTTGCCCCCTTCCTGATTTCTTATTCTTTTGCATGTTTGTCACACAAAATGTTTCTGATCATCAAACACATTTAACCATTAGTCAAATATAACACAAGTAAACACAAAATGCAGTTACCTACATGGCCCTGTGTGAAAAAGTAATTGCCCCCTTGTTAAAAAATAACCTAACTGTGGTGTATCACACCTGAGTTCAATTTCCGTAGCCACCCCTGGGCCTGATTACTGCCACACCTGTTTCAATCAAGAAATCACTTAAATAGGAGCTGCCTGACACAGAGAAGTAGACCAAAAGCGCCTCAAAAGCTAGACATCATGCCAAGATCCAAAGAAATTCAGGAACAAATGAGAACAGAAGTAATTGAGATCTATCAGTCTGGTAAAGGTTATAAAGCCATTTCTAAAGCTTTGGGACTCCAGCGAACCACAGTGAGAGCCATTATCCACAAATGGCAAAAACATGGAACAGTTGTGAACCTTCCCAGGAGTGGCTGGCCGACCAAAATTACCCCAAGAGCGCAGAGACGACTCATCCGAGAGGTCACAAAAGACCCCAGGACAACGTCTAAAGAACTGCAGGCCTCACTTGCCTCAATTAAGGTCAGTGTTCACGACTCCACCATAAGAAAGAGACTGGGCAAAAAAGGCCTGCATGGCAGATTTCCAAGACGCAAACCACTGTTAAGCAAAAAGAACATTAGGGCTCGTCTCAATTTTGCTAAGAAACATCTCAATGATTGCCAAGACTTTTGGGAAAATACCTTGTGGACTGATGAGACAAAAGTTGAACTTTTGGAAGGCAAATGTCCCGTTACATCTGGCGTAAAAGGAACACAGCATTTCAGAAAAAGAACATCATACCAACAGTAAAATATGGTGGTGGTAGTGTGATGGTCTGGGGTTGTTTTGCTGCTTCAGGACCTGGAAGGCTTGCTGTGATAGATGGAACCATGAATTCTACTGTCTACCAAAAATCCTGAAGGAGAATGTCCGGCCATCTGTTCGTCAACTCAAGCTGAAGCGATCTTGGGTGCTGCAACAGGACAATGACCCAAAACACACCAGCAAATCCACCTCTGAATGGCTGAAGAAAAACAAAATGAAGACTTTGGAGTGGCCTAGTCAAAGTCCTGATCTGAATCCAATTGAGATGCTATGGCATGACCTTAAAAAGGCGGTTCATGCTAGAAAACCTTCAAATAAAGCTGAATTACAACAATTCTACAAAGATGAGTGGGCCAAAATTCCTCCAGAGCGCTGTAAAAGACTCATTGCAAGTTATCGCAAACGCTTGATTGCAGTTATTGCTGCTAAGGGTGGCCCAACCAGTTATTAGGTTCAGGGGGCAATTACTTTTTTACACAGGGCCATGTAGGTTTGGATTTTTTCTCCTAAATAATAAAAACCATCATTTAAAAACTGCATTTTGTGTTTACTTGTGTTATATTTGACTAATGGTTAAATGTGTTTGATGATCAGAAACATTTTGTGTGACAAACATGCAAAAGAATAAGAAATCAGGAAGGGGGCAAATAGTTTTTCACACCACTGTACATATACTGTAAATATATATCTTCACTATAATAAAAGGTTTTTGTATGTCCATCTGGTTACTATGTCTCGGTCATTCCAAATGATGGCACATCACAAAAATTGACACTGCTTTTATGAATCCATATCAAATGGCCTATGACGGAAATATATGCATTTCATGGTTTAATGTAAATGTTAATACTGGTGTCTACATTGATAGTTTAGATTTAAACCCATCACAGATGGGTAGCTCTCCGAAATACTTGGGTAGAGTATATCTTAATATATCTTATATCTTATATTGTAAATTCAATGTAAGATGTAAGTTGCTTCTAGTGTAATAAAGTACTGGTGCCACAAATAAATACAGGTACTTGGACTGGTACCATAAATGCATGCTGACTTCCGGTGCCAATGTTCTTTATATCTTATCCAAGGCAGAAGGGTTTGGACTTAAGGCTTGGGGACAGACCTTCAGGAAAAATAGGGTTAGGCTTAGGGTTAGGGAAAAAGAGGAGACGATATTACCACCAATGTCCTATCACTCTCTAATGACATATTGCCATTATTGTAGCCTTATTGCTGCCTTCTTCTCGTATGCATATTATAATTTACAGTAACCATATTTTGCCAGCTCACAGAACCATCCTACTAAACCGATGGGAGTTACCCAAAATATTTCTTCCAACTATAGAACTGAACAAAAGTAACCATATCTGAAAAAAGTACAAATTCATAATTTCAATGTAAAAGAACAGTGCTTATAATCTTGTAATTGATAAGTGCTTCTAATTGATCCGTGTAATCTCATGATATAACAAAGCATTCTGAAACCCATTTCATCCAGCTTAAGGTCCATTTATACTTGTACAGAGACCGCTGCAAATGCGGTCACACACAGAGGATGCACACATTGGTCTGTTTATAGTTTAAGCAGTCAGTTCATTGACACTGTGCAGCAGCAGAATCCCCCAATTTTTTGCCTTGGAGCAGCTGAAAGAAGAAGATCTATCAATATCACAGACATTTCCATTTCTGACTAAACAAACTTTAATCTCTGCCCATAGTCTGAGCAATTTATCACTATGATTTGTGGACATTTGGCTGTCACTGTGTGTTTTTAATGTTGGATTATATATATGCAGGTAGCAACACTTCACGCAACTGTTCTGATGTGTTTTCTTGCCTAGTGTATGCACAGTCAATGTGCACAGGTACACACACAGGGCCATGTAGTCCTTAGCAGTGATGTGAACTTATCAAATATAAATGGGCCTTCAGTGTTCCAAGGTGGTGAAACTGAATCCATCCTAGCAACATTGGGTACAAGGCCTAAATCAGCCCTGGATAAGATGCAGCGTGTTGTAGGCCCTATTCACATTCACAAAAAAACAATTTAGAACCTCCAGTTAATGGCACATCCCAAGTAGGTATGCAAAGAACATATAAATTCCAGATGGATTATGACGTGGCACAGAACTGGAACCCAGGATGCTGGATCCTTGAGGCAGCAGCCCAAATAGAAAAGAAAAGAAGTGCAAAAAAAGCACAGTTCTGTAAGATACATAAACAGGAAAATCTCAAACCAGAGGGTGAAAAAGCCTATTCTAATACGTATTGGCACAAAACAGGACCTGTGCTGGACGCCAGTTCATTACGAAGTCCACTCATGCACACACACATATTGGGACCAAATAACCTGAAATATATGTCTTTGCCAACCAACTACTACACTGCCATGCCATCCTTGATAAGCTAAAATAAAATAAAAATAGTGTAATCATTTTAAATAAAATCACATTTTAGTTTGTTGAAATAAGTTTAAATTAAAATGATGATAAACTGTAAGAAAAGTAAAGTTTGAGTACTTGGGTCATCAAAGAAGCTCATCTCCTACTTTGTAGAAACATTTGCTAGTTAACACCTCAGCATTTTTAAATGGCGAAATCTAACATTTTCCACTCTTCCTACAAATAACACACACTATTATTTTTAACATGAGCATTAATATTCAACTGTACCGGTATTTGTAATATCCCAAAGAACTAATTAAAATGTAACCTATGACAAGACCAGGCAGCCGCTGCCATTTCTGACACATTATTATTCTTTATTCCTCTGCTCTTGATAACACAGGCTTTTTTTTACCAGACAATCAAGGGGGCTCCATTTTCATTTCACGGAGATCCCCCGCCACCTGGCAGTAGGCCTTATCTGTATTTCCAGTTCATTAAAAAAAAAAAAAAAACAATGGTGCAGCACCTTGAAAACTTCATTAGCTCTAAGAGATGAGATACCTTTCCCTGCCAGATCACAAGGGCCAGTTGAAAAGAGCAGTCTACTCTTTGAATAAAGCGACAGGGGTATGGGATGTAATGAACATTTTAACAGCTCTAAAGCTTGTTACATGTCATGGGTTATGTTTAGTATTCATTTTTTACTTTTTGTGTGGGAAAAAAAAACAAAACGGTAAAGAAAAGAATGTGTGAGTGAGAAAAGCTTGCCTCTCATAAAGTGGCCTAAGAGCATCTGGGGCCATGGATTTTTCAGTCTCTCCAAATAATTTAAAGTAACACATTACCTGATGTGCCAGTCATTAAATCAGCAAATTGAATTGGATTAGATGCTTAATGGGATAGGGTCAGAAGGATGGTTTTATAGCCCCTGTCAAACGTATTTTTATGGAAAAGTCAATTTAGAATCAGGCAGACATCTACACCACAAAATTAGCAGACTTTCCTGTGCCGCTGGGTGACAGACATAAAGGTGCTGAATCAGAGATGCGGGGGACACCCGACGAAACATGTCAGCCTTCTGCATAGTTAGCACAGAGCATGAGAAAATATTTTGGCAATCTATATTTAACAGCCTGGCACATCTCGAAAATAACTCAGTGCTGTGTGAAACAGATGCGCTTTGGAAGTGTCATGGAAACCCAAAGTATCAGAGAGTACAACTGACGATTTTTTCCTTGTAATTAAATTAACCAGATGGTTCTATAAAAAATGAATCTCATAGTCTTAGAAAGAGTTTTTAACCAGAATACAAAAGAAATTCAGTTCATATTCAGATATAAAACTGATATAAAGCTAATATATTTATATGATGTAGTTGATAAAACTAATTAGGGAACCTGGATGGTATGTACCAAAATTGTTTTATGTGTCTATTCAATTAAAAAGCTTCAATAAAACTACATTCTCAGACTTCATTACTCTCTTGCCTTGTGATACAAATAAGTGGATATCACTGTTTCAAAAGTACCCCAAGAACAATTTATTCATTCACCCATTCCAATATTGGGTCATGGTGGACTACATGGACTTGAACCCCAGTCTGGATTGGCTTCTGTCCAATACTTTTTCCATGGATGACTGGCTCACAGCATTTCACAGATCACCAAAAACAAAATCATATTTCAACCAGCTGGTAGTGCATGGCAAAGTGGTTTGTAGCTCTGATGGCCATGGGTTCTGATTAAGGCCATGCACTGCCCACGTATTGTTTGCAGTTCCCTCCATGTTCACATAACTTAGTTACTCAGGTCTATCGCTGACATTTTACCTAACTTACATATATTTTAGTTGTAGGAGGAACCCAAAGTATCAAAAGGAAGCCGATACAAGCACAAAGTGTGAAAACTCCACATGGACAGAGACTCAGCCATGATCACCATTTTGGGTTAAGTGATGTCATTCTGGGTAAATGTGCATGAAAGCGCTTGATTCTATCCTTGTGTTGCCTTCTGTACTCTCCAGAACCCTGAGTGCAAAATATGGATAAGTAACAAATGTGAAACATTTTCTGTAAAAACTGAAATCTTTAGTGGGGTAGTATCTTGCCTTTTCCAGCGTGAAAAAATGTTGACGCATCCATCATCCTCTTATCAACTTAGTATTTCTGTGGTCACATTTCATTATTATCATAAATCTGTATTGTGACTTCACTACAGTCTTCTTGCCATGTTTTTAGAAGTTTCATTATTTATATTTCTTGTTGTGCATTATTTTTAACACTATGACGGTGACATTATCATGCTGCCATTTTGAATGAAATCCTTGCCACAATTGCCACCATTTTTTAATATTTTTGCATGGTCATGACCCTATGGCTTATAGGTTGTAACAGTCATTACTGATCTTGCGACACGGAAGTAATGTATCAGATTAGTTTGTCTTACTTCACCTATAAGAGAGAGCAATATAAAGCATTTAATGTTCTAGTGTTGGATGAATTTTGAAAAAAACAATCCTTTTGATTATATTTTAGCATTAGTTAGAGGAAAGAAACCCATAAGTATTACAATCTTTGGCTCATAATCTCCTTTGTTTTAGTTACTTTCTTGCATTGGTCTCTTGATTTTTTTTCTTTGAACTTTCGGGTATTCTAATTTGTGCCTGTCAGTTGTTTATGTTCCTGTTGTCCTGATTTAGTTTTGTCTATTGCCTGATCATTTTCTAAGCCAAATAATTAATTTAATTTTTCTCTTAACTTTCCTCCAATTCTGTTAATGAACGAGGCACAAATGTAACTGGAAATATCAAACATATACCGTATTTAATGGACAGCTCTTCATTTCAGAATAAAAATAATAAATTAAACAAGTTATACACAGATGGATGTTGACATTGCAGCCCGCACTGAATTTACTACTACTGTACCTTCACAAGGACGTAGCTCTATGTAAGACTATGCCTTTATTACCAGAACCTTTGGGTGCTAATAATGAATTTCAAGAATATATGAAATGTTTGTCACCTGGTAAACAATCTGCTTCTTCATTTCCAATTATACTTTTCCTTCTATTATTATTTTAAAAAATACAAGAAAATAAAAAGTGGTTATAGATCCAAAGAACAGCAGCAGCTCAGCTGTCTTTCAAACTATTTTAGAAAGAAAAACAAAAAATGTACTACATCAGCTGAGTGGAAAGCATAACTCTTTGGAAGAAGTAATAGTTGTGGGAATGTGAGAAATAGTTATTATGACTACATGTGACTGTAATCCACATTCCTAAACCTACAGGGATGAAACAACTTAATACTCATAAATGATAGAGTCCGCCAGCTCAACAAAAATCCTCCTTCATGTCTCCATCCATTCATTTTCTTTAGCTACCTTTTAAATTCAGAGCTCTAGGAAGCCCAAACCAGCTGAAAGAGTTATGATGTTTGCAGTAAAAATAAAGCCTATTAGTAAGCAACGGTACAATGAAAGATCACTCATAATACGTTTGGAATAGGCAAGTGAAAGATTTGGACAATCAGATATATTAGCATTCTTTTTCTATTTAATTAATCCCCTTTCATACATGCAGTGTCACAGTGATGTGTGAACTAAAGAATGAAATGATATAACAGCAAGCACCCATGTGAGGATCCAGCCTGACTCTTTGGGGTATTTCTTCTCACTTACGTGTGAACAAAGATCAAAAAATATATAAATACTGTAAATAAGAAGTACAGACCGAGTCACACTAAATGTCAGCATAGGCTTCCATATAGCATGCTGATGTTTGTGCAAATGAACCAATCATAAAGGACTCACTCAATACTGTGTAGAGGTCTCTGTGAAACAACTTTTTATTATGTTTATATTTTGGAATATCCTCCTAACCCAGCCATAGGGGATTCACAAACCAGTGTGTTTCTTCATGCCAGTCCAAAGCCCTGATAATTAGGGAGGGTTACATCAGGAAGGCTATGTGGTGTAACATTTTGCCAGATCAATATATGGACAACAATACAGATTTCCATACCAGATTGGTCGAGACCCAGGTTAACAACAGCAATCACCAGTAGGCTACTGTTAGCCAAAAGGGTGCTGGGGGATACTGGGCTACTGTTGGACGTAGGAGAGGAGTAGGGGGAAGGCATTTCCGGAGGCAGAAGGAAGGTTAGAAGAGTGGAAGTGAGGGTAGGAACTTTAAATGTAGGCAGTATGACTGGTAAAGGGAGATAGCCGATATGATGGAGAGAAAGAAGGTTGCTATATTGTGCATGCAAGAGACTAGGAGTAAGGGCAGGTGTATCGGAAGAAGGTTTAAATTGTTCTCCTATGGTGTGAATGGAAGGAGAAATGGTGTGGAGGTCATCCTGAAGGAACAGTATGTCAAGAGTGTTTTGGAGGTGAAAAGAGTGTTGGACAGGGTGTTGATTATGAAGCTGGAAATTAAAGGAGTGATGTTGTATGTTACGAGTGCATATGTCCTGCAAGTTGGGTATGCAATGGATGAAAAATAAGTTTTTTGGAATGAGCTGGATGAAGTCTTTGTGTACCTAGAGAAAACATATGACAGGGTGTCTAGATGGAATTATGGTATTGTATGAGGAAGTCGGTAGTGGCAGAAAAGTATGCAAAAGATGGTATAAAATATGTACAAGGGAAGCGTGACTGTGGCGATCTCTGCGTTAGGAGTGAGAGATGTGTTTAAGGTTAACGTGGAATTACATCAGGGATAAGCTCTGAGCCCTTTCTTATTTGGAATTGTGATGGACAGATTGACAGAGGAGAACAGACAGAATTCCCCATGGACTGTAATGTTTGTGGATGACACTGTGATCTGCAACAAGAGTAGGGAGCAAGTTGAGGAGACCCTAGGGAGGTGGAGATATGCCCTAGATAGGAGACGAATAAAGGTCAGTAGGACCAAAACAGAATACATGTGTGTGAAAGAGAGGGAGGTTAGAGGAATTGTGAGATGCAGAGAGTACTGCAGAGTTGGCAAAAGTTGATGAGCTTAAATACTTTGTAAAAAGGTGCTATATAGCGCCCGACCCGGCACAGACTTACGCAGAGGCACATGTAAAACAAACAGGCTTTTATTAGTTTTCTTCAGCCGTGGGGCACGTCTTCTCCGTGTCCCACAGGCCCAACACAGTCCCAAAAGCACAAAACACAGCTCAAACAACCCTTCCTGGCACCACCACTCCTCCCAGGCAACCTCGTCCTCTTCCTCCCGATGAAGGGAGACGGCCCCTTTTATATGGTCCCGGATGAGCTCCAGGTGTTTCCCGGCATTCCCCGCTGGACACGCTCCAGTCTGGTGGAAATGCCGGCTGTTCTCCCGGAAGCTCTCCGGGTGTCCCTCTTCTTCTTCCCCCCAGCACTTCCTGGTGTGGCGGAAGTGCTGAGGTCCAGGGTCACCAAGGCATTGGGGCGCCCCCTGGCGGTGACCACGAGTCCCTACAGGGTTGGGCTTCCAAGCCCTCTACCCGTGGCCCCCAAAGCAACCAGGATGGCAGCCCCCACGTGATCCCAGATGGGCGCACGCCCACTTCTGGTCCTTCAAGGCGTCCCGGCCGGGTCGTCACCCCTGGCATCCCTGACAACTTGCAATCAGCAGTACAGAGTAACAGGGAGTGTGAAAGGGAGGTAAAGAAGAGAATGCAGGCAGGGTGGAGTCCATGGAAAAGAGTGTCAGGAGAGATTTGTGACAGATGGCTATCAGCAAGAGTGAAAGGGAAGGTCTACAAGGCGATAGTGAGACCAGCGGTGGGTTAGAGATGGTGGCACTGACAAAAAGACAGGAGACAGAGCTGGAGGTGTCAGAATTAAAGATGTTAAGATTTGCATTGGTGTGATGAGGATGGACAGGATTAAAAACGAGTACATTAAAGGGTCGGCTTAGGTTGAACGGTTCGGAGACAAAGTCAGAGAGGCGAGATTGTGTTGGTTTGGATATGCGCAGAGGAAAGATACTGGGTATATTGGGAAAATGATGCTAAGGGTAGAGCTGCCAGGCAAGAGGAAAAGAGGAAGGCCTAAGAGGAGGTTTATGGATGTAGTGAGAGAGGACATGCAGGTGGTGGGTGTGATAAAGAAAGATGCAGAGGACAGGAAGCTATTTAATCAAACCCTAACGGGTGTAGCCAAAACATAAAGGAGAAGATATATTGGAATATTCTCCTATTCTCCTACAGTTAAAGTGAGTAAAACATTTGTTTAATTATCTTTGTTCAAAGTCTTGTTAATATCATTTTCTTTCTCTGCCATTTCCCTCAGCTGTTTCTTGATCATTTACACTAGTTTATTAGATTAGATCCTTTACTTGCCATTTCCACATGTACAGTTATACACAAAACTCTTGTGAGATTCTCTCCATAAAAAAGTAAACCGCTATAATCTCAACACAATAAATAATCATTAACAGTAAATTATCAACAGTATTAAAAAGTTATTTCTGTGTACCACCTCAGATTTCTGTTAAAAACTATAACCTACACCAGTAATGATGGAATATTTACAATACATTGCCATATGCGTGCGCTTTAGGGACAGCTTAAAGGCTCTAGTAATGGTAATACCCTTCCACTCCAGGTGTTTGCCGCTGTGAACTAATGACTCTTCTCTTTCTTCCTCTACAGACTGGAAGATTGATAGCTTTACCACCACTGACATCACTTCTGGTGTCAGTCTGACTGGACCCGCCTCTTCCTGACAGAACTCCTCAAAGCTGGAAGTTCTGCCATCTTAGTCAGTCATAACTGGGCTTGTATCTGAGAAGCTTGTTTTTTTTTTTTTGTTTGTTTTTTTATCAAACCTTTATACTGTGTTATATTCCCTTACAGAATATATACATAATATAATAAAAGAGAAATGTATACTAAAAAAAGAAATATGACTTAGAACTCCAGCCTTTAAGTAACAACTTAAACATTTAACTTAAATGATAATCGTTCAAAACGAACTATAAAAGATCTTGGTCGGGGTCTGACGGTGTTTGATCCGCATACGCGTAAGCCGCTGCTATCTCAGATTCTGCTTTAAAGTCGCCCCCGATTATTTTAGAAAAAAGTTCAGTTGCGAATTTCACCGGGTTTAAACTTTCTCGATTCTCCGGCAGGCCTTCAATTCTGACATTATACCTTCTATTCCCATCTTCTAAAGCAGCCAGTCTGTCTCCAAGTTTTTCTCCGAGTTTTTTACATTCCGAACTGACATTTACTGCTCTTTCCTCGGCACAGGCAGCTAGATGTTCGGCTATTTCGATCCGATTCGTGAATGTCTCACTAAGATGCTCCAATCGATCAGCAAGCGTGCTCAGTTTAACCGAGTTTTTCTCAATGCGCTCTTCAATTTTACCCAGTACCTGTCGAAGTTCAAGTTGTACCTCTTGACGCAGCCTTTCATTTGCCTGTTGGAATTCCTGTCGCAGCCTTTCATTTGCCTGTTGGATTTCCTGTTTTAATTCCTGTTTCAGTCTCTCAAGTGCCTTTGCCGTTGCTTTCTCATTAGCCTTCTCGCTTTTCTTTATATCTTGCGTGAGCTCAGCGAGCAACACTTTCAGTTCAGATAGCTCAAATGTGCCTTCTTGTGCCGTAGATGAAGCAGCAGACTCTGCTGAAGCCGGTGTCCCGCTGCTCCAGTCCCGCGTAATGCGTAACTGAAGCCGCGGACCTCCGGCCTTTTCCAGTTTCAGGTAATCCTCTCCAATCGGCGAGCTATCCACATCTGCACTCACGATCGCACCTTCGCTCCCCTTTTCGCTCTCAGCCGGCGACGATGTAGCGGACCGTGGTCCCGAGGAGTCTGTACTTTCGCCCATCTGATCCAGGTCTGCCTCTGAGAGGCCGTATCTCGAACTAGGGCTTGCTGATCGCAGCTTGGATGTAGCTTTAGTCTTCGATTCTTTCGGACCCCCTTCTTGTTGGCCATGTTTATATGTGTTTACATATACTGTAGCGGTCCCTCTCGGGTTGAATAAATACAGGATATCTCAGAATAATAAGCAAATAATATGAAAAATAGCACCACTGCTAGCGGAGCTCCACTTCAGACGTCCATCTCTCGCATCGGACGAGACCAAATCACAACTTAAAACTTAACTTAACTTAACTTAAACATTTAAGTAGCCATTTTATTTTTAAATATTTATTTTATGTTAGAATTATGGTTTTTTTTTTTTGGTTCTTGAAAATTCCATTCTGAGCTATTTACTTTCTTGCTTAGGATTTTTGAGAATTATTGAGACATATTATTTTATGATTATTTATCTGTTACTTGAGTAAAAACTAATAATGTTTAATTTATTCAATTTAAATAAATCAATTTAATAATTATTGGTCCATGGGAGGTTTGTTTGTTGGTTTTGCATTCCAATTTGTGAAAAATTCATAACAGTTTGTAATATTTAATTTCTACTTTATACCCTGATAAGCCATGAAGCAAATATTTGTGATGGTCTGAGAAATTCAAAACTTTTTACCTAAAGAAAAATGTGTAATTTCATTATACATTATATTGTCATAGCTGACCTTGTAGTAAGATTTATACTGTCCAAAACACATAAGATACTGTATAGCTTCTACATATCTATTGATTCTCCATTTACTCTGGAGATCCTTGAGAAACTCCACTTTAAGTATCAGTCCATATAGAATATTTCTTCTTATTTGCACTCTTTGTCTCTCGCTTATTAAAAAGCTCGTAATCGTGTTTCATAAATTAGCTCTGATACTGACAACTTTGAGCTTCAAGATCAGTTTTTGGTTCCAGACCGTATCATTTGAAAATGAAACGAAATTATGTCCTAAGCTTTCCTTTTTCTGTTAGTTAAGTTTTATTATTAAATAAACTATAAACATAATAGTTGAGAACTATACCACTGTAAAAAAGCAAGGATTTTGGATCTTTAACTAATGGGTTTCCTAATGCACCCTTTCTTACATTGTATTATTTGGCATGGTCATTTTTTACTTGAAGTGATTGCTGAATTATATTAATAGTAAAGTGAACAGCACAGTGCTGAAATAATTAGAGCTGCTGCCTGATGGATCCAGCATCCTGGGTTTGAATTTATTCCATTCTTTCCCCATGTGTACAACAGGTTTTCACCAGATGCTCCAATAGACCCCTTCTTATTCATAAAGCATGTATTCAAGGTTAATTGGCCCTGTTTCCTTCAGTTCACAAGCACACCTGAAAAGACTGGTTTCCCATGCAGTGCTGAAAATGCTGCTGTGATAGACTCCAGCCCCCAAGACTTTGATTTGGATTAACTGAGTTGAAGAAAAGTGTTTGAAATATATTATAACATACTGTATTTCATTATGTTCAGCAGTGTAGACAAAATGCTATTAAACCCATGGTATTTTTTTTAATGTTCCACGCACATATTGCTTGAAGCACCTGACTCTTCTATTTAAACAACTTAAAACAGTTTTTTAACTTCTTCCAGGGACTTTCTTCTTGCTTCTTCTGAGAGAATTCAAATACTAGAATGTTGAGTGCTTCATGTTACTGGATTATATTCCATTACTTCAATGACATCACTTGATGAGACTACCACAGGATGTTGCCTGGCACCCAGCAAAGGCATTCTTAACTACTGTAATTATGCTCAAAATTGTGACATCCATAACAAAAACAAAATACTGTTGCAGTACTTTCAAAACAAATGAGAATTAATTTTATAAATGTCATCATGATAATAAATATCAAACATGATCAACTATTCTAGTGTACAGTGAGAATATGCCTGATTGTACACTAGAAAAATTCCTGAAGCTAGTATAAAATTAACAAAGATGGAATTGACAATAGTGAGGAAATCAGTCAATATCTTTTGACTGAATGCAAATAGCACAGCACCTGTCAATGAGCAGTACAACTATTGTATTTTCTATAGATTTATGGACTATGACAAATGGCTCTTTACCTGACCAAGCCTGTAGCTGATCCTCGGTTTGTCTGAGGAGGACACTGAAGCTTCCTGTTGTTATTTCACTTCTCTGTTGTACACACAAAACTAGTGGCAGAGGGTAGAATCTTCGATAATTAATATGTTTTTCCACATCACTTACATTTTGGCACCATTTGCTTCAGGGTTTAGTTGATTTTTCTGTTTGTTTCTTTTTTTAACATTTATTGGTTTGTTATGAGTTTTTCAGTCATGAGACACAAGAACGCCAGTTTCTGGTTGTTCTCAGCAGACATCTAGAAGGAATGAGGCCTCTGTGGTTAGCGCAGAATCGATGTCTATTGTCCCAATCCTCATGTCCTTCTGGAAGTGTTGGGTACAGAAGAGTAGAAGTGGTTGTTAAAGATTGCACCTTCAATCAGGTTCAGGGCGGTACTGCTTACCTTGCCAGAGCCCTACAGATGCTGCCAAGGTAGGCATGTATAACAATATATTCTGGAATATATTACCCCCACTTCACCGCCACCCAGGCCAGACAGGCAGACACACACACACTTCTGTAGAGAAGTGTGTGTGTGTCTGCCTGTCTGGCCTGGGTGGCGGTGAAGTGGGGGTAAGGGCTCCCCTACCCACCACCTGGGGAAAGTGGTGAGGGTGTCATCAGGGACAGCCTGACTGTTGCTAGGAAAGGGGTGGTTGGCGGTTGAGATAACCTCATATTCACATTTCCTCTCATTCATTCCATGTTGTTTTCATCGTGTCAACATAACTCTGTGCGCTCTAATATTTTATACATTTTTCTCAATATAGCCCTTTTCAGTTTTCTTTTGTTATATCAGTATTACTTCTACTCTGGTGTATACACATTTTAATTTCTTCTCTTGTTTCTTTTAATTTTTTTCCGTTATCTTCATTTAGTTTTCTCCATTATCTTTGTTTAGTTTTGCTCTATTGTATTCATTTTAGTTTTCCTCCATTGTGCCCCTTTAAATTTTTCTCCATTCAATTAGAATTAAATCATGCCAAGACGCCCCCCAATTTAATGACTCAGAAGAAGAAAGAAGTGCGAGGCTACAGCATGAAGCTGAAAGATACCGCCTGAAATATACTCGCTTAGCCACTAATACACAAGCAAATGAGCACATCAGCAAAACTAAACCTCCAAGGAGGGAGAAACTCACTTAGCCCTGATAGACAAGGGAGGCGAGCAAATCAGCAAAACGAAACCACAGAGGAAAGAGAAACTTGCTTATCCACTAATGCACAAGTGATGCGATTGATTGATTGAAGTGCCAGAATCCATGGTATGCCATTGTTCAATTGTTAATGAAATATATGGAGACAGAGTCTCTAAGGACATAGCACAGCCCTTTGGCAAGCGAGCCATTCTGTGCCCAAAAAATGTTGTTGAACAACTTAACAATCATTGACATCATTAATGGTGAGTATGTTACAATGGAGTCATCACTTAGATAAGTAACTGATGACAACCAGGAAAGAGACAACTTTCCTGTGGAGTTTTTGAGCAGCATTACACCATCTGGAATACCAAATTATAGTCTTATATTGAAAGCAGGATGTTTTATCATGCTCCTTCAAAACCTTAATACAAAATGGTGGACTGTGTAACGAAACTAGCTTGGTTGTTACAGATTTGAAACAAAATATAATTCAACTGGAAGATCTTACTCGATCAGCTGAAGGTGATAGAGTGCTGATTCCTCAAATTGATTTATGTCCATCTGAAACTGGATTGCCTTTCAGATTGAAACACCAACAGTTTTCCATAAAGCCAGGCTTTGTAATGACTGTTAATAAGTCACAACGTCAAACATTGGATAATGTTGGAATTTATTTCCTAGAACCAGTTTTTGGGCATGGACAGTTGTATGTGGCATTCTCCACAGTGAGACAAATGCAAAGTGTCAAAGTTAAAGTAGAAAAATCCACAATTCTGGGCAAGTTGATTAAAGATTGTGACAAGGTTTTTATATGGAATGTTGTTTACTGTTATGTATTTAAGGTGTATGAAATTGAATGTAAAGCCTGTAGGAACCATGAAAATAATATCATGCCTACTTAACTGGGGCAGTGGGACAACATCAGAGATAGATCTTAATCCCTTACCCAGAGTAGTTCCTTTCAATTACCTGACATCTCTGCATTTCATTTTTTTTTCTGATGATTTCAATAGTGTCTAGGAACCCAGGCTTTTTACAGCATGGGCTTACATGACTAGTATATATATACACTCTGAACAGAAGGGATCTGATTCACAGTCTTCTGAAGATCAAGCTGTGTTTGGCCACACAGTCATAGGTGAATAAGAAGTGCAGAAGAGGACTCAGGGTCAGTGTAGGATGTAATGCTGTCAACCTGTTGAGGTCTGCCAGTCTAAAATCCAGTTGATGAGAATGCAACTCAGTTCAAAATCTAGGAACGGTGATCATCTTTTGATGGCACAACATTATTCTCCCATAGCAGTTTTATTAGAAAAATAGAACACTGGAATAACTGTGTCCAGAACAGGCCATTCATCCCAACAAGCTTGTTTATCCAATTCACCTGCATTGTCCAAAATAGCATTCAAAGGTCCCTAACATCCTACTCTCCACCACACTACTTGGTCATTTTTTCCACATGTCTATAGTTCTTTGCAAAGTTTAAAAATTTACCTGAAATCTGCCTTTAACAAAATGGTTGGAAACTTTGTTGTGTTCTTGTTGCAGAATTTAAAGTAATTATTAATTCATTATTTAAAGTAATTATTATCCAGATGCACCAGGATCATATCAAGGACAAGAGAAGTGACGTCCTCTGTGGACCAGGTGTTATGATATGCCAGTTGGAAGTAGTTCAAACTATCTAATATATTCCACTTAATGTTTCCCGGCACCAGTTTCTCAACGCATTTCATCACAAAGCGAGTGCCAAAAACAGTCCACTTTTCCTTCAGCTTAAAGATAATTGTTGTCTTTTTGAACCAGGTGAGGACCACAGATTTTCTCAACATCATTGAAAAATGGCAGTTTAATTTCTCGCTAAACATTTTTTAAATAATCCTGGACTGGTTACTTGCTTTACTGATATTGACTCATTTAAAAATCCTCCTAACATCATCCACAGAAATATAGAAGTATGCATCATGTGATGCTGCATAAGAAATATTTTTTTATCACAATCAAACTGGAAATAGATGATTTTAAGCTCATCCAAGAGAAATAATGGGAATGTGATTATTTACCACAGTCTGAATGTAGCTGAAAAACCCATGTAATGACAATGTAAATGGTGGCTTGACTACAATCGGAATCTGACAATCTGCTTATAGAATTGAGACATTTTTGCAGTGGTTTTAGTAAATAAAAAGCATGCATACTTCTGTCTCACTGTGATTATTGATTGCTCCATTTAAATATATCCTAATGTGCTGTTGCAGAAGCATTGCCTATGAGCCTTGTTTGCCCCAGAAACTAAGCAAAGCAGAAGGTATCCATGAAAATGTCAGAAATGTTTTTTTTCAAAGATTATCTTTCCCTGTGGGATCAGGATTTTTTCTTGAAAAGAAAAAGAATGTCTCCCTCTGGTCCTACAGAGATTATAGAGCATTAAACAAAATTATAATAAAGAATAGAGCATTCCCTTCTGTTCATACCACCTTTAGTGCCTCCTTCAAGTGCCAAGGGAATTTACAGAGTTACTATTTATGACATAAAATCTTTCCACGTCATTGTACTTGTGTATATTTCCAGTCAAAATTTTGACAGAAACCAGAGATTGATGTTGATTTGATGCTCAATCAATGACAAACATTAATACTGTTTTGTGTATTTTACATCTTTCAATTTTTTTTACTTTGACTATTACTTGTCTTACCTCCTGTATTAATATTGGATGGTGCAGGTCACCATTTCAAGTGGACAACTATACGCCTAAAGTTTGGAAGTAGTGATTTCACATTGCAAAAAAAAAATGCAAAACAAACTGAGACAATTAATACATATATTTGCATTTCATCTGCAACCTTTCCCCACTTGCAAAATTTATTCTGATGCAGAGCATTTATCTACAAGTGTTTTTGAGGTGCTCTCCAGCTGTTAAAATCCATTGGCCTGAGTATGTGGCCAGCAGTGAGATCCTACCAAGATCTTGTCTTGGATCAGCTTACAGAGTTGGGGAAAGTAAACATAGATGGTGTTACCTCTAACTCCAAATGAGAGGTGCATAGCGGAACCAGCTGCATGAATTTCCAACCTGGAAGAGCAATAGGCAGATTAGAGTATGTGAAGTCACATGTAAGATGCTGTGGAAAATTGGAGTAGTGTTGGAGGGTAGCTGTGGAAGAAGACACCAGTTTTGGACGCAGGAGTTGTTAAAAGCATTATCCCTTACTTTCACCCCAAAAAACTAAAAAAAAAACATTTGAGTGAGCTTCACCTGTTAAATTGCATGCAAAAAAATAATGTTAGGGGCAATTTCACAAAACTAGTCGTAAGCAGGTTTGGGGAATATTAGTTTTAAATGTAACTAGCTACAATTCACGTTACCTACAAAAAAAAGTAGTCAAATATGTTACATAATTATTATTATAAAATGGAATGCATTACTCACAGTGCATTATGTTTAAGTTACTATTTGTTCTTTTATATGAAAAACTGCACATTTCAGTGGCCACCATTTTTTTTAAATTCCTAAACCCATAAACTTTTTAACCCATTAGCCAACCCATTAAACTGACCAGAAACAAGGCCAAATTTGATCATTGTATTACCTTTTATAAATATTGTTGTGCACCCCACGCTCTGGACCTGAGAGGAACACGCTCCTCAGGTAACTGAGACCTGTCAGGTGCTTGGGAATTCCTGAAGAAGCAAGCTATAAAAAGCCGTTCCCTGAGCAGCAGGAGCAGACCCAGCACTTCAACAGCATTTTGATCACTTCTCCTAGCATCTAAAGCCCATCAGCTTCTTGCCTGTCACTTAGTGCTGCTGCAGTAATTGCTGGCTTCCTGTCGCACTAAACTGGCCAGTGATATCAGCACATGCAGATTTAAATGTATACTTGTATTTTTTGTTCAGTTCTTGTCACTTGATTACACACTATGCACATGCTTAACCTCTTCCGTACTGACTTCTACTCTCTCTTCTGTTTCTTTTTCCGGTTTCTTTGTGGTGGTGGCCTGCGCCACCACCACCTACTCAAAGCTTCATGATGCTTCAACAATGATGGATGGATTAAAAGGCAGAACTCTACGTGACCATCATCATCAAGTCCTTCCGTGAGAACCCTAAATCCAAAGAGGACTGTTTCATTTATGTTAGGTAGAATGCCCAGAGGGGACTGGGCGGTCTAATGGTCTGGAATCCCTACAGATTTTATTTTTTTCTCCAGCTGTCTGTAGTTTTTTTTTTGTTTTTTCTGTCCCCCCTGGCCATTGGACCTTACTCTTATTCGATGTTAATTAATGTTGATTTATTTTGTTTTATAATTGTGTCTTTTATTTTTCTATTCTTTATTATATAAAGCATTTTGAGCTACTGTTTGTATGAAAATGTGCTATATAAATAAATGTTGATGTTGTTGTTGTTCCTCACTAGCCGTCACCCGGGGTGCGTGCGTGCATGAAGTTACTCCGACAGCAGCTGGCCAACTGTACTTCTGTGAAATAATGCACTAAATTTTTTTGTAGTAGCAGGTATAATCTTCCACAGTAATGCAGTCCACTTGTTTAAGAAAACAAGTATTGTGTTACATTACTCATTACTATTAAAAGCAATATGAATACATAACACATGTTACTTTAAACGTGTTACCCCTAACACTGGTCATAAATGATCTTTAGTAAAGCAGTACTGTGAAGATTTCCTCAACGCATTTTTTTTGTTTTATTTTTCAAATACATAATGGTAGGTTTTGCTTTTCGCATTTGTCTGCTTTGAATGAGTGTGTCCCATAATGTACTCCTGTCCTGTGTAATCTAACATGTGCAGACTGCTGCTGGAATTCTCTCGGATGCCTGATGACTCAGTGCTGGAGACAGCAGGTTTAGGGAATTAGTGCTTTAAAATGCACATTTTGTGTCAGTTTATGAGTCAGTTTGATTCAGCATGTTCCATATTAAGCAGCTCTATTAGTATTGTTGGATTATATTCAATAAACATTTTTAGATTTGTTTCCTCAATGCTATTTTGAAGATCATTATGTTTCATAATGAAGGTACTATATATTTAGACAGACAGACAGACACATACACCAATCAACCACATTAAAACCACTGATAGGTGAAGTGACTAACATTGATTATCTCTATGTAATGTCACATATCAAGGGATGAAATATATTAGGCAGCAAAGTTTGAAGGTGATGTGTTGAAAGCAGGAAAAATAGTGTAAGTTTAAGGATCTGAGCAACTTTGACAACTGACAAATTGTAATGGCTAGACGACTGGGTCAGAGGATCTCCAAAATGACAGGTCTTGTTGGATATTCTTGGTATACAGTGGTTAGTACATGCACATATACATATACAAATCTTCTTCTAAGTTAGCAAGTTTGTTACAACAGGGGAAGAGGCGTGTGAATATATTTTAAGAAGGCTGTGCAAGCTAATAGACAGAACAGCGATAGTTCTTATTTTTTATATAAAAGTGAAACTGTTTTACAGAAATATAATTATACATCATCTTTATTAATTATAAACCACAACACATGCACACAGACCATCTTCTTATAATGAAAATATATAAACAATCTACATGAATATGTTTTATAGAAACACTATAATGATAGAATTCTGTGAAAAGCACAAAATCACATGAAAAGAAAGAGTAGAGGATCTGTTTTATATTAGTTCTCCAAAGGACTTGGCTTTTCTCAGTAAAAAAATCTTTGTTACTCAACAAGCTATCTACTGTAATTGTCTGATAAATATTGGTAAGTGAAGAGAGACAACTTAAGAGCAGTTCTGAAATATTACACACAGTCACAGTCCTCAGTGTTATTATGGAAATTTCCCAGTTAAGATATCTCTTTAAAGCCATCACTGGATACAGTAAGTGTAGCATATTGTTGTAACACCACAAATGAAATGCATGGCGAATGCTCGATCAGTCACTACCGTCCATGAATGTAGCTGTGCACTTTACAATGATGTTCCTGTTGTGATTTCCTGTGTAAGATGCTTGATTCTTTCCTTGACAGCAATGCCTCTGCGATTGACTCTGGCTGAGATAGAGTCAAGGGGTTTCATAATGGATGGATGGCATTACTTATTTAAAAAAAAATCTGGCCAGTAAATATTTTTGTAGATCCATTGTAAGATACGGTGTTTTATCTTTGCTCCAACACCAGGTGTGATTGTCTGTTGTTCAAACTTACACATTAGCTTAACAGAGCATCTAAATAGACAACTGTTCACCTCCATACCTCTGTTTTGACTGTACAACCTGGAATCAGAACTAAATCACCTTTAAATAATTTTTAATCCTAATTCATCTTAATTTGGGTATATGTCTTTGAAGGAGAATAGTTTCAAAAAGCATAAAAGGACAGGAAATGTATGAAAGGGGGCAGAAAGAAAGGGATTTGTAATCAAGATACATTATGGACATTTCTTTTCAGTAACAGTTTCTATTTATCTAAAAATTTCAGTCTCACAAAATGAATCCATCAATATGACAGCAAGCGAGAGGCGCAATGATTTTCATTAATGTTGTGTCAGGATGAAGGCAACCGTGGCCCAATAAATGTGGAGGTGAATTCTGTCAGTTGTGGTAATGACACCACATTGATTTACATTTCTAGTTTTCTAAGCTAGCAGTTTAGGCAGCAGATAAGATTTTCCTTCTAAGGATGAATGCATTTAACGAGGTTACTGATCTGCAGTTTTCTATTGATGTTGCTAAACTTCATCCCAGATTGTGAGCAAAAGTGGACCTTCAAACTACACTTGCTCGTCTAGCCATTTACAATGTGCAAAACGTTTCTCATGAACCACAAGAACAAAGCAAAGGAAAATAACCTGAACTTAATTCTGGCTATAATATCTTGTAGTCCTAGGCAAAAAACATCCCTGAACCACTTGTCTTGTTTTCACTTCTCTCAAGTAAGGTTAACCTTCCTCTGCATAAAAAAAATCTTTTTCCAGTCTCTTCTCCCTACATTTCCATTCTTTGTCTGGGATACAGCCTCGGGTTTGCTTTGACAAAACATTGAGAGCTGATCTCGTCGATTGCCTTCATGAATGTATAAGCCTTCTACTTAATTTGTATAATATGTTAATAGTGGAATACAGGATTATTTTGATAAGATACAGTTTTTAATGGAGAAAAAGAGAACAGAATAGAAATATTTGTATTTCTTTCCTTTCCTTTTCCACCTCCACTCTCCTCCAAGTAAGCCTTGTCCCCCTACTCCTGATACTGACTGCTGGATGAGCCAGAACAGCTGCTTTCGACATGAACCCAGGAGTATTTCCAGTGCAACAGGACTGCAACCTGGAAGTGCTTCCAGGACCGGTGGAACCCCTCAGTAATAAGAAATAGCAGCTCCCCCCAGTGGCACCCAAAAGGGCTGCCAGCAAAACTACAACTCCCAGGCAGCCTTGCGGGTGTCCAAATGGGAGCCATACCAGAAGGACACTGCCAACCAGTGTCCTGGGGGAACACAAAGCCTCAGGAGGCAGATGCCTTCTGTCCTTACCTCATAATGGCTTCCCAAATGGGATAATTAAAACTAACCATGCCAGTCGGGATGCCCATCTATCCATGTCCTACCTTTATCATGACTTCCTAGCCAGGTAAGGAACCATCCACCATGGCTGGGATGCCAGTCAACGTATGTCTTCTATGACAACTTGCAGTTACAGGGACTTTGTGCCCCATCCCTCCCCCCATACATTTCCAGCTACATACTCATAACGATAAAAAAACAAACAGAAAAATCAATTTGAATAAAAGTGTGCTTTTTCCAGTGAACTCTCCAGCACACAATATAAAATTGGACACCTTCCCTTTTATCATCACAGATCAGCTTAAATACCTATGGGTAAACATCACAAGTAAATATAAAGCTGTATATTAACATAATTTTGCTATCTGCATGGAAAAACTTAAGCAAGACTTGCATAGAAGTCTACCCTCCATCTCACTTTAGCTGGGAGAATTAACATAATCAAGATGATTATCCTTCCTAAGCTTTTTCTATTTCAAAGCATCCTCATATACATTAACAAATCATTTTTGAAACATTAGATTCAATCATAACCTCATTTATTATGGAATTCAAAACATCCACACATCCAAAGGGCAACCCTACAAAGATCTAAGGTAGAAGGTGGCATGGCTTTACCTATTTTTCAATTTTATTACTGGGCAGCAAATATATAAGCTATGAAAAACTGGACATTGACACAGATAGATGAACACACACAAGCTTGGTCCACAATAGGAATAAAATCCTGCAGCACTTCTTTATATTTCTTGTTGTGCGCCCCAGTAAATACAAGTTATCGCCAATATACTAAGAACCCAATTGTGCTTCATTCACTCAGAATATGGAATCAATGTAGGAAGTACTTCAAGACAGAGAATCTTTTATCTGTGGCACCTCTACAATGATAACCACCTTTTCCAGCCTCTCAAACGTTCACAGTTTTTAATGTTTGGGAAACATACAGGATTAAATCACTTAGAGATTTGAACGTAGATAACATTTTTGCATCCTATGAACAATTACCGACTAAATTTAGCTTCCCATCAAAACAATATTTCCACTATTTTCAAATTAGAAACTTTGCTAAACACAACCTGCCCAATTTTCCAGGGCTGTGGAGTCGGAGTCGAGGAGTCAGAATCGGAGACAATTTTGGGTACCTGGAGTTGGAGTCGGCAAAAATGTACCGACTCTGACTCGTAATAAATTTAAATTGTAATGAAAAAAAAAAATACAGCAAGTTCAAATGTCCCATTTCACAAACAACAGTCATAATTAAGTATTTCTCTGATTTAAGAATAAAGCCCAGTGCATAGCGTTGTTACTATTAGTGTGAAGTTCAGCTGAGCTATTATACAACCTGACATTCACATATTATAACCTGGATTATGGTATATTACAAAAAGTGTTTTAATTTTATTTCAGATATAATGTGTTTAACAAGTTAATATGAGTGTAAACAAGTGTAATGATATAGGTGGAGGTGTCTGCTATGGCCTGATGTGTGTTCAGGGGTTCTTGTCTTTTGTTTAAACTGGCCAATATGGTAGAGAGTCAGCTTCCAAGCCAGTAGTTTTGTGGTTAAATGATGTGTATGTTGCCTTCCTTCAAACAATATGGAAAATACACTAGCATATTAAACACAGAGGAGTCGGAGTCGGGGAGTAGGAGTCAGAGTTGAATGATTTATCTACCAACTCCATAGCCCCACAATTTTTCTCACCTCCCAGCCTACTTCTATTCGGGAAGAAAAATTGATCAATCTTGAGGACTCAGACACATTTCTAATAAAACATTTGAAAGCCCTTTCCTTTCAAAGAGAACAGTGGAAAAATTATCCTTACTCAACATTTCAAAAAGGTGTGGAAGGCAGGCACCCATGCACAGAATTCACTCGACCACCATATGCGCAAAGCATACAATTATTCAACTTAAAATCTTTTATACAGCATCTATCTTGTTTAAAATTGTCCAAAATGTTTAAAGGGGCAAGACCCACCCTGCAAATGTTGTAATCGAACTCCAGCCTCATTGGTTAATATGTTTTAGGCATGTTCCAAATTAACATCATTCTGCACCAAGTACTTTAAATGCCAATCAGACAGACTTTGTGTCACAATCCCTCCTAACCCATTAACAGCTGTATTTGGTGTTCTTCCAGATGGGCTTAAAGTGGAGAAGGATAAACAAACTATAATTGCCTTTACTTCACTATTGGCATGTAGACTTATTTTCCTCAACTGGAAGAATCCTAACTCTCCTTTTTTAAGTCAGTGGATAACTGATATTATCTATACTAATAAATGGCAAAGCCCTCACTGGCTGACTGACTGACTCATCACTAATTCTCCAACTTCCCGTGTAGGTAGAAGGCTGAAATTTGGCAGGCTTATTCCTTACAGCTTACTTACAAAAGTTAGGCAGGTTTCATTTTGACATTCTACGCGTAATGGTCATAACTGGAACCTACTTTCGACCATATATATGGCCATAGCCTGCAGCTTGGTCGCCGTGTGAGGCGGAGTTGCGTCCCGTATCATCACACCTCCCACATAATTGAGTGCCTGCCCATATAAGGTAAATATTCGCGGGTGAAGGAATGTGCTTATGCAAACGAAGATGAGATGGTCTAGTTTTTGGCACAAACTTAGCAAAAGTGCGAGAGAAACTTTTAAGTGCCGGGTCTTATCTAACATTAAATAAAGCCGTGGACATCACAAGATTACACAAGAGAGCGGCTCACGTAAACTGACTGTGAAACAACGCATTACACAATTGAGAAGGCACCAAAACAATATGAAGCGAGTGACGCATACAAGCATATTCATAAGTGCAGCTACTGCGGAAACAAAGCACGGTGTAAACATTAAGTTTAAATTAAGTTTATAGACACGCTGCTGCTGTTGTTTGTCATGCCTATGACAAATACGATATTCGCGAGATACAAGTTTAATGAGAAGACACAAGGTATAAACGAGATTTTGGATCACTTTCTAACGGAGTTAAAATTGCTGTAATGGAGTTAAACTTGTGGGTGAAGGACTGTGCTTATGCAAACGAATAGGAAAGCAAAGTGTATAGCTTAACTTTAAATTAAGTTCATAGACACGCTGCCGCTGGCGTTTGTCATGCCTAAGACGAATACGATATTCGCGAGATAAACGCGAAGTTTAATGAGAGGACGCGGGGTTTAAACGAGACTTTTGATCACTTTGTAACTAAGTTAAAATTGCTGGTGAAGGACTGTGCTTATGCAAATGAAGATGAGATGGTCAGGGATAGAATAGTGTTTGGCACAAACTCAGCAAAAGTGCGACAGAAACTTTTAAGTGCCGGGTCGGAGCTAACATTTAATAATTGCTGGTGAGGGACAGTGCTGGGTGGCACGGTGGTGCAGTGGTAGCGCTGCTGCCTCGCAGTTAGGAGACCCAGGTTCGCTTCCCGGGTCCTCCCTGCGTGGAGTTTGCATGTTCTCCCCGTGTCTGCGTGGGTTTCCTCCGGGTGCTCGGTTTCCTCCCACAATCCAAAGACATGCAGGTTAGGTGGATTGGCAATTCTAAATTGGCCCTAGTGTGTGCTTGGTGTGTGGGTGTGTTTGTGTGTGTCCTGTGGTGGGTTGGCACCCTGCCCAGGATTGGTTCCTGCCTTGTGCCCTGTGTTGGCTGGGATTGGCTCCAGCAGACCCCCGTGACCCTGTATTTGGATTCAGCGGGTTAGAAAATGGATGGATGGGACAGTGCTTATGCAAACGAATAGAAAGCAAATGTTATGTTATTTTTAAAATGTTTCGTTTTCTTTTTCATAACTTCTTTAACACACTTCTTCTCCTCTGCGAAGCGCGGGTATTTTGCTAGTATACTATACATTGAAAAAATCTAATTCTCACTTGGGCACCTCAGTTAACAAGTAACACTTTTTAAATGTATTTTATTTTTCTGATAAACAAAGATATCCACCACTTACTGATGTTGTTTGAAAAAGTACTTGCACCCCCCTTAACTTTTCATATTGCTCTAGAGAAATTTATAGCATTCTGCTTTAAAACAGAAGAATTCAAAAATGTATTATTTGATGGACTGAATGGTCTCCTCTTTTGTCAATTTTCTTTTCTTCATTCTGGTGGCCCTATTCTAACGGTAGATTTTGACTCAAGGCCTGAAACATTTCTCATCAAAAACTTGTGGTAACAGTGGAAATCAGCAAGGATACAATACTTTTTCACCACAATGCAGTTATTAATTGTTTACACGTGTGACACAGCTGTAAAGTGACAGTGCTCTGGCAATGCAGCTCCAGGGAACCGGGTTGAATTTCTTTAATGTGTAGTTTGCATGTTTTCTCCTGTCTGCAAGTTCTTTCAAGGTTAAGTTAACTGGAAATGCTAAATTAGCTAAATGAATAAAAGTTAGTGTTGTATAATTCCCACCCATACTATCATTGAACAATGCAGCAGCGAAGGTGATGTACTACAAAAATACAATCATTTTGAAATCAGAAATATTCCCATTCTCAACCAAAATGGGGAGGAAAAAAGAAAAAAATAATAATAAATATTGGCTTTTCAGTGGTGCACTCATCGTTGATTACCCTCTTTTGTGTCTATATACTGTGGAAATAACGGGGCCTACACTGCTCCCCGAACCTGGATACAGACAGGCACAGAGACATAAGTGTAAAACCACCACACAGTTTATTCCTTTTCAGCACACAGTGCACAAATTGCCAACAAATAATGTTCAGTCCCTTCTCTCTGTTTCTCTTCTCTGCCACCTCCACTCCACTCCACGCAAGCTTTGTCCTCTACCTCCTGACTCTGGCTTCCCAAATGGAGTGAGGGAGCCTCCTTTATAGTGCAACGGGAAGTGCTCCAGGTGCTGTTTAATCTTCTTCCGGCCGCACTCCTAGGTGTGGCGGAAGTGCTGCATGGACACCTGGAAATGCTCCAGGTGCACCCGGGTCCTCTTCTGACAGCACTTCCAGGTGTGGTGGAAGTGCTGAACTCCAGGGCTCTGGTACTGCCAAGGCCTGTGGCCCCGATGGAATCCAAGGGGGTTGCCTTCTCATGTTCCGGGGAAGGTATTGCTGTGGACATGTCCTTTCCCCCGGTCCTTCCATCAGAAGATCATTCCAGCTGGGCAAGGGCATCAGCTGTCCACCACAATATGTAGAGCAAATATAATACATATGTAACAGTTTCAAATCCTCTAAATCTAATTCAGGGTTCCAGCAGCACTGGGTGCAAGGTGAGAAACAACCCTGGATGCAGTGCTAGTCCACCATAAGGCCTATGGCAAGCCAAATTATTGTTTAGGGATATCTCTTAATCATTTGAAGATATCTGTAAATGATTTAAGGATATCTGAAAACGATTGAAAGATATCTTGACACGCATCACGAATTAAGATATCTTTAATGCACTTCAAAATATCTTTAAATGATTTACAAATATCTTTAAATGATTTGCAGATATCTGGATTCAAGATATCTTTAAATGTTTTAAAGATATCTCTAAATGATAATTTGGTTTGATGTATAAGGCCTGCTCATTCACACATATAGCTACACTCTAACTATGCAAGTATGAATCGACCAGTTAACCCTAACTGCAAATCTTTGGGGATGTGGCAGACATATAGGAGTACCCAGAGGAAAATCCTTCCAGACAGCATCCAAGTAGAGTATTCAAACCCACAATCTATGAATCAGTAGCACTACTGACTGTGTCACTGTACTACAAAGTGGGCATATACATATTGTAGCAGGCGGCTGGCGTCCATGCCCAGCCGGGACGCCCCTGCACACTATATTCAGGGGGAGCTGCCCTGGACAGTGCAATACTTCCCCCTGGACACTAGATGGCCACCCCCCTGGGCTGGAGTAGTGCCTCGGTTTCCCACAGGACTCCCTGGGAATTGGAGTTGGAGGCAGCCTTGTTGGGTCCCGCAGGTACCGCCAGGGGGTGCTGTGTTTGGGACTCCTGACCCCGTGTGGGCAACAGATTCATCACACCTGGAAGTGCCGCCAGAACTCGGTGATCAAACACCTGGAGCACTTCCGGGTGACCTATAAAAGGAGCCAGTGACCACCACTCATCGGTCATGGTGATTTAATTTAACAATATTTGTCCATTGCACTGAAAACTGATATTTTGTCCTGCACTGTAACTGGCTCCTAGCAGGCTATGTAAGGTCACCTGCCATTGCTCATGTAGACTTACCATAGATGTCTACTGGCATCTCATTTATTACTTTTTAAGAGGGAAACTTGTTGAGCACAGCCATCTCAAACACTAGTTAGCTTGGTTAAAATATCACAGGAGTTTTAATGGCAGCAGCATGCAAAGACACAGCTACTGCTACAGTGTGACTTTGTGTAAAGATTTTTAACACTGTGCTGAATATTTCACATAATCTGTGATATTCAACCTGCGTAGCGTAATTATTCCTCAAGTACAATATAATTAATAGAGTTCTGTTTTGCAGTGTTTCCTACAAAGTACACTGGCACAGACAGTCAACTGTCTAAATATAACACATAAGCTCAAATGAAAACTCTGTTTAGATGTATTGTACATGAAACTATTTTGCAGAATCAGCATATCTTCATGGATTGCCCAAGGGCCAACTATTTTCCTTCTCCTCCCCTCATTTCTTTTTATGTAATGCCCTTCAGTTTATTACTGGGATTTATTCTGCCCACATTTTGTTGGCTTTTGAACTGACCACCCATGTTTGCAATTTAATTTTGATCAAGCACATCCTTCTTTAGTATAAGATCTAGCAACCATTGCAGTTCTGTGAAGCACACCTCCTCCCTGCACACACAATATGGCCATCATTAAGGAAGTGTGCTGAGCACTGATTTTGACACAAGGCTGTAAATTTTATAACCTTGGGTGGTCACCAGCCGATATCTTTACACAAAGAACGATAGACACTTGGAATAAGCTACCAAGTAGTGTGGTAGACAGTACGATGTTAGTAAGAGATTAGTTTACATAACACTAGTCATATAAAACACACAACAAAGTACTTTACATAGGCATTTTAACATATTCTCACCTGTTTATATTCATTCAGTTGTTGCCACTTTGTTTGCTAAGTTTTAAATACTTGCTTTCATTCTGCCTTTGCTGTTCCATTGTATGCCTGGTACTTACAGCTAAATGCTATGACTGAAAATCGATGAAAAAGTTGTGTAGTGAGCTGCTGTTTCAGAGAAACGGTGTGCCTTTCAATACTTAATGCTACCTTTTAAAAAAACAGTAACAGAAGACTCTTATCTCAGGAGAAGGGCCTAGCTACTGTACAGTGTTGGCCCATTGATGTCACTTTTGACGTGTCTATTGATATATTTCGATAGCTATAATATCACTAGCGGCATATCTATTGTTATTGTTATCTGAATTAGAATTAATTTCAGTCAATGTATTCACCAAAGAAGAATAATCAACAAAATAGAGTAGAATAACGCTGAAATGAGTTTCCTCCGCAGGGTGTCTGGGCTTTCCCTTAAAGACAGGGTGAGAAGCTCAGTCATCCGGGAGGGGCTCAGAGTAGAGCCGCTGCTCCTCCACATCAAGAGGAGTCAGATGAGGTGGCTCGGGTATCTGATCAGGATGCCTCCTGGACGCCTCCCTGGTGAGGTGTTCCGGGCACGTCCAACCGGGAGGAGGCCCCGGGGAAGACCCAGGACACGCTGGAGGGACTATGTCTCCCGGCTGGCCTGGGAACGCCTTGGGATTCTCCCGGAAGAGCTGGAAGAAGTGGCCGGGAGAGGGAAGTCTGGGCCTCTCTGCTTAAGCTGCTGCCCCCGCGACCCGACCTCGGATAAGCGGAAGAGGATGGATGGATGGATGGATGGAGTAGGATAACCCTTCTTGAAGCCAAATCCTAAGTAACTGCATCTTTACAGTAAGCACAATGTAATGATGTTTTATGAAAAAATCACAAGGCATACACCTTGCAATGGGTGTATCAAGAATGATGCCATTGACTGAACATGTCATAAGTGATGTGTGTAGGCATAACAGGAATGAAATAAAAGGTTGTAGGTGTAATTAGGATGATGTAGGTACAGCAGAGCACAATTCAGTCTATTGCATGGCATACTCAACAATCTCAGCTGTGCTTCCATCTGCTGCTTCACTACCTAATTAGCAAGTAGGCCAGATGATGAGGCTTGTTTTATCATGGAAGGGCTTTGGGGTGACTCAGTCCTGAAACATATTCCTTCATACCAACACCTAGATTCTTTGTTATGGAGAATGGCATTTATGTCCTACATTCTAATTCTTATTCTTATTCTCTTATCCTTGCACTCACACAGCCCACAGGCACAATACACTGGCCTCTGAGACTATGGACTGATTCCAGTGCTTCACTTATCCTATTAGAGGACATCTTTTCTTTTCTCGATACCCCAAACAGCAAGAGAGAGCAACAAGACAAGCAAGGGAGGCAGACACTAAACTTTTATTCAGTAATTATAGTTTTATAGTCTTAGTCAACATATGGTTTTTACATTAAGAAAATCTATAATCAATCTTAGTACTCTAAAGCACACTGTAATATAATCGCATTCCTTTACAGACCTCAACCTGTTTCCTGCTTCAGGGTGCCATATTTAAACATGTGAATGAAGATTATGACTTAGGTCAATCGGTGGCAAGAACAAAGAGGGAGTCAACTGTTTTCACTTATGGTTTCAGACACAGCAGTATAACTTTATATACTTTCTTTACATGTAAACCTTTAAATCGGTTTCAGTTGCACTTTTTATACACCATATCTTCATATTGCAAGCATTCCTTAGGTATCACAAGAAACCAGGGAATCTTCACTCTTGCAAACAGTTACGTTTAAAACTTTATTATCTTCTGTGTTTATGAAATAATATTTATATGTCAACCACGTATTAGATAAGCCCCACAAATAGTAACACTGAAATTACTTTTTCATGTGGTACAATTGTGTGCTGTACTTTAGTACATCTACTACTACTACTATGACAACATAGAAACATATTTACCTCATAGAGCAATGATTAAGCCATTGCATCTAAATGGATTTAAATTTGTGTGTCATGCATTCTGTTTGAGAGAGAAAAACTTTCATGAAAAGAAAAAGTAAGTCGTATCATTGCAAACTCTGCAACGTGTCTTGAGATAAGTTGATAACAACTTTATCATGTCCAAATTCTCTTAAATACACCCTAAAAATTTCAAATTTTCAATTCACTTGAGTCAAATTTTAAGACAGTGGAGCATATCTTTGTTAATTTAAAGACAAATAAGCATAGTGATTATAGAATTTCACATTCATAAGGTCAAAAAGAACTTATTATACATACAGTGGGATTCTCCTCTCATTTTTTTCTATGCAAGATAGGCAAGGCAATATTGTGAATGTGGGAGTGATCCACTGAGAAAAAATAAGTTTATTGAAATCTTCCCTCAGACACAAAATGTCCATATTGTTTGCTTTGTGCCATAAGTTCTTTAATTTTAATTCAATGTTTTTGATTTCCACACATAACCTCCCAACTTGGCAATACTGCAAACCCAAAGATGGAATTTGAGAAGGCCACAAGTCAGCAAAGGATTCAGCCCTCAACTGTGCGGACCTGCTCCTGCTCTTTCGTTTTAGTACATATGAATTCTGGCAATGGATGCTCATTGTGAATTATTAAAATAGCAGTTACTCAATAATGACCTTCATAATCAAAGGTGAAGTAGGCATTGTAATTGTTCTTGTTTGTACACCTTGTTCTTATATCAGAACTCACTGCTTGCTTACCTATAACTCAGCCAAAGTTACAAAAGAACACAGAAGCAATGCCTAATTATACTGCAGCTACGCAGGTAATTAATGAGTCAGTATTGTAAAAGTACTTAGTAATTTAAACACTTAATATAAAGTGTTTATAAAATTGTACATTATATGGATTATTTAACCTTCCACAGGGGACCAGATAACAGTGACAAGGAGAATGTACCAAGAACCATGCCTGGAGACGAGACCAGTCCACTACAGTACATATAATATTTTCTTGAAGCTTAAATCCCACACTTTTATTCAGGATATTTGAACCCAGTGACATTGTGGATTTATTTAAAATTAATATAATTTATTCTTCTTAGGAGCAAAAAACATAATGAACACTTTCATATGTAATTTGTCAACTGAAATTGATCTATTGTTTCTTTATAGGTAGCCACAGAAAAGAAATCAAATCCTTGTTCCAGTGACTTGCTTGTTTCACAACAGAGAAGATACAAGCTATACATTTTGAACCATGTTGTTACAATACTGGCTTGGAGCGGTTCTGTATTTACTGGACGACATTGCTCCCTATCAGAATTACACAGTGCTACCCCAACTCAGAATAACTGCTAACTCCATAATACACAACAACCATTCATTGGCTAGCACTAGCTTCATGTTGCCAGACTTAATTATGTAATTTGACTATCCTTTTTTCAGTTGAGTCTTCAGTTCAATATACCTGCACAATGCAGTGAAAATTAATATAAATATCATAATTATCATTAGTACTAGGGTGTTGTACGGTGTTAGCCATGATTACATTTTGCCTGAAGAAGGGGCCTGAGTTGCCTTGAAAGCCTGTATATTGTAGTCTTTTCAGTTAGCCAATAAAAGGTGTCATTTTGCTTGGCTTTTCTCTATAATTATCATTAAAAATTAAATATCAAAAATTGTTTTACTTACCAGTATATAATTTGTTAAATGAACACAGCTATCAAACACCAACAGCAGAATTTAGTGTCCCTTTATTATATAATGTCCTGAGGCAGCAAAGCACATCTGCACACCATCACAGCACCAGAACCATGTTTGACTGCCAGTATGATGCCCTTTCTGTGAAATATAACAAAACACATACAGTATTTTCAAAAAAAGGTCCATTTTAGTGTTATTGCCCATAAAGAATTCTTCCAAAAGGCTTACAAACTATCCAGGTAAATGTGAAATGAACATGTATGTGTTTCTTGCTTAGCAATAATTTTTGCCTTGCTACTCTTCAATGAGCCCCATTTCTGACCAGTGTCTTTGCATTTTAAGTTTAAAAATGTATACATTACAGTAAGAGTCATAATTAATCAATTGAGCATTTTATGTTAAAAAAGCCACAATACATAAAACACAGACCAACGAAAAATATTATCCATGTAACATTTCAGAGAGTTAACATACATTAAATCATAACACTCCACTCTGACTTTTGATGAGGCAAGAGAAGTCTGCAATTCATTCAATGTTGTTTATGATCTTTGAGATTTCCTGGATGATTATATGATACATTCTATTCACTATTGTTTGCAATTGCAGGGGAGATTTGCTACTTTTCTATGAATTTTCCATTTCCAGGTTGTAGCCCTCACTGTGGTTCAGTGAAGTCCCTTTGGCACTTTTCAGTCTGATCACTTCAGTAATTTTTTTTGTTGATGGCATTTTGTGCTTTTTCAATTTTTGTGCTGACAACTTGACTCTGATGGCAAGGGTCAAAATAAGTGAGGTTAATACTAAGCATGACTGTGTCCAGTCAGCTCATTCTAGCTATCTCATTAATTGAGCAGATTTAATAAGGGAGCAGTTACTTTTTCACACAGCACTAGTTGGTATCGGTTAACTTTATTAAGTGAAAATATTTAGAAAACGTGATATTTGTTTGACTGCAGACCAGGAAACATTCATTGTCAAACATTTGCTGTAATATGGGAAACCAGGAAGAGGCCAGTACTTGTTTCTTTGCATCGTATACATTGCAAACTTGCTCATTTCACCAAAGTAAGGAGTCTCACTAAATTGAGAGAGGTTACATTTTGAAAATTAAGAGTAAAACAAATCAATTTATTGTTTTCACAGAAACATGTCCCCAGAAACAGGAGCTGAAATCTCTCTGATTTTGAAATGTGCTTAATATGAAGAGCAGACAGTATCCTTTAGGAATACTTGAAACAGGGTCGGTTATATAGAAAAGACATCTTAATTAAAAAATATTTTTTATGAAATCTGTGATCTAAAAATAACTTAGATCTATAAAATTGCTTTTCAAAAGCGACACTATTTATTAATCTCAAAGTGTTCTGATATTATCAAAATATTGTGGATCAACAAAGCCTAAGGGAAGACATAAAATACATGTGTGATTACTGACTCAGACAGCAGCATCTGTACATGGAGAACTGCCAAATGGTCCCAATATGTCTTTGATCAAATAACATGTCAATGGAATGATCTTGGAACGTCTGTCACTTTACAGGTGCATCATTCCTTTAATAACTGTGAGGGCAGCGTGGCTACTCTCCTCAACTCCCTTTGTGCTTATTCCTTTCTCCTTCTTCTGCCATTCTTTCACACTGCCAGAAAGCCTCTGTTCTCCACCTCCTAACTTTCAGCTCAATAATCACTAGCAATAAGTAACCATTTACAGCACAGCCATAGTGTCACCCCTCCTAGTACTTCCAGGTCACCACTAATCAAATGCACTCGTGGCTCTTGATTGTTCTGCATCAGTTTCCCTGATTTATATGTAAATACCAACACTTTCAATCCAAACACCTTATCTCCTGGGAGAAATAGTCTGGGCTTCTACAAGATTCTTAGTGTCTGGCATACTGTGTAGTTGCACTACTAAATTCACAGGTCAAGGCCATTGTTCAAATGAAAAAAAAGACAAACCACGCCCGTAGCTGCATACAACCTTGAATTTACTTATTTCTTCTCCTAACAATTTAGGTTATCTTAGCCTGGAAAACCACACTCAGCAGTCCGGTTACAACTGGTTAAACACTGACACATACGTGTGACTAGGAGTGAGCCGAGTGGACCAAGTGGAGGTAATTACCCACCAGGCTGGAGGGGCCGGGTTCCACTAAACATACCGCTGTTATCTTTACAGGCCAAAAATGGGAAAACCTGCCTGATGCAACGACACTTAAACTGACAGAAGTCACTTCTGGTTCTGGCCATCACTTCTGCCTTTCAGCTTATAAAGCCGCCATCTTTCCTCCACTAGGCAGTTCAGTGGAGAACTCAAAATAATGCATATGAGTGCTGTGTCAAAACCCTTTTGCAACCAGGGACAATATATGGGTGGCTGCCCCAAACCTTCTTACGTGTGTCAAGGCTATTCATTTTACAGTGGCGTAGTCGGCAGTATGATGGTCTCCTTATGGAACCGGAAGCCAGACCAGAAAAAAGCCTTGACACACCCTCAACTTCACCAAGCCAAGAAGCATCAGGTAGTAGGAGAGTACCGTTCCCACATCGCTGAGCGAGGGCTGGTCGGTGTGTATAGAGGGAAGCTGGAGTGGGTTCCGACCCAGAAACCTGTGAAGGGATAATGGGCTAGTGGACAAGGGACCTACAGAAGAGAGCCAGGTTCAGAAGGGAACACACTGGGGACTAGTTGTGGGCTGCAGAGTAAGGGGACCGCTCAACAATGTCCCACAAAAATAAAAACCTTTGATAAAGGTGGGAGTGTCTCAAGCTGGCAGACAAAACAGTTATTGGACTGAGAATTCCACCCAAATGAGTCCACCAAAGAGTAGGTGTACAAGCTTTGGGTGAAAGTCGGGAATTGGCTTAGGCCAAATGAGAGGAATGTCCGACAGGTAGTAGAGCAGGTATCCTATGCCTTGCTCATAAACGTGCTCCCCTATGGAGATTGCCCAGCTAGCCTGGGGACAGACGTGCGAAAATCTCTTTAATCAAGATCATAGATCATCTGAGAGCAGAAACCTGCTTGGGAGATCCGGAACAGAACCTATGTGAACCCTGACGAATCTGCAACCCTGCCTCAAAGTCCCAGTCTCACGTCATGGAACTAGCTCTGGAGAAACCTGGTGCACAGCGGTGGGCTCTGCAAGAAAGCGTGGGGGTCTGCAGAGAGGTGCGGAGGAGGGGGGCAGTGTGCTTTTACTAACCCTCTGGCCTTTTCACATACGGGAGAAGCGATAGTTAATGGGCACAAGGTTACTTCTTTATTTGACTCTGACAGTAACATTCCCATTGTTGCTCGCCATTTAGTGTTTTCCACGACAATGGTTTAAAATTAAGACCCATCTAACCTGCGTTCACGGGAATGTCTGATTGTACAAGTCCGCCACCTGCTACATCTGCCAAAACAGAGTTTTAAGAAAAATGGTGGTGGTGGTCCTTGAGAATCATCCCTTCCCCATGATGCTAGGTAGAGACAAAACCTGCGGTATAACACTGGCTGATCCACCAAACACACTAGGTTTTGTCATGGACGCTAACACCGCATCCTCAGCTACATCCACACCGTGTTCACAGCCAGAGGAGGGTCAGATTTCGGCCACTGACAATGATGTGGAAACGGCCAGGCCGTCGCAACGTGACACGTCATCTTCAAGCGCTGCACCAGCTCGGGTTGAAACCACGCCCCTTGAGATTGGAACTGATCCTCTCATCTGTCTGCAGTTTCAATTTAGGCACACCCTAGCTTCATTTAAAAGGGAGCAGTGGAACGATGACTCACTTAAATTTGCAAAAAAATGCAGTGGTCTTAATAGATGGCCAAAGCACAGTAAATCCCATGCCTCAAGGTACCCACTTTGTGTTAAAGAATGACATTTTATATTGGATGGCTGACAATGTTCCCTCTAAGCTGAGCGCATGAGCGATCGCTCACACGAATTCAGAGCGTCGCTCATACTTCCCACACGATCACTCACTCCGACCGTCGGAGTCCAAAGCCGAAGGTCTTATTCTTTTAGGCCGCCACCTAAGAAACGTACTTGCGTTATAAAAATTGTTTGAAACTTGTTTCTGTTTGTCTCAGCGAGTCAGCGTATGTGATTAACTTTGGTAAAAATTGTTTGAAACTTGTTTCTGTTTGTTTGGCTCTGCGTATGTGATTATCTTTGTTTGAACATAGGTTCGAAGTTCAAAAGTTTTATTTATTTCCGACTTCCGACTCATGTTTAAAGCCTTTCTTTACGCACATATTTTGATTTACATAGAATTAGGCGCATCAGTTTATATTAGGAGTTTAAAATCAAAAGCCATGTCTAAGCGTCAGGCAGACAATTGTTCAGGAAATGCGAGTAAAAAGCGATGTTTGGAATTCAAGAAAGAATGGTTGACAGGATGTTCAGTAGACGCAGACTTGCCACATGGCTCTGGACAACACGTGCAGCTGGGTGAAATTTTCGAGTACTCTGAAGCACGTGGTGTTATATGCAAAATTTGCGTGAAAGCTGGAGCCAACAGTGAATGGACAGCAGGAAAAACATGGACCAACTGGAAAGTTGATCATCTAAAAAAACATTTAGTTCAAAAATCTCATGTGGATTGTGTCACAAAACTTAAAAATCAAAGCAGAGGGATTTTAAAAAGCATGCTAACTGAATCAAAAGAAGATTGTGAAACCAGGAAAGAGACCCTCAGCGAAAACAAGCAACCCCGGATGAGGTAAAGATTTTAATAGATAACGTTTTGCTTGCTATTAGAATAAATTCATCAATGCTGTCAGTTCAGGATATTCATGATCACGTCGGAAAATACATCAAAATCCCAGAGAGTTGGCGAAGTAAGAACTATGCCTTTGAGTTTAGTGAGTGTATAAACTCAGCTATCAAAACTGAAATGTATACCGAAATAAGGAAAGCAGCTTATCATACCTTGATAGTTGATGAGTTAACTGACATTTCCGTTTCAAAGATGTTAATTTTATACACAAAGTGCAGGAGTGAAAATGAATCCGTCTATAAAACTGTTTGCGGGAATCCTGAAGTTAATAGCATGCGATAGTTCATCTTTCAAGCTATTCAGAACTTTTATTTTACTTCTGACGGAGCCTCGGTCATGCTGGGTAAAAGAAAAGGTGGAGCTGCACTATTGCGACAGTCAATTCCACATTTATCAGAGCAACATTGTATAGCCCATCGTGAGGATTTGGGTATAGATGATGCATGGAAGAATATACCCTTGATGAGAGAGATAGAAACTTTACTAAGGACTGTTTACACAATATTCTGCAGATCATCTGTTAAGAAGGCAAAGTTTGACCAACTAGCTAAAGCTTCTGATGCAGATGTGATTGCATTTAGACCACTGAATGAGGTTAGGTGGCTATCCAGACATTTCGCAGTAAATGCTTTGGTAAAGAATTATGAGGTTTTGCTGCAATATTGCCATGAAAAAGTGGAGGAAGACAATGATCCTGTTCATATTGCTAGGAGAAGTTACGTAATCCAGAACACAATGTAGCAATTGAAATACTTAATGATGTTCTAGCAGAATTAACTAAAATTCTACAAACAAGTGTGTTTTCAACTGTTGAAGCCTTTCAGTTTATAAAAGCAAAAATTAAGAAATTGCGATCACAGTATCTGGGAGAGAATAAGCATTTCCTTGAAGAAATAAGCATTCTAATTTCTTCATTTCCAAGTCCCAGTGAACACAACATCAATAATAAAATTTATTCAGCAGATGTGTGACCATATGGACAGCCGATTTCCAGATGATGAATTAAAAGATTGGTCAATATATGAAAAAGACTCTTTCTGTGCCACTGCAAATCAAGAGGAGTATTCATTTGGACATGAGCAGATGAAAAGCCTTGCAGCCAGATACTGTCTTCCCCTACAGAAAGATGAAGATATTCTTAAAAGTGATCTTTGTAAACAGTATTCAGAATTCAAAATTCTTATTAATGAGAAGTTAAAATGTGGAGCATTAAGGACATTTTCAGATATTCTTACATTCACTCAACAACAGGATCACTTAAATGAACTCTTCTTAATCATGGATATTTGCGGCACATTCCAGGCCTCAAGTACAGACTGTGAAAGACGGTTTAGCCTGATGAACAGTATAAAGACTAAAGCCAGAAACCGTTTAGAAGTTGAACATTTGGAACATTTAATGAGAATTAAACTCTTCTTGAATTCTGGAAAGGCTGTAGACGTAGATAAAATTTATAACATCTGGAAAGCAGAAAAAAAGCAGAAGAGAGACTATTTGAATTTGACTGAGGAACTAATTTAGTAAGTTTAACTTAGTACATTTACTTAATATAAATATTTTGCTTATGTAAACCTGCTTCTTCAATTTTTAAGTATTTTTCAAATGTCAATACAACTTGTCATTGTTCTGAAATAAACCCCAGAATTGCTACGCGAAAATTGGTGCTCATAAATTTTTGGCTTAAACAAAATGTTGCTCATAAACAAAACAATGTTTTTTGCTCACTATATGCTACTCCTTAGAGGGAAAATTGGTGGCTGACCACGGGGGAGAGATAAGGTCCCTGCTGTTAGTTCCACGGACTTACTGGTGACAAGTCTGTGAACTGACTCATACCCATCTCCTGGGAGCCCATCTGGGCCCTGAAAAAACTTTAGAGCGGATCAAGCTCCGATTTTTTTTGGCCTGGGATTAATGAGAAGGTCCTCCGCTATTGCACGTCCTGCCCAGAATGTCAATTGCGGCAGATTCCTAGGAGGGAACACACTCCTTTAATCCCTTTAACCTTAATAGATGTCCCCTTTGAACGAATCGGGGTTGACCTGGTGGGACCCCTAGAACCCTCGGGCAGAGGTCATAAATACGTAATGGTACTGGTAGATTTCGCCACCCAATATCCTGAAGCTATTCTCTTGCGCTCAGCTACATCTAAGGCTATCGCACGGGAACTGGTAGGGGTCTTTACACAATTCGGCATTCCTAAAGAAATCCTGATAAATCAAGGGATGCCTTTTACCTCAGAGACATTCAGGGAAACAGCTAAGTTAATGAAGATAAAACATTTAAGGACTTCGGTGGATCATCCTCAAACCGATGGTCTGGTTGAGAGGTTTAATCAAACTCTCAAACAGATGCTACACAAGGTAGTCAATGAGGACAGAAGGAACTGGGATCAGCTCCTCCCCCTCATCCTTTTTGCATACCAGGAAGTCCCAGAAGCCTCCATGGGGTTCTCACCCTTTGAATTATTGTATGGATGACAACCCTGATTGTTATTGGATATATTAAAAGAAGGCTGGGAGGAGGAGCCCCTTCCTTCTGTAAATATACTTGAATATATCGCACAATTACACGATAGATTGACTAAGATTAGGCACCTCTTAAAATCTCACATGGAAAAGCTGCAAGCAGCCCAGGCTCGTTGTTACAACCATGGTACGTCCCTTCGGGAGTTCCGCCTGGGGGATTGAGTCATGGTATTGATTCCTACTTCACATTCCAAATTACTGGCACATTGGCAAAGCCCATATGAAGTTAAGGAGAGGAAGGGTTTGGTCGATATTTGGTTATCCAACCTAATCGTCGACCTAAAGAGTGGATTTATCATGTCAATTTGCTGAAACCATGGAAGGAAAGGGATGCCGATCTTTTCTCTGGACAGCCCTGCTCCCTCTTTGCTCATAAACTGAACCTTAACTTCGGTGATAATTTGACTCACCTACAGCGACAGCAGCTCAAAGCAGCTATCCTGTCTGTTCTAGAGGTAGTGAACGAAAAGCCTGGATGAGCCTCCCTGATTGCGCATGACATCGTGACAAAACCCAGGGTTATAGCAAGAGAACGACCATATCAGATTCCTGAAGCAAAAATGGGAGAAGTGGAGTTGGAGATCAAACGAATGCTGGATCTAGGTATGATAGAGGAGAGTTATAGTCCCTGGTCCTGTCCCATCGCGTTGGTCAAAAAGCCTGTTGGAAGATGGAGGTTTTGCAATGACTTCTGTCAGCTTAACCAAGTCTCCCAATTTGATGCCTATCCAAGAGTGGACGACCTCCTCGAGCGGCTAGAAAATGGCAAATTATTGACTACAACAACAACAACATTTATTTATATAGCACATTTTCATACAAACAGTAGCTCAAAGTGCTTTACATATTAAAGAATAGAAAAATGAAAGACACAATTATAAAACAAAATAAATCAACATTAACATCGAATAAGAGTAAGGTTCAATGGCCAGGGGGGACAGAAAAACAAAAACTCCAGACGGCTGGAGAAAAAATAAAATCTGTAGGGATTCCAGACCATGATACCGCCCAGTCCCCTCTGGGCATTCTACCTAACATAAATGAAACAGTCCTCTTTGGATTTAGGATTCTCACGGAAGGGCTTGATGATGATGATGGTCACGTAGACTTCTTCCTTTTAATCCGTCCATCATTGTTGGAGCATCATGAAGCTTTGAGTAGGTGGTGGTGGCGCAGGCCACCACCACAAAGAAACCGGAAAAAGAAACAGAAAAGAGAGTAGGGGTCAGTACAGATTTTAGAGCCACCATGAATAGTTGTTATGATGAATTGAACATACAGAGTATCAGGATTAAGTTAAATTACGATTAAAATGAAGTTATAAAAAGGCCATGTTAAAGTACCAAGGGTAAAGTACTACCCTTGATATGATAAAGGGATACAGGCAGGTTCCTTTAACAGACTCCGCAAAGGAAAAGACAGCGTTCCCCCCCTTAGTGGACATTGGCAGTATCGCTTACTCCCATTTGGATTATATGGGGCTCCTGCTACCTTCCAAAGTCTGGTGGACAAAGTGCTCCAACTCCATAATTTGTATAGTGCTGCCTACTTGGATGATGTTGTTTTCTATTCCAGCACCTAGGAGGAACACCTACAACAGGTTTAGGCTGTATTACAGATGCTAGCAGTTGCCGGTCTTCGTATTAATCCAAAGAAATGTTATTTTGGATTGGTGGAAGCCAAATATTTAGGTTACCTAGTGGGAAGGGGTATAGTCAAACCACAATGTTCCAAAATAGATGCCATAATAAATTGGCCCTGTCCGATTACCAAGAGGCAGGTACAGGCATTTCTCGGCTTAGAGGGCTACTATTGTTGGTTTGTACCCTGGTTTTCTGAGAGAGCCACGCCCTTGACAAATCTTACAAGGAAAGAGGAATCCTAATCACATAGTATGGGATGATGTTACAGCATTTTGTGACCTTAAGCAGGCCCTTATGTCAGCTCCTATTTTGAAAGCACCTGATTTTTCTTTGCCTTTCATTCTCCAGGCAGACGCTTCAGACACAGGTCTTGGTGCCGTGCTGAGCCAGAGCATTGATGGAGTAGAACACCCCATAATGTACCTGAGCCGGAAACTGTTGGACTGGGAGACGAGGTATGCGGCAGTGGAATGGGAAGCTTTGGCAATTAAATGGGCGATTACTCAGTTGAGGTACTACCTCCTGGGACGTGAGTTCACCCTGGAGATCGACCAAGCACCGTTACAGTGGATGGTGTTACACAGGGATTCGAATCCACAAGTCATGAGGTGGTTTTTAGGCCTACAGCCTTAAAAGTTTTCGGTTATTTATCGTAGTGGTGCACTTTAGGCCAATGCGGATGCCCTTTCCCAAAGCAATGACCTCACAACCAGGTACACCCGACCTGATGGGTCTGGGCTGAGGTGGGGGGCCATGTCACACACGTGCAACTAGGAGTGAGGTAATTACCCACTAGGCCAGTGGGTGGCGGGGTGTACTAAACTTACCTCTGTTATCTTTACAGGCCAAAAATGGGAAAACCTGCCTGATGCAACAACACTTCCTGTTCCGGCCCCTAGACTGAAGTCACTTCTGGTTCCGGCCAGATGGAATCACTTTTGCCTTTCGGCTTATAAATCCGCCATCTTTCCTCCACTAGGCAGTTCAGTGGAGAACTCAAAATAGTGAATATAGAATAGAATAGAATAGAATAGAATAGAATTCTTTATTGTCATTATGCATACACATGGCTTCAAGGCAGAATACTTAAAATACACAATACACTATAAATAATAAAATAAACATAATAAGTTGTGAACGCTGGCCTGGACACACACAGACGCACATCATAAGTTCACCCAACACACTGTTTATTTACAATATTTACAAGTTTTGTTCACGTGCAACCCCAGTGCCTCTTGCACCGATTCCCCCAAAGTCCAGGGCTCACAGTCCTTGTGCCTTTCCTCTGGCCGCCTCCTGTCCTTGTGGTGTTATGGGTCCACAGCTCGTTGAGTAAAGGCCATTTTTAAATAGATAATCCCCGCACCCGAGGCGGCTTCGTGAGGGGCGATGTTGTAGCGAGCCGCGGGGCAGTCGTCGATGTGGGCGTTTCTCACCGTGTGCACAGGTAAGGAACTGCCCACATTCGTGATTGCTCCCGTGGCTAATGCTACAGCTGTGATGGCCCCTCACGTTTTAAAAGAAGCGTGAGTTGGTTTTATGGGGAGAAAAAAAAGTGGAGAGAGAAAGAAAAGGAAAGGAGGGAAAAAGAAAGAAACGTTCGGGAAAAAAGAAACGATCGGAGAGTGAAAGGAAAGGAGAGGACGGAGGTTACCGGGAGCAGGAGAGGAAGCAGACGGTGCGTGAGTGTGGTGAGCGCGCGATCGAGCGCTTGTGGGCAGCTGCGTTGAAGCTGGGTGTTAGGCCGACACCCAGACGTTTGTGTTGATGTCGCTCCCGCTGAGCGATCAGGTAGCGGGAGTGACCAGGGAAGGCGACTGGCCGCGGAGAGGCCATTGAAAGGCAGCGGAAGTCGGGAGACTTGGTGCTGGAATCCCCAACGTGGGCGACCTGGCCGTTGGTTGGAAACCAAGTTCTCCGGGACTGGGATGAGTGCCATACCGAAGCCAGGGATCGGGAGGTCTCCAGTCTCGTGCGTGTGTTTCAGGAGGGCAGCTGCAGAGAGCGTCTTGCCTGCTGCGATGCCCAAACGGGATTAGCAGGTGAGACGCTAACAGAAGAGCACCAGATTTGTTTGTTGGGTTTTAAAACTGCTTCCTAAAAAGATTTTAACCTCTCGTTTTTAAGGATGTGTTTTTTTTTTCTATTTATTGATTTTTAACCTCCACATGTTCTTTTTAATGGATTATTTATTTAATGAAGAACTGTGAAGAACTGCACTATTTATGAACACTTGTTTTGTTGGTTTTTAATAAAAGCACTGTTACACTTTCTGCCTTCCCCTTGCTCAGTAATTTGCCTCCATTGACTAGCTCACTCGGCAACATTATCGACGGTGTTGGGTTCAAGGGTTCCCAAACATCAAAGGGAGTGTGGAGCCAGAACCTACATCGTCACAGTCCTCTCTCCAGCTCTGCCAACTATCTCCCGACATCCACCAATGACTGGAGGGAGGCGGCCCCTCTTATAGTAACCCGGATGGGCTCCAGCTGCTTCCCGGCAATTAGACTTGGCCACACCCCTGTGTGGCAAAAGTGCCGGCTGTGCACCCGGAAGCCGTCTGGGTGTCCCCTGTCGTCTTCCCCCCGGCACTTCCTGGTGTGGCGGAAGTGCCGGGCTCCCGGGATGATAAGGCACTGGGGCGCCGCCTGGCGGTGGCGACGGGTCCCTACAGGGCTGGGCTTCCAAGCCCTCTACCCGAGGCCCCCAACATAACCAGGACGGACGCCCCCTCGCGGTCTGGAGGAGGCACAAGCCCTCCTCTCGTCCTCCTGGGAGTCCGGCCGGGGACCACAAAGTATAAAAGACAGCAACAATAAAACATCATCAAGTCCAGACTTTTCCTGCGGTGGCACGCCTGCATTGACCAGTGATCTGTGTGCGTGGGTCTGCAGGGGAGGATTACGAGAGAAAGGGCATGTGCATATCTACAGGGGGGCAGGATATGGGTAGATGTATGTGTGTGTATCAACAGGGGCAGATTGACTTCACAGCTCTGTGGAAAAAGCTGTCTTTCAGTCTGCTGGTGAGTGTTTTTATGTTTCTGTACCGCTTTCCTGAAGGCAGTGGTACAAACAGTCCATTTCCTGGATGGGTGAGATCCGCAGCTATACATTTGGCCCTCTTCTGCACCCTTCCAGCATATACATGTCCAAGTCTAGGAGAAGACTTCCTACGATCCCCTGTGCTGTTCTCACCACCCATGCCAAGTCCTTCCTGTCCTGTGCTGTGCAACTGCTGTACCACACTGTCATACTGTGAGAGAGAATGCTTTCTATAGCGGATCTGTAAAAGTTTTCGAGCAGCCGAGAGGAGAATCCAGCACGTCTCATCTTCCTGAGGGAGAAGAGTGTATGTTGGGCCTTCTTTACCAGGTGAGATCCAATGTAATGTGGATACCCAAGAATTTGATATTGTTCACACACATTACAGCCTCCTCATGTATGAATATAGGAGCATGTTCTGTTCTTCTGGACCTCCTATAGTCCACAATTACCTCTTTGGTCTTGCTGGTGTTCAAGATGAGGTTGTTGGCTGAGCACCATAGTGCGAGGTGTTGTATTTCCTCTCATCATTGTCTAATATGAGACCCACCATGGTCGTATCATCCGTAAACTTCACAACCATATTTGTGGCATGGATGGCAGAGCAATCGTACATAAATAACGTGAAGAGTGCTGGGCTGAGCACACAACCTGTGGCATGCCTGTGTTCAGAACCAGTGTGGCTGATGTACAATCTCTAATTCTAACCACCTGAGGCCGGTTGGTGAGAAAGTCCCTGATCCAGAGACACAACAATGTGGACAGACCCAGATTATGAAGCTTTTGTACCAGCTTGTCTGGGATTACAGTGTTAAAAGCTGAACTAAAATCGACGAATAGCATCCTAACATAAGTGTTAGGGCACTGCAGATGAGTCAGAGCTGTGTGGTACTATTGAGACAGCATCCTCTGTCGATCTGTTCCTCCTGTAGGTGAACTGATGGTTGTCAAATCCAGCAGACATGGCATCCTTGATATACTTTAGGAGGATTCTCTAAAAGCAATTCATTATTGCTGGGGTCAGAGCCACAGTGCTGTGTCAAAACCCTTTTGCAGCCAGGGACAATATACTGTATGGTTGGCTGCCAGAAACCTTCTTACGTGTGTCAAGGCTATTCATTTTACAACACTTAATATTGCATATTCATCCATCCATTTTTCTAAATTATTATTCAGCACACATTTAAGGAGTCAAAGTATGTTCTTGGAATAGCAAGTACAAGGCATAAACCCTCCATTTCACCACAATAGGCCCACAAAAATATTTATAGCTAGTGCAGTTTCAGTAATTGAATTGACAACAAATTTTTTCAACGATGAGATGATACTAGGGATGCAGAAGTAAATCCATTTGAATGATTAATTATGCTTTGTCAGAGATGGCTGGGGTGGCAACCCAGCCGGGACACTCAGGTGTACCGGAGGAGGGCTTGCGCCTTCCCCAGACCATGATGGGGCGACCGCCCTGGTACCTTTGGGGGCCACGGGTACACAGCTTTGAAGCTCCACCCTGTAGGGGCCCATGGTCACCGCCAGGGAGCGTCCCTATGCCTTTGGAGCCCTGGACCTCAGCACTTCCGCCATACCCGGAAGTGCTGGAGGGGAAGAGGAGCAGGGACACCCGGAGTGCTTCCGGGGATGCAGCTGTGGCGTGTCGGTGGAAGATTGCCGGGACACACTTGGAGCACATCCGGGGGACCATAAAAGGGGCCGCCTCCCTTCATTCAGGGCTAGAGTCAAGTGGAAGAGGGTGAGGTCTCTGGAGGAGGCAAGGAGGCGGCCTGAAGAAAGAAAGGCATTGTTGTGTTGTGGCCAGGACTTTGGGGACTGTAGGGGTTAGTATGTGCACTTATTGTAAACAGAATGAAGAATAAACATGTGTTCGGTGTTACAAACGTGTCCGCCTGTCTGTGTCCAGGCCGGCTACCACAGCTTATACTATTTCACAACATTTGAAAGCATCGCATGCAAGAATTTCAGATTCACCGATTCTAGAAGTCTTATCATATTCCAGCCTTCTTCCTTTAATTTCAAAGTGAATGATTATCACTTTATCATATGGGAAGGTTTTGTAACGCAATAAGTTGTTGTTCTGTTTCTCGCAGGCTGTGTTCCTTCAGGTGGCACTTTCAGTTGCTAGGCAATGGGTAATCCATAACACCCACACCACAGTCCTCAGTGCACCTCTTTATGTTTAATTAAGACAGAATTTAAACAAATGCAAGCTATGTTTTATTACCTCATAGCCTGAAGAACATGGGTTCAGTCGGCAGCCTGCACATTATCTGTGAGGAACATATATACTCTCCCCTTGTCCCCATGGGTTTTCTGATGGTCACTTCAGTTTCTTGGTACATTCTAATGATATGCATGTTAGATGACTGGTTAATCTAAGCTGATCCACTATGAGCAAGGAGGGGTCTGCAGATGACTATGCTTTTTCTTGAATTTTGCACCTGATACTCCTAGCAAAGACTCCAAGACCCCAAGACTCTGAAATTGAATAATCAGATTGAGAAAATGGATTGATGGATGTTACAGTAGAGCAATGTTTGGTCTTGATGTTGTGTCTGGTCAAGTTCCCAGCTTTTCTCCATTTTTCCCACGTTTTCAGTGCACATTTGTCTTTCATAATTTTTCAACTATTAACAATTTACCTTCATTATTTCTGGCTAAAACACCAGCTTCTTTCTCCCCTAGAATACATTTCAACTTTGAGCTGTCAGTCTGTTGACTCTAAAGTGGCTGTGTCTGGCTTTTACTGGTCATCTCCTTAAACCACAGAACTCACACAATGATCATTACCAGACTAAAACACTCATTGGTATCTATCTATCACTGTCTGAATGTATCTTTAAGAATCACACACAATTTCTGTGTTCATAGACAGAAACTTAGTCCTTTTGTAATTGTTAGGGTTATCCAGACATTTAAAAGGAGATTCCAATAATTCTTCTCTTTCTGCATTGTTTTTTCGACAGCAGAACTCTCGCAATGCACAGTACAGAATATTGTTTTAGTGGTGACCTGCTTTGCTAGATTTCCTCAGATTTCCAGTGTTTGATTTAATAGTTAAGCCATCTGCTTAACTAAATTAAAAAACTTTTGCCATGTGCTTATTTATTTTCCAATGTAGTGGAAGGCTATAGTGTACCCTACACCTTGCAATCGCTACATAAAACCTAATATGTAATTTATATTTCAATAAGGCCTATACAAAGAAAGAGACACTTTTTGTATAGCTTCAAACCTAGGAGTATGTGCGGTGGCCCTTGGATCTAGAGGAAAGCAGAAGAAACAAAACAAAAAGGCACTAAAGTCTGGTGGTTCTTTGGATCAATTTGTGACATTTTTGCTCTTCAAAAGGGCAAATCCCAAGTTTTTGTTTTTTCTGAGTTGCAGGAATTAAAAGGCCCAGAACAGAAACTGAAATATTGTGACAAGCAGGAGCCAAACAACTGGTAGAAATTTCACAAAAAGAGAAACAAGAAATAATACATGAAAATTCATAGTTGTTAACCTGAAAGTTTTGTACTATGTCCGTTAAGAGGCTCTCCTTTATTTGTTAAAATGCATACAGCATTACTGCTTTCCTTCGGCTTTAAATAAGTGTCTGACGTATAATCAATTGACATGTGTGCAACTGAACAATTCAAAGAGAGTGCAGGAGAAGACTGGCTTAGCTTTAAAACTGGATATCAGCTAAACACAAAATACTGTCCCTAACATTATAACCAGGAAATGAAAAATATACTGCACGGAAAATTAAATTAAAAGGAACAAAGCATGAACAAGTAATCCACTGCTCTTCCCAAATTGGTTTAGGGTACTTTTCACTAAAGGTGTTTATAAAGCATTCTTTTCTTTAAATGTTAAAAAGAAATATTCAGAACTATTACTGTAAACACTGCAATTTGATTGGAGTAAAGTATTGAAATAATTGACATAATTATGCCCATTTACTTTCTATTCTCTGCTAAATTTTCCACATTTGCCTGTGAAGAAAGCTCAAGGTGTGCTCTTTGTGGACTGTTGTACTGCATGTTGTATGGAAAATGTTATGTTCAGAATAAAAATACATACTACAATGTAGACTGACAAACTGTCTGTAGAGATGCCGCAGGATGAGGAACAAAATGAAGTGGACAAAATGGAGGTAGGCTGCATTGAGTAAGTGAACATCAAGACATGGAAATGGAATCCTGCTGCATTCATTCATTGCAATGGCTGTATTCATAATATCCACCTTCAAGTCAGACAGGTGAATAAGCCCTAGAATTCAGGAATGTCAGACTTCTGTACACTGTGTTCAGAACTATTTAAACCCATTCAGCTATACATGCTAGTCTCTGCTCTTTCTTGTTTTTCAGGTAATTTTATGTTTCTGCCATTTTGCTAACCTCTGCTATTGTCTGTTTTCTTTTCCAGCTTCTGAAGTGCTGTTTTGGGGCACTGCACTCTTATCAAAGTATAAAGTGAGGTGACCTGTAATATTGGAAGAAATGTGAACACTTCGATTTTCTATGACAGTGAAATCAAAAAAGCAATGAACAACTTTAGCAAAGTTATGTTTAATAGAATACCCAGTAGGGTCTGGGTAGTCTTTTGGCCTTGGAGCCCCTGCGGGTTTATTTTCTCCACATCAGTTTTTGTTTTTCTGTCTTCCTTGGCTAGCTGACCACATCATGTGACTTATCATTATTATCATTAGAAGCTTAAAAGATGAGTTTATCTGTATTATCTACGTACGTATTTATTTTGTTTTAAGTATGTATCCTTTTTAATTGCATTAAAATTGCTTTCTTGTAGTACACTTTGAGCTACATATTTGCATGAAAACACACTATACAAATAAATGTTGTTATTTTCAAATCCCAAATCAGTAAAGTTAGAAAATCATTATGGCCTTAGCAGAGGAGAAAAAGATCAGACACACTGTGAGGTGATTTCCTGTGTGCAGTCCTGAGATTTTTTACACAACAAAACTTCCAAGAGACCGATTTTCCTGACTTACATGTGTGTTTTGGACCACTGTAAACTTGCAGGTTGACATTCGTCTTAACATTTAGCTTTCTGACAGAAATGGCATTACTGTCTCAGGATGAAAATGAGTCAGGCACTTGGAGAGTAGAGTGGACCAGGAGATGAGACACTAACCAAAAACAAAGGGGAGGGTAATAACCAGAAAGGTAAACAGTCATGTGCCAATCCCAATATGCAAATCCATCCATCATCCAACCCGCCATATCCTAACACAGTGTCACGGGGGTCTGCCGGAGCCAATCCCAGCCAACACAGGGTGCAAGGCAGGAAACAAACCCCGGGCAGGGTGCCAACCCACCACAGAATATGCAAATCAAAAACTCTAAATAGAAAATTCTCAGCCAAAAAAAAAAAAAAATCAGTAATCAGATTGTTAAAAAGTACACCACTTGAGAAACATTTTTATCGATGAATTCAGAAACTTGGAAAGGACTACCCACTCACAACTTTAGAGGTCATGCACTCTAACAACGACCAACTGTGTTGTAGCAGCAAATACTCAAAATGGCAGTGTCTGGTTAAAAAAAGCATCATAATAAATTCAAAACTAAAACATGAAAACAAAACTAAGTTGTTCATGACTCAAAACACCAATAAAATAATCAAATTCCTGTGAGAAATGTATCAAACTCAAGAAAATTTTATAAACTACCAACATTCATAGAAATGGCAGGTTTTGCAACAAAATATCTTGAAATCTGGGGCCATTTTCCCTGACAGGGACTCCTGCCTATGCTAAATATAAGCAGCCTTTTAGCATAATGCTACTACCAACAGTTTTCTTTGAGTGACGAGTCATTTTGGTTATGCACCAAACATTTAGTGAAGGGCAAAACATTCTACCTTGATTCACTAAAATAAAACATTTTACAATATGGTTTTATATACTGAATGAGTCTTCTTGCAAAATGTATATGGGTATATGTGAAATGGCTTAAATGCTGCCACACTACTCAGTGTTCTGATGTAAGTAGAACATGTGAAACACATTTAATAAGCATAGAGTGGCTATTTACCACTATAAATTGTTGCAGCTTCTTTCAGGATGCAGATGATCTCTTAGCAGTGTCCCATACAAAATTTCTCCTCCTCAGTTCTAGTGAAAATCCAAATCTCTGCAAGTCTTGGAGGTGTCAGATGTCGTCCACTTCTTCATAATGGTTTTCATAACGTCATAATATATTTAATCATTTTAAAATTCATTTATTTTTATATCTTCTTATATATTTTATAAATAGCTTTTATCTTTCAAAAATAAAAACCTGTAAATCTTTTGTTAGGGCTTTGTGAACTGCAAGAAGACTACAAGGAAATCCTGCAAGAGCAGACGATTGTATGTAATAATTCCAGTCACTTCCGTTGATGTCAGGTGAAGACTGATTACGTTTGTACATTAATTAGAATGTGACTGAGTAAATGTGAATATAACTCTAGCCAAGGGCTTTGATTTAGTTATTTTTCCAAATAAATGTACATGAATATTGTGGTTAATAGGTACTAAAAGTAAAAAAGTCTAACAATTTTGTCTTGATTTAAGGTTTAAATTCAACAAAGGATAAAATTTTAAGGGCATGTAGACTTTTGACAATGCACAAGTCTTTTTGTTTGTTTTTTAAAATATTCAAACGTTCACAATTGTATGATGTTTTACAATTTGCATTAATTTTCTTAGTAAAGATTTTTTAGAGCTAAACAATTAAAAAGTGTTGTAATTTCTATATGGTGTGACCAAAATCTATGCAAATACACTTAAATTCTGAAATGTGCACTTTAATCATGTCCCAATTCTTTGATTTATGAATTTAAAATGGGGAGCAGAGGTGTAAATCAAGGAAAATGTGTCTTTGTCCCAAATGTTATGGAAGGCACTGTGTATCATGGTCATTGCTACTATTGCCATTTACAGTCACTAGACACGAAGATGCAATGTTGTGATGCCAATCAGTCTCTTAATGTGACGAAGATGTAAGACATGATTGTTGACTTCAGGAAGGCCAGTGCTGTCCATATCCTACTGCACACTGAGGACTTTTTGGTGGAATTGGTCAAGAGCATCAAATTCCTTGATGTGTACCTGGAAACTGACCTTACTTGGTCAATTAACACCATCTTCATAGCCAAGAATGTGCACCCGCGTCTCCATTGACTATTGCAGTGGAAGGAGGCAAGCCTACCTCCTATTATCACCACATTCTACAAGAGAACAAATGAGAGCATTCTGACCAGCTGCATCATTGTCTGGTTTGGGAATTGCAGCGTCTCTGACCGTAAGGTCCTACAACAGATGGTGCACACAGCAGAAAAGATCACTGGGGCCTCTCTGCCCTCTATTAAAAACATTTTGATAAAGTGCTGAATCGGGATTGTGAATCCAACCCCTCTCACAGTCTCTTTGTCACTGTTCCATCTGGCAGAAGGTACTGTAGCAACAAAGCCAGTTATGCTCGGTTCTGCAACAGTTTCTACTCCTTGGCTGTCCAGACTCTAAACTCTGTGTTGTGTCCACAGATCTGCTCCTAGTAACTTATTTGTTACATGTGTTACTACTGTTTAATATTATTAGTTGCTGTTAGTATTTATTTATTATCTATTTTAAATTATTACCATGTATTCACTTCAGTTTATTTTTCTTTTTACAATGTTGTATATAGTTCTTTACCTGTTTTGCACTTTTACTTTATGTATATGTTGCACAGCAGTCCTGGGGAACAGTATTTCATGGCATTGTATGCTGAAATACTGTGTATGGATGATATGACAATAAAGCCACTTGATTGAATTCTTTTTCCCTATATAAGAGGGCTGTGACTACATCACAGTGTCCAATTTTGACAAACCTTCTCAATAAAATCTAATCAACATTTTGACAATGGTTAGGAGAAAAAGACAAAGTTAGTATAATGACTTCTGTTGTTATTTTTGACTTCAATTCTGATTTAGTGCTGTGGCCATGGCATTTGGCATCATTGGCTTCTTTGGTTTTCAAAATTCACTATCTTTCTGCCTGCCCTTTTCAGAATCCCTTTCATCTCCCAGTCATTTATGTCATCCAAGGCATCCATGACTTGCTTAGTTCATAACAGTCTTGTTCAAACGTGTTCAATACATTAACCAATAAACTACTTTTCCTAATGACAGTTTTTTTTTTAATATATACTTTAATATGTAGCATACAACATGAATACTGTAGTTATACGGTTTAAAATGCCTGGTCCGGATCTTTAAGGAATGGAGCCTAAGCCTTTAAAGTTTAAGGACCAGGAAAGAGAGAGATACAGTGAGTGCACCAAACAAGCAAAACACTCATGACTGTAAATGTATACATTTTTGGAAATTATGAACCTTGTAAATTCATGAGATATACTATACTGTATTTGTAACAAATAGAAGTTTGATCAAGCTGAATGCTCCTGTTCAAATTTGCTGGCAATTTTCTATTAACATGTTTTTAAATTTCATATTAAATTGTATTTACCGATAACTGATGATATTAACCTACATTTAGAAAAACAGACAGTTATCACAAGCTACTTCCGCTGACATATCTATTACCTACTTCCTATCCATTATTATTTATTTATTGCTCACAGAAACCCTGAAGGAACAAAAGAAAGGATTTATCTGGCATCTACTTCACAAAATTTGTAGGTGTTATAATATTCCACAGTAAACAGTAAAATCTATAATGATTTTAATAAGTTGCTGAAACACAGTTTCAAATATCATAGTAATTTCATGCTTCATATTTTAAGCATAATGAAATACGGCATGTACCTAATTTGGTTTAATAAAGCATAACAACATTAGAAACATTTGTACTTTGGACTCCATTTTACCCTGAAAGTTAATCCTGCAAATGCCTAAATTATGTTCCTGAGTTTACTAGCTTTGTCTTACATGCACAACCCTGCAAAACTTACCTCTGGAATCATTAACATGGGCATACTGGCCAATCCAGTTTTCCATGACTGCAAGGATATAACACTGAACTTCTGAGTACTTTGGGCCAATCTTCTTCCTAATTTTCCACCCCTGCAAGGGATGAACCTAAATACCATAACACTGGCTGAGAACAATCTCACTCTCAGTTTCCCCCATTATAAAACCTTAATTGTTCCTACCAGGGACGGGCAACCCTGGAATGATTGCACTAAACACTGAAACAAAAGCCAAGGGAGCTGCTCCTTTCAGGATCATGGACCATCAACTGCTCCCAGCTAAACATCTCTGAAAGAATTTGATCCTGAATGAGCACAGCTCCTTATATGTATTAATGGCCTTGGTTAGGATCCTGCAGAACCTCGTTCAACATCTCATTCCCTCATTCTATAGGAACTTCGACCTTCCGGTGATTGCTAGTGTTAGTAAACATCAAGGTACTTTTAGTGAGATAACAACAAACTTTACTTCAATTTAATTTTATGTTTGTAGAGAAAAGAGGAATATCAAACTGTATAAGTTAAAACATAATCATCATCATCATCATCGGTCGGCTGCTCGTTGCTGCTGTCATTAGACAGAGTTCATGCAGGCAAGAACAGGTTTCCTCCATGACTCCTGATCATGTGACTCACATTCAATTTCAGCTGGTGACAGTTTAATACGTGGTTGATGATATTGCAGATGTGCTGCGATTATGTTGTCATTGGGCGACTGACTTTAGGCATTTTAAGCCTCTCAGATGGTTCGTATAAGGCGTACTTTCTTACTAGTTCTTCAGGATTTTGTCAAAGCATTTGTCCTATCTGTATGTGTTGCCTTTTGATGACAATTTCTGATACTGGTTTTAGGTTTAGACAACTGTAGATTTCAGTGTATGAGATGTGGTCGCTATGCTTCATTTTCATCATAATTCTGTAGCAGTTTGTTGCATAACTATCTGAAGTTTTCTTGATTTGTCCAAGTCTCACTACTATATACAAGAACACTCAGGCATAAGGTAATAAATATCCAGTTCCAGTGATTTGAGTTGGTAGGGTGGTTTTCTAGAAACTTAACTTTTAGAAAGCTCCCCGTTCTTGGGCCTTTTAAGTTCAAACATGGTTGATTGTATTGATAGCCATTGATCGTTCTCCTTTGAGCTCTATTGGTAAGTGAATGCCATAATAATGACTTATTATCATTTGTTCACTTTTATTAGTATTTATTTTGAGACCAACATAACTGGATATTCAACACATTTTCACTAGTTGTTGCTGTGATCTCTCGTGGTCTGTCTCCAGAAATGCCACTGTATGTCATCAGCAGTTAAAAAAAGAACAAAACATTTAACTTGAACAATTCAAATCAAAGTCCATTCATCAATCTTCATGTAAGATAGTTTGTTTGGCTTTTTAGTTGTTGTAGTCTATTTTTTAACTCCAGCTAAATTGTTCCTTTAAAGTGCAAGACATTGCACCATAGTTTTCCTGTTAGGATGGCCTCTTGTGCAAGTGCTTAGCCTGACAAAGATAGCAAAGATATACTTCCAAATCCTCTCCTTTATAAAATGTCTTTTTGGATGATTATGCAAGACTTATCAGTATTTGTATTAGCCAAAGTCAGCTAACTGATCATTTCCAATGGTCTTGTTACTTGTCAGTGAAGTTACATTTAACTAAATACAATAACATGATGACTACACGGTCCCACACACCTATTCTTGGTTACAACTTTGTACATTGAGCTTAAACCTTATACAATCTAATGATTATTACACTGTCTTGTATTTGCTTTTAGGTTTGTATTACTCCCAATATTCTTCAGTTTTTTTTCTATGCGCCGTAATATGCTCTCCCTCGTAGTAATTATCATACATTTCCCAACCTTCTGTCCATAAAAACATTTGCCTGTTAAACTTCTGTTTAAATACACACAGTCAAAAATTATGCAAGCTCTAACCAATTGAGTTTAATAATACACTCTTGTTTACACAGTTATGTTCACTTAAAAGCTGCATCTCATCTAAATAATCCTGTAATCATTTTAATACTTTAATATTGCGAGTCGCATTTAACAAACTGTAAAATGCACTATTTTTTCAATCCCAATACAGACTTAAACATATGTTTGCTAAGTTGAGTGAACAACGGGCACTCAAGTCTGCCCCTTTGCAATAAACAAATTGATTATCATACATGAAATGTACACATCAAAACATGTTTAGATCAGTGAGCAATAATTCAAATCTCCATTACTGTAAAATGCTAATCATTAGCATTTTACTATGGTGACACTAACGTACAAAGCATATAAAAGAGTAAGAAGAAAACACAGAACAATAAATAAAGTGAATGCAAAAGCACATTAACAAGTAAAATGCCAACTAAAAAAATAAAAAATGGAAATAAATCTAGCCAAATGTATTTTATGCTCCTTGTTATTTAATTCATTTTGTTATCTTAGTTGCTTTGGAAAGTTAACTTGTGACAATGTTAATGTAGGTTGTCAGCACCAGAGAATGAAGAAGATCTCCTGACTAGACTAAGACATCTGATAGTTATTTGCCTCTGGTTTTCTGTTCAGGGACTTCCAATTTGGATTTGTGATCACAAGATAATAGGTTCATAGAGTGGTAGTTGAATTTTAAACCAGTGAAAAATGGAAATTCCTAAGTAGCTAATCCTAAAGGAGACATACTTCAAGGTAATGAACTCTCTCACATATAGTTAATTCAATCCAGGTTGTTATTCTATAGCCAGGATTTCATTCCTGGCTTAAATATGTTTTTTTTATTTAATCATTTGAATATTATTTTGTAAATATTGTTATTGGACGGGTTTACTTCTTTCTGTATTATACCATTTTTTAATATTCTCATTTCAAGAAAACATTTCATATTTATGATAATTCTGGTAGCCTTTGTGAGAGTTCTAGTCCTCTGTATGTTGAACCTAAGGGGGCAGAGGCCTACATAAGTTTGTAGTAAACTCAGTGTCCCTCACTTAGGCTTTGGTGTTTCATTACTGTTTTTTGTCTTTCCCTTAATTGTTTAGTTTTTTGAATTACAGTTTTGGATCTTTGCTATTGCAAGGTCATTTTCTCATTTTTCTGTGGTGTATTGAACTTTGGCTCCATTATTGTGTTTCAGTTTTCTCTTAGCTTTGCTCTGTAAGCATACTTTGTTATTGTTCATTTTTCCTTCTACTTTTCTTACAGTGCTTTTTTGTCTGTTCATTTTCCTGGGTGTCCATCCGGTTACTATGTCTGCCATTCCAAAAGATGATGCATCACAAACATTCTCACTAATAAAATGCTTTGCATTTGTCATCTTAAAAGATGGTGCATCAAAAACATTAACACTGCTTTTACAAATCCCATACAAAATGGTATATAACAAAGACATGCATTGCAGGGTGCACTGTCAATGTTGATTACTTAGATTTCAGCCCATCTTAAACAGGTAGCACAGCTAAAAAAAAGAAATGTCTTTTGTTATTATAGGCCAGAGTTGAGTTTCAAGAGATAGGTTAAATTTCAACACAGGGTTAGAGCTTACCCCAGCAGAAAGGGAATCAAGGCAGAGACCAGCCAATGACAGGGGGATAGTTTGAGGCAAACATAAAAACATAAATTTACTCACACCAATTAATTTATTGCAAGGCCATGGTGGCACATTATTAATGACAGTAAAATGTATAACTTCTAGCATATCTAATCTGAGTAGATGGCATCTTCAATATTTTCAGTGTTACTAGAACCTACTCTGGAACATCAGTCCTCCATGAGCATAATGGGTAGAACTGCTGCCTGGTGGCCATAAAGATTTAACAATGTCTCTTATCTGAAAGAAATTAATGCCTAGAAAATGGGTTAAAAGTCCAAAACTCCATTTCCTAATCAGGAACGAAGAGCAAAAGGCAGAAATTAGAGTTCATTGATGAGCTGGTCAGAGAGAGAGAGAGGTGAGGAGGAAGACCATGTTGATTGGTGCATAAATAGGTTCCTTTACTACTTAAAAATCTTGTTTCACAAAGACAAAATTGACTCATTACAATTTCATTTTTGTTTTTCAAAATCTTTGATTTTGCATATAATAGAAAAAAAAAACATTTTTCTGAATTTATGTTCCTATGTATTCATTCATATTGACTATTGTCCACTTCTTGTAGGGCTGTGACAGAAAATCCACCGCCCTTCTCCCACCTTCCAATAAAGCACCTTATTAAAATATTCATACCCATTGTTCCATTAGTACAAGACTAAATCTCTGTTGGGCTTTATATTGATCACACTTTCAATAAACCACTGCAAACATTCTCTGCCAGATCCAAAGAAAACAATTAAAAAAAAAAAAGAATCATCTTGAACTACACCCAGGTTTGACACTGTTGCCAAATGCATTTCAAAAGAACAGAAGATTCTGAAGAATTTTAATTTCAGTAATATTGTAGCATGTACTGTAATGTTAGCAATGCTTTTGTAGCATGTGCAATGAAAAGGTTGTAGTGTTTAACGCATGTTGGTGCAGTAGTTCTAGCAGTTGACCGAACATCTTGGGTTCAAATCCTTTGTCTGGTCACTCTCCAAGGAGAGTTTTTGTGTTCTCAATGTGTCTGTGTAAGTTATCTATAACGAGAAAGACGTGCATTTAGGTTAATTGGCAATTCTAAATTGGACCTAAATCTGACTACAGGGCTAATAACTTAAATGACTATGAAATCAGAACATTAGTCACATAATGAATAAAACTTGTGCATCACTCAAGCCATTTCTGTAATTATTAGTGGCCACATAATATTGGACAGCAGATGGCTCAGCAAGTCCAGTTTTCTTCTATCAGACAACTCACAGATAGGGCATAAGATAAAATACATAAAATCAAAAGAAATTGTTAGCTTTGTTTGTTGACTTGGTGGAGCCACAAATGCAAACTCGTCCTCTGCTCTTTAACATTACCATCCAATGCACCGTGACTAAGCATTGTCAGTGTTAAAACCAGATGACTGACAATTATGACTGTGTCTAATATTACCCAAGAAAGGATTTGACATGAACACTGCATTTAATGAAACACTACACGCAAGTATTTCATGTTTATTATTGTTTTCTATTTTCTTCCAGCAGTGGAAAAATGAAAAGCCGTGGGTTGGCCAATTGAAGAAAAATTGGACCTGCAGTGCCATCTAGTGTCCAGTTCTTGGCAAGTGCCCACAGATGAAGAGACTTTGTTGCAGTGGTGAACTGCAAATATGGTTATGGCTGTAACAAAAATATGATATGCTTCTCTTTATTTTGTCAGACGGCAGGAAAAATTTAATGTAGCTGGCAAAAGAAACAAAAAACAGACTTCCCAAAAGGCACACACTAACTGCTTAAATGAAACGATAATGACATGAAGCTAATCTTCAGAATAACTTAAGGTTGCCAGTATGAATAAAGATGGCTGCCTGCTCACTCACAAGTACAGGCTTCAAGTCCTGGTTGGGTCAGTGTCCGTATGTAGCTTACTCTTTGCCCTAGTGTAGGCGTGGGCTTCCTCCATAAATGACAAAAAATGGAGTGTCAGGTTGTCAAAACTGACCTGGTAAAAACGAATCATGGAGTGTGCCCAAGTAAGTTCTGCCACTCCACCTAGGGATAATTCCTGCCAGGAGTCTGAAGCTGCCTGGGAGTACCCTGACCTGAGTGTCTCCTCACTGGATTATGGACTTTGATAATGAATGGATCAAAGAATAAACAAAAGAAAGTCCGTGAGCATGAGTGTTGCCACCAGAATTAACAAAGTTTAGTTGATGACAGGACTACTGACCAACAAATGAAGGGGAGGAAAGCAGGTCTTCAATATAAAAAGTGACTCCCATGAGGCTTTGGTTTCCTGTTTGTGGTATGTGCTATTTTTTACAGACATGTATATTTAACATCATTTTTTTAAAAAAATAATGTTTTTTTCATTTTGAGCATACGACTGGAAAAGAAACATGTTGATTATGAAGTTAGAGATGCTCTAGCCATAGGCCAACTAGTCACTGGCCTACAGATGCTATATCTTGGAGGGGCCCTTTGTGAGAGCACTCAGATCAGATCTCAAAAGCCCAAAACCTGCCACACTTCAGTCTCACATATGGCTGCGAGCGCGCTCTGATTACCAAAGAGGATCTCTTACCCTGCTATTCGATCTCATTTACGAATCGAGGGAGCTTCTGCCTACCACTATCTAGTTATATGGAAGTATATTAGGTCCATGAAGAAGAAGAAATTAAAAAAAAAAAATGGACACAGTAAAGAAAAAAAAGTCTATGTCGAGAATAAAGTCAAAATGTCGACTTTATCCTTGACATTTCCACTTTAATCTCCCAGTTTATGTCAAGATTAAAGTAGACATGTTAACTTTATTCTCGAGTTTTCCACTTTAATCTCATCATTTACAATGAGATTAAAGTCAACATTTCCACTTTGCTTTTCCTCTCTCTAGTTTACCTTTGCTGTCTTGTAAACTTCCTCTAAAAATCAATGTTTACTTTACTGTATTTTTTCAAACCCCATCATAACTAATGTAGCACATGAAATGCTTTGTATTAAGTGTTCCCCGACTGAGTTGTTAATCACTATGTGCTTCTTAAACTGACTTCCTTTTGCACTGAGAGGAGCAACAGACAGCAATCGCCAAACAGAATACATTCACTTTATGATATTACTGTTCTCTGAACATTTAGAATGCTAAGATAAATACTTGATATCATTTTCATGATGAAATGCATTCAAGCAAGTATTAAACATGTGGGGGCATGGTGGCGTGGCGGTAGCACAGCTGTATTGCAGCAAGGGGGTCCTGGGTGTTCCCTGCCTGGAGTTTGAATGTTTTTCTGGTTGGTTTACTCAACATGCTTCAGTTTCCTTACAAATGCATGTGTGATACCCGCTCATACATCCAGGTTTTTAGAGCCTGCCATAAAGGAACATACCCCTGGGGACCCCCTTACCGCGAGGCAGAAGCGCTACCACCACGCCCCCACATGTTTAATACATGCTTTAATGCACTTCATCATGAAAATAATACAAAGTATTTATCTTAGCATTCTAAATATTCAGAGAGAAGGACTATCATGAAGTGAATGTATTCTGTGTGGCGATCACTGTCTGTGGCTCCTCTCGGTGCAAGAGGAAGTCAGTTTAAGAAGCACATAGCGGTTAATAACTGGGTCAGGGAACACTTAATATAAAGCATTTCATGTGCTACATTAGTTATGATGGGGTTTGAGAAAATCTAGTAAATTAAACATTGATTTTAAGAAGACATTTATGACATGGCAAAGTTAAACTAGAGAGAGAAAAAAACAAGGGTTTAAAGTGGAAACATCAACTTTAATCTCTACATAAACAGCAAGAATAAAGTGGAAATGTCGAGAATAAAGTTAACATGTCGACTTTTTTCTCGACATACACTTTTTTGTTTCTTCGCGGAGTCTGTATTTTCTTTCTTCTCCTTGGTTCTAATACACTTCTGTATAGATGTGACATGTACCCTTGAGCCTTTTTAATTCATGGAAGTTTTTCACATCGTCTGCCATCATACAGCAATGGTCACTATTGGCTTGTGTTATATCTCCACATTCTGCATAAAAAAAATGAGATCGAAATTTTTTCTTGCCCACCACTATAAACTACATTGTAAAAGACAGGCAATGTGGTGTGGTGGTTAAGGCTTTGGACTTCAAAACTTGAAGTTGTGGGTTCAAATTCTGCTACAGACACTGTGTGACCCTGAACAAGTCACCAGACCTGCCTGTGCTCCAACTGGAAATCCTTAAGAAATGTAATCAATTGTATCATAAATGTTGTAAGTTACCTTGGATAAATGTGTCAGCCAAATAAGGAAATATAAATAAAATACAAAAAAATATCACTTTTGGGTGGGGTATTTCTTTAAGAAAGCGTACTACCTTCAAACTTTCATAGGCACATTATGTTCCATTAACAATACAAAAAATTATTTAAAAAGATGTCATCAACTAAGAGACATATAAAATATCATGTAAGTTTAGTAAAATGGCAATAATAACTAACAATAACGTGTTTTCTGCAAAGACATTTAAAAGACAACCTTTTAAAAGGAATGTTCACTCTCCACGAAATCCCTTGCTCGTACTTTCTCTAGCAGGTTTCTGTGTTCTACTTGAAATCTAAAATGGGTATTTTTTTTATTTTTTATCTAATTTTTAATAAGTATCTTATGTTTGTTTGGAACCCTATATTTGTATTCTAGGGAAGAAAAATTAGTTTCACGGCTTTTTCTCGTAATTTAAATTCCTTTTTTGGTATAAGAATAATTGAAATGGTATTAACAAAATAGAATTTAAAGAAGTTTTTTCCTTACCTGGCGTCACCACCTTTTCAAAATGGGAACGAAGCACATTTTCATAGCAAGGTTATGCTATGAAACTCAGTTACCTTTGTGTATTACAAACATGAACTAAAAAAAAACCTTATATGCGTCTCGTTTACTGGAGAGGATTCTCGTTCTCACAACTGCGCATCGCACAAGCAGCAAGAGCAAGAGCGCGTGCGCACTACGGACAACCTGCGCAGCATCTGGCACGGAGTATGCGTGAAAGTAAAATGAGAAGCGGGGTGCAGAAGGTGCACGAGCATAAAGGGTTGCACTTTGATTAGCAAATATATACAAGTAGAGAATTTCACTATACTCCAGATAACTGAAAACAACGAGTGTAAACCTGAAAGATATCAGGAATAAATGCAACACACCAGCTCTAAATCAAAAGATCACTGAATTTTAAGAGCCACCGATATCTTTACAGGTATATTCAGTCTACAAGTTTACAGCAGACCGTATACGTTGAACATATAGGCTGGTCTCGGGTAAACAAATATTGGGGTCTATAGTAGTTTTATTTTAAGTTTGATTAGGAGAAAATAGATACGTGGACGCCTGCCTTTCCGTGCCTGACTAGTGTAGGCCTAATCATGACCCCGATTCCCTGATACTACAGAATCGTACCTCAGGCTCTTTTAGGATCGAGTAGAGTGAAATTTTAGGTGCTAATTATGATTCAGTGCATCGTGAATCTTTGGAATATGGTAGGCTATTAACTGCAGACATCTGACCCATACATAACTGATTTCAGGTATGTTTGAGTGAGGACCATGCGCAGGTCCGTTTTCTAGGAATTGCTGAAGTCTAGTTCCCCTTGGAGTTTCCAGGTGGGATTTCAAAGGAGAATCCAGGAGAATATTCCTGGGAGATTTGGGAAGTCAGTAACTGTATTTCTGAGAGATCTGCGTTTTACTTATGATGTGGTCATTGAGCTCAATAAACGTAAATTTGTGTTCAGTGCAAATATGCTTCAGGTGAGGAGTCTGTCATGCAATATAATTTAAGGTGGTAATAAACGACTTCAACGTGTTTACGTAATTAATTCTCAAATTAGGTATTTGTTTAAAATGTCACTGCCTGTTTAATATTTTCAGCAAATGTGTCACAGCACATTAAAAGTGTGTGTCAATTCCCGTTTCTTCAGTTCAGAGCCGCAGAGTGCCAATTTCTGTCCTGGAATACCTGAACCTTAAGGGGGATCCATTCCTGGACGGGGCTCGCCAGTTCATCGGAGTGCATGCCCACACCTCTTTGTTTTCCAAATGGTGATAGCTTTTACATCCAAAACTTTGCGCCTTACGACACCTTTTTTACAGCGCTGGACAGAACAGTTCACGTTTTATATTTTTACGAATCACACATGAGAGGCCAGACGACCACCACAGGAGGCATAGTCACATTTCCACATTAATCCAGTCAATGATAATTTGGAGTCGCCAACAAATCACACAACCAACCAGCATAAGCAGACACAGGAGTAACACGCAAACGCCACACTTTCTATGAGATGGAAACTGAACCCTTATCACATGAATGGAAGAGGGAAAATGAGACCTGAATTGTGCCCTTTTTTCTGTGGAGGTTAAGTAAATTTCCATAACTGTCGTGATGCTAAGAGGACAGTTTTGGGAGTCCGAGGCCACCCTCCTATTAAATCCTCTAACATTAGTTACCAAGTTCAGTCCTACGGGACCCTTATAGCCGTAGATCTTCCTTGTGATCAGAGGGTAATTTTTACAGCTAATTGATCTTATTGTTTAATTAGCTTTTCGTTTTTAACTTATTCTGTGGTCAGAAAAAACAGTACTGTGAGATTTACATTTATAAGAAATTTTCCAATATTACAATTTGCCGTAGTTTTAAGGTTCCTAGCTTGCATGTGCTAATTTCCAATAAATGTACACTTTTTTCTGCACATTTGTTTCCTTAAATGTATCCTAACAGCTAACAATGAGCTAAGTAAATACTAAAGCAAACAACTGCAAAAAGCTGCAGTTCCTTGAGTTGTCAGACCCAATAACGTGGTAATTAAGAAGTAAATTCTTAAATACTTTCTGAGTTCTGTACATAGAAATGCAGAATAAAACTTTTGATGATGACGAAAATCTAAACCAAACCCCAAATTAATCGCCATGTAGCAAACATAAAGCGTATGCTATATTCCAATTAAAATTTAGCAAACCCACTTTTGTAATTTCTGGATTAACCAAAAAACCCAGACAAATGGGAACTAACACCTTGCTAATTTAAGGAAGGACTCTAATTAAAAGCCGTTGGGACCAGGACACAAAGTCTCAGGGGGCAGCCACGATTCAATTTATAAAGCACTACTGTCACATATTTCTGTAGAACTGCCAGCTGACTAACCTAGTCCATGTTCATCTTCTTCTTCTTCTTATGCAACAGTAAAATGTATTCTGAGATATTTTGAAATAGCATATGTCTTTTATTCATTTTAAAGCATCCTTGTGTATTTAGGTGTTCCGAAGATTGCTATAAAGCAGGCACATTGGCGCCATCTGTTGTAAATGCGGGAGATAATCCTTAATCCCTACTTTTGTTAGACTCGCTCCCAGTTTTTAGGGTTATTAGTTTCACATGTAGAGTGAAATTCTTACTTGCATGTGCTATTCAGCATTAAGCAGGTCACTACTCTTCATGACCGTGATTAGTGAGTAGATAGATAGATAAATAAATAGATACCTTATTAATCCCAAGGGGAAATTCACAGAAATAATCAATCAGGGGAGAGCGTGAACGCAGTCCCCCACTACCACAAATTATGCAGTCGAGTTTCCCGCATTTGGGGAAATCGCAGGGGTCAGCACACCCGGAGTGCAATGGATGAGCCTCGCCCTGGGAGAACCACCTTAGTGATCATGGTATCTCCCATGCCAGGTAAGTATGAGTATAACTACCTTACCCTGAATGTTCTGTCTTGATTACCTAAAAGATCTCATAATACACACTCTTAAAAATACTGGTTCACTAATGGCACTTTATGGTTCCTTATTGGGTTGTGTGGTTCTTCATAATAATTTTGCTTGACCAAGCACCATTTCATTCTGGAAACGATTCTTTGTATAAGAAGTGTGTTCTTTGCTCTTTAAACAACTTTTTAATATGTAGGAAAAAAAATGAAATCTTTAATGTTTAGTAGGCTCCCTAGCAGGACATTAATGGAGTAAGAAGTCCTTTAGCGTGTGGTGTTGTATGCAGCAAGAGCCCTTTTAAAATCATGAGCCCATCGATATTTCACAAATCTGTTACCATCTCACACTTATTTACTTTATGGATTCTGTTATACATATACATAAAAGTTTTTTTTCTGGAACCTTCTTGTGGCTGGGTCTTTTAGGAACCAAAAGATGGTTCTCCTCTGGGATCACACTGAAAAAACATTCTGGCACCTTTATTTTTAAGAGTGCATTAGTCATAATCAATGCACGTTAAACGTACCAAGACATCTGAACATTTATATAAAGTACATTTTAGAGCAGATAGATTATCTGAGCTAGCACGCTTGCCTTTCAAGCAGGAAATTAGGGTTGATTTCCCATCCAATACAATAAATGACGCCTACACAATTATTATAACCACCATATAAGGGTTACTTGGTGTCTATGCCTGCATATTCCAGGAGCAGAGTCAACCCAACATAAGAAGTGACATAAGATCTTTGATTGTGTTCGTGATTAAAATCTTGTTACTGGTACTGCAAAAAATGTCAAATTTACCATCAAACTGACTTTCACTTGAGGGTTTCTTACATCAAAATGATAGGCAAACAGAGTGGAATGCCAGAAAGAAAAAGAAGACTGTGACGATGCAGGCTTTGGCTCCATGCTCCCATCGTTATTCGGGAGCCCTTCAACCCAACACCGTCAGTAATGTCACCGATGAGCTAGTCAGTGGAGGCAACAACAATCGAGCAAGGGGATGGTACAAAAAGTGCAGAAGTGCTTTTATTTAAATATTCAAACAAAAACAGTGTTCAAATAAATAGTGCAGTGATTTCATTCAAAGTTCAAAATTCAGTCATTAAATAAATAATCCATTAAGAATACATGGAGGTAAAAACAATTGAAAATCAATCCTTTAAAATCGAGGTTAAAACATCCAACAGGAAACAGTCTATAAACAAGCCCGGTGCCTTCTTTTTAAACTAGCGTCTCTCCTGCTTCACCCATCTGGACCCCGCAACAAGTGAGACGCTCTCTCTCTGCAGCTGACCTTTGTGCCTGCCTCTGCTGTCAGTTGCCTTACCGATCCTTGGCTCCGGTCGGCTCCTCCGGACAGCGACTTGGGAATTCCCTGAAACCAAGGCTCTCACGTTGGGAACACCACGTCCCAAGTGATGCAAAGCCGAAAATACTTTGTTTTCCACTCTTTTCCTTTTATTTCAGACCTTGATTTGTCCTGCTATTTTTTCAATCACACCTGGTTCTGATGATTAATTACCTTTGCGCTAATGCAATCTCTACTATCTTTTTTTGATACTGTAGCGACTGACGTAATAAAGTGTCACAAAAGTTCTACTTGAACAATTGCCGTCTTTGTAACCCCAAACACAACTTTCTAGCACCCGCCCCACACCGCATCAATCGGTATCAGTCTTCCGCCCTCCATCAATTGGACCTAACAGTGACTTAAAACAAAAACGGCTTCAACTTGGCTGGGACGCTACAATACTTTCGAATTTTACTGCTTTCATATTCTGTACCTTTCTCTGCATGTTTATCACGCAATCGTTTGTTTGAGCCTTTATAATTCCACTGCTTTCATAATCTTTTATGATCTTTTATCCAAGAAGATCACGTATCGTCGCCCTGGAATTTTCCTTTCCAGGATTTTTTTTTATATACAGAGAGATAGTAATAATATATTTAATTTATGTATCACCATTTTGTCTTGCCAAAATGGAAAAGTTGTGCTTCTTCTATATAAACCACCTTTACTGGCAGACCAGGGACCTGTGTGTTTCATAGTAAAGATTGAAGCAGCCATGACTCCTTTTATATCTATTTATAAATTGTCAAATCTGTTTCATTCAGTTCAGGTTTACAGGGGCTTATCATGGCAGCATCAGGTGCAAAGTAGGACACAGACCTGTACAGGACACCAGTCTGAATAATTTTTTTGAAATTCAGGCTTTTACTTAAAAAAAAGCTGTTATTGCCATGCAACATGGTTACTTTTAATTTGCCTTGGTGTTACAGCCATTAATATGCTGGCAAGTGTGTGAAGAGCATAAAATATTAGATTAGATTTTGCATTTTAAGCCTATGCTACCTCATATTCTGCTCCTGAAGTCAAAAACTGTCACACACCTTTAGCATCACCTGCATGATGCAACTTTGCACCCTAAAGAGTGGTTAGTAACACTCCAACTGTAGGAGGTCTGGTTTGATGTCTGCAGTAATGTAGTCCAGCCACAGATTGTAATTGATTATACTTGGTAAGAGATATAATGTTTCAGCAGTATATTCTTTATCAGGTGTGCAACTGAAAAGGGAAGAGCTGGTAACATATACAGTAAGGGGGGGGTGCAAAGTCAGGGCTGATGAAAGGAGAAAAGGTGAGAAAAAGTTGCCATCAGAGAAGGTGACGAGTGAGATTAAAATGTTAATCGGTTATTGGCATCTGGAGGCATAGGTGATCCCAGGGTGAGAATGAGGCATCTGTGAAAGCCTCACTAAAGAAAGATCAGTGCAACTATGATTACAGGATGTGAAGCCCTTCAGTAACTTCATGGTCATGTAAAGCTCTTTGCAATTATTCTTAATATAGAGAATATCTACAATAAATATGCAAGAATTTGAGTGTCACATTCTTACTGGAAATAGTGCCATTCATACAATAAATTATCATAAAGCAACAGTGCAATTCAAATTGTTAAACTCAAATACAAGGTCTTTCCAGGGTTGGGTAGTTCATTGGTGGTTGCTGCTTCATGGATCCAGCATCCTTACTTGAAATCTCATACCCAGATTTTGTCTGTCTGAATTTTGTCCATTCTTCCTGTTTCTGCATGGGTGTTACTCCAGATACTGCAGGTTTCCTCACATATCCCAAGGATTTGCAGGTTTAAAAATCAACTCATTCTGCAAGCATAGCTGTGTGGATGAATGGGCCCTATGATGGATTGTCCATTCTTGTGTTGGATTAAGTGGGTTTGGGAGTGATGATGACAATAACAAGATTGTTAAATACATGGTAAGTTATAAGCATTTAAAATTCTGTATAAGTGAAGGTGAACTGAGAGTAGTTACGGGAGTACCTGGCAGCAGCCTGACGTTACAGCACAGAAGAAGCAATTACAGAGTTAAAGAACAAATACAGTATACTGTACAGAAATGTAAGACCGAAAGACAAGTATAATTTGAGTGAGCTTCATGGTCAGACACATCCAGAAATTTCACACAACACAGGAACAATACATACATGTGTCCATCTTCTGAAATCCTTGTTATTATATAATCTTTTCCAGAAATCTGCTAAATTAATGTATCTCCTAATAGTAGATAGTGTTGTAAGTGGAGGTCAGAGATTTTTCAGGTAAGGCAGACAGACTTTTCAAGGTAAGGTAGTTATACTCCTTAGTCATGACTGTAATCATGACTGTAAAAACATTTAGAATAAGGAGACGACAGACATCAGTTATACAAGATATCTGTAAGGTTGGACTGTGACAAAAAGTGAAGATACATAATTTGCTTTGGAATTAACAGTGTTGTAAATAAGTAGTAAAGTCGGATACTCTGAACTCACGTTTTTAAGGCTTTTCCAAGGAGCTGGTTCCCATTCTGGCTACACCGGGAACAAATTAAGTACAATCCATTGACAGGAAGCCAGTCCATTTAGGATATATTCATGAACATCACATAAATACACATGTACACTAGGGAGCTTTTAACAGAGCCAAAAACTGGGATACAGGGAAACATTAAGCATTGCTAGATGTAGGCAAATTATTACAAGATAATGTTACAATTTAAGCAAATTATTATCAATAGAGTTAATCAAGATAAATTACTGAAAAGAGGAGTAATGTCCTAAGGTACTCACAATTAAACAGGCACTCTGCAGCATTAACAGTGTGATTGTGTTTATGGAGCAAAACAAAAGTTTACCATCAATAGAACTGGTGGGCACATCAAAAATCATTACAATAACAAAATACGGTTAAAACAATCTTCCCACTTTACAAACTTACTACTCATTAAAACCCCTTGGATTCCCCTCTTAATAATGCCTGCATGTTATCTGATGCCTTGCATACTAGAAATAACCTTTCAGTTCACACTGAAAATAAAAGAGGGTTTTTAGAAAATCCGTCCTTCCAATACCAAAGCATTAAATCTCTCAAAAAACATTTTGGAAATTAACTAGTCTAAACCTGGCCGTATTCTTTTGAAATGTCTCTGTTAGTCTCCTACTAACCCAAATTTAGATACCTTGGGCATTACGTTGGTCTATCTCCTTCCTGGACTGTCCGTCTAAGTTACTATTGTATATTTGTGGATGCGGAAAAGTCCCTAAATGTGTAGGTTAAATCACACATATCTATTCAGATTTGCTTAGCTGCTGTTAAAATGAGTAAATCTCATTTTAATTTCATCAGTTCAATGGTTCCCCTTCTTGCATATCTATGAGTTTTGGGTTGAGGTAAAAATCACCAATTTCTAATTTTATATGAGCTGGAAGCAAACCAAAACTCAACCACGTGATCCTCATTCAAGATAAGGCTCGTATCTGCAGTTTTACCATTAGACATTTGAGATCAGCCCTGTGAGAGGTGCTCTCATCCAAGAGGCTCTCCATCTTTGCTTGGATAAGACAGATCCCTGGTAACCCCACACAATCTGGTAAGACTTCCATTTGCCAAAATCAGTATCATTTATGTTGTCTAGTATCTTGTTAAGCAACCGTTGGGCGCTATAAAGAAATGCTTTCTCAAAGTCCCTTTTTTAAGAGTGGTGCGTTATTGACGCATCATTCCCTCAATTGTCAGAGTGTGGGATCAGCACCTTAGGTGTCATCTGTGATGAACATGGACTCCAAATGTTCCAGAATTTGTGTGCTAGTTATAA